>NC_134407.1:73590077-74302577 GCF_038048845.1 Mixophyes fleayi | reverse complement strand
ACTTATGTAGCATCCTGATTATTTCCATAAACTTAAGGTGTTAGCACATAAATGTAATTATTTATTGAGCCGATTCCTCAGATTAGCATAATTTAAGGGCTCTGTAAGGATCTATAGATCCCATATATGGACAAATGCAGTTATACTTTATTGGAAACTGGGTACAGATCCAGATGTAATAAACTGACGAACCAAAAGTACATGAAGCTACACATCAAAAAATAACCACAAATAAAAATATTACAAAGTGGATTATTGATGAAGATTGAAGTCAGCTTCCAATTGTTGGTTCTGCTTTTTTAATTCAGTCCTTTTGGGATTGTGTTTGTTTAATTTGAATTTCTTTTTATGTTCCATATTTTTAATAAGTAATATTGTAAGACTAGGCAAATTGGGAGGATATGGTATTTACAGAACTATCTCCTGATTTAATATTTTTGTATGGATGTTGTTCAAACCTTGGTTTGTAAGAGATGAATTGTATTGTATGCATTTAGGTTGTATTTCAAATCTTAAAATTTAACTATGTAATTTACACATCGCTGTCCAGCTGCTGAAGTTTTGCAGGTCAGCAGAAGGCTCTCTTCTCAGTTATACAGTTAATACAATTATATTACACTACACAAACATCGGACACAGAACCAGCAAAATTACCTGACCATTGGTCACGATCATAATGCAACTATATTACGATCTAAGCTATATTTTATAAATACTTTAAATATGTAGAGCACTGCTCCTATGCAACATAACCTAAATACTAGACAGGATAAATTTGCAACTCTATTACACTCCATATAAACATAGAACACTACACATACTCAATATGCTCTGACCACTGGACATGATCATTATACAATTCTATACCACTCTATACGGACATAAGACAACATGACCTGACTTCTGGACATGACCACAATACAATTTTATTTTACTCCCTATACACACAGAACATGTCAACTACGTAACATACCCTGACCACTGGAGATGTTCATAACACAATTCTATTACACTGTACACAACATAGAACACTACACCTCCCAACATGGTCTGACAACTGGACATGATCATAATACAATTCTAGTACAATCTATACAGACATAGGACACTAAACCTAACAACTGAACCTACCAATTGGGTATGATGATAATAATGCAATTTTATTATACTCTATACAGACATATAACACCATACCTAACATGGCCTGGCCACTAGACATTAATATAATTTAATTGTATTACATGATATTATTATAATGCAATTGTATTACACTCTATATAGACAGAGGTCACTAAACTTCCAACATGACCCGATCACTAGACATAAGCATAATACAATTCTATAACACTATGCAAACAGAACCCTACACCTACCCAACATGGCCTGGCCCCTGGACATGATCAAAATACAATTTTAATACACTCCATACATACAGACATAGAAAACTACACCCCCAACATTGCCTGATCACTGGACATGATCGTAATACAATTGAATTACACTCCATACAAACATAGGACACTATACTCCCAACATGACCTGTCCATTGCTCATGATCATTATACAATTGTATTGCACTCCATACAGACATAAAACACTACACTCCCAACATGACCTGACCATTGCGCATCATCATAATACAATTCTAATGATTTTAAAGTACTCATCTTTTAATCCATGTTATCATTAGACATACCTGGAAAAAAGACATAGATAAGAATAAAAATCACTGAGAACTATGAGGTCAGGTTCAAAAATTTCCATGGCCACATTTTCAAAAACTAAGATGGGCCCTAGAAATGAGTGTCAGTACCATTTAGGACAGGAGCAATTCCATTGCAGAACTGAAAAGCAGGACAAGTTTCTGTGTTCATACATAAGCCACACAACGGTTCTAATCCATAAACCAAGCTTGTTGAAGACCTCATCCTATCAATCACGCTTACAGGATTACCGGCCTGCGGGGTGCAACTCTGGAAAATTAACATTTCTAACTCACAACAGACCAGCCTATTGCCATTAACACGTTTCTTCTGGGCCACTGTGCTCTTAACTCCATCTAGGTATATGTTTTTTAATGGCCTGAGAAGGAGTGAAGGGGATTTCCAGGAAATTAATTAGTCTCAGAGACCAAGTTTTGAACAATTGTTTTTGCCACACCAAGCACTTCAGTCATATATCTCCTTTTTGTCCAGACCAGGTTACAATTTTGACAGGCTATATTTTCCTTCTGGGACCTATATATGTTCCTACAGTTTACGAGCATTGAAAATAAACTTGTATATGTCTCGTCCCCCCTTACACCCCGCGTGCGAGATTAGGTTTTATATTTGTGTTGTTTTAGCAAAAATATATATAGTTTAACATTTTGTTACAGGCTGAAATGAGCATGAAAAGAAATATTTAGTAGAGAAGTGAGAAACATTTAGTATTGCAGTGTGTTAAACTAAACCTTAATTATAAATTTTGCATAATCCTTGAAGAGTCTTTTGGTAAATTCTGTGTCAGTATAATTTGAGTCAGAGCAGGATTGCCTTGTACAATAAAGTATTCAAAGGTGTTTGACACA
The DNA here is from genome assembly GCF_038048845.1 of Mixophyes fleayi. Taxonomy (NCBI): domain Eukaryota; kingdom Metazoa; phylum Chordata; class Amphibia; order Anura; family Limnodynastidae; genus Mixophyes; species Mixophyes fleayi. The sequence goes on along the minus strand of NC_134407.1, from coordinate 74,300,008 downwards.
TGTGTTTGATAATAAAAGTATTATTAATTTTGTAATGACTGTTCCCTTGTAGAATAAAATTATATGACATTAATCAACAGCATGTGTGCAAACATCCAAGTGGATATTCCTTAGTTTAGGAATGTATGTAGAAACTGCCAGCGAAAGACACTTTGTTTAGATTTGATACTTTCAAAAATTAGAGGTTAATTTAAGCAAATTTTAGTTTACTTTCTTAAGCCCCAACTGATAGTATGATCATTTGGAAATAATTCACATTAATTGTTCAGGTGCCTTACTTTTGAAACAAAGCATTTGTATTTGCTGGTTTGAGATGGACCAGCATTCTAACATCAGTGTTTTTCATCAGGTTGCCTGTCAATGTCTGTTATAATGAATTAATGAAGTGATGGGGACTACAGTGTCTTTTCAAATTAACTTCATAAAGGTTGACTGGATTCTTGTGCAAAGAAATATTATGTATTAAAACACGTTTTATTATGTATGTTGTCTCCATTATTAGGATTCTTTGTTTTCCTATGTGTTGAGGAAAGACTAAATTCTATGTAAACTACTGCATAATATTTTGGCATTATATAAAAAAGGTTAATAATATAATCTTGTTTTCTTCACCACTTTGTCGTCACAGTTTGTCTTGTAAGCGGAACATGTTCACTTTTAAAGTTACTGCATGGAGGTGCAGTGTCCCAAAAGCTTACACCCTGCATCTGTTTAAAGAATACTGCTTAGGACTGTTGAACTATTTGTTTGCTGCTGCAGCCATTAACTCTGTGAGTACCTGCATTACTGTATACAAGCTCTCAAATAAACCAACAAATTGGTTACATTTAAATATGTGTGGACTAATATTCATATCCAACACTGCAAACACCTTATAGACACCAATGGTTCTGCCAATAATTACCTCTTCCCACTCCCACCTCCAGGACTTTGCTTAGCTGCTGCTCTCCTGTGGAATGATAGCCCATGCCCAGATCAGATAAGCCTATTCTCTACAATGCTTCAAGCATACCTTTAAAACTTATTTCTTTATTTAAGCATACCAGTCCTTATCCTAACTCCTTTGCCTCTGCTATCACCTCCACTCCCGGACACTGCGCAGCCCTATTTGTGTCTTCCCCTTCTCTCTAGAATGTAAGCGCTCACAAGCAGGGCCCTCTTTTCTCGTGTTTTCATTGAAGTATTGCATCACCCTCTATACCTCTAGGCCTGCTTCCCTAGCCCTGTTGTCTTGAACCCAGGCCTACTTTACATTGGACACAGGGGCGGGCTCAGTCAGACCGCTATTAGGGCCGGGGGGTAGGCCGGCCGGCCGCTCCCAGGATGCAATATACCACCTTTTCAACAGCGGCCGCATCTGATGACATGAGATGCGGCCGCGTCAGCGCACAGGCGGCCGCATGACATGACAGGCGATTCATGGGATGCGGCCATCTGTGTGTCCCGCGGGCTTCCCTCTCCCAGCCCGCGCCTGATTGGACTTTACCATCACGCTTACTAACTGTCCCATAAACTACATGGTCTGCTTTACCAAGTCATATGTGTAGTCTCTGATCTAGTAGATGCCTGGTGTTTTGGTCTATTAACTTATTATGTAATGTACTATGGATCATTGCTGATGGTGTATTGTATACTACTTTTTGTGACGCCTTAAAGCCAAAAGATAATAATAATATGGACATATTGTTTTTTATTATTAGTTGTGGTTATTTTATTCAATAAAAAAGACAGTTGTCTGCCCAGAGCACATCATGGTGCACAACTACCCTCCACTCTTTGGAGATATCTCTGCAACCTAGAAGTACATTCTGGAAACACTTCATTTTTTCCCTAAAATACTCCCCAGTTTATAATACTCATGACAGTGTGGGGACATTCGGCAACTTTGTGTGTAGGAAGCTTTTAATTACATGGCTGGGATGGTCTTAATCGTTTTTACGATTACCACCATTCCGACACCTGTCATGTCTCCAAAAGAAACCGAAAGAATAGAAAATCAACTTGAAAATAATTAGACTTACCTTCAAGACAACACTGGAAATACCCAAAGACAGCAGCATAATGACAGGAAGGCTTTCCGATTGGAGAACTGACCGCCTATGCTGCCTGACATCATCGCGATGTCTGTCAAGCAAAATTTAAAATGGTAATGTTCGGTTAAGTGTTTGACCACTTAACCTTAGGGCCCCCCACGTTGCCGCTTTAAATTTTGCTTGACACACATCGTGTTGACGTCAGGCATCAGAGGCGGTCAGTTCTCCAAGTGGAAAGCCTTCCTGTCATTATGCTGCTGTCTTCGGGGATCTCCAGCGTCGTCTTGAAGGTAACTAATCATTTTCAAGTTGATTTTCTATTCTTTCTGGGGTTTTTTTGGAGGCATGACAGGTGTCAGAATTACCAGCATTGTTTTATCATATCCCACCCAGCTTGAAAACGTGCTTTCCAGGCCGAAGTGCAACAAAGAGTTTTTGCCAACAGCTGGTGCAAATTTTTGTGGAGTTGAAATGAACGTGCAACTCTCTGCACAGCAAAGAACACCCCTAATAACACACCCTCTCCAATCCTTAAATTACAACAGAGTCAATCTACAAAATGAAATATCACTGCTCCACAAAATGAGCCTATTTCTTACCTCAGTAGAAATGCCATCACCAACTTTTTTCCTCTGCCTGTGTACATTGCTGTTACATTTTGCTCTGTAAACCTATGTGCACTGGTGGATATCTAGACGGAAATGTAGGTGCATGATTGGTCTAAAGCTGCTTTTGCACTATGGAACAGTCGTTTTGTATTTTGTAAATGACCTCACCTTCCAATGCATCAGTATACCTTTCTCTGTGTCATGAACGCACTGCCAGCATCCCTTACTTTGGTTTGTTTACTGTATGAAGTTACACATGATTCCAGCACTCAGTCTGCCCCACAGGTTATACATCTGCTGAATTGCCCCCAAACAGTGGTCTCAAAGGCATATACACCTATGGTCTGCCACCACCTATTGAATAAGGGCAATAGGACCCCAATATACTGTCACACACTAACACATACTATGCTCCTTGTTACACATAGGTTAGCAAGGCACACAAAAGGTTAACGCATCAAAACTCTGTTACACAAATGTGCACACTGGCACACTAGGCTTGTTAGTGAAATGGATAAACAATTCACACATCAGCATTTAAAGGGTTAACATGGTCAAGCAATATTCTTCATAAAAGGCTAATGGATTTGTTAGAGTATCAAGGACAAAACTTAATTAAATTTTAGATTTAATATACAAATATACAGGGCATTTGGATTTATTAAAAAGAGAACATATAATAAATGACATCCACAAAATACGTACAATTATAAAAACAAATTGGATTAAATTACAGAGAATAAAACTTATATACCATAATCTGTATGCCTGTGCAAGGCAGAATGAAATGGACAGTCCTTCAATTACATAGAGACCCCAAAAGTTGACAATCTACTCTCTCCTACACAGGGCTTTTAAACAGCCTTAACTGAGAGGACATTTAGAAGGGCAGTGTATAATGTTGGGGAAGAAATGTCCCCTTGGTTTCACTTATAGTTTGTCCAAAAATAGGTCAAAAGTTTTGACTTTCCATAACTTTTTTTAGACATATCCCAGAGACAAAATTCCATCTTCACTAAACCAGTCAAAATCTCCCGCAGAATTACATACAGTATTCAAGATGTTGGAATTACAACAATATCAAATATCACTCCAAAAGATATGTGACTACTGTTGTTTACCTGTAAAGTCGATATCTGAACTTCAAAACCCTTGTGCGTTTTTTGCCCCTAAGTACCAGGGCCACCTTAACTACTTTATGGGCCCCCGGGCAATGCAGTGTACCGGGCCCCTAAAAAAAAATAAAAAAATAATATATATATATATATATATATATATATATATATATATATATATAGTGTGTGTGTGTGTGTGTGTTTGTAAAAAAAATATATATGTATGTAAAAAAAAACGTGATTATATATATACCGTATATACTCGAGTATAAGTCGACCCGAATATAAGCCGAGGCACCTAATTTTACCATAAAAAACTGGGAAAACGTATTGACTCGAGTATAAGCCTAGGGTGGGAAATGCAGCAGCTACTGGTAAATTTCAAAGTACATGCGACAAAAACAATCACAGTAATGGATGAAAATGGGCAGCCAGAGGAACAGAAAGAAGAGGTGGTCTCGAACCCCTAGGAATACAACAACAATGGATTCCCCAGCGCAATAGAGAGATACAAAGGAAAGTGTAAATAAAAAGCAATATGAAAAATAAAAATAAGTAGATTGTAAAAAATGCAATATTGGATAAAACAATGGTAGACTAAAAGTGGACTTACTCTTAAAAACAAGCAGGCATCTCTAGAGGATGTGATATCCGTTTGTATGTATGGGGCTGGTTACTGATTGCATATGTCCTCACAATACAATATAGCAACCGCCAATCTAACGGTGCTGTTAAAACATTGTCACAATAAAAACAAAGGGCCACGAGTCTGGGAAGGTTGGGTAGTGCATTTACCTCCCTTTCCAGATGGTGTGTCCAGGTAGTCTATGCAAAGGTCCTCTTTCCAGGTAGGGATCCCGCTCCTGGCCGGTGTGTGCTTCTAACGATGTATCAGGAAGCAATCTCAAAGTCTCTGCATACAAGTGAATAACAACGGCATAGTCGGTAGGACAATACCAAAAGTTTATCCAGGCAGTGAGAAACTGATGTGCTTGGGACCACTGTGTGGCTGCCGTAAATCCCGATGATGTGGTGGTATTCCCCTGTGTAAGCGCTGTGCGCTCCGTGTCTGGCTCTGTTGCCGGATGTGCTGGTGATGCAACCCGCGGATGCGCAGTAACCGGTGTTCGGAGTCCTGAGCATCACTCGAGTATAAGCCGAGGGGGGGCTTTTTCAACAAAAAAAATGTGCTGAAAAACTCGGCTTATACTCGAGTATATACGGTAATCACTTTTTTTACATATATATATATATATATGTATATATATATATATAGGGGCCCCCTTAACTTACCTTAAGTCCGATCCTCTTCTTTTTTCTGCGCCGCTGAGTCTCTTCTGCCCTCTTCCGTGCTGTGGTTGCAGTGAATGCTGGGCAGCATTCACTGCGAGCACAGCACAGAAGAGGGGACCAGGGAGGGAGCCGGATCACCGCTGATGTGACCGCAAGGTAAGTATTTAAAAAAAACAAAAAAACATTTTTTTATTTTTTTTTTAGGATTCGGACGGGCCCCCCTTGCCTGCAGGGCCCCCGGGCACCTGCCCATCATGCCCAATGGAAGAGACGGCCCTGCTAAGTACAGAGAAGCACACTGATATCCCAGAATATAAAATATGCATGTTTTATGAAGCTAATAATTTCTATATTTTGTATTGGCCTAAAAGGTTCTTCTAGCATATGGCTTTCCCTAATTTACTCTTAATTGATTACTTGTTTTTACAATACCTTATTTAGACAGTCCATTCTAAGCGGTGGTAGTCAGTTTTCCGACCGTGGAAAACCCGACAGTGCTTACCCCGGCAGGAGGAAACCAAAGTGCTGTGCGCCGACTGACTGATATAACTGACAACTTCCAAGGATGACTTTTCTCAATTGCGGCCCCGGAAGAAGCTGGCAGCGATGCTTAACGTCACATTGAAGAGACTCGATGTGATCCGACTTGTTCAGGTAATAATTTAAGGAGGCAACGCCTCTACAAGGTACATGGTATAGTAATGAAACTTGTATAGGCGTTGCCTCCTTAAATTATTACCTGAACAACTCGGATCACATTGAGTCTCTTCAATGTGACGACAGGGACAGCTGCCGACTTCTTCAGGGGCTGCAATTGAGAAAAGTCATCCTTGGAAGCTGTCAGTCATTTCAGTCAGCTCTTCGGTTTCCTCCTGCCGGGGTAAGTACTGTTGGGTTTTTCACGCCCGAAAAATGGTACCCAACCCATTCTAAGTAGGAAGGGTCATTCATGAGCATACAAAATTCATGGCTGTGATCTGCAAATGTTAAGTTAGCTTCCTTAAAGCATGTCTAAGCTTAACCTAATTACCTCCCACTGAGATGACTGACCATCTATTCTGAGGGAAAATCATGTACATTCCTATTTATCAGTTTAATATTTTATTTGGGTCCTCATCCTGACACTCTGCAATAAATATCCACTCCCTCAAAATCCTCATGTCATTAGCGTGTCTCCTGGGGTAGCAGCTGCTAGAAACATTTTTCATTGCTCCCCAATCCCTAGAAATCATAGGAGACCCATCAAGCTTTTGCTATGGGTACCCCAAATGTTACACCCGTGCCTTGACTGCAGGGATTTCTGTATTGAATTGAATTTACTTTCTTTCAACACAAAACTGATTCAGTCTGCACCAGTTATCCACAAATATATGTAGTTCCTCGATGCTTTGCCACTGAATAACTGCTTGTCATTTGGCACCCTGTTGTGTTGTTCCATGACAGCACAAATTGAACCTATTATTTTTAAAATACTTAATCTATTTCTCTCATACTTATTAATATATTTACCACATGTGTTTCTGTTTGCAACACATTTCACAAAAACGTCTATGGGCTAGTATTACAATTTCAAGAGTTACAGGTATATCATTCTATATATTTTATAAGTACTGCAAATGATAAACCATATAATTGTGACTTTAAAGTGCCAAAATCTTACATTTGAAACCCTGGGGCAAGGCTGATAATTGTATATGTATTTTCAGTAAAAATGTAGCCATGGACAATAAAGACATGTAACATTTTGCTCTTTCAGAACTTGATAACACGGCCAACGTGTACACCTGGGCTCACAGGCACCAAGGAAAGGCATTGAAGTCAATGACATTTGACACAGTGGTCCCAATATGAGAAATATGAATTGACGCCGTGCAGGAAAGCTTCAGGGTGTGTGAAAATGCAAATGCTGAAGTCTTGAGAGCATGCAGAGTTGAAAACTGTTATTTCACACAGTGGCTATAGATCAAGACCAATCTATATATGTTTTGACAGAGTTGGTTGTAACCCCTGAGTATGTGTGTGCCCTACTCCCTAATATCTGTCCTCCGCTGGGCTGTAAGCTAATCCTCTCTATGTCTGGCCTAATGTTTTGTCTTTGTTCAGGGAAAGGAATTAAAATCATTTCCTCTTCTGGGGAAATGTAAAAATACAAGCATGTATTATTATTTTTTACTCTTTAAGGCTAAGTTAAATTTGTTAACTCCTTGAAGTTGAGTTTGGCATTCTCTTAAAATATGTGTATGAGCCTCTAATATTGTATAAAATAAATAAGGCTTATGGCACTTTGAAAAAAATCCCAGTGAGCAAATGACACCCACACACATGTGTCATACACATACGAAGAACATAGTACTGTCTCCAAATTGCTTAGCACTATGTTGGGTGGCCCTTGTTCTTTTTGGCTCATCTAAAATTGTTCAGCAAAGTAAAATGAAATGATTATAGATTATTAAATGTCCTTTGAAATGGAGTATGATTTTGTTTCTCCAAGATTAGAGTGATAACCATTCAGGCAGTAGAGTTAACAATCACCATTAAACCAATATTCATGACAATGCAAACTCTTACTTCACTAACAACCAGTAGCTCATGAATACTGATAATGCCTTATGAATTTTGATCATAAAATGCGTTACTGCTACCTAGTGAAATGGTAGACTGGATTCTCATGAATAGTGGGTTCAGCCCATACAATACCTGTCTCCATTGAGTGGAAGAAACAGTGTAGGCAATAATTACCCTTTTCTGATGTGGTAAGCACAGGCACCCTTTTACCAACAATATTGCTAAAGCTGCAATTCTCCCTTGCTCATTATTTCTTCATCTGTCATCTTTCTATTCTGTCCTTGTTAATTTACTAACCGGATAATTGGGCACCATGAAATTTGGTTGTAGCCTAACGAAAAATGTTCATTGATGTCCAAGACTGACTTCACATGTTGTACTGGTGGAGTAAACTCTTTGCCTCTAACAGTATTCATTTATTGGATGAAAATGTAAATACATTTGAAAATCAAAATATTTTTGTAACAGACTTGTTTATTTCATTTGTTTTTCAGTCATCTCAACGCTTTCAAATTCTTACCAGTGCCAAAAGATGTTGGAGGTTAGATACTTTTCTGTGTCTCAAAGACTTAGGGACTGTGGCTGTATCACTTTTAAATCATTTGTTGTATAAATATATTTAAATTATTAGCGCAGTGCGCCAATGTATATCATTGCAAATGTACTGATTTTGATACTGTGTTATATTTGTGTATTGGGAATGTACTGTAGCCATGGTGGAGGAAATGTGCTTGTATAAAAAAGGAGGGAAGGAAATCCTAAATTAAGTTAATTAATTATTTTCATCTCATAAGTGACAAACACCTGCTTTGGCCTGAAGGCAGGGCAAGGGGTCGTTACCTATGTGCAAGTCTTGTTAGAGAGACAGGAAGCCTCCTAACAAAATAGACCGCACATATGAGGAAATCAGTTTGGTGTGAAAGTTAAACTGTGGTAGATGCAAAATTAGATTATATCCTGGTAAATTATTAAATGGGATATATTAGTCTTTGCAAGGCCATTTAGGATTAGGGGGTGGTGTTACCAACTGCTAACAGGTGTGTCGGAACTTGTATGAAAAGGAGCTCTGTTTAACTATGTATTGATTCCATCTGTACCTTTCTGGATACCACTAGTACATTAAACTAGTGAATGTAACTGTCATTTTTACTACTTCATGAGCTGATAAACATCAACTGCTTAAGGAAACTGTTTTGATACCTACTTACCTGCTGTAATTCCTGTGACCACCAATCTAACCCGTTATCCAGCTGTTGTGAGGTTGGGACCTAGCATTCCAGTACCAAGGCTTTGCCCGCTTCCTGTAGCTCTGGCCAGTGTGATATGCCAGGGGGAACCATCCACAGCAACCCTAATGTGAAGGCAAGAGGTCAGGGATACCAGTCCAGGTGCACCAGCAAGTGGGTGCACTAGCAGCAAGAGTTACCCAGAAGGACACAGTTCTGGATGCTGCAAAGGAGTCCAATGGTAGCAGCAGCATAAGCCTCTCCTACTGCGGTTAGAGGGCACATTTGAGATGAAGAAAAGGGGACGGTGGCAAGGCAAGCTCAACCGATCCCCGGAAACATAACAGACAGAGTGGCATAGACAGTCCATCCTGTCACAGGGACCCTTTTACAATTTGTATGTACCCAGACTCAATATTCACCTGAAGGGAGGAGCAAGGGTGCAGGAGTTGATTGAGAGGGAAGGAGGAACTGTCAGCAGTAGGGGGTTATACAATGGAGTCAGTGTCGAAAAACTGCAGTTCCCAGCACTACCAAGACAACATGTCTGATGTGCCTGGGCCCATGATGTGATGTCAGATGCCATCCAGAGAGGGGTATTTGATGCCAGAATAAATGAAGAAGAAGAAGAAACAGGCCATTGCAAGTTCCAACATCATACCCCAGGAAGCAGCAAAGTTGCAGAAACCAGTACAGCTGCTGAGTCTGCTAAAGAAGGGGAAACACACAGTGAGAGTGAGTACTGTGTGAACATGTACTCTAAAGCCAGGCAGAGAAGCAGAGAGAATGCACAGCACTTAGATCTACAAGTCTCACAGACCAAGCTGCACTTTTATCAGAGGAAGCAGCCAATCTTGCAGACAAGGCTGCTAGTCTAGTTAAAACAGCTTCCAATCTATTATTGTTACAGGCTGTTGAGGCACAGGTACAGCCTTGCATTGTCCTACACTGCTGAGAATACTGCTCTCTTTATCGTCTACAGTTAATAGTGCTTATTGCAAGCATTATTCCAAGGGGCTACTCTGTTTCTTTTATATTACACTTATATATGCTTATTCAAAGCACAGCATTTCTTTATGGGTGATGAATATCCAGTTACCCCTAAAACTGGCTGTACCACTGTATCTTCTTCATAATACTAATGCTGGGGCTACAACTCCCATCATCATTGGTTTCTTTAGAATGCAAGTTTTCCTCACTTATTGTAATCCTTCAGAGTTTCTATCATTCTTATTACCTCCAATAAGGTTGTGACACTATTCGTTGCTAATTTTTCTTCTTTAAATTCCGTTTTTAGACCACAATGTTCACTTGTCAATAGTGTTAGCTTCTGTCAGGTCTCTAGGATTTATGTTGGTAAATATTTGGTTTTTGAATTTAGTATCAGGAACACATAGCAATAGCCTTTAGTAAAAAAGACCTACGTTCCTTTAAGTACAGAGAATTAATCTAAGGACTCAGGTATCAAGTGCAGGGATTAGCTAGACATCCAGAGCCAGAGATGGTAGACGTCTGAGAGGCAGGGTTCAAAGTCAGAGAAGGTAGTCATTCGAAAGCCATGAGTTAAAGCCAGAGAACGTAGTTTTCCCGAGAGCCAAGGATCAAACATGGACAAATTTACCCTGTTTGGTGAATCTGTCCACAGCTACTAGTATGGTATCATACCAGAATAGTAAGGGACTCTGAAATGAATTCCAAGGAAACCGATCTCCAATGTCCTGAAGAAACAGTTGTAAAAACCCGGGTGGATGAATGTGGAAAATTTTATTCCTGGCACAAGCTTAACAGGACTCAACATATTGCCATACAGTATGTTGAATAATTAACCACCAATAGCGTTGTCTAATTAATTATAGAATGTTACAGACTCCTCTGTGTCTGTTAAAGCCTTATGATGCCATTGTAAGACCTCTTTTTGTAATTTCTCATTAGGTCTTAACAATTTGAATTTCTCTGTCAAATATCCATCTTCCTGTATTGTGATTCCAAGGTACTTCTTTTGAGCCTCACAGAATACGTGGCCCCATCTGGAATCTGCTGTGATAAGTGTGTGGAAAGTCCATAACCAATAGTGACAAGAATAGAATGCTTAAGGAAGAATATGTTCTGGCGGTTCAAAGTTTCAAACTTTGCATTGTGAGAGCCTGGCCAGTATGTAACATGAAAGTGAATTCATGCAAAGAAAAGAGGTCAATATGCCTGATGAGATTTAAGTCTATTAGCAGCCTTGAGATATTCTTGGTTTTTGTGGTCTGTGAACATAGTAAAGGCAACTGAAGCTCCTTCAAACAAGTATTGCCACTCTTTGAAATAGGTTTTTATAGCAAGAAGATCTTTATCCACAATTAGATAATTTTGTCAACTGGTACTTCCAATATATTTTACTGGGATACCTACCTCCACAACAGAAAGTAAGGGAGGATTGGCATGAGTTAGAGCTGGAGCTGTGATAAAGACTTTCTTAAAGTGATGAAGGCTTATTGAGCTTCTGCAGACCATTTGAAAGTATGAGTCTTGTTGATTTGGGCTAGATTAACCTTTCCCCGAAAGAGAAATAGGAAGAAATAACTTATTGCTTCAATTTAGTTATTTTAAAGGCACAGGGTACCTGGTTTACATTATTATAAATGCATTGTATTGATTTCTAAGGTAATATGCCAACAGCATGGTTGTGTAACATTTTGAGAAGAAATGATAAGTAAATTAGATACTCTCCTGCACCAGGTCAGGTTGAAGATGTAACATTGCATTTCTTTCCTGGCAGAAGGTCACATATCATGTATTAGAGATAATAGATAAATATCACCAATGATGAAGTATACAGTTCTTTGGTGAATTACAGATTAATGTCTATTGTGTATGAAACACGGTTTTAGATAACTCACTGCTTCATGTGACCAGAGCTATTCTAAACATTATTATGTAAGAATCACTGTGTTGTAAGCTTTACTGTTGGTATAGAGTCTTTCCCCATTGACCCAACCAAATCTAATCCTTATTGGTTGGCTCAGTGCAGTCTATACCATCTCTCAGATTGTCTACCTTGCCCACACATCCAATAGGATTGGTGCAGTATTTCAAGTGAATATGTGGCAGTAGTGGAGATTGTTTTTGGCTTTATATAAAGGACATATGTTGCTTAATTCTGTGTTTACCATCTTGTACTTCTGGGTGATCATCCCTAATAAAGAAGGGTATGTAGCAGTCCTAATAAGGATTACTTATGAGCAATAAACACTACTCAAGATCCTCTTAACAGATATTATCTGCTGAAATCCTATAGCAAAGAGCTAACGCTCTAATATTTCCCCTTGGCTGTCCTGTATTGAACCCAGCATCCTGAGTCAATGCTCTACCTGTAGTCCTAATCCAAAAAAAGATGTCAGGAGCAACCAGCTACAGTAGCCAGCAAAGAGGTACACAGCAGCTATACAAAACAAAGAGAAATATTATTACTACATTTTATTCTACTTGTCTTTTCCATAGTTGTGCACCCAAATACAATTACTGTTCTTTTCTATTTGTTTCAGTACAATAACAGTCAATAGAGTAAAATCCCCTTCTTCATTTTCTATGTCACCTCATGCCATCTGTTGCATCATAAGGCAGAGGGGGTTTCTAGTAATTTAGGACTCTTGGGCAAGATCCATTGTACCAGTGAGTGCAGTTATATATTTCCCAGCAAAAATATTGTCATTAAGGAACTGTTAATGTGCAAATTGCAAGCTATGTACAGGTATTCCTCACTTAACGACCGAGTTCCGTTCCTACGACTAGGTCGTTAAGCGAATTGGTCGCTAAGTGAGTACAGTACTGTTATATGCACCTACATGTATTGTAATCATTTTTATTGATTCTGAATGAAGAAATAGACTAAAGAAAACTGTATTTTGTTAGTTTGCTTTACATTACATAACACTGCATAACAGAAAATAAACATGTGTACAGTAAAGCTCTACAAACAGCAGCAATTATAACAATGAGGACCCAGGGAGAACCTGGTTGTAAGTCCGAGCGGTCATTAAATGGGTAGGTTGTTAAGTGAGGAATACCTGTATAGACATTTTTGACTAATCTATGTATTCATATTATATTATATTATTCTACTTATCAGTTTGACCTTCAGTGTTCCACGTGAAAATTCCCCTAAAAGCTTTGTTCTACCTGGACTTCTACATTGTACCCCAACCACACCTTAGAGCAGAAATAATTTGCAGTGTTTTATCTTGGTTCCATTTATACACTGTAAATTCACCAAAATGTCACTGACATCTAATGGAGAATTTAAACATACATTGTGATGTGCTGATTCCGAGTATTGATAAAGGAAAAGTGGGATTTGAAGATTTCTATTTGTGCATAACTCACCAAAAACAAATAAAGTTTACAGTGTATATTCCTTTTGCCCTAAAAGTAACGTTAGTAATATTATCAAATTATGTTCCTTTCTCTATACTGGTGTAGAATTTCAATGGAGGTGGCAATTTCTCAGGTTTTTGCAGGTTGAGATGTGATTAACTCAACTAGTAAATTTTGCTTTCCATATATATATATACACAAATAACTAATGGGCATGTGTGATATATGATTATGAAAGTGTTAATGTGGATGTGAAAGGGTAATCAAAATAAAACCTCCTAATCTGTATAAAAATAAACTAAAATCCCCAAAAGTCCCGATCAGCATGCTCATTCATATGTACACACTAAGGTAAAGAGAGGCATTTAAGTCAAATGTATTTAAAATCATGTGTTTGTGTCCAGCATGTACTTACTACTTCAGGGTTAAATCAGCCAATAGGATCCAGTGGGAGGGTCTGGCTAGTTCATATTACCAGTGGAGCAGAGTGTGACTTCCTCTTTCCAGGGATCCGGATACCTCCCTGCCACCCGGCATTTAGGTGTTTATAAGATTAACATGTTTTTTATCCCTATGAAGGCGTGGCACAGTTGTCAGTGGAATATCATCTAAGTAGGCGACTGTACTTACGCGGATCAGGGTTAATGGTCACTGTCCCCTTCGAAGAACTTGACTCTTGGTTGCTCTAGTAAGGAGGACCCTGGGATGCCTAGTAAGGACATAACACCATTTGAGTCCAGAGGGGGTATAGTCGCTTATTGCCTCACAATAGTACCGGCCAATAGATAAGGTTTAACGTGGGTCTGTGGGAAGGTGATCTCCCACCTTATTGGTATATGCTTTTAGCTGACTGCGCTGCTCTCTCCGCCACCTCATTTTTGATTCTATTTAAATAAACTGTGACCTTTCTTCCAAAACTTATATCGTTGTCTGTGTCATTATTATGATTATTTGTATTAAGCATGTAGAGTTTAAATGAAGTAAGTTGGTACATCTAGAGGGGAATCAACACTATGCATTTTAACACATTTTACATGAATTACCTTCAGATCTGTGCTCATCGGCTGAAAAAGATTGTGACTCTGCATACTTCATAGAGATCTATGGACAGTGCCGGTCGTGAGTGCATACACACTGCAGAATTGGAACAACATTGTTCATCGTTGAATGAGATTTTTAGTCTAGTTTAAAGGTCAATTTAAATGATACGATGTGTACACACTAATGTGATATTGGGCCGAACGTCATTTATCGTTTGATTCGCCTGATACTCTGCTGAAAACACTGTAGTGTTACCTTACTCCCTGTCTTAACTTAAACTGCAATCACAATCTAATTTAATCAGAGATACTGTAAGGAAAACAATTCCCTGCAAATGTAGCTTTATAAAAAATAATCTATCTGCCACATGGATTTGTTAAGAACACAAAAACAGAATGTTATTAGACAAAGTTTAATATTACAAAAAGTCAGAATGTTTATTGACTAATAAAGTGGATAACAAATTGACATACATATATTACAAATGCAATACAGTTTTCTTAAAATGGAAACAGGAATAAATACAGAAACAGTCATAGCACACCCACCTTAACTGCTGTCTGGCAAATGCTCGATGACATGAACAATTCATCAGTAAGACTGAGCTCCAAGAATTCACAATTTCTAAAATAAATCTATTACTTTTCAAACAGTCTTACTTGCCCACTTTTCCTTCCCTTTCCTCTGCAATGTCACTGACAGAAGTGCGTGGTATCTGTTTTACAATTGTTTTTTATTGCCCTATTGTTCAAACATGCTTCTTGTAATACATTCTATTTATATTATAATGCTCTTCTAAAACATACAGAAATATTAGGATAGATTCATAAAAGTGAATATAATTTTCCACACTTTTCATAGGAAACATGATTATGCTATATGGATTCCTTAAAGAGTTATGTTATCTCCATAGCTTCTATATGGTTTTATCAATCTTCTCACAAGAGTTCTTAATGTGTTTGCATATAACATCCAAAAATAACTTTTCAGTTACCTGATTACAGATGTCTTAAAATTAATTGAAGCTTCAGCTTGCAGTTGCTCTATCCCTAAGTCAATTTGCTCTAGAATGGATGTTATAAATCTTAGCTAGTGAGGTCTTGATAACTGTCAGCAATCCCATCACAAATCTATCTATCTATCTATCTATATATCTATCTATCTATAAAATAACCATTTCAGATTATTTACAGGGAACACCACAGTAGAACCTAAATCTGATAGCACATCTGGTTTCCTGCAAATCATTCAGTGTGGTAGTGAATACGCCATATTCACTACAATCAGCTTCTACAGTACACATTTCATACAACGTGTGCATTTATTTATCCAGCCACCGTAGAATGTGTTACATCAGATGGCGAAGGGTCAGGAATTCACAGGTCAATGTTGCTGAAGGTTTTCACAATGAAAGATGT
This sequence comes from Mixophyes fleayi, assembly GCF_038048845.1. Lineage (NCBI taxonomy): Eukaryota > Metazoa > Chordata > Amphibia > Anura > Limnodynastidae > Mixophyes > Mixophyes fleayi. The sequence continues at coordinate 74,284,350 of NC_134407.1, read as the reverse complement.
GATGAGGATAGAGATTGCAAAGTCAACACCATTTTTTCGCAGTGTGTAATTGGACTTCAAATAATTTCCTTAGTAAAACAAATGCAGAGAAGGACAATTGCATTTTTAGGAATTAAAATAGGAAGTAGCCTGTTATTTGAGGCTCCCTCTACCTCGCTGCGGAGTGCTCTTTGTCTCTCTGGCTTCCTGACCTACATAGCAATCTCTCATCTTTCATAATGCTGTTTTGCCCTTTCAGTCCCATCACAGTGGCTGGATCACTGAAAGAGCTGTAGAAAAGTGCATGTTATTCTTCAACTTCTATGTCATGGTTGGACTTCTGTTTAATGACTTGGTCCCTTGTAATATACATCAAACCTGCATGATATATATGATAATGAAGTGAACCCCCTCCTGTACATTATAAGGATATTATAAGTCCCTAAGGAGATCCATAATCATATTGTGAACTCCGTCCTCTCAAGCACTTTTTGCTATTTTGAAATTGATTTAGCAACTTGTTCTGTATTTATGTGATAAATGTGATTATGTTTTAAGTTAGGACCATCCTTTTATTAGAACATGACAAAGCATCTTTCATAGGAATACAGTATATAATACATTCATGAACTAACTGACACTGGCAACATTTCGGTTATATGGTTGGTGAGCTCTAAATGTCATAGCAACCCAAAGTAAGTGGATACCTGTAATCAGTGGTACACTCCAATAGGGGTAAATGGGATGACTGCCTGGGCCCCAGAACAGTTAGGGCCCATGGCTTTGGCATGCTACTGCTAGTTTCTTTCTAGTTTGGTCTTATTTTTTTTTTTTTTCAATACTTTCCTATTTTATTTTCATCTTAATCAATCACTGCCTATAAGCTTAGACCAGGCATCTTAGCATTGACACATTTTGTGGGCTTGTTTTATAACAGGCTATATCTTGAAGGTATTTAAGGTAATTATCATCATCATCAAATTGTATAATTGTAAGACCCTACTGATTCCGCAGCGCCGGACAGTCAGCATACAAATCATACAAATGCATAATTGACAGAAGTTCCCTTTATTATTATTATTACCTTTAGTATTGTCATTATTATTATAATTGATTTTTAAAACACCACATTGCTCCTCAGAGCTGGATAGTGGGCAAATTTGCATACAGTAAACAAGGACATACAAGGCAGTCAAAGTAAATGCTGACATGAAAACAAAGGGTATAGAGAGTCTGCTCGTCAGAGCACAGTTGAGACAAGAGAAGTGAGTGTGGCTCAGACCGGAGATTGGGAGAGTTCTGAGATGTGCCAGTGTGAATAGTATTTGTGGTAGTAGGGTATGCACTAAGATGTGAGTTATCAGAGAGTGTTTAAACATTTAAATGCTATGGGAGAGAGAGTCTGATTAAGCATGGTATGTAATTTCATAAATGGGTAGTGGCACAGGGGAGTTTTACAGTAAGGAGTGAGAGGTGGTTATCAGTGTCAAGTGTTAGGATTTGCATATGATATGCATATGATCATTTGTATGTTGTGACTGTATTCTGGTTCATTTTGTTTGCTTTAGTGACATCTGGGGGCAATCACAGATCAGTTACTGCTGGAGGTTTGTCCTTACCCTCTCTGATAGGTCCTCACCTGCCCAGCTTCATATTGCAAGGGATAGCGTTTACACACTAGCTTCTTGGCTCTGTACCTTCCGCTCCATTTGGCTCTGCATTATGGTGACTTCTGGCTCCTGATGTCTGGCTCTGCGTTATGGTGACTTCTGGCTCCTGATGTCTGGATCTGCCTTATGGTGACTTCTGGCTCCTTATGTCTGGCTCTGCATTATGGTGACTTCTGGCTCCTGTTGTCTAGCTCTGAATTATGGTGACTTCTGGCTCCTGATGTCTAGCTCTGCATTATGGTGACTTCTGGCTCCTGATGTCTGGCTCTGCATTATGGTGACTTCTGGCTCCTGTTGTCTAGCTCTGCATTATGGTGACTTCTGGCTCCTGATGTCTGGATCTGCATTATGGTGACTTCTGGCTCCTGTTGTCTAGCTCTGCATTATGGTGACTTCTGGCTCCTGATGTCTGGCTCTGCATTATGGTGACTTCTGGCTCCTGATGTCTAGCTCTGCATTATGGTGACTTCTGGCTCCTGATGTCTGGCTCTGCATTATGGTGACTTCTGGCTACTGATGTCTGGCTCTGCATTATGGTGACTTCTGGCTCCTGAAATCTGGCTCTGCATTATGGCAATGTCTTGTCTTGTTTCTGCATTACAATGATTTCTAGCTCTGCATTACAATGAACTCTGGCTCCTGATCACTGGCTCTGCATCTCCATTGCTACTGGTTCCTGACTCTGACTTCTGATTACAGTGATTTCTGGCACAGACTACTCGTCTTGGTTTATGAACACCTCCTCCAACTGCAGCACACTACTCACAGGTAGCTCTATTACAGTTACATACTAGAGTACATAATCTCGGTTTAGCATTTGTTCCATCCACAATGAGGGGCACGGGGCCTGTCTCAGTAGTGCTGCTGTGGTCAACTGCTTTTTGAAATGTGTTACCTGCCTCAAGTTATCATAATTTTTACCCCTGTTTGATATTCTGAATCAGTGTCAGCGATACCTCTGCATTATCAGTGACTGTCTACTGAGAGACTTTCTGCTGCACCATGTATCTCCACATAATTATGGATATGATTATTGCCAGGCAGTACTGTTGTTATTTCCTGTCTGCTGCTAAGATTCAATAAACTATCTTCAATCACAACAGAACTTCATTCTTCCTGGAAGTGTATTCCTTACAGTGAGGTACAGGTCAGAGGCAGGTCTAAAAGGGCCAGAGTTAGAGTATTTAGAGATGAAGTCTGAGATGTATGAAGAGGTGATGGTGTTGATGGTTTGGTAGGTGAGGACAAATAATTTAAACTGAATTCTGGAGGATATCGATGGGGGCCAGTGTAAGGATTTGCAGAGTGGTACACCGGATGTGGAGCATATAGAATTAATTTAATTGGGGAAAGACAGGTTATGCAAATAGAAGAAAGTTGCAGTGGTTAGAGTGCAGAATCAAAGGTGACACATAGGCAATAGGCTTTGGATGCTGAGAAAATTGTGTTTTCGCTGTAGGTCAGAGAGATTTTAAGGAAAGTGGTAACAAGAGATAGTAGAGAAGGGGAAATAGATTTGTGTATCATCACAGTAGAGGTAGGACCAAGAGAAAAGGTTTATAGTGAGAAAATGAGAGAACCAAGTGCAGAGCCTTGTAGGGTGGGACCTCAATTAATTGTAGAAGTAGAGGGGAAAATGTGGCAGAGATAGAGACGCTGAAGAAGCAATCGGACCGGACCGGTAGAGAGTGAAACAGAAAATATCATTACTCTGCAAACAGATTAATGAAGTTGTCCTTTCTGCTTCACCTTAACTTTAGTGTGAGCTACTTAGTGTATCAGGTACATGATTTTACAAGAGCCTGAGACTCAGTTTGCTAAAGACCAATTCCCCAAAATAACTGATACTTAACAATATCAAACCCTGAATTTATTTCAAAGTAGTTCTCAAACCATTTTGGCAAATAGCCTCTAAATATCAGAAATTCATGAAAAACCCTCAAAGATGAATACAACAAATATAAAAGCTCAATCTGAAGAAAGAAGAACAGGTTCAATCATGTTTAAGCCAATTTGAACATGATTGAACTTGTTGGAACTTAAATGGTTACATTGTATAAAAAGAAATGATTTTCGATGTTCAAAATCAAACTTTGATCGTAAACACTATAATATTCGCTGATTTAAATTAAACATGGTAAAATACTGCAAAATGTAGCAATTTACTATTTTAATACAAACAGATATTTTATAAATTAGTCTAATGTCTTTGTTTCAACTGCAAGCCACAAACTAAAGCTACAACCCGAATTTCAAACTGAGAGTTTGATTTTCAGAGTCACTGTGCGATAACAGGGTGGTTGTGGCAGACAAACTTAAATTAAACTGCCCCAAAATTCCAAGGCCAATAAGTCCAAGGCCCTTGAGCCAGCCAGATTTAATCAAATTTCAAACCAGTTTGAATAATTCGAGCATCTCTATTTATCACGCACCTTAAGGTTGAAATGCTTCTGACTCTGAGGAACTCTGAGTTACCAGTACCTGGCAGTTGTTCTGAGAGGAATTGAAATTAGCTACATGGAATAATGACAGACAATGTGGATCCCAGAGTGATGCAAGCATATACATGGCACATGTTTTTGACACATTACATTGAATGGAGTAAACATTATTTACCACGCACCATCTCTGCCATGAGATGATGATAGACACAAACCACTGTTTGTGTCACTGTTAAAACTAACAGGCTGCTGTCCTTTGGGGACTTAATGAAACATGCCAATTAACTTGTTTATTGTGATATCTAGCCAGCTCTGTCCCACAAGTTGCCTATCACTGGGTCACAGTCTACCATGTTTTCTGCTAGGGTTTTCCCTATCCTCTGCTTGCAAATTTGTGTAAGTAGTGTTCTTTCAGACAGGCAATTTTTGCCTAGGCTTTGTCCAGGACATTTCCCAGTTTTAAATCTGCAACATGGCCTCTGAGTTATTATCCCCATCAATATTAGACACTAAGGTGTCCACCATAAATGCATATTGTGTCTGCATTATGTGGTGCACTCAAAATTGCTGTTTCTTTGCCTACCATGTGTAGAGAGGATGAGCTACTTCTTTATAAGTAAGCCTGCTACTGTCTGGCTGATTTGTCACCACTACAGCAATACCTGCTATTGAGATGGTCAGTCCTCTTTTTTAGTTACACAGAGAGTTACAGTAAGATCAAATCATGTTCCATAGCCATATGCTATAGGTTTTGGATTGCTGTATTTTTATATACTAATAGTAAAGGAGAAAGTGGCTAACTAGTGTTGGCGACCATCTTTTTCATCAGTGTGTATTTGCAGCATCCCTCAGGTACTACTGACAGTCGTATTTGTGACTCTGTGCAAGTCTGCCTCAGGATTACGGGATTATGCAAACGTGCCCTTACTGTATTCAGACTCTTCTTGCGTGCCCCTTCCCTCCCCCATTTGGCCTCTCTAAACCTAAGGAGGCACAAGTTTCAGATAAACTGTATGTGTACACTTTTCTGTGTGGGCATGCACAACACAAATTTGTGCATTTTACAGTATGCAAATAGGTTTACTCAGTATGCCCAACTTAGTATGAGCCCCAGAAAGTTCAAATTATACACTAAGGGCTGCTCCATCTGTGTGTTTCAAATTCTGTGGCTTAATTCATAGTCTAACCACTTGTCATTTTTAGTAACATGTTGCCATATGAATTCTGCTCACTATCTGTTCACTAAACCCCAGAGATGTCTAAAACACATTCATCTACTACCATTAGCCTGACTAATTTCTCATGAGTTGTGGCAGATCATGGAACATGCTGGAGGCACTCTGAGCAGAGAAAAGTTTTTGTTTATTTAATTAGCTGTGGACCACTGGGTCTTATAATCTGCCAATTAAAGGATGGGAGTTTGTGTACAGAGTGCAAGCTACTGAAAATTTAGTGGAATAAGATTACAAGATGAGTTGTTTGCCAGAAAAGTAGAAGAACAGAGTCAGTTTCAACTGAATTATACCTTTATAGACTAAACAGTCAACATGAAGCAGTTACTGGCCCTCATCTCTAGGAACATTGGCACCTATGCCATGAATAATGGATGTGCCTAGAAATGTGAAAATGTTCCATGTGCTGCCCGCATGTTAAAGCCAAAGCCAAGGACTAAACAACTTAGTGGCCAAATATCAACCTTTTTCTGATGAAGGGTCTTTTCCTAGCTTCTGTTTGTTTTTTTGCTGGACTAATATAAAGGAGCTGCTGAATTCTTCAAAGGATGCCATGCATGTAGACACAGAGATTCTGGGTGTTCTTGTTGATTTAGCGCTAGTCAAGGGCATATTGGGAAAATTCAGCTTTTTTTCCCGTTACTGACCTTACTCACATGACTGATGGTACAGAGCTGTGTTCACTCCACATTAAGTGGCATTTATGAGTAAAAAGATAAACAATAATACTCTAAGCTAGAAAAAAATACTGTAGTTGAAAAAAAATAGCATTGCTTATGTAACCCCCTTTTACTGTATGCAGTCTGAGCAATGCATGAAGGTGGTAATGCTCCCCCTCTCCTGCACTCTTCTCTGCCCTAGCTAGCTTGTAGGTGTGGGCATAAATGACCAGAAGGCACCTACAGGTGCAGGTGTTAGGACAATGTCTCTAGAGGGTGGACACAGGTGTAGTACGTTGGTGGTGCAGTGTAACACTTGTCTTACTACATACCAGGTTCTCCAGGGCTTAGTAGCTCCATACATACTTATCTCCAACACGCGCATACAGCTCTGACACATTGTCTGTGTAGCTCTCAGTGGCGGTATACCCCTTCTCTGTGGGGGTAGTATCACTTGCTTGGCTCTGTCACTATTCCTGGTGCACTCTCAGCTTTCTATGTGGGGATCTCAGCCGCAACTCACCCCTCCTATGTGGGGATATTATCACCCACTTAGCTCTGTCACTATCTCTGTTGCACTCTCAGCCGCAACTCACCCCTCCTATGTGGGGGTATTATCACTCACTTGGCTCAGTCACTATATCTGGTGCACTCTCAGCCACATCTCATCCCTCCTATGTGGGGGTGACTTTCCCATTTTATTGGGCACTTTCTCTTTTGTGTAACTCCAGCCCCTGGGTTCTGCCACTTCCTCTAGTGTAGCTTTCATCTCATTCAAGACAAACAATGCTGTCTCCTAATGAAGCAAATATTTGATAAAACATTGCTCATTCACTGATTTCTGAGGCACCTTGTCAGGATTCTGTCACCATATGACGAGTGGGCTCCTCAATCTGCCAGGTGCCTAATGATATATGATTGGGCTTACTGCTTCCAATGAGAGACTCCTTGGTCCTCCACTGATTTGCCAGCCTGTACCGTTCTCTGTCCCTCTCTATAAAGGAGCGGAGCTTGCGTGCCCCGTCTCAACACAGCAGGACTCACTGATAGCCCCCATTTCTTCTTTTGAATGCTGCCCAGCGCTCTCTGCTCCCAGCAGCACTCCCCTCTCCATAATGTCTCTCTCTCTCTCTCTCTCTCTCTCTCTCTCTCTGTCTCTTTTATTTGAGCTTCTTGATTTGGGGCCCTACCCCTGGGTTACTTTAATAGGAACTCTCCCCGACAGGCTCTTTTGCTCATTTCATTAGTATTGTTTGTCATTTAAAATAAATTTCTAAATATTAAAAATAATTATCTAAGTATACTACATACCGTGTGTGTTGCAATAAATTTCAGAAACTGAATGTGGATTCTAGAAAGCACTTTCTTTTTTTTCCTCCACAGTGAAGCACAAGTAGAAGTTATTGAGGCTCATATAGCGTTGGCCTCATTTTCTGTAAAAAGTGCAGGTGTGAAATGCAGACACAATTTGGTGTGTATGCTGGGTTAGTCCCATCTCAAGGTACGTCCAGTTCTGCATCAGTTGCACATGCACCAGATTTATGCCAAAAGAAAACCATAGTGTAGCTGCCCAATTCACAGATGGAGATGTGGCTTGATAGTGTTATTAGTAAAATGCAAAAGTCACATGACTCAATTTGTAACAATATAATACTTAATGAATGTGATAAACATAAGACGGAATAGTATCTGCATTATTAAATACAGAAGTTACATTTGCAATGTAAAATACAATTAAATACAGACACAAATACAAAAAAAAGTGCAAATGAAATTTATTAAATTAAATACAAGCATCTACTGTGCCCTGTACTTAATAAAATGGGCATCTTCTTTCCTGGTCTTTACCAAATACAAATATGAATTAACTGAATGTGAATAGACTGCAGCTAAATTAATGCGAACAGACAGCAGCCACTTCATAGACTATAGTAATGATAATGATTTATAAGCTATGGATGGACCCAGGCTCGGCGCTCCCATTAGGCAAGGTCAGGCACTTGCCTAGGGCGCCGGGCTCTGGAGGGCGCCTGGAGGGCGCCACAGAATTCTAAAATACTTTAAAACTGTGCGGCGACCGCTGACCATACCTGTCACGGCCGCCGCACAGCATTCAGATGCACAGGGAGGGGGTGGAAGAGGCTATTTTGTCACCACCGCCGCCTCTCTGCTCCATCTCCTCCCCTCCACTTACTAGTGTCAGTGAGTGGAGGGGAGGAGACGGAGCAGAGAGGCGGCGGTAGTGAGACAAGGTAAGGAGAGGAGGGAGGAGGGCGGCGATTTTTGCGGGGGAGGGCGCCACTTTTTTAAAAATGCCTAGGGCGCCGTGGACCCTAGCATCGGCCCTGGATGGACCCATAGTTGGACCATGGATGGATCCATAGTATAAACTATGGATGGATCAAGGCGCAATCAGCCTATCAGAACCGGCTATTGCACCACTCTTAACAAAGGAGTCAGAATGTGACTAAATATACATATGGTGTAAGTTTTTTTTGTGCGTGTGCTCAATACAGAAATGTGTATTTTATGCAAAACAAAGACATATACGCCCAACGCTACACAAGCTCCATTGGGTGCAAATTGTAAGACATCTTCATGCATCAGGTAGCAGAACTTATAATGAAAAAGCAGCATCCAGATCATCCTACGTCTCACCGCTTAACACACTCTCTGGACATTTTTTCAATTAGACTTACCATGGTGTTTATTGAAGGTGCTTTACTCTAGCAACACCCAATTATAATCCGTGATTCACATAAAATTCTGCAGACCATTGTCCAGTCATAGTGAAAACAAACTTTGCCAGATTAAGGAGCCTAATCAGAAAACTTTCCAAGGAATTAATCATCTAATTTTAAGGTGAATTAAAAATAATGAACATAATGATGCCTATGAACAGCTGGGAACCATTTTCCTCAATTAAAAACAAAAATAAATAGCACTTGGAAAACAGTGGTTAAGCTTTTTTACCTAGTGAGAGATTTATTTTGTTAATTTAACATGCACTGGAAGGTCTGTCTTTCTTTATATTAAGGACAGAATGTGTGAAAGGCCGTTTCCCCACCTTGTCATATATGCACAAACCCCTGCTAGGTGCACGGGCAGCAAAGTGACCTCTTCTGTCTACAGGCTGTGTGTCTTATGTTGGTTAATTAACACAGCCCCTATGTATATTTGACAAGAGTGTATTGGTCACAGCTTTTCCTAAAAGTTGATGATGGAAATTTGCCTTCTCAAAATGTAGAGGTCCTTAGTTTGCACCTTGCAGATGTTGATGAGATGTTATTACAGCAGAGAAAACTGCAAGAGATTATATGGGTCATGATACATAGTTGGGAGCAGCACAAAGGCAACTAACCTATCTACCATTAATTGTTTTTTATTTTCTATTTTTTACTAATTTATTAATGTGTATTAAAAGATATGTTAGCCAGCAGAGAGGACTTCCGTCCTGTACATTGTTTGCAAAATTGTAAAGTAAATGGTATGTGGCTTTGTGAAACAATGGGACTTATTTACTAACAGATGTAGAAAACATGCTTCAAAACCATTGTAACTATTTTGATTATCATGTATCTGTCTTGTTTAGGTTATTGTTATTATTATTATTATTATTATTATTATTATTATTATTATTATTATTATTATATTCTGCAGTGTTGTATAATGGAGAGATAAACATACATTATAATTAGAGATGTTCACTGACCCCTGTGTTTTGGTTTTGGTTTTGGATCTGGATTAACTGCATGTTTTGGTTTAAGTTTTGGTTTTGGCAAAACTGCCCTCGTGTGTTTTGGTTTTGGTTTTGGATCCCGATTGTTTTCAAAAATCCCAATTTTTTTTTTTTTTTCTAAAATCACATAATTTGCCTCTTTTCTTATCCCTACAGTATTATTAACCTCAATAACATTAATTTTCAATAATTTCCAGTCAATTTTTCTCAAGTGACAAGAATACTGCTACCCCTCCTGTTTCTGTGTGAGCAATTGCACTGAGCAATGTCACTGGAGAATGGAGAGTGACAAGAACACTGCTACCCCTGTTTCTGTGTGAGCAATGGCGCTTGATCTCCAGGGGAGGGAGGTACTTATGGAATCCAAGACCCGCTAGACCCTGAGGACTGGGTTTGGGAAACCCTGGGTTAGTAAAAAGCCCCTCAATAAACTCTGAATAAAATATCTCACATTCCTAAGATTACCCTTGTGTATTCAGCAAGCAACATTTTAGAAAATGTAGATTTTTATTTTAGAAATCAAGTAATATCACAATATATGTCAATTTACAAGCTTATATTAGTTATCTATGTTAGCATTAGATTTTTTGGTTTCTTCTGCTTGAATATAAATCCATTTAGCATATTTGAGTATACATGATGGTATTATAATAGGAAAACTCACTAGACGTGGAATAAAAGTAGCCTTTCAGACTCTTGGGGGTAAATGTAGCAAGCTGAGAGTTTTCCGGCGGGTTTGAGATTCTAGCTGTCATTTATTTTGTACATTCTACAAAATGAAAGCTAGAATCTGATTGGTTGCTATAGGCAACATCTCCACTTTTCAAACCCGCTGGAAAACTCTCAGCTTGATACATTTACCCCCTGGTGTGTGGATTCACAGATGATGATCTCCAAAATACCTTGTAGTCAGAGCCGGATTAAGAACCCATGGAACTCTAGGTATGATTGTTTGGGTCCCATTGCCTCTCTGTTTGTAAATAAAACACACATAAAACAGGTTTAAGTAATTGGGCCCCTCAGTAACCACTGGGACCTAGGTGGAGGCCTAGGTTGCCTATGGGATAGTTCGTCTCTTCTTGTAGTTTTGTTCTTGCTCTGGGAATGATGTGTATACTTGCAGTGTGTATCTCTGTATACTCATCCTAACTGTAACATGTATATTTGACTGACGCTGATCTTGAATTTAAAAAATTGCCTTAGGACTTAATGTTAACATTATCACATTTCTAACTCCATTCATAATATATGCACATAGACTGAATTTTATATCTTTGGTCTGATTAGAAAAAAAACCATTGGGAAGAAAGCCTTTTTCTGCAGTACTGACATGGTCCCAGTACAATGCAAGTTCTCAGATCTGAAACTATAGCTTTTATTAGTAAAGTCACATGAACCTGTAGAGACAATTCTTAATAAAAAAAAAAGAATAGGGGAAATTAGAGATGGAAGCGTGCCCCTGTCTCCCGTTATTGTTTGTTAGTTGCAAGGACCTGTACACATGGGTAAAATGGATTTTAATGTTAGTCTTTATACATTTGCTTTGAGAATCTATTTTTCACATTGCATTTTAATGTGTACAACCCTTTAAAAAATAAAATAAACATTGCATTAACCATTTTACTACTATTTTACCCATAGGGAACATTTTTTTGGGTCGGGGGGAAACCCCCCCCCCCCCCCGACAATCCTCCATGCGCCCCTGCATATTGAGAGTCGACAGCAACAGATTCTAAATGCAAATGTCACACCTAGAATCAACTTCAGACCTTTTACCTGCTTAATTGATGATGAAATAAAGAGGAAATAGCAAACACATGTCCATGAAATAGCTTTTGAGTCGATTGTCCCATTACTTTTGGTCCCTTAAAAATAGAGATGGTCACTGACCCCCGTGTTTTGGTTTTGGATTCGGTTTTGGATCTGGATTACCGTCGTGTTTTGGTTTTGGTTTTGGTTTTGCAAAACTGCCATTGCGTGTTTTGGTTTTGGTTTTGGTTTTGTTTGGTTTTGTTTTGCTATTTTTTTGGAAAATCCATGTTTTTGGGCCTAAATTAACCCAATTTAGTGCTCCAACTGTTTTAGAGACAAGTAATCTAATTGTTGAGGTAATAAATCATCCAAAAAAACAGTTTAATTCTTCGTTGGTAGGCCTATTCTACACACAAAACAGATTGTCTTCCTCTCCATCTATGCATATTGGCAATGCAGCCATCGTCTTTGAATGTATATTACACCCTACACTTATAGTTAAATATGTAAAGAAATGGAAAAAGCCAGTTTGGTTTCTGTCTCTCAAGGCCCCCCTCCACTTGTATAAAATACCAAAAAATTCAGCCATTATAGACTGTACAATATTAATTGACATGGAGAAAGCCAGTTTGGTTTCTGTCTCTCTAGGCCCCCCTCCACTTGTATAAAATACTAAAAAATTCAGCCATTATAGACTGTACAATATTAATTGACATGGAGAAAGACAGTTTGGTTTCTGTCTCTCTAGGCCCCCCTCCACTTGTATAAAATACAAAAAAATCCAGCCGTTATAGACTGTACAATATTAATTGACATGGAGAAAGCCAGTTTGGTTTCTGTCTCTCTAGGCCCCCCTCCACTTGTATAAAATACTAATAAATTCAGCCGTTATATACTGTACAATATAAATTGAAATGGACAAAGGCAGTTTGGTATCTGTCTGCATCAGATCCTCTCTCCACTAGGAGTAAAATAGAAAACTATTCAGCCGTTATATAATCTAGAATATAAATAGAAATTGAGAAAGGCAATTTGGTATCTGTCTGCATCATAATCATCAACATCATCATTAGCGCCCTCGTCGCCTACACAAATCTCCCCCTCATCCTCTTCTAATTCCAAAGTGGCATCCTCAATTTGGGTATCACCGGCTACACTCGGGCTATTAAGGCACACATCAGCAGAATGCTCACGATTAGACATCCCACTGTTGGATGGACTCTCCACAGGGATTGTTGTCATTTGTGAATCAGAGCAAATATTCTCCTGTAATGCCTCACTGTTATCTTGCAGCTCGGCTTTGACGCGTAACAGTAGTTGTGCACCAATTGTAGGCTGGGTAACTTTTTGGGATCTGCCACTAATAGCCAAAGGTGAAGGCCTCATTCTCTCTTTGCCACTGCGTGTGTAGAATGGCATGCTTGCAATTTTTTTTTTATCGTCACTTAACTTTTGCTCAGTTACACTTCTTTTTCGCTTCAATACAGTAAAATTTTTTTGGGTTTTTGTTTTTTGCACTAATTTGAAAACACTCTGTTGTTTGACATCGCCTTGGCCAGATGACGTACTGGGAACACTAACATCAGGACTGGTGACAGAACCTGGTTGCTCATTTAGATCATATGTGGACTGCTTTGAATCCATTCTGAGCGCAAACCACTGGGGAGTGCTAAAAATTATTGAGTAGATGCTGCTGACAGATATGACTTTTGACAGCCAGAAATATTAATGCACAATTAGGGAGGACACCCCAAAAACACTGAGGAGTGCTAAAAATTATTGAGTAGATACTGCTGACAGATATGACTTTTGACAGCCAGAAATATTAATGCACAATTATGGGGGACACCCCAAAAACACTGAGGTGTGCTACAAATTATTGAGTAGATACTGCTGACAGATATGACTTTTGACAGCCAGAAATATTAATGCACAATTAGGGAGGACACCCCAAAAACACTGAGGAGTGCTAAAAATTATTGAGTAGATACTGCTGACAGATATGACTTTTGACAGCCAGAAATATTAATGCACAATTATGGGGGACACCCCAAAAACACTGAGGTGTGCTACAAATTATTGAGTAGATACTGCTGACAGATATGACTTTTGACAGCCAGAAATATTAATGCACAATTAGGGAGGACACCCCAAAAACACTGAGGTGTGCTACAAATTATTGAGTAGATACTGCTGACAGATATGACTTTTGACAGCCAGAAATATTAATGCACAATTAGGGAGGACACCCCAAAAACACTGAGGAGTGCTAAAAATTATTGAGTAGATACTGCTGACAGATATGACTTTTGACAGCCAGAAATATTAATGCACAATTATGGGGGACACCCCAAAAACACTGAGGTGTGCTACAAATTATTGAGTAGATACTGCTGACAGATATGACTTTTGACAGCCAGAAATATTAATGCACAATTAGGGAGGACACCCCAAAAACACTGAGGTGTGCTACAAATTATTGAGTAGATACTGCTGACAGATATGACTTTTGACAGCCAGAAATATTAATGCACAATTAGGGAGGACACCCCAAAAACACTGAGGTGTGCTACAAATTATTGAGTAGATACTGCTGACAGATATGACTTTTGACAGCCAGAAATATTAATGCACAATTATGGGGGACACCCCAAAAGCGCTGGGGAGTGCCAAATATGAAGAAAAAATAATAAACCTCTATCCTCCTCTCTGCACTAGCGATTTTGGTTAGAGCAATTGCAAGAACAATATGGTATTCTCTGTCCCTGCTCTAATTAGCCTATGACTACACCCTGCTCTCTCCCTCTGTCAAATGGCGATGGATTGCTGTGGAGGCGTGTATTTATAAAGTTGAAGTATCGCGAGAACCGAGTCCCGAGATCCGACGACGTCACAATGACGTTCGGCCTCGATTTGGATTCGGAATGGGCGGGAGAGTACCGAGCTGCTCAGCTCGGTACTCGGATACCCAAAGTTCGGGTGGGTTCGGTTCTCGGAGAACCGGACCCGCCCATCTCTACTTAAAAAGTGGGAGGCACATATAGAAACCGTTGTAATTCCCACACCATTCACCTGATTTGGATGTAAATTCCCTCAAATTAAAGCTGAAAGTCTGCAGTTAAAGCACATCTTGTTTGTTTCATTTCAAATCCATTGTGGTGGTGTATAGAGCCCAAAATATGAGAATTGTGTCGGTGTCCCAATATTTATGGACTTGACTGTATATGCAATGTTTCCATTACAAAACATTGCATATATACAGTATTTTAACGCAGATGGCATTGCAAGGTTCTCCGATTGCATTTGCACCTCAAAATTTGAACTTGAACACAGTATTGTTCGCTCTTTAACTTAAACATTTTTAAGAATTGTCAGCAGTAAGCCTCGAATACAGCCTCAAACTTCAAGCCGCAAAATCGAACTAACTCATATCCATGATAGCACTGTGAATAAGTTTGAGGACCTCGAACCAAACAAATTGTATTTAATTTAAAACCTGTTTGAATTATTAGACCTCTAATTGCATGGTAAATCGTATGAAGATATTTTACCAGTTTCTAGTCATTTGGTCAGTAAGAGCGCTGTTCATTCTTGGACTTGTTATTTTATTTTTTGCCATTTATTTTAACATTATTTTAACACAGATATTTGCAAAATAAGATACGTAGTATGTTGGTAGGTTTGCCAGTACCTGAAATACGTTGGAAACCTCTGTCGAGAGGTGGCTTTTTAGACCTTCCAGTCATAACACACCACAGTGGTACTGCGGAGCCGCACCTCCCATGGTTCATTAGAAACTGGTCTCAGATGACACAATACTAGGGAAGGCACAGATGTGGATCTTAATTTACCTCCTAGTCTCTGCTGCTTCCCCTTCCTCCTTCCCTCGTGGTTCTAGTCAACTAGCTCTGCCATAATTGTTGGCAAGAAATTCAACGTGAACAATAAATCACCTGCACTTCCTCCTGCAATCACTGTATTATGAGAACATGAATGGAGTATGGAAGGAGAGACAAAGGAAGTATTCTTCCTCTTGTACCATTACTCTGCTCATGCTGATAGTCACTGCACTCTTCAAATAGTGACTGCTGGAGATTAGTGTTTCAGTCAATTTTTGCAGAGTGCAGTCACCAGATGTATTGGAATGCAACAGAGAAAGGGTGTTACTGGAAGAAGAAAGAGAGGTATTAATAGTGTCATCTGTTATGGAAATGCAGTGCCATTATTTTATATCTATTATGTGCAAAGGATCACGTATGATTAATAATGTTCTCAATAAAGCTCCACCTCTGCATTATAAAAAAGTACACATTGTTCTGGTCATGAATGGATGATAACCCTTCGGTCTTTAAGTGATTAAATAAGCTATATCATGGTAAACAGAGATTAGACCAGTTAATATCAAGTACTAATCATTTTAAGTCACTTGTGCTGAGACTGTAAGCCAGCAATGAGTGTATCATCAACATTTATTTAGATGATGCTAACAAATTCCGTAGCGCTTTACAATTGGGAACAAACTCAGTAATAAAACAATACTGGGTAATACAGACAGACAGAGAGGTAGGAAGGCCCTGCGCAAAAGCTTACAATCTATTTCCGCAAAAGACTGCAATACAGGTATCTATTGGATTTCTTTATGACACTTCCTGTGTGTATAGTGTAATAATTCTCTCAGAGAAGACACAGAGTCTATCAATATCTACCAAGGTTATCAGTGAGAGGAGTCTGTAAATGATGACCACAGAACATATTATTTGTTTTCACGGATTTCCATAACAACTAGAACATATTTTCATGAATCCCACACACTACCACCAGCTGGTTATTCAGAGATTCCCTGTGATTTACATTATTGCTAATTGTTATGAATCTTTACAGCTGTTTGTTTTAAATACTCAACTTTTTGTCTTGGCTTGCACAGCGCCTATGGCAAAAAGATCTTTTTTTAGTAAATTATTTGTGAATATTATAGTTGATAGTATATAGAGTAATATTGGTTTAAAACAAAGTAATAACTGATTGGATAAAACTTATCCCGGGATATTTTCTGCTGATATTTCACAAATGTCCAGATATCATTGAGTGTGTTCCCCAAAGTGAGTGTAATACCTGATAATAATTAATTGTTATAAGACATGTTGGAAATGGCTACTTTTGGCCTGTTTGTGGTTCTAACAAGCTCTGATGTTAGCCAGTAGTCATACAATGTCTTTACCTATGGGTATGGTCAAATTAGACAGTGATCCTGCTGCTGTGCCCTTGGCATAACCACTATGCACATGTAGGGGCTGATGCAGAATGGGATGTATGCCAGTTGGTGTATCCTGAATAAAATTGCTCTGTGCATGCCCAAAACAAGGGCGCACGCATAAGCAGACTTGTGCCACTTATGCCCGCCTGCAGCTGGAGTGGTGACACAGTGCAGGGAAGGGGTGTTCTAATGTTGGCAGAGTATAGTAAAGGCATGTTCATGCAAATGTGGTTAAAGCAGGTCTGTAGACACATTCATACACGCCTATTATGAGGCGTATCCTTTACACCTTTTAGGGCAGGTGCAAATACTCAGTAATGATGATGACTTGTCATAAACTAGGTACATATGCTGCCGATGGGGAGGTGGACGCATCCAGAGAAATGTACATCTCTGCATATGGGCAGATATATACAATTTTCTGTGCTCGTTTTTTTATAATAATATATCATTTATTCATATTTTGGATTCTGCACTAGCCCCATAGTGCACATCTCCATTCCACTTTCTAGTGTTCTTTCATGCAAGGTGCTATGTAAGGCAATTTCTTAGTTTGCAGTCCATAATAGAAATAGCAAGTGGAAAAATGTGATTTCACATAACTATATACTACATACTATACCTATATTGTAGATTGTAAGCTTGTGAGAGCAGGGCCCTCATACCTCTTTATCTGTTTTACCCAGTATTGTATATTACTGTGTTTGTCACCAATTGTAAAGCACTGCGGAAATTGCTGGCGTTATATAAATAAATGTTGATGATGATGACATTAGCACTTTTGGGCCAACAGGTTAGTTAAATGAGACTTCTCTTTGCTCCGAAAGTGGTACCCATTGGAACCTCATTAATATACTAAATAAATCATGAGCGTAAGGGGACATGAATTTATATTATGAGTTACATTTGTACATTTAAGGAATCATTCATGTTCTGGGAAACTAAGTAAAACACTAAAAAACTAATACGTAGCTTAAATACATTTTCATGCACTATTCATGCATTGCTCTTTTACCAATGTCACCTATGGTATTGGTAGTGTGATTTAACACATGAACAATAAGGCATGTTGCATTCTAATAGTTAATTTGCAGCATTAATATTTTAGAAAGCAAAGGTATGAATGGTAGGAGCAGCATCAAAGGCTTTTATTTGTCCTGCTTCATGTGTTTATTAATGAAGCATAACCCTGTGAACAAGCCCTTAATGCGGCGGTTCCCAAACTGTGCGCCGCGGCTCCCAGGGGTGCCGCGGCGCTGTCACTGGGGTGCCGCAGGCCAGACATAAAAAACAGAAAGAACACAGAAACTTACCAATCCGCGCGGCGCCGGGACCCAGCAGCCTCCTCTCTCCCGCAGCTGTCACTGAATATCGACGTCAGTAACAAGCTGCTGCGGGAGAGAGGAGGCTGCTGGGTCCTGGCGCCCGGCGGATTGGTAAGTTTCTGTGTTCTTTCTGTTTTTTATGGCTGGCGCGGGGCAGAGAAGGGGGGACAGAGAGCAGAGGATGGCGACAGCAGGCAGAGAAGGGGGGAGAAAGAGCAGAGGATGGTGACAGCGGGCAGAGAAGGGGGGACAGAGAGTAGAGGATGGTGACAGCGGGCAGAGAAGGGGGGACAGTGGGCAGAGAAGGGGGGACAGAGAGCAGAGGATGGTGACAGCGGGACAGAGAAGGGGGGACAGAGAGCAGAGGATGGTGACAGCGGGCAGAGAAGGGGGGACAGAGAGCAGAGGATGGTGACAGCGGGCAGAGAAGGGGGGACAGAGAGCAGAGGATGGTGACAGCGGGCAGAGAAGGGGGGACAGAGAGCAGAGGATGGTGACAGCGGGCAGAGAAGGGGGGACAGAGAGCAGAGGATGGTGACAGCGGGCAGAGAAGGGGGGACAGCGGGCAGAGAAGGGGGGACAGAGAGCAGAGGATGGGGACAGCGGGGCAGAGAAGGGGGGACAGAGAGCAGAGGATGGGGACAGTGGGGCAGAGAAGGGGGACAGAGAGCAGAGGATGGTGACAGCGGGACAGAAAAGGGGGGACAGAGAGCAGAGGATGGTGACAGCGGGCAGAGAAGGGGGGGCAGAGAGCAAAGGATGGTGACAGCGGGGCAGAGAAGGGGGGACAGAGAGCAGAGGATGGTGACAGCGAGGGGGACACAGCATGAGAGGGGCAGTGGAGGGGGACACAGCGTGAGAGGGGCAGTGGAGGGGGACACAGCGTGAGAGGGGCAGTGGAGGGGGACACAGAGTGAGAGAGGGCAGTGGAGGGGGACACAGCGTGAGAGGGGCAGTGGAGGGGGACAGCGTGACAGAGGGCAGAGGAGGGGACAGCGTGAGAGAGGACAGAGGAGGGGGGGCAGCGTGAGAGAGGGCAGAGGAGGGGGGACAGCGTGACAGAGAGCAGAGGAGTGGGCAGTGTGTCTGGATGCAGAGGGGGCAGAGTGCCTGAGGGCAGAGTGTCTGGATGCAGAGCGGGCATTTTTGCATACAACTAAATAAGTATTTCTGTCCTGACCTAAATACTTATTACAATTTTTTGACCCAACTACTTCTAAAACAGGACTGCTCAATAATTATTTTGGAGGGGTGCCTTGAAAAAATTTGGAGACTCTAAGGGTGCCGCGAACTGCAAAAGTTTGGGAACCACTGCCTTAATGTTTTACTAATACTTGCTTATGTGCACATACAAAATTCAGTTAGATGGCATGAAAAACATTATCACTAAATAATAAATATCCACTAATATGGCAACAGTTTCCAAAAGGCAAAATTTTATTTTGCACTCAGACGCAAAATCAGGAACATTACTGTGAGTAGCCAGAATTCCGGATTTAACGCCCCAAGTTCAGGAAGCTCTTTCCATAAAAAAAAAAGAAAAAAATCCAAAAGAGGTCAAATGTTCCTCCCCCAGATACGTGCCTGGAAATATGGGGCAAAATATATAAATAAATATATATATATATATATATATATATATATATATATATATATAAATATATATATGTATATATATATATATGGCATCATCAAAAGAAGAGGAAATGCAATTATACTATGTTGGTGAATATCCTTGAATAACTGTATTAAAGAGAACACTGCATTTGTTTCTTAATTCATATCCTTCAGAGATACCACATTGGTTTGCAAACGTTTCTCCTGCCTTCTAGTGAAAAAATAAATATTTATTAAATATGCCAGTTGCCAGTGCAACCTGCCTCTGCAGGCCTCTAATTATTATAACAGGCCATAACAATTCATGCTGTATTTACAACACTGGCATTAACATCTTCCTCCCTCCCTTATTTAGTATAATAGAACTTGGCAGCCAATACCACTGGCAGGTTTTGTTTTACTTTTCAGCTCTTTATAAAACAGATAACCTTTACGTGGTATCACACAGGCACTTCTGGGTAAGCATGATGGAGCTTTCAGTTACCACTGATGTGACATCCTCTCTGTTTCACTCATAGAACTTAGTTATTTTAATTTGGAGCGACTAGATACTGCGATTTAAACGTGGAGTGGAATGCTCCTGGGTGACATCACCCTTAGTACTGCAAAAACAGCAGTACTCCAATATGACCCCTTCTAGGTGGTATTACATTCTCTGCACCCTAATGTTCTATTGCAATTGTATTAATTAAATAAAGAGAAGTTTTTTTTAACCCTTTCACACAGATCTTTGCCAAACTTGTACCTCAGGAATCCCCATGGTTTGTGCATTTTCGCACTGCAGCTGTTTCAACTTTTTTTGTTTACCCAAATTTTACATTGTCTTTTTAGCAGAACAGATTAGGCTTTCTTTTCATTCCTTGGTCAAGTAAGTTATCTTTTTAACTTAGGAGCGTTAAATAGGTTATAAAATGACGAAATATTTAAAAAAATGCACTTTATTTACTTAATCCACAAAACTAGATTAACCTACAATGCAATTAATGAAATCCCTTACCTATTATGTGATGTTATAAAGCTTACATGTACACCAAATATGTGCACTTTATTGCATTTATGTTCTATGGCAAAGTATCTTTTATCATGCAGAACCACGGTATTGGATGTCATAGATATTACACCCAGCTTATTTCAAACCAATAAAACATATGTTATAACACCAAGGGTGTTGCGAGAGAGATGAACTGGGTTCTATTAGATCACAATCGTAATCATACCACTAATGTTACTTGTCCGTCACCAGAGTCACATTGTGTAGTATGGGTATAGCGATCTCTATGAGTAACACCCTTTCATTATTTACATATGAGCCAATAGCCACAGCTTTGAATGCTGGAGCAGCTGGTTTCAGGCACAATAGAATTTGCATTGGTGGCCTACCATGGAAGTGTGGAAGAGGACCTGATGTAGATTCTACTTCGGTCCAACTAGAATGGTTAAACATCAGCTAATTTGCTCAGCCCAGATAACTGTGAAAAGTTTGGATGCAGAGTATTTTGTACTGGGTGAAAGGGGTCATGTTAGAGAGTCTGAAAGAGTCAAGTGCCCACTTATTTGCTTGTTTTTATACTTATATAATATACTGCTAATGTGAACATGTGTGTTCTTGAATGTAGTGTATTGATACCAACCACCCAATGATTAATTCACCTTGTTCACTTTTCCATACCTAAATGAAGCCCTTTAGAGAAATACACTAGACCATTTGGATGTTAACGTGACACAGTTCTCCCTCTGTGCAAAACTTATAGGAATCGTTGTAATTATTTGTCCATTTGTACTGCCCTAAAAAAACAGTCTCGTTAGACTGACTACTGGTAAATTATGTGCAATTATTCTGTGTTATTTCTGCTAAGTTATAGGACTCAAGGTCCAGGAAGTTTCGATTAGGAAAAAACACAATAGGGAGTAAATTGTTTAAAGGTGAACTGCACTTCCTTCCACTACCTCCTTTTAGGGACTAATATTCATTGACTTTTTTTCTCATTTTAATTGTGAATAGATAGAAATGAAAAAATAAGTCTACAATATTACATTATCTTTCCTAACATGCCTAAAAGGCATTTTCTACAATATACATCCTAACTGGCTGATTTCCTATATATAACAATCTATCAGTAATGCTAATGTAATTGCTCCTGCTTGAAAATAGCTGCATACAGTGTTGTCAGCCGATTATCTGGCCAATCAAACGATAAACGACCGTTTGGCCCGACATTAGTGTGTATGCTGCAACAATGAACGATTATAGTTCCAAAGCACATTGTATCGTTTCATTTGATTTTTAAACTGGTCTAAAAACATTGTTCAACAATAGAATGATGTAGTTCCAAATACTGCATAGATCTCTATGGCGTGTGCAGAGTCACAATCTTTTCAGCCAGTGGTTATGACAGCTGAAGAGCCCAGATCTGAAGGTATGTTGTGTAAAATGTATTTAGTGTGTACACATGAATCGGCATGCTGATCGGGACTTTTTTTTCTGTCGTTGGTAAAATCGTAAAAGAATCGGGAGAAATTTTCTTCAGCCTTACGTATGATTGCAAAGTCATCTACAGTGTCACCGGATTCAAAATCACAATGTAACATGCAATACACTACTAGCTTCTGACTCCAGTGATGTCAATGAAAGGAGGGGGATTCCATATTATTTAATTTCAATTATTTGTTTTCTCAATGTTATTTTTTTACCATAAAGTTTGCAATTATGCAGATATTTCTACCAAGGTTTTAAACAGCAAAATAGAAGATTCATATACAGTTTGTTATGTCCATAACATTTCTGGAGAACTATTCATTATAAACTAAATATTACCTCTCCAAAAATTACAGTGTCAGGGCAAAATCATTATAAACTACTAGAATACCTGTTAAATCTTCTTCCTCTCTCCATTGTATAAAAAGTTATTGACTTAATGGATGGGCAAACGAGACAGAAATGTCTGTTGTGAAAATCTAATGATGACTTTTACAAAGCTCACCCACATAATATTTATTGTACTGAATCATATATACTCCCTCTTTACCGACTCTATAAAATGTTTCAATTGGTCAATTGAAATTTGTTAATATCTGACATCACTAGCCAAGGAATAGTAATGGTACATTAGCATTAACATTTACTTGATGATCATAAACATTATTGGGCAGCACGGTGGCTTAGTGGTAAGCACTTCTGCCTTACAGTACTGTGGTCATGAGTTCAATTCCCGACCATGGCCTTATCTGTGAGGAGTTTGTATGTTCTCCCCATGTTTGCGTGGGTTCTCTCCGGGTGCTCCGGTTTCCTCCCACACTCCAAAAACATACTGTTAGGTTAATTGGCTGCTAACAAATTGACCCTATTCTGTGTGTGTGTGTGTGTCTGTGTGTGTGTTAGGGAATTTAGACTGTAAGCCCCAATGGGGCAGGGACTGACGTGAGTGAGTTCTCTGTACAGCGCTGCGGAATCAGTGGCGCTACATAAATAAATGATAATAATGATTATTAGTTGATTTCATTCATAGATGAGGATAATGAAATCAGTGTCAATAATTCCTATTTTTTATTTTTCTTATTATTTTTAATTTATTTTATACTGACCAAAAATGCTGCAATATCGCCTGCAATTTAAGCAGATTCCATGATATTGTGTGTGTGACCTCACAACCAATATGATGCCTGGGAATGATCCATTTGAATTCATATGGATCGTTTTGGTGTAGCCAGTTTTTGTTTGCTTTCATTTGCCCACATGTGGTGAAACTGAATCTGTCAATTACCAATTGCGTCAAGCATCAACTTCGGCTCATGTGTGGTCAGAAGGTATGGGGTATGGGCAATCAAAATATGGATGAGACTAAGGCAACTGGATTTGGTGGACAGCAAATATAATGAGCAAAAGGATGGGTAATCTGCACTTCCTAATGTATAGCATTGGTGCTGCCACACAGAACACGTAGGGAGGAATGTCCCAATCTCCAAAACTCACGGGCACAATGTCTTATTTACCAAAGGTGCTAGATATGTGAGAATGTACGGATGTGTGCACTCAGATGTTACCAATGTAGTGAGAATTGCTGACGGTGCAAAATCAAAGAATTTAATTGAACAGAAACAGTAAAGACTATATATATCTATAATATAAATGTCTAGTGGCGTGTGTTAGTCTGTCTGTGTGTGGAAAAAATAAAACCAAGCTGCAGTGCCACCTGCTGGGCGGAGTTATACACTGACCTACTAAATTCTTAGTGTGTGTGTAAAAAAAAATTCAGAAAGGGCTGAAATTTGGTATACTAAGATGTTTTTACATAGTAACATAGTTGATGAGGTTGAAAAAAGACACCAGTCCATCAAGTTCAACCTATTTTGGATCTCCTGCGATCCTGCACTTATATTTGAAATTAATCCAGAGTAGGCAACCGCCCATCTGTTTCAATTTTAAAAATCCCCCCAGACTCAATATTGCAATCCAATTTTTACCCTATATCCACTACTGTCCTTTATTTTAAATTATTTTAAATTTGTTAATTTAATTTGTTAATTGTTAAAAGTATTTATAAAGATTTAAAAAAAAAAAATATATATATATTTCTTGAAGGGGAAGTGACTGTTGGGAGTGGTTGGTGGTTGCCGGGGGTGACAGTGGGGAGTGGTTGGTGGTTGAGGCCTGGGCTATGGCCCAAATGCATGACAAGAACTTTTTTAACACCTTAAGTAGCTTGATTTGACTAGAATGCATGAGTATCATGCACAGGTTAACTTGTAAATATATATATATATATATATATATATATATATATATATACCTACTTTAGTTGTTTCCAGAAAGTGGTTTGGTCTACCACTGGCACATGCTTCAACAAAGAAGAATAAAAACTAGCAAAAAAAGTTCTTTAATAATAAAAATGCTCTATTCTGTTGAGAGAAAGAGCTGTGAAGCAAGATTTATGATATCTGTTCAGCGTCTTATATGTTGTGGCCTTTTAAATCTTTGTCTTTAGTGTGCGTTGGACCAAATGTGAGATTAGAAAGCACCCATCAATAGACTCTTATCAAAAATAGTCATGAGGAGCAATTCTTATCTATAGACATCCCTCCTACAAGCCCAGCCTGTCTCCTTTACACTGTGTGCTAAATCTAACATAAACCCCCTGCTAATCCCTTGACTAGTGATAAGAATGTGTTTACTAGACTATGGGAAATTAGTGTGAGGATTATTGTAATTTGTGGACACTGGCAGGTCAAAGGAACAAGCAGAAAAAGGGAAAAGACTGTGCTTGTACTGACATCACTTTTGTAGAGCTAAGCAAAGTGGTCACAGTCAAGGTTAGGGCTAAATACGCTTAACTTGGTAAGCTCATTTACTGTAATTTTAAGATGTGGTTTTGAATCTGCTAATTGTTTCCAGTCCTGAGGTTGCACAAGTGGCCTGTTATTGTAACCATACACACATTACATGTATATTATCTCTAAATGTAGGACTATGCGTGAGACAGGCTGATCAAAAGTTAGTGGGTGGGTTTTAGAGATGGATGTTTTTTTATTACCTTATTTATTTTTTGCTCACTGTACCAGCCATTAACTTATACAAGATTAAGGAGTGATGTAAGAGGGATAAAAGCATTCAAAGTGAACATTGGCTCATTTAGAGAACATGCTCACTAGAGGCCGTCACACATAATGCTCAACATTTAAAGAAAAATAGAAAATGAATCCCTTTCCCCCCATACAATCAAACCATGCCTGCAATTGAAGAACCACAATTCTACTTTCGGAAACAACACCCCATTACAATAGTCTACATCATTTTTCTGGGTCCGAGAATATGCAACTGGCCAGTGAAAGAGGGGTTTACAGGAAAGTATTGTCAGGACCAGATACAATTCCTAGCACAGCGGGCCTGTATTAGGTATAACAGAGCTTGATAAGCAGTCACATGGAGGAAGACAAACACAGTGGGGCTGATTTAGAGTTGGATGTAGTTTATTTTATTTTGGGCAAGTTACACATTTTCGTATTGCGCATTTGCACACAAAATGCGCTCACATATGACTTTGTAAACAGACTTTTGTGTACTGTTGACTTGTCTATACTTGCATGGAGAGGTGGAACAGAGAGGTTAAGGGTGGGCAATTGTAGACAGAGTACAGAAAGTTATTGTGCAATACAACTCAAGTAGATATGGGCACTTACGCAGAAACGCCTGTCAGGGGCCTATGTCCTGTGCATGCTGGAGGGCTATGGGAATGATACACAATGATGGTGATGACTATCAGCAGCACTATCTAGCCACTTCTGATTAGCTAATTGCATATTGACCCCTCAAGCTGATGGTACTTAATTCATTATTGTGGCGCTATATTATATGAAAACGCAACCACCTGTTCACATTTTTTTTTTTACATTTCCATTTGGTCTAAAGCAGAAAAGCAGTTTACAATTGCATTTTTGGGTGGAACAAAAAATATTTTTGTATTTAATTTAATTGGATTTATTTTGAATTTAAATATATTTTCAACGGCAAATGTAATTTTGGCATTTAGTAATTGCACTGTCAAGACACTTGTGTGTATGACACTTCGTTATATTATTATTATAATATTGTGTATAAATAGAGAAATGTGACTTCACTACTAACATTCTTTACGCTGTCCCCGGGACGTAGGTATACACATTTTTTTACACCTGATGTACACTTGACGCAAATCCTACTGTCTTTGATCCATCTAGAGATGCGTCTGACTCAACTGAAGCACATAACATATGCGTCTAACTCTAAATCATCATCAACATTTATTTATCTAGCGCCAGCAGATTCCGTAACGCTTTACAATTGAGAACAAACAATAATAAAAAATTTAAATGATCTTAAATGCGTCCAAACTGGCAGCTGGAACAGTTACTGCAATGGAAACTCCATGTGTCACGTGATTATGTGGATGTTCTATGGAAAGCTGCGGTCAGGAGTTCCTCTGCATATTAATAAGATGGATGCATAGCAGCATATACAGCATATATCCCTGAACCTCTACATTAGAGGTGTCCAACCCAGTCCTCAAGAGGTACCAACAGGTCATGTTTTCACGGTTTCCATCTGTAGAAACAGGTGGGATTATTACTGACCCAGGAAAATAGACCAACTTATCTGTGCATGATTAAATAAACCGTGAATACATGACCTGTTGGTAGCACTTGAGGACTGAGTTTGGGCACCAATGATCTACATGATCACCTGACCTGACATGCAAAGATTACAAGGGAAGCAGTTGGAGCGCTAGTACAATGTGAGGTGAACTAACCGCTGGTACATGGTGGGCACACAGATTGCTGGTACAGGGTGGGCACACATAATGAAATAAGCATTTCTTCATTCCTATAGTGTGAATTGTAGATTTTTATTTTACTAAAATAGATTTATATGTGTTTTATTAACTAACTAAAAATCGCAATCATTGATGGAACAAAGCCAGGTAAATGTAGAAGTGTGTATACACTCACAACCAGCAGTGTAGGCAGATCTCTATAGATTGTACAGAGATACAGGGGTATATTTACTAAACTGCGGGTTTGTAAAAGTGGAGATTTTGCCTATAGCAACCAATAAGATTCTAGTTATTATTTATTTAGTACATTCTACAAAATGATCGCTAGAATCTGATTGGTTGCTATAGCCAACATCTCCACTTTGTCAAACCCGCAGTTTAGTAAATTTACCCCACAATCTTTTAAGCAGATGGTTATAAGAGATGAAAGTGACAGATCAGAAGGTAAATTGTGTAGGTGTGCACATATGAGTCGACCTAGTAATTAAGACTTTCAATTGTTGGTAAAATTGTTACAGAAATTGCATCTGAAGTGATTTTCAATAGTGTGTACCCAGCTTTACATGTAGGATTTATCAGTGCCGTAACTAGACGTTTCAGTGCCCCGGGGCGAGACAGGGCACCGGCGCCCCCCATCTAAGTGGGAGTGACATTTGCCAAGTGGGTGTGGCCAACCTAATGTGGGGGTGTGGCTATCACTTTACTGAAAGAATTCTGTTATACATATTTGCAAATGCATGATATATATATATATATATATATATATATATATATATATATCTATCATAGAGAGAGATAGCTCTATCTATATCTCTTATGCATTTGGCTTATCATGCATTTGCAAGTATGTGTAGCCAAGAATGGTGTGTGTGTGTGTATATGTGTGTATATATATATATATATATATATATATATATATATATATATATATATTTATACACACACACACACACACAAAACCCATTAAACCCTGTCATTGTGTGTTATATGAAAGAATTTGACCTACTGCTCCTCTTTTTTCGTGTGTTCCAGTGGTGCAACTAGTTAGGTCATGTTTTGTAGTTCACATATGTTCTACGATAAAATAAATACAATTAAATATAAATGAAAATAATAAATTATATATATATATATATATATATATATATATATATATATATATATATATATAGATATTGATGAAAATAAATAAAAGCGAAAATACATACAAAAAAATAACAAAATATATCATACAATAGAAATTTATATTCAAATTTTTAATAAAAAAAAGAGACTTAATGAAATATTGTGAAAATCAAATTAAAAATAGTTTAATTAAATAGTTGAGAAATAGAGATAGATTGAGTAAAATAAGGTGTCAGTGAGATCAGTGGGAGTAGACGTGGGTGGGAAGAGTGGTGGTGTATAAACGGGCTGGAATAGGGGATAGGGTATGGAGGAGGTAGGTGGAAGGTTTGAGTAAGAGGGGTAGTTGTATAGAATTCAGTAATCTCCATAACAAACTGCTCTTTTGAGCAGTTTGTTATGGAGATTACTTTTCTTTTTACTTACAGTGGTGGTCAGCGGTGAACAGCGCTGTAGCTGCGGCCGAGCGGCATCCTACATTAGCATTTGGAACGCAAATGCTATCCACTGACAGGAAGTTCGGCATTTGGAACGCATTTGCGTTCCAAATGCTAATGCAGAATGCCGCTCAGCTGCAGCTACAGCGCCGTTCAAGCTTCCGATGCCAGGAACAAATTGTTTCTGGTGGGGGAAGCTATGTCCAGTGATTAAGCCAGGGCGCAGAGGCAGGTAGCGGGCGGCTTCTGCGCCCCCTTGGGACTGCGCCCTGGGCGACAGTACCGCCCGCACCACCCTAGTTGCGGCTCTGGGATTTATATCTACATATATGCACATTTGGTGAATACAATGGGTCTCATTTAGAGTCGGACGCAATGTGCGTCTAAGACTTGGAGTGGGAGTGTGCAGCAGCTTGGTAGGGTATTACGAGTGGCATGCAACCCCAGTTCCTTTCCACTCGTAATACCCTACCGAGCTGCGAGCAGTTCCTGCAGCTAGCTAACTACTTGTGCCACCTTATTCCTGCCACACATTTTTAGCCCTTTTTTGACGTGTGTTGTGTCTGCATCTTACTGCGTCCAGGATTTACTTACCGGGTCACACCCTCTGTGTCTATATTATACAAGTTCACGCCTTCGCAATTCCGTGTTCTGCCCTATCCCTCGTAGTAAGCCGCATGCAGTAGCAAGTGTAAATTGCATCCAAGATGCAGGCGAATATGGTGCTTGCTGCACATGCATGATAGTGGTTTTGTGGTCGAAGAGCCTAAAACGGACTTTGCGTCCAACTCTAAATGAGGCCCAATGTATCCAGTGGAAATAAGGAATAGAACATTAGCTCTTGCCTATGTGGTTATTAGCAAGTAGCTGGAGGCATAATAAATGGGAGTGAATTTATAATTGCTTCCCTATACTTCAGGTGGGGATCAGCAAGTGCCTCGTATGTCTGATTACTGGCTACAGCATGGTTACTCAACTGCAGTCCTCATGAACTCCAACAAGGTAAGATTTAGGGATATCCTTCTTCATACACATTCTATTTGACTGGCTAAGCAATTCCTCCAACTGTTCTTAAATAGAGAAATCTTGAAAACTTGATGAGTATGTTTGAGGATCAAAGTTGTGAAACCCTAGTTTGTACAATATAAACTGGTTCTCTCCTATAGTCAACCTATGTAAGTAGATAGGACAGCACAGAAAATATATAAGTACACTATATCAACTTTTTTTAAAAGCAACCTCCCTCCAACTGGCCCCTGCAAACACTGCATTCATATGCCTTGAGGGCAATGTCAGCAATTCTTTTATAGGACTCTGAAGAGCAGAAAAGTTAAAGCTAGTTTATGTGCACTGCCAGACGAATAACAGAAACTAGTTTCCCTATAATATTGGTCAATCAAGAGATAAGTGGCAAATGGTGGTATGAGAGGACACATAATCTGTCCAGTCTTCACCTTTTCACACTCGTCAACTGTTATCCTACTGTAATCATATATTATTAATCTGGCTGTCATCATACATGTATATCAGATATGGGGGTAAATGTATCAAGCTGCGAGGTTGCAACTCCAGCGATTTTCTCGGCAGAGTTGAAACTCGCCGATTTATGAAGCTGAGTTTTCATACAAAATCACCAGAGTTATGCTTCGGTCAAAATCGCTACTTGCAAAATCGCCAGAGATCAAACTCACCACTGTTTGCCACTGCAGCTATACAAGTCTCCAATGTATGAAGCTGCGAGTTAGCAAACTCAGGAGAGTTTGCTTCTAAACACGCCAGATACAACACGCTGCTTGATAGCAGCGTGTTGTATAAACACATCACTGTTACACTGCCCTGGCAGTGTTAAAAAGTGAAAGAACAGATAAAAGTTAAAAAAAAAAAGCGTGGGGTCCCCCTGCTATTTATGCTTAACCCTAGTGCTGCCTGACTAGTGCTGGTCCCGTGAAAATCGGGGAAAAATTTTGCGTGGGGTCCCCCCGATTTTCACTTTACCAGCACTAGGCAAACCAGCCAGGGTTGGCGGCACTATAGCAGGGGGATGCGCGGCAGGGGTCCCCCTGCCATAATGACTAACCAACCCTAGACTGTTCAGCGCTGGGCTGGATTCCCTAGGGAGTGGGGTCCGCTGAAAAAAACGAGCAAGCCCCCCCCCTAGAAAGAACCAGCCCAGTGCTGATAGCACTAGGGCTCTTCCTACTACCCCTGGGCTGTGGGTAGTAGGGTAATATGGCGGTAAATAGTAGAAAAAAATAAACTGACACCAATTTTGTTTGTGGAACTACAAGTCCCAGCCAGCCAGGTTGCCAAAAACAGTGTGGCCATGCTGGTGCTTGTATAACTACAAGCACCAGCATACCCACGGCAGCCAGGGCATGTTGGCACTTGGAGAACCACAAGTGCCAACATGCCCTGACATTCCTGGCTTGCTGGGCCCTGTAGTTCCACAAAGAAAAAAGTTAACAAAACAACAACACCCTCATACAAACCACACATATTTATTAAAAATAAAAACCCCACAATAAAGACACTAAACACCCTCTTTTTAACCACAACTATTTAATAAAAATAAAAAAAACCAAATACTTACCAATGATGTCTTCTTTCTTGATCCAATGTCCCTTATTATTTGTACATCCATCTTGCCGGCTTGCCCCAGTCCCAGCCATTTGTATCTCCATAAACGAATCTTTGCCAACTGAAACACTTCACCCAGAAGGGGCACATATTTGTAAAATCTTTAGTCTTGATTGAAGTTAAAAAGAAAAAAGCCAGGAGCTGCCGCAAACACCTCCTACCTAGTAGGAGGTCCGTTCCGCAATGCTCTTACGCTGTTTGCGTAAGAGCTAAGTACTGTATTATGGTATTTTCCCACGCTAGTGGGAAAATCACATATTACAGTATTTAGCACTTACGCAATTAACGTAGCGCATTGCGCATGCGCTACGCTACTTGCGTAAGCTGTATTTACTGTATTACAGCTTACGCAAGTAAGACTGGGGCAAGCCGGCAAGATGGATGTACAAATAATAAGGGACATTGGATCAAGAAAGAAGACATCATTGGTAAGTATTTGAGTTTTTTTATTTTTATTAAATAGTTGTGGTTAAAAAGAGGGTGGTTAGTGTCTTTATTGTGGGGTAACTGTGATGTGTTTGCCAAACACAGGAGAGTTAGCTAAACTCGTCAGTGTTTACATCGCTCAAAATCGCCAGAGATGACCAGCGATTTTGAACATGAGTCTCAAAATCGCAGCTTGATACATTTCCAGTTTTTTTAAAAAAAATCGCGGGTAAACACCCGCGATTTTCCGCGATTTCAACACGCTGGTAAACTCGCAGTTTGATACATTTACCCCATGGTGTTTTGGGCTTTTTAGAATGTATTTTGCTGCATTTGTTTGAGTCATAGAACATATAAGCATTTATTCCATAAAAAGGAAAATGTATCATGCTTATGTGCTCCAGAATCTAATATATAAATGCTTAGTGGCGTCTCTGTGTGGAAAAAAAAAACCAAGTTGCAGCGCCACCTGCTGGGCAGAGTTATACACTGACCTACTAAATTCTTAGTGTGTGTGGGAAAAAAAATTCAAAAAGGGCTGAAATTTGGTAGGGCTCAAACTCATTTTCGTGAGGTAATTTTACCTCATGAACACACATGTGTAGAGGCGTGCGTTAGTGTGTGTGTGTGTGTGTGGAAAAAACTATTTTCTCAGAAAGGGCTCATCCAATTGACCTGAAATTTGGTATACTGACATTATTTGACAAAAAAATTAGAATAGTCAAGTCAGTTAACTTCCATCATCCCCCCTTCCCCCCATGGGAGGGGTAATAAACGGCTAAATTTACGAGTTGAGGGGTCAAACTCATTTTCGTGAGGTAATTTTACCTCATGAACACACATTAAAAAGGGCGCTTGCGTCGGGAACTAGCGCTCTTCCCCTGAGGAGGCCTGGGCTAGGTCCAAATGCATGACAAGAACCTTTTTAAGACCTTAAGTAGCTTGATTTGACTAGAATGCATGAGTATCATGCACGGGTTAACTTGTGTATATATATATATATATATATATATATATATATATATATTTACAATCTTAAACTGGCCACATTTGGGCTAAACCTGACATGAGCTACAGGAATAGTGTGCAATCTGTGCTGGGACCACATCAGAGCCAAGTGCAATCAGAAGATAATTGCAAGCACAAGTCAATAGCTGTCATTTTCCAACTGCATTTAGTATCCTGTCTGATAATCAGTTATTAGCTGGATCATAGCAATATTGTACTCATTTTACTAACACATCGACTGTGATATTGGGCCAATTTCTTTTTATCTAGCTTCTCAATGTCTTTTGAATCTTCTGGGTCATTGGGAATTCCATTCAAATCTTTATGTTTATGGGGGAGAGTATTTTTGGGTGGTCGTCTTTGTTTTAAGAATTTTTTTAGCGTCTCATATACTTGATGAAGCACAGCAAGCTGCCTAATGTGTCAGCAGAATATCTATCACCCAACAGAAAAAGATATGATAAGAAGTGACAGGGAGGTGCCAAGGTCAAAGGGTGTTTAGTCGGATCGGTATCAAGACAGCTCCCTGAATTCCAGAATTAGAGCATAACCCCATCTACTGCTCAGCTCAGCTAGTGTCTTCTGAATAAACAGTTCAGATAATCTTGACCCAGTACCATTTTGCACATTCTGGATGATTTATAAACACACTGATGACAAGATTGCAATAAATCTGAACTTGTACTATTTCGCACTACAACTAGCCTGTATAAACAGAAAAACATAGTTTTTTTTTTATATTTAAAATATTTTGCTACCATTGGAATAACATGTTTTGACTATATTTATAAACTATAGTAAAATTGTTGAGTTCAAATAGAATAGTTACAAATATTTAGAATGATTTTGGTTGTTTACTACTTACTCTTATTATTTTAAATACTAGTTTAAAGTTGTCACAAAGCCAGCTAAATGGTGCATTTTTGCAACTTGTTAAACCATGTTGTGATGCACATGGCACAAATGCATTTTTTTTTACATGCAGGGAAAATACTGTCAGCTTTTGAATGTTGCTCCTCTGTCTATATCATGTACTTTCTGCTAATATAAAAATCTTAATGAGGGGGAAAATATGTTAGAAGAAAATAATAAGACAGAGAAAAAGAGAGTGCAAAGTAGAAAAAAAAGTGTGGAAAGGCCAGTGAAAAAAATAATATACTGAAGGATGACTAGGGTCAAAGAGTAGATTAGTTGCCCAAGCTGGGCAATCCAGCAAAAAGAGTGAATGATGATGGTGGTGGGGGGTGGATATGCCACCATTCATGTAAATGCTCTTCTTTATCCTCCTCCCCTTGCTGTTTGTGAAACAATGAGCCCAGCTCGAAGTGTGGGTGGAAAGAAGGCATGACAGCTACGGCCCTCCTATTTTGATGTGCTGTTAAAAGATAGGGAGAGAGCAGAGGCAACTGAAGAACATTTTTACTCCCATCCACCCATTAGATTATACTGTTACTGTGACTCATCTGCAGCTTTGATGGAGGACATCAGGGGGATTAGAAAGTACTCCTGTAAGTGGTCCAGAGTCACCAGGGGATCTGTCACCCACTGATAGTCCTGGCGGCAGCAAGCTTCATCATCATCATCATCATCATCACCATTTATTTATATAGCGCCACTGATTCCGCAGTGCTGTACAGAGAACTCATTCACATCAGTCCCTGACCAATTGGAGTTTACAGTCTAAATTCCCTAACATACACACACAGTGAGAGATTAGGGTCAATTTTGATAGCAGCCAATTAACCTACTAGTATGTTTTTGGAGTGTGGGAGGAAACCTGAGCACCTGGAGGAAACCCACGCAAACACGGGGAGAACATACAAACTCCTTATAGATAAGCTTCATGGAGTTCCTACTAAATCACCAGCCCGGCTGCGTTCCACCCTTACCACTGACAGCAACTCTACCCACAATTCTGAGAGCCATGTCAAAGCATGTGGGAAGGTCTGAGTGACATGTGAAGGAGTTTTAGAGTATATGAGGGATCTGAGAGCTTCTGGGAGTCTATGTGCATGTGGGTGCATTTTGTGGTAGTGGGGGTCTGAGGGCATGTGGGGCTATATTGGTCCTTGTAGGATGTCTGAGTGGTGGAGGTTTGGAGCAAGTGAGAGGCATGTGAGAGAGTTTTGGCATAAGTGATGTGGGTGTACTAGGGTCATTTTTGGGATGCTTGTTCATTCCCAAAATTAAGGGCAATGTGTGGCCTTGTTAAAGGTTAGTTGTATGTATTATATACTGCGTTATCTGTGTTATGTACTATTATCACATATTGATCAGATTTCCATAATTCCTGTACCTATACAATTTTCAAACAGACCCCAACATTCCAGGATCCAGATAAGAAACCAGGGGATTGTTAATGCTACAATAACATGTAGGGGAGAATTACACAATCCACCAACAGGTGAGGGGCATGGGGTAGTCCTGATTGTTTCCCTTAATGCAGCCAACCACAGCAGGTTGTACATTAGTAGTCAGGGGGACACTCCTAAATGCACTGCAGCTGAAGTGCACAATGTCACCCTCAAAATAGTCTGAAAAGGAGAGAAACAGAAAAAATAAGGATGTGAAAAGAGAGTTAAATGGAGTGTGAAAAGAAAAAAAAAGGAAAGGAAAAAGTAGACAGAAAACACGTGAATAGTGAAAAGGATATAGAGAATTATAGAGGAAGACAGGACAATTAGAAAAAAAGGAAAAGGAGATATAGGGGGAAATTCAATTTTTATCGATGTGACGCGTGGACATCACTGAGATGTCTGACTACGCACATTACTGGCACCTTCACTATGATGTGCAAGGAAAAATGGGCAGAGATTCTAGCCATAACATCATCGAGAGATATTTCTGTGGATGATCTGGAGACACCTCGCCCCCGAATTGAATCTCCCCCATACAGTAAAAAGTGAAAAAAATATAAACTGTAGAGACTAAAAGTGTAAAAATGAGAGAGATTAAGTGGGAGAAAGAGAGAAAGCCAGTAGGAAAGAAAGGGTTAAAGAGAGAAGGAAGTAGAAAGGTAGAGAGATAGAAGCCCCTGAACAAACCTTGTTTACCAAAATTTTGAAAGTGATCAATTTCGGTAGGGGTGTGCATTGAAAAGGAACTTTGCCATTGCCAGTTGCCGCACCAAGTGATCAGCTTAGCGGAACAGGTTGGGGAGGATTGACTTCCTTTAGTTTTATTCTTAGCAGTTGCTGCATCTGAAAGTAACACTGTTTTGAGGAAGTGACAGCTATGCAGGATGTGGAACTGTCAGATGCAGTCATGCCTGCTGATGTGTGTTGTGGACCTTAAATGAGGCCTATCTAGAATGTGGGAATTTGTTTCCATGGCATTTTGCTACTGCTGTTGCTTCTGTGTATAGGGACATATTTGGCAAAGAAGGAGGCATAGGCATTAGTGATGCTGCTTCCATTGACCCTTACACTATGTGTTGTTGTTTTTATGGTGAACCTTTCGGATCATTTAGAGATGCTACTGTTTCTTCCCTGCAGCTACCATCACCATGGTGAACACAGGGAAAAGCCATATAGTGTTGTCCAAAGAGTGCAGCATCTGGTCATGTGGGTGCAGTTGATATGGTGCATGCAGCTTGGAGTGATGTCTTCACTCTTAAGTTCCATGTGTATACATGTTATTTTTTTCCATTGGGCAGTACACGGAGGCCCTTATGAAATAGTTGCACCTCTGTGTTCTGGCATTTGTGAGTGGATAGCCATTTGCACTCTTCCAGTTAGAGTACCACATGGTCAGCCAAAGGCCTCTACAATCATCTGAATTGCTTTTGTCTGTGCTTTATGTACCTGAATCTCAAGATTTGTTCAATTGAAATTGACATGTTATATTCATCAAGTACAGCATAGTCCTTATATTATGTCATAGTTACTTTTTGGTATGAGGAGCAATTTTATTATCAAAATAAAGGGACAGCAATGGGCATACAATTTGCACCCAGTTATGCAAAGCTGTTTATGTTAAAATGGTAGAAAGATCAAATTTGGGACAAAAAATGTGTTTTTGTAAAAACTAATCTGCTGGTGAACTCTGTGAGTATTTTCCATTGAAACAAGCGATCTACAATTACCACTGGCCATCAGTGTAATAAATGTCCAAGGTGTAAATTTCTCTTAACATAGGTGAATGCATCAGCATTGTATTTTGTCCTGTAATGCTTATCTCACAGTGTACATTAGTGATATGTCTTTCTTTCTTTCATTATTTCACATAGTCTCCCAAAAAGTGGCAAATATGAGAACTGAGAGGCACTACTTGATATTGGATTTTATAGACACCGTGGTGAAGACTTAGCCCATTTTCCGGCGAACATCATCGTAAGAATGTCTGAAGTGCATATATAACCAATAATAGTTTTTTTTTCAATATTTGAAAGAATTCACGAATCCCACAGTGTAAACTATTGTGCTTTCTTAATTGTTTTCAGTTTCTTACTGAAGTTTTAAGGATCTACATGCCCCAGAACTACGTTTTCTTTTACTAGACGAGACACAGACGTCAGGTTGCAGGCTTCTTCGTTTCCTGACTGCTGCATTTGATCAGGAGAATTTGCCTGCTATGGTGCTAGTCACTATCCTTCTAGAACCCATTATCAGCCTCGTGTTACAAACTTATCTTTAAAATTGCAACAGAATTTCTTTTGGAAAATTAAATGCTGTATCCAAGTGAAGCTAGAATACTATATTATTATGTATGGAATTGGAAACAGTGGTATTCAGTTTCCAACCAAATTAATATTAATATTGTCTGGTTCTTTTTGAGAGTAAAGCAACAAAAAATATCAGCAGATTTAGAACCATGTTAATTCAACCATGCAAATATTTGCAAAGAAAATTCAAGATTAGGAATACTATTTCCTTGCACATATATTCATTGAGAAAACATTTATTTAACATATGTCCTATGGCAATGGCAGTTATAAATAAGTAATAATGAGAGACATAAGAGATACATAATCGATCACACCATGTTTAATTAGTGATACTATATACAAACATGATTGTTTAGGAGGAAGCATAAAAGTAGATTCTTAAGTACAGTAGTTATCTTAACTATTATTAAAAACACTACACAAGTAGAGTAAATGCCAGCAATAACATAACAACTATAATATTAGACAGACAGGTACACAAGAGTGTTTTTAACATGCTCTTATTTTTATTCAGCCAAACAATGATGTGTTTATGAACTAGGACAACTTAAAGAATTTAAAACAAAATGTATTAACAAAGAAAGTACCAAGATTTTTACTGATACCATGCACACCTCAAATTACAGTTACTTCTTCTCCCCTCTATGGAAACTGTGCTGGTTGTATCAAACACGATTGTACAGAAGAAAAAGAGCATCAAGTAATAAGATGGAGCCAAGTTTAATGCAATAATTGAGTAAGAATTAAATAAATAAAAACAAATACTAAATGCCCAAGTATAACTAAAAGCCATAAAAAATATATATTACAATATATATTACAATAAGCAATAAAATGTTACAACATCAAATTAATAATACAAAACAAATCAGTGTGTGATAGTTTTGGAATAAATAACAAAAACTCTTGCCGCACACAAATTCAGAGATTCCTTAGATACAACAAATGTCCTGCAATCAGTTTGTGGTGATGATGATGATGAAAGGACAAATGTAGGTCTTTATGCTCAAACAAGAAACTGTTTAAGATACTTAAGCAAAGCATGCTCTATTCACATTAAGGTTAGAAATGTCTCCTATATTGTGTCACAAGTGGCATGAATAGTAATTTTCCAGTTTTCAAAGGTTGGACTATAAGCTGATGATCTGAGCTTCTTACAATATAAGGAAAATATTTTTGCCAAATTGTTGACGTTTATAGGTAATTAGAATGAATTCCAATATAGCTTTTGCTGTTTACCTCTCACAAACAAAGACTTTTGTGTGTCACCAAAACAGCGGGTAGTTTGAATGCCAATTGGTCAAATAATAATATTCCGATCACAGAGATAAGCTCATTTCAATACTTCATGTATAGCTGAATGCTGGTTAATTAGGATATCCTACACTTATGGAAAAGTAAAACCGAAGCATTTAATGAACCATCGGACTGCACATATTTAGAAAGTATTTATTCTAAAGTAAAATTATATTTAGGGCCAGTATTCAGTCCAAGAGGATAATGATGGGAGGCTCAAAGTCTTTCACGTAAGTAAATTAACATGCATAATTCCTAGAGCAACACATAGCAATAGCTACATTGTAACAGGCACTGTCACAACCAGATGAAAACAACCAGCACTCACCTGAGCCTACGTGACTTGTGTGTGACAAAGGGCAGCCGTCCCACCTAGTCTGTCTACCAATGCGCTCTCTTTGGTTTGTTCATTTTCTACCAATCACCATCATCAACATTTATTTATATAGCGCCAGCAGATTCCGCAGTGCTTTATAATTGGGAGCAAACAGTACTTAAACAATATTTGGTAATACATACATACAGAGAGATAAGAGGGCTCTGCTCGCAAGCTTATAATCTATGGGACAATGGTTTGATAAACAATGGTAAGTGCTACATCATATTGAATATTAGTCCAGCTAGAATGCAAAGGTTACAAAGTATTTAGTGGGCTGTATGCTCAGTCACACAACTATGTTGTCTTGTGTTAGCTGTGTAGAGGGTAGTAATAGTCTAACCTAGGGAGATTAAGAGGTTGGTAGAGGAATATTATAAGTTTGTCTGAAGAGGTGGGATTTCAGAGAACACTTAAAGGTTTGAAGACCAGAGGAAAGTCTTGTGGTGCGAGGGAGTGGAATCCATAAAATCTGTGCAGCCCGAAAAAAAAGTCCTGTAACCTAAATTGGGAGGAAGTGATAAGAGTGGAAGAGAGACGCAGATCTTGTGCAGAATGGAGGTGTTGAGTTGGGAGAAATTTTGAGACAAGCTAGGAGATGTATGTCGGTGCAATTTTGTTGATGGCCTTGTATGTAGTAGAAGAATTTTATAATGTATTCTTTGAAAAACAGGTAACCAATGTAGAGACTGACAGAGTGACTCAGCAGATGAAAAACGATTTGCAAGGAAAATCAAGCTAGCCGCTGTGTGCACAATAGATTGTAAAGGTTCGAATCTGATTTTGGGAAGACCAGTAAGGAGAGAAATACAATAGTTCATGCGGGAGATGATGAGTGCATGAATTAAAGTTTTGGCAGTGTCTTGTGTGAGATATGCACGTATTCTGGAAATGTTTTTTAGATGTATGTAACATTATTTATCGATGTGGGGAACAAAGGATAGTTGTGAGTCAAGGATTACACCTAGTCAGCGAGCTTGTGGGGTGGGATTTATGGTCAAGTTGTCAATAGAAATGTCAGGCAGGAAACTTCTATTGTTGGGTGGGAATAGTATTAGTTCTGTTTTTGAAAGATTGAGCTTGAGTTGGCGAGACGACATCCAAGATGAAATGGCAGAAAGACAGTCAGTAACACCAGACAACACATGGTGAGAGATCAGGAGAGGATAAATAAATTTGTGTATCATCTGCATAGAGATGATACTGAAATCCAAAGGAGCTTATTAGTTTTCCAAGAGAAGTGGTGTAGATAGAGAATAGAAGAGGACCTAGGATTCAGCCTTGTGGTACTCCAACTGATAAAGCAAGCGGAGCCTAAGAAATTAACACTGAAAGAGCAATTAGATAAGCAGGATGAGAACTAGGATAGAACAGTGTCTTGTAGACCTAGGGATTGTAGAGTTTGTATGAGAAAAGAGTGGTCAACAGTGTTGAATGCAGCAGAGAGCTCCAGGAGAATTAGAATAACATAATCAGCTTTAGTTTTAGCTGTGATCAGATCATTGACAAACTTGGCCAGCACAGTCTCTGTGGAGTGTTGAGAGTGAAAGTCTGATTGAAGAGGATCCAATACGTTGTTTGCAGAAAGTAAACATGTGAGGCGAGTGTAGGCAATTCTCTCAAGAAGGTGGAGGGGCATGGGAGCTGAGAAATGGGGCTGTAATTTCAGAGAGAGTTTGGGTCAGAGAGAGTTTGGGTCAGTAGTAATCACTGCATGCTTGAATAGTTATGGAAAGATACCAGTAGAGAGAGACAGATTACAGAATTTAGTTAGAGGTGGAATGAGCACACGAGACAAGGACCTACCAATTTGTGAGGGTAGGGGATCAAGAGAGCAGGAGGTATAATAGGAAGATAAGAAGAGTGTAGAAACTTCCTCTTTCTTTGTGGGATCAAATGAAGAGAGTGTGTCAGAGGACGCTGGGATGGAATTGAGCTGATTGCTAGATCAGAGAGATGATACCATTTCAAGTCTGATCTTATCAATCTTGTCCTTGAAATAGGAA
The DNA here is from genome assembly GCF_038048845.1 of Mixophyes fleayi. Taxonomy (NCBI): domain Eukaryota; kingdom Metazoa; phylum Chordata; class Amphibia; order Anura; family Limnodynastidae; genus Mixophyes; species Mixophyes fleayi. Next base: position 74,243,401 of record NC_134407.1, on the reverse strand, counting down.
ACAAGATCCTGGGCACTAATGGCAGTTGGATGGTTTGGGGTGGGAGGATTGAGAAGAGATATGAATGTGTTAAAAAGGCGTTTGGGTTTAGAAATTTGAGCATAAAGGAGAGATTGGAAGTATGCTTGTTTAGCAGTGCCCAGAGCATTTCGATAGGATTGGTAGATAGCAGTATATGCGCTGAAATCTTTAGAAGTAGAAGATTACGCCAGTGATGTTCAGCTTTACGAGAAGTTTTTGTAGATTTCATGTTACTTTAGTGTGCCATGGCTTACAACAAAGTCTACGCAGAGTATGAAGAGTCGCTGGAGGCACCTGATCAAGGGCAGTTGCTATGGTATGGTGAAAATGAAGAGCTGCCACATCGGGGGGGGGGGGGGGGGGAGGGGGGGTGGGGGGGATGTAGAAATTGGGGAGAGAAGGTGTTGGAGAGAAGAGAAAACTGTTAAAAATCAATAGAGTTAATATTCCTGCGGATATGAGGAGGCTTGGAAGAGTTTGACGGCAGGGAGTGTTACGACTTTGCCTATACTTTGTATGATGCAGCAGTACCTCAAATCCACCAGAGGTGCTGCTGTTCTGCCCCTGAACTTTACACCATGACTGTAGGAGTTAATCTCCTTACCTGAAAAGAACTGCACCTGTCTCACAGCTTCAAATACCTCCTTCAATCTGTGCTCTGTGCAGTTCATCGTTAATCCCTGGCTGCTGCTTGTTTCTCCCTGTTCCAGTGTTTGTTCTACTGCTGCTTGATCTCCATTGTGACCTCGGCCTGATTACCGGTTTATGCTTATTTGGTTGAGACCCTGAACTCTGCCTGGATACTGGTTTCTGCTTGAACTCTTGTTGCCCAGACCTCTATCTGGTCACTGGACTCAGCTACTCTGTTTGCTTCCCTGGACAGACTCGTGCATTCTGGCAATAGGGTAACTCAATACTTGTTCCTGCATTTTAACTGTATCTGTCATTGGTTGGAACCTGTTGTTCTGTGAACTTTCCTATCATTCATCACACCTGTTCATATTTGTGTATTGGAGTTATACCTGTTTATGCTGCTACCTGAAAATCTGCATATTCCCCAAACTGAATCCTTGTTCATATATTTTGCCTGAATAAAGACATTGGGTTTTTATACTTCTGTTGCCGCTTCCTGGATTCGCTAGGAATCATAACAGGGAGGTTAAAGAACTGGGAGTGAGTGAGTAACTAATAAGGTGATGATCCGAGAGGGGGAAAGGACTGTTAAGGAAAATAGAAACTGAGCAAACAAGATAAAGACAGTGGTCATCCTGATGAGTAGCGGATTCAATCCATTGGGAGAGGTCAAGTGAGGAGGTTAGAGAGAGCATTTTTGAAGCAGCATTGGAATGTGGATTAGCAATACGGATGTTAAAATCGACCTTGAGAAAGGAGTGGATGTTGTAAGATAAGTGAGGGAGCCATGCAGAGAAATGTTCAAGAAATTGTTGGTGGGGTAACGAATCACCCTACGAGTTGAGTTATCAGAACCTGTTGTTGACGAGAACTTCACATATAGCAACCCTCTTTCCTATAGAACCAGATATGTTTGCCGGTACTCGGTTGTCCCTAGGACTTATTCTCGAGTAGTGATATCTCAACTCCGGTAGGTAGGCACCACAGAAGACTTGACAGTGGGATGCTGAACAGAGATACTATATCTATGGTAACTTGGATGCAGGATACCTGTAGCAGATTAGGCAGGAACACTGAGTTAGCAACAGGATGCAATACCAACCTCCACCAGTTTAACAGACTGGCAGTGTGGAGTAGAGGTTTGTGTAGTACCAGCTGCGGCCTTTGTGAGATGGAGCTAGAAAGCAGCACAGTGTCAGGGAAAATGTCAGAGTAAGACAGAGCAGTAGATCTGTACTGTGAAACACTGCCGACACAGGTGAGTCTGATGGAGCAGCTAGCTGGTACCACAATCCTGCGGCTGGGAGGTGATCTCTCAGATGAAAAGTCAGAGTCCAAATCCAGGCAGAGGTCAGGGCCACAAGCAAACAAGCAAGGTCGGTATCCAGGCAGTGGTCACAAGGGGTATAAAACAGGACAACTGGCAGACTATACACAGAAACAGTAGCACAGTGAACCAAGCATGTGAACGCTATAATCTACAAAGGCAGCATGAAACTGACAGGTATTTTAAACCAACAGTAGCCAATCAAGGCACGCGTAAAATTGAGCTGCAGGTGAAAGGAATTCAGGTGATCACACCCAAGATGAAAAAAACACTGCAGCAACCAAACAGATAACAGCAGTAGCCTGCTGTTCCTAACAGGGGAGGAAAAGATCATAGCAATACGCATAGAAAATGGGTTAAAAATTCTAACAGTATGTAGTTCAAAAGATGTGAACGTGAGTGATGGGACATCTGGTATAACTGTGAATGTGCACTGTGGGGAGAGAAGTAGTTCAACCCCACCACCTTGTCTGCCTCCAGGTCTGGGGGTGTGGGTGAGGCCACCCTGTGAAAGGGCTGCAGATGGGGCAGTATCTGATTGAGTGAACCATGTTTCTGTTATTGCCATAATGTTGAGGTTGTTTGAGAGGAAAAGGTCTTGTGTGGAGGTAAGTTTGTTACAAACAGAGCGTGCATTCCATAGAGCACATTTAAAGGACTTTAGAAGAGAGAAGAGACAGGTGATGCGTTTGAAGTTTGCTGGATTTCGATAGTGTTCAGATATGTGTGTGGGAGAAGTGTGGGGGACCAGGATTAGGTGATTAACCATCTAATAGAAGCAGGAAGGAAGACAGATAGGAAAGATGATTGTAAGATGTGTGTCCTTTAAGTTTCTGGTGACAGGGTGAGGCTGTTATAACTATTAAATTTAGATAGGACAACAGTTCATGAGTGTTAAGTAGAGGTGAGTGAAGTAATGAAGGAGTAGAGGTGTGTGTTACAGGATGAGTGAAGAAGCATATAGTTCTATGGGGGGTATTCAATTGTTGCTCCGGACCGCAAAAAAACGAGCGCGTTAAAGCTATTACCGTTTATACGGTAAACTTGCGCGTAAAAAACGTTAATACAGTAGTTTACTCGCTGAATTTCGCTGCCAGATGAAATTCAGCGAGTAATTACAGTATAAACGGTAATAGTTTTAACGCGCTCGTTCTTCCGGCGGCTGGAGCAACAATTGAATACCCCCCTATATGTCCTGTGCAATCAGAAGTAGCAGAGTAAAGATGCAGCAGATGTAGCTTATTTCTGGATGTTTTCATTTGTTGTTCACTGTTTGTTCAACGATTAAATTCCCCTTTTTATAATAAACGCTCACTATTAATTCCCAAAATCAGCCATCAGCAAGGTTTGTTTCAAGAGTTACTCCCTCATCATCATCATCATCACCATTTATTTATATAGCGCCACTATTTCCGCAGCACTGTACAGAGAACTCATTCACATCAGTCCCTGCCGCATTGGGGCTTACAGTCTAAATTCCCTAACATACACACACATACATGCACAGACACACAGACAATGGTCAATTTGTTAGCAACCAATTAACCTACTAGTATGTTTTTGGAGTGTGGGAGGAAACCAGAGCACCCAGAGAAAACCAACGCAAACACGGGGAGAACATACAATCTCCTCACAGATAAGGCCATGGTCAGGAATTTAACTCATGACCCCAATGCTGTGAGGCAGAAGTGTTAACCACTAAGCCACCGTACTCCCTCACCTTTCTCCAACTTCAAAATAATTATTAGGACCACATTGCGTTAATAGTTTCTTCATTATATTAATAAGCCCCACTAACGCCACATTACATTATTTGCCCCCACATTTAATGAAGATCCCCCAAAAAACATTCAAACCCCACAAGTCCACACATAACATTACTACTCACCCACCTGTCCCACTGGCCGCATTATTTCTACTTGACATGTAGTGGAGATTTAAGTGGTACTGCTGCACATAACTTTCTCTTTGTACTGGGCCACATTATTCCCCCCCCCATATACTCTTGTCACATATACTCCCTCATTCTACCCTTGCCACATATGCCCGCCATCTCCATTCCCATAATCTGCCAGCAGCAAGATTTGTTTCAAGAGTGGAACTCACACAGGAAGCTTTTGGTTACTCCCTGACCTTTCTCAAACTACAATAAAATCTTAAATGATTCAGAGTTATCATTAACCAAATAATATCTTGTAGTTCAGTTATGTACCGTTATAAATGACCATAATAACTAGCACATAATAGCTACAATACTTAAGGTATATAAAACGTAAGATAACAGAATGAACTACTGTAATAATGCCAATATGCAAAGCAATTTCTTAAAATAGAGGTAGAAAAAATAGAGAAACAGTTAAAACATATTCAATTGTTTTCATAACCACAATTAGATTGTTCTCCAGGTAAAATAAACAATTTTTGTTAGCATACTGTGGTCTTTTAAGTATGCCCCTGCTCTCTTCCCCCTGTGAGGTCACTCAAAAAGACAGGAATTTTTATACAGATGATAATTTCCTCTGAAACATCACAGAATCATAATAATACATGCAATCAACTGAGAATAAATTTACCCACATGTAGACATGAAATATAACTATAAAATATTGATTATTTGGAACAAAACTTAGTTATACCTTTTCCCATCCTAGTACACCTTTTTGTTTCACATATTAGGTATAGTTCATTCTCCTGAGTATGAGTATGTACAGGGACTTGCTCAAATATGAATGTTTAAAAGAAATTGCTTTGATGTGAACACTTATTTTAAACTACAGATCTGACCATGTGATCTGAATTCAGTGTGTATAGTCATAAATTTCTATCTGACATGTGATCTGACAACTGTGTTGAGCAGATGCTCAGTTCACAAGATATAACCCCCTGCTATGAAACAGGTCATAATCAACAGTATGGTGCCTGGCTATGGCAAATGGTAAGTTGATAAGTCAGTAAAGCTAAATTAGCCCACTTGTTACCTGTCCAAGGTGAGTTACATTGATTCTTCTTTTATAGGTTAAACCTTGATTGTGCCTTAACCGTTACAGGAACAATTCTTTGAATCTCTGCAGTTGGTAGCAAGATGATACAATAAATAAACTAATGGCACAAAGTATCTTTAACTAATGCATTTCTCCATAACTTTTATGAATTCTTCAGAGGTTGTTGGAAACGGTACTACAACTCCACAGCATGAAAGGGGTGTGGCTATCACTTAGACAGTGTTAAGATGTCTTCCAACCCCTTCCTCTTAAAACCCACTGGATGCACATTGCATGAAATAGGACAGTCTCTTAATGCGAAATAATTCATGGTGGACTGTTCCACCAATATCTGATCCACCAAGAGCAGGGCAGTTGGCAGACAGTCTCTCTATTACCTGTTCTGGCAGCTTTCACTACTTGTTGCTCGTGGTATCTTAAGTTCAGTTGATATTTGTCTGGATCCTGAAATATTGGGGCACTGGAAAAGACATACTATTCACAAGCAATAAGTGAGCACTCATGCCCTGGCACTACAAGTGCTTTGGGGTCTCCCATATTCCCCAGTGTTTTACACCAATTTTTCTGGCTGTCAAAAAAAGTCATATTTGTCAGCAGTATCTATATAAGACAATATTTTGCACTACAAGTGATTTGGGGTGTCCAATATTCCCCAGTGTTTTACATTAACTTTTCTGGATGTCAAAAAAAGTCATATTTATCAGCAGTATCTATCTAAGACAATATATTGCACTAGAAGTGGTTTGGGCTCATTAAAATGGATTCAAAGCAGTCCACATATGAGCAGAATCAGCAAGCAGGTGCTGGCACCAGTCCTGATGGTAGTGTTCCCAGTATGTCATCTGATAAAGCCTATGTAAAAGTACATAGTATTTTGAAATCAGGGAAAAAAAACACACACCAAAAGAAAAGGTACCGTGTTGAAGCAAAAAAGAAGTGTAACTGAGGAAAAATTAACTGCCGATAAAAAAAAAATTGCCAACATGCCATTCTACACACTCAGTGGCAAAGAAAGAATGAGGCCTTCGTCTTCCTCTATTAGTGGCAGATCCAAAAATGTTACTGAGCCTTCTTCTTGTACGGTCACTCGTGACCAAGCAAGACCAAGTAATTTGGAGTCTAAAAGTGGTGCACAACTACTGTTACGCGTGAAAGCCGAGCTGTAAGAAAACAAAAAGGCATTAGAGGAAAATGTATGCTCTGAATCAGAAATGACACCAATCCCTGTGGAGAGTCCATCCACCAGTGGTATGTCTAATCGTGAGCATTCTGTTAGTGACAATGTACCCATAAAGAAGGGTCCTTTCAGCAGGTTTGCTGACGTGTGCCTTAACAGCCCGAGTGTAGCCGGTGATACACCAATTGAGGATGCCACTTTGGAATTAGAAAAGGATGAGGGGGAGATTTGTGTAGGCAACGAGGACACTAATGATGATGTTGATGATTATGATGCAGACAGATATCAAATTGCCTTTCTCAATTTCTATTTATATTCTAGACTCTATAACGGCTGAGTAGTTTTCGATTTTGCTCCTAGTGGAGAGGGGGTCTGATGCAGACAGATAACAAATTGCCTTTGTCCATTTATTTTTATATTCTAATTCTACAGTTTATGCAGGCTGCTTTTTTTCTATTCAACTACAAGTGGAGGGTGGCGGGGGGTCATAGACAGCCACCAAACTACCTTGGTCCATTAATTTTTTATATTGTTCAGTCTATGCAGGCTGCTTTTTTTCTAATTAACTACACGTAGAGGGGGGGGGGCTATAGAGACAGAAACCAAACTGCCTTTGTCCATTTCAATTTATATTGTACAGTCTATAGCGGCTAATTTTTTTTATATTCACTACAAGTGGAGGGTCACTCGTGACCAAGCAAGACTAGAAGTGGAGGGGGGCCTAGAGAGACAGAAACCAAACTGCCTTTGTCCATTTCTTTATATATTTAACTATAAGTGTAGGATGTAATATACACCAAAAGACAATGGCTGCATTGCCATTAGGCTAAGATGGAGAGGAAGACAATCAGGTTTGTGTGCAGAATTAAGGACGGCCTACCAGGGATTAAATTGTTTTCTTCCTAATTTATTAGCTTTAGAATTACTTTACTTATCCAAGAAACAGGTGGAGCACTAAATTAGGTTATTTTATGCCCAAAAACATTGATTTTTAAAGAAAATTGCAAAACAAAACAAAACCAAACAAAAACAAAACCAAAACCAAAACACACAAGGGCAGTTTGGCAAAACCAAAACACTTTCAACAGGAGAACATTTAATAGGTAGCAGGACCATGGGGAGAGGAACCACAACGCCAGGCCGGCCAGAGTAGGTCCTGGCCCTCTACCTCACCATGCCAGTCAATTTTTTTTTAAAAGAAACATGCACACTTATTTTTAATGTACCACTGTGTTTCTGAAGGGATTGTGGCCATCACTGCATACATGTGGAGTATGGACCTCAAAATACAAACATAAAAACATGGGGCATTGCCAGGGCAGACAGGGCCACCTAGGAGTTGCATTTCTGAATTATTCAGCATAGAGTAAAGTGTTACAGCATACTCAGTTCATTGAGAACACTTTGCAAAAACAAATGCAATTCAATAAGAATTAATGGAACAAAAATGGACATTTTGTTTTTTAAATAAAAACATCAATTGGCTGAACATCTTGGGTAGAAGATAAAAAGCCTCCGTTCAGTTGCTGTTGCTGTCAGATTACACTATTCTCAGTCTTACAACTATGAAACTTCAATAATGGTTTGGATTTGAATTACATAGAGCAGCTGCTAGATTGTACTATTCTGGGTGATGTCATCAGACTCTAATCTAATCTAAAGACTTCTTCCAATGATGACATCATAGACTTGGCAGGATTGTGGTATAGGGAAATATTCAGTGATGGGTAGATGCAAAAGGAAGTTCTGTTGTTATCAAAAATGATTGTTTTTCTTAAAGCAGCAATTCTTTTTTTCTCTTTTTTTCTTGATTAATTATTTAACCAAGCATGAATTTAAATGACAAAATGAGAGCATTTATGTTAATCTGGGTACACACTGATTCAATTATTGCGCAGATCACATAATAAACGATCATTTGGACAGATATTGAAATAGTGTGTAGGTTCCCACGATTATTTTTTGTCGTACCAAAGCACATCGTATCGTTTGATTTGGTATTCGATCAACGATAGAATGATGTCATGCAAATTTGGAGTGTGTATGCACTCATGACCGTCTGTCCAACAATTCTTTTGGTACTTCCTCCAACAGCGACAACTTTGTGGGAGTGTATACTTAAAACTATGATGTTGTCTTCTACGTGCTCTGTAAAAGTACAACGTAAGCACATGGAAATACAGTCATCATTTCATAGCAAATCAATTATAAACGTTCTTTACCTGCTCTATATGTCATCTATTTGTCCCTGTATCCAACTCTATACAACATGAAATGTAAACACATACATATTCTCAATAAAGTCTCATTTATTTACTGATGTGCTATGTGTAAATGTCTTAAATGTACATTTAGCTACCTGTACACACATATATATATATATATATATATATATATATATATATATATATATATATCTAATATATAAATGCTTAGTGGCGTCTGTCTGTCTGTGTGTGTGAAAAAAAAAAAAACAAGTTGCAGCGCCACCTGCTGGGCAGAGTTATACACTGACCTACTAAATTCTAAGTGTATGTGGGAAAAAAAAATCAAAAAGGGCTGAAATTTGGTAGGGCTCAAACTCATTTTCGTGAGGTAATTTTACCTCATGAACACACATGTGTAGAGGCGTGCGTTAGTGTGTGTGTGTGTGTGTGTGTGTGTGTGTAAAAAACTATTTTCTCAGAAAGGGCTCATCCAATTGACCTGAAATTTGGTATACTGACATTATTTGACAAAAAAATTAGAATAGTCAAGTCAGTTAACTTCCATCATCCCCCCTTCCCCCTGTAGGAGGGGTAGTAAAGGCTAAATTTACGAGTTGAGGGGTCAAACTCATTTTCGTGAGGTAATTTTACCTCATGAACACACATTAAAAAGGGCGCTTGCGTCGGGAAGTAACGATCTTCCCCTGAGGAGGCCTGGGCTAGGCCCAAATGCATGACAAGAACCTTTTTAAGACCTTAAGTATCTTGATTTGACTAGAATGCATGAGTATCATGCACGGGTTAACTTGTGTATATATATATATATATATATATATATATATATATATTATACACACACCATAGATTTATACTCTGAAGCTAAATTATCAAAACTATTATTGCCAGTATAAATCTCATGGCAAAATTCATAGGTTAAGTGTTAGGAACCCCTCCAGCCGGCACAAGACAACCCAGAGTCTACTCTGCCAGTCAGGTGTTCACTGGAGCCCCTGATGGTGGGGACAGGCTGGGCTGCAGACTGACAGAGGTCGTGAAGTGTGTACCGGCTGGGGAGAACCCAGGCAAGCGGAGTGAAGTCCAAGCAGAGGTCAAGGGCCGGCAGCAGATAGCAATTCCAGTTAACAAGCCGAGGTCAAGGGTCACGAGCAGACAAAAAGATCGGTAAACAGGCCAGAGGTCAGGGTCACGAGATAGTGAGATACACAAGCAAAGTCCAAATCCAGGCAAAGGGTCATACACGGGTAATCAGCAGAAAGTTCAACAGGCAGGAACAAGGCACAGAGCAGGTCAGCAGACTGGATACAGAAGCTATAACCGGCAATGAGGGAGCAGACCTCATTGCCTTAAATACAGTCAGCAGCCAATCATAGCCTGGCTCTGACAATACACATCCCCCTGCATAATTGATCTAATACATTAATTAGCCCACAGGCTAGTGGGGCTGATGTGCGCACGTTTCATTGCCGGGACGCGGCACTGAATAGAAGGTGTCCGACCGTTGCCTTGGCAACGGCCGGGTCATGGCCGAAAGTGACGTCCCGGTCGTCATAGCGACGACCGGGACGCAGGTGAGTGAGTCGCGGCGGCTGGGCACTGCCGCGGCTCGTAACATTAAGTACATCTGTTTAGACCCTGCGTCTGTACCAAAGCACATGTCAACTGTGTAGGCCTTTATTTCAGGCTTATGAATGCCACCAAATAAACCAGAATTTTCCTTCAAACCACTTTTATTTTCCAACAGAGAAAATATTTGTATAATTTGTATTTATATTTGCACAAACTTGTCAAGAATATAGCAATTATTGATACATATCAAGATATACATAAATGAACTGCTCACAATAGAGATATCAATAATCAAAGCTATACAGCAGGGGTGGCCAACTAGTCAGAGCCTAAGAGCCAAAAAATTATCTATAGATATGGCAAAGAGCACACTTTACCTTTTTAAACTTGTCATGGAAGAGCGTCTGTTTCAGTCCACAAAGTTAAAATTATATTTTGTATCCACTGTGGCCATCAGGATAATACTGAAGAATCCCTTGGAATTGTAGAACTAGGAACCAGTTTTAGAGAGTAGCATAGTTTTGATTTTTTTTTCCCATCTATGACCCCACCACAGTTTGGGAAATTCTACATTTCTTAAAAATTTTCAGCGATAAACTCAACCTTTGATGGGAACTGAAAAAGAATGATTTTTGTAATGTTAAATAAATACAAGAATCTATTGTTGTCATTCTAAATATATTAAATTAGATTTGTTTACATTGCCACCTGCCTTCATTGAGGAGAAGTTTTGTGATGTGGTAGAGGATATGGTGGAGACTCCTGCTCCCACGCAGCAGAGTTCTGGAGACCCCTGCTCCCACCCAGCAGCAAGATCAGCAACCTTTCTGGAAGGTTAAGAAAAGATCATGGGATGCTGAACACACCAAGGCAATCACTCAATGGATACTTGACCAACAGGCTAATGTAGAAAGAAAACGACAAGTGTGACCTGATAATTGCGAAAAAACGTAAACATTTAGTACCCCTCCTCTATAGGATATATATATATATATATATATATATATATATATATATATATATATATATATATATATATATATAAATATATATATATATTTATATAATATGTCAGTAAGAATTGCACAACACATACATCATCATCATCATCACCATTTATTTATATAGCGCCACTGATTCCGCAGCGCTGTACAGAGAACTCACTCACATCTGTCCCTGCCCCATTGGAGCTTACAGTCTAAATTCCCTAATATCGACACACACTCACAGACAGACTCATACAGACAGACAGAGAGGGAGACAGACAGGTAGAGACTAAGGTCAATTTTGATAGCAGCCAATTAACCTACTAGTATGTTTTTGGAGTGTGGGAGGAAACCGGAGCACCCGGAGGAAACCCACGCAAACACAGGGAGAACATACAAACTCCACACAGATAAGGCCATGGTCGGGAATTGAACTCATGACCCCAGTGCTGTGAGGCAGAAGTGCTACCACTACGCCACCGTGCATACAAGAACTTAATAGTGGGTGTCAGGTTCAATAAATTGCACATACATTCCTGTCCAGACAAGACTGGAAACCAGCACTTCGTATAAAAATAAACTTTATTATTACTTTTAAAGTCCAATATGACGTTATTCCATTATATCATCCATGTACTCATCTTGTGCTGGTACTGATGGAATAGAGCTTATGATAGTGTGTGTAGGCCATTGGGTATTTTATGACATACACTATCATGAGCTCTGTTCCATCAGTACCAGCACAAGATGAGTATATTGTGAAATAATTATGGTGCTTATCTGTCTTTTTTGACTTGCTGCTGAATTGCCTTTGAGTTGCTGCTATGGATGGTATAATGGAGCAGCTTCATTTTGGACTTTAAAAGTGATAATAAAGATTATTTTTATATGGAGTGCTGGTTTCCAGTCTTGTCTGGATAGAAATTTATCTGTATAATATATATATATATATATATATATATATATATATATATATATATATATATATATATATATACATACACACTATTCATACACATTTCTTCTGGAAGTGCTACATGGGGAGCTCAGTGGTTAGCATTGGGTTCATGTTTCAGTTTCTACCAGAGCCTTATCTGTGTGGAGTTTATTTGTTCCTTCCATATGTTCTTCTATACTTTAAATATTTTGCCTCTCAAACTAAGTAAAATGTTTGCATGTGGGTACAATTTCTTAGGTGTCCAGTCTGCATTTGGCTAGGAACAATAAGATCCAGTAGAAGATACAAAATGTGCATCCACCCTAGACACCTTTATGTTGATACACAGAAACATTAATTTCCAAGTAGAATGGGTGCATTTGTGCGGATAGATTCATATAATGTCACAAAAGGATATATGCGATGCGCAAATGCATTGATGAATGTTCACAAATTATACTTATTGTATATTTTATAATGTATACTTTAATTAAAAAGGGGTTGTCAAAACTGTACAATGCCTTTAAATTCTAATCTTGCCCCCTATGTACAGACAATAGGGGGTGTCCAAATTTGCTCTTGGTGCAGGACTCAATCAGTCTATAGTGCTTCAACAAACTTCAAAGGAAGGTAGGTCATAGAAATTAACTAAATACTCTGAAGATTGTGAGAGTTGCTGCAGGGAACACAAATTCTAGAAGAACAGCTCTCAAATTCAGGTAACATGGGTGGGAAAACCTCTTTTTGCTGTATATGTTGGACCTCACCCATTAGGGGGAGCGAATAAAAAGGTTGTACAAAAGTGGACAAACTTTATAAAATTAACTTAAGCATAATGTAGTGTTCATGGGTGCAACTAGCAATTGCAGGGCCAAATGTTAAAAATGGGTTGCCCAATTCTGGTTCTTTGTTCTCCCCTCTGGAGGCACCTACTCTTCTGAGTATGTGCAGGGGCTGATTGATATACATGCAGTGGAGTTTGGTTCTAGTGAGGCTTGACTGTACAAGCAGTTACACCATTTGAGTTTAACAGCACTAAGCTTATTTTGGTAAACTAAGGAGTGGGATGGATAACAATATACATGGAGAGCATTTGGCTAGATTGTGGGTTGGTCTCCTACTTACTCTACGTGTATGTCTGTACCTGTATGCAGCATTTCTTTGATATTTAAAGATAATTAAAATATTATGTCTACATTTTATATGGACTGTATACATCTTTCTGCATATTATAATTTCAATGTAGTACACACACAGCAAAATATTTGCAATTGCTAAAATTTACTATTTTAAATGACACCCAAACTAAGCCATAGTAATTGACATGGACAAAGTAGCTATAATAGATGAAGATTTAATGCACTCACCTCAGGTTCTCTGGATGCAGATGTCATATGTCATCAACATATATATATATATAACAGTCATCATATAACACAGCAATACCACACATCACCAGTAACACACTGGGTACTTTATATTGTAGCTCCGGCTTACCCCCTCCTGTTTCTCAGCCCCACTGGGTTGAAAAGTAGTGCACAAAATAAATTGCACTTAACGTCTAATAACGGTTTACTGTACACTTGTTACACAGTTTAGCGACTCACCTACAGGAGATACCTTGACATTGGCAGGCAAGCTTATCCCAATATAGCTATATTGTGCTCAACATTCTCCTCCTTAAGTATATACTAGCACACAGTGATTTATATATTGTTTGTTTGCTTTAGAGCACCAGACTATATTTTGTTTTCACTTGCAAAGTGGTCTTGTCAAGGCAGCAATTTCTCAAATGCTTTTATTCACTTGGACACATTTCACTAATTTAAAGAAGCGCACCTTGGTTTAATTGATTTATAATTTCTTTATGATACAGGGAAATATGTATTAAAGCGCAATCAGCCATTAAGACGGAGAAAACAGAAGTTTTCTCCATAAAATGGCAATCGCTAAATATATGAAGGGTTTTTGCTCATAACCTATTTAATGTCTCTTAACACAGTCCTCATAGATTAATACAGAAACTGCAAAGTTCTGTAATGCATCAAGCTTTGAAAGGCTTTGCAATTCACAGAAAGGGAACTCCAGCTCAGGATGGCGTTACCATTCATTTTCTATGGAATCCAGTTGAAGCCTCTCCAACTTCGCTGGATCCCTCACCCATGGAATTACTTTGCATATGCGCATAGCACTCCCTCCATTCACCAGTGCCAGGCTCCCAAAGTAGCGCCGGTATAGTACATTTCAGCGATGCTTAAATATGCATCACTGCGGTTGGCAACCCATGATTTTAACACATAAACCCCTATAATGAGGTTTATGCTGAAAGGCATTATGTTACGACTCTCTGCAAAACATGTAAAATACAAAAAAAGATATAGAAAAAATATATAGATGTAACGCCCCCTTTTCCGTAGGATTAAGGCGTGTATGGGAATGGGTGTGTGGGTGTGTTTCAGTTCCTGGCTCACTAGTTTATATTTACTCTCAATGCATAGTGCCTCCAGCTTGGTCTTCAGACATTAAGCTCTTTGCAGGGTAATGCCCTTCTTCAGTGACACCAGAGGGAGACCAAGGAACCCTCCACCCCCCTACTCTCAACCCCAGGCTCGAATACAGAAAACACATACCACTGTGTGGCTAGCTTTAGAAACCACAGAAATGTTTATTTCTGGAGTGGTTCCCCAGGCTAGTTTCTTTTTAGAAAGTTTGCTTAATAAGTGCACATTTAAAACTGTATATCAGCTCACATGTAAACTAAACAACATATTAAAACTTTAGCTTATCATATAATAACACAGTTCTTAATATCCTTAAAAACTAGCTTCAGAGGTACCTCTACATCTTAACATTATTCTAGCAAATAGTTCACACTAAACAGGGACATATTAAAACACGGCAGTTGAAACCAATATAACTTTCACATATAAATATGACTATCAAATATATAACAATATGCATCACACATCATAAAGTGCATTTGATATTCATATCTACAGGCTCAGTTCGTTACTTTTCAGCAATATAATATGAGCTCTCAGTAGAAATAAAATGTTAACTGCAATACTCCTATGATAGAGATCCCTCCAGCAAGCAATAATAAAATAATAATAGACACAGATTTCTCCAAAGCTTGTCACATGTAGCAGAACTGTAGCCTCTCTTGAGTGGTTTTCATAAAAATACTGAACTCTTATATCTAATTTCCTATATGACTCAGTCCATAAGCTTGACTAACTATCCCTAAACGTACCCTTTAAAATGTAACTCAGTCCTGGAACAAGGGTATATGTCATTAATCTTCGGGACTTCCCATCTGCTCCCTGACTGACTAACTAATATTAGAGATGTTCACTGATCCCCGTGTTTTGGTTTTGGATCTGGATTAAGTTTGTGTTTTCGTTTTGGAAACACCGTCCTCGCATGTTTTGGATCTGTATTTTTTTTAAAAAATAGTTAAATATGTTAAAATCACATAATTTTGCTCTTTTTTGTTCTTACATTATTATTAACCTTAATAAAACTAATTTCCAGTCAATTTTGACCACCTCACAGGACACAATATTATTTTCATTCACTTTCGGACAAAGACTGCATCGACCTGCCTGGATGCTAAGCAACAGAGCAACAACACAAACACGGCAGGTCATAGCACATTTAGAAAACACTGCCACACAGCAGTGGCAGAAAAGAAAAGTGGTGCAATATGGAATTGTCCTTGGGCCCACCCACCCACCTTTATGTAAGATGATGAAAAGGACATGTACATTTAAGAAAGCAAGCACTTCAGCGACAGAGAGTGCCACTTTTGTGGCTGAAGTGCTTGGTTTGTTTGGGACCCCATAAAACAAGCTACCAATAGCTTAGATGCCTTAAGCCCAACAGTGCTGTCAATGTACTCCACATTATTAAACCATGTCTGCTCGTGCTGCATCTTCAATCTTCTCCTCTACAATTAACTTGTAGATTAAGTACTTTAATCGCTTCGCCAGAATCGAAGAGTTATCAACTTCTGGAAATCGTATCACTACATTTTGGCGACTATGCTTGATCCTAGGTTTAAGTGCTATGTCTTCTCTTTCTTTATCTACTGTCCCAGAGCACAAGAGATGCAATAAGCTCCTGGTAAGCAACTTGAGAGCTGAAGTGGTACCTGAGACGACGACGTCCCCTCCTTCAGTTTCTCAGGCTACTGCTGCTGGGAAAATACTAAGCTTTTCTAAGAGACCCAAGGATGATGCAGATGATCCAGTAGAACATTTTGACATTTGGTCTGGTCTAAAGGAATTGCCCAAAAATTTAAGCCACTCTAACTAGTCACCTGTGATATGAGTTCAGACACTGTTAGCTTGAGTCAAGTGATTCGCCTAATTAGACTTTTGTAAAAGCAGCTAGAAAAATTGAAGGAGGAGATGAAACTAAGCAATTCCGCTAACTATGTAGGACTGGTAAATCAAGTACTTTATTCGCTTCGCCAGGATCCGAGAGTTATCAACATTTTGAAATCTGATCACTACATTTTGGCAACTGTGCATGATTCTAGGTTTAAGAGTTATGTCTTCTCTTTCTTTCCAGCTGGCCCAGATCTCAAGAGATGCAATGAGCTTCTGGCCAGCAAACTGACAGCACAAGTGGAACATGACACGATGACTCATCCTCCGTAATTTTCTTCAGCAACTGCTGCTAGGAAAAAACTTGGGTGAAAAGGTGAACATTAACTGTAGCAAAACATAAAATTGCCAACATGCCATTCTACCCAAAATATTAACAAGCATATCAGCATCAGCTAGCTCCCTTCTGTCAGCTAGATTTCCAAGACACCCAGACAAGACAAATACAGTATGTAAGTGTTATCAAATGCGTTTCACCCGTCATGCGGGCTTACTCGGGCCTGTATGGACTGAAACGCGTTGGGTAACACATACTGGATTTGTTACTCTATCTTATTCACTGTCTAATTTTCAGAAACAAGCTAGTTTTTCTTACATTTTTTTCTGAGGCGGGACTGACCCGCGCATGCGAGGTAACATCCATTCTAAGATACAGGAATGTGACGTCTACCAATCTGCTGGGGAGCCCAGAAGGAGGCTATGCAGAAGAAGAGGAGACCATGTCAGGGAATTACCGCTATCTAACGCCACGAAACCCAGCGATTTATCGGTAAGACACTTCTGTTACAAATATCCAACATACTATATGGGTGATCGATTTCCTTCTTTACATCTATTGATATTGGACTTTGAACTTAAGTCAATATAGACTAATCTGGCTATATCGGGTCAGGAATTTACTGTATCAGTTCCGTTACTTATGACCATAATTACACTGAAAAGAACTTTCACTTGTACATCAACTCGTTTGCAACAGCAGCAATCTGGTACATTCCTGCTGCATCCAATGAGTGATTTCACTGGACCAAGATATACACATTTTTATTACAGAGGGCTCCTCTATGAGATAATAGTACTACAGCTGTGATTATATTTTATATTTTATAACAGTTACACTTGCTATCTGTTTGCATGCATCCCTACGATATAGGATTGCATGTTACATAACGATTGCAGTTTTTAACGAGTCAACCTATATCATTATGTAATGATGTTTATATGTCCATATCTTAAGGTTCAATTGTTGATATTACCAGTGCACTGGTTATATATGATATTAAACATTATTTATTTTATTTTACTTTGACTAATACTTAGTACCTTATTTGTATCCTACAGGTCATACTTTGCGCCAGTACCTTTTGTCTCTTTTTTAGACTAACCGCTACACTAAAACTGCCAGTTTCCAGTCATTCCTCTTACCTAACTGTCACTTTTCCCTTTTATCAATCCCTGACATTAGTGCACATGTGCGGGCCATCATGTCCGCCAGCACTACATAGACTACTGTACTTTCATCAAAAAAATAAACTACAACCCCTTAAAAAGTCCATGTTGTGCATTTCCTTAACAAAGGTGTAAGCCCTGCAGCCAACTGGGTATCCTAGCTACGAGCTGTTAGTTCTAGCTTAAGTGCATGGTATTTTTATGATGAAGGTAATCTCTGTTTCAGTTACCAGCTGTGATAGACCTTTATGCACTGCGTTGTGCTTATGTTTTAGTCTGTAACTTTTGCCAACCTCAACCTGTTTTATTCACACAGTCTTATGACAAACAAACATACTTTATTGCAATATACATATATGTATATGCAATGTTGGCTTGCGCCCCCCCCCCCCCCCCCTTCTTCATTTATATATATATATTATCTGTGCTTGGACTCGAGCAGGGTTTCTCCTCATAGAAGGTACTCATATGATATCATCAGTTTGTTATGATTTGCATATAATTTCCATGTGATCACTTTGTCTTCTGCCAGCCTGTATTCGATCTTATGCTTTTTATTATAGTGCTTCTGAATCCTAATGGCTGTTCTGGGTACATCTGAGGTGATCAGGTGAGCTAACCTCATTGGGGGTGTGTTTACTCCAGAACCTGATTGGGGATCGGAGATCTCTCTGTGTCAGTGACTTATTGATACCATTTAATTTATTATTTGCACCAGAGACTTTCTGTGGTTTTCTACTTCTCAGTAACCTACAGCATTGTCATCATTGAGCCAGATTAGATCATATTGCCTTGCCTGTTTTCTTGCCTGCTAAGTTCCTACCCTGCTTTTGTGATATCTGAATTGATTGTTTGTACTTGAACTACTTCAATAAATTTAATGTTTAGTTCAAAACGACCTCATATCTCATGCCTGCAACAACATAACACAGTCCGTATTGGCGTTTGTATTGTATAGTAGTAAGACTATATCTAAATATCAGTATGGGCTCTATATATACATTCAGTTTATAATCTATTTGAATTGGCTTGGAGAATAGAACACAGTGCACTAAAGCACTGATCAGAATAGAAACACTATAATCACTACAGTGGCAACTTTCATATTGTTCTGAAACAAATCATCTAAACTTTTTCAATGAATGGGGACCTTTGTTGAGAAGAATTGATCTAGATCTCTGGTAGCGTGGCCTTCACTGTCTCCACATGCGCTACATGCGCCTGTCCAGTATTTTAACTGGCAGACGATCAAAGACACTAGGAGTGTAATATTTTGGCTTAGTCGGTGATAGAATTCCCGTTGGATTGAAGTTGTACAATATTTTGGAATACTCAAGCTTTTTAATATGACTCTGAGGTCCAGTACATAAAAAGAAATCAAAGGTTGCTAATAATGACAGAAAAGTTTAAAATGCACAATATGATATTTTTCAGGAATATCTTAACAGCATTTGGTGTGACAGGTTTCTGTTTGTATGCCTTGATTAAACCTAGCTAATTTACTTGCTTTATCTCTCTGGCTGCTAGATAAGCAAAAAAAGCTAAATTTTATGACCACAATCCTCTTGAATTGTATTTCCTTGTCAGAGGTTTGAGAAAGTCCTGTTTGTACCAAACATATTAATATCACCTATTATGGTCCTCTGTCTGTGGGGTGGTGTATGTGAATAGTCATCATCATTATCATCAACATTTATTTATATAGCACCAGCAAATTCTGTAGCACTTTACAATTGGGAACAAACACAGTAATTAAACAATACTGGGTAATACAGACAGACAGAGAGGTAAGAGGGTCCTACTCGCAAGTTTACAATCTATGAGACAATGGGAGTTTACTACAGGAGGTTAGTTGCTATATATTGCATATTGGTCCAGCCAGATTGAAAAGGTAAAAAGTGCTTAGTGGGCTATATAACCCAGTCACACATTAATGTTGGCAAAGGACTGTTGTCCTGTGTGAACTGTGTAAATGGAGGTAAATGAGTACCCTAGGGAGGTCAAGAGGGTGGTTGAAGAAGTTTAGAAGCTTGCCTGAAGAGATGAGTTTTCAAAGAACACTTTTGAAGGTTTGAAGACTAGAGGGAAGTCTTATTGTACGAAGGAGGGAATTTCACAAAGCTCAAAAAAAGTCCTGTAACCAAGAATGGGAGTAGGTAATAAATGTGGATGAGAGAGACACAGATCTTTTGCAGAAATAAGTGTCGAGTTGGGAGACAAGTGAGGAGATGTAAGTTGGTGCAGATTTGTTTATATCCTTGTATTTTAGTAGAAGTATCTTATATTGGATTTGGTGAAAAACAGGCAACCAATATACAGACTGATAGAGTGGTTCTGCAATGGGCAAACTGTTTGCAAGGAAAATCAATCTAACCGCTGTGTGCAAAATAGATTGTACGGGTGAGAGTCTGATCCAGGGAAGACCATTAAGGATGGAATTGCAATAGTCAAAGCAGCAGATGACTGCATGAATTAAAGATTTTACAGTGTCATTTGTGAGATATGTATTGCAATTTTTTTTTAACAAGTATGTAATATGATTTAAATATAGAGTCGATGTGGTGAACAAAGAATAGTCAAGGATCACACCTAGGCAGCCAGCTTGTGGGTGGGATTTATGGTCATGAAATAGAAATACTGTATAATGTAAAAAAGAGGAATAATATTTTTTAAAAAAGCATGGGGTCCCCCCTATAAACACTATTAACCCTAGAGCTGCCAGCCTACTGCTGGTTATGGTGAAATCAGGGAAAAAAAGTGTGGGGTCCCACTGATGTCACTGCAACCAGCTATAGGCAAAACAGCCGGGGTGGGTGTTACTATAGCAGGGGGACAAGTGTCAAGGGTTCCCCTGCCATAATGACAACCAACCACAGGCTGTTCAGCACTGAGCTGGATTCCCTAGGAAGTGGTCTGCAACAAAATTGTGTAGGTTCCCCCTCTAGGAATACCCAGCCCAATGCTGAAAGCACTAGGACTCTTCCTATACCGCTGGGGCAGTGGGTGTAGGGTAATAACACGCAAGAAAAGTGAAAAAAAAGTTAGTTTGTGGAACTTCAAGTCCCAGCCAGTCCGGACTGCTGTTAACCATGGCAGCCAGGGCCTGTTGGCATTTGGAGAATCACAAGTGCCACCATGACACCCAAGGCTTGCTGAGCCACACTACTTTAATAAAAATATTAAAGCCCCTAAAACAAAACACAAAATCTTCTGGTCTTTCGTGAAAAGACCCCATATTGTATCGAGAAGTCCTTGGAAAATCTTCTGATCTTCAGGCACAAAGGACCCCATAATATTCCTCTGGATAAGGCTTGAAAAAATAACAAACCAATAACAACCGAACGAACTGTGCTCTTCTGTGGAGAAGCATTGCGATGCTAAATGAGGAATAAACAGGCGTGACGTCTATATACAGTGTACAGGGGTTTCCCACAACAGCGTGGGAAACCCTTGTACACTATAAATAGATGTTGCATCTGTTTATTATTTACATGTGTTTCAGGTGTCGGAATTAATTACGTGTCACTGTTTATATTGTTCGGTATTTCCTCCTTGTCACTATTTTATTTATCAGCATTTTACTGTCTCTGTTATTGCTGTCTGCATTTTCGCATTCGCAATTTCATACCCCACCCGTAGAGAGAGAGATTACAGATTTTACTTAGGGACAGGGCCGGACTGGGACTAAAAATCAGCCCTGGCATTTAAAGCACACAGGCCCACGTGTTGTGGGCTCCATGCACTATATTGTTACACACTGATGCTGGCGCAGTGTGCGTTGCTGGTGCAGTACAACATGATGTAGTATGAGTGTGCGTGTGTGGGTGGGGGAGAATTATTTTTCCTAATGACCCTCAACATTGCATTGTTAGCACCCCAATTACATCAATAAATACCATGACAATACATTATAAGTGCCCAAATTACAGCAATAAATAACCCCCCACACACACTCATACTACATCCATCACCCCCACATTACAGCATCCAGCATGACCCCCCAAATTACAGCATCTGCAATCACCCCCTACATTGCAGCAACCGGCATCACCCCCCACATTGCAGCAACTGGCATTAGCCCCCACATTACAGCAACCGGCATCACCCCCCACATTACAGCAACCGGCATCACCCCCCACATTACAGCATCCGGCATCACCCCCCACATTACAGCATCCGGCATCACCCCCCACATTACAGCATCCGGCATCACCCCCCACATTACAGCATCCGGCATCACCCCCCACATTACAGCATCTGGCATCACCCCCCACATTACAGCATCCGGCATCACCCCCCACATTACAGCATCTGGCATCACATCCCCACATTACAGCATCCGGCATCACCCCCCACATTACAGCAACCAGCATCACCCCCCACATTGCAGCAACCAGCATCACCCCCCACATCACAGCAATACCCTTTCCTACTTATTAACAATACTAAGCCCCAAACACACTACAGCATTGCCGCCACCACGCCACCCCATACTACAGCAATACCACCAATTATACAGGCGCCACTGTAGGAAACCAATGTTTTGCTATTTTCAAATCTCCCACAAAATAGCAACAACAGAGTACTTACACACACATATAGGTAACAGGTACCTTTTTCCCTCAATTAAATAGTAATGGCAGAATTTTCATGAATCATTCCACATGAAATAAAACTCTAACATATATCTAAAAAAAAATAACTATTGAATGATCATTTGAACCCACACGGCCGCATTAAAAGTATTTCCATCTACAGCAAATTGTCAGAGAAAAATATTTTTTTTACTAACTTTTTTTTAGTAACTGGATTTGCGTCTTTTCTATTCATTTTAAATAACACAGTATATACATTAGGGGGATATCGGAGGTGGGTGAGAGATAATTGGTTGTGATCCATCAGTTTGATGGAAACCGATAGGAAACATTTAGATTATTTACCTGGAGACATCTACCCCCTTGACTCACAGGCAGGGCCGACAAGAGGAATTTTGGGCCACGATACAGCAACTTCTTTGGGCTCCCATCATATTCAACAATGAAAGACTTGCCTTTGGCAGAAGTTCATATTATGCCACACCGTAGTGAGCCCAGTTCATATTATGCCACATCGTAGTGCCCCAAGGTCATATTATGCCACAAAAGTGTCCCCAAATAACATTATGCCATAGTAGTGCCCCCAAATCATTAGTAGTGTCCAGACAAAAACTCATTCACAAATAAAAATTGGCACAGCATATCAGATACTGAGAGTGTGAGTCCCAGGAGCAGCTTAATACACCATTAACAATGCAAACTAAAATAGATATATTAACACAATCACAGATAAAATTTATGACAAGAAATGTTTTTTCCTCCTAATTAAAAATCTCTGTACAGATAGATATGCAAGAAACATTACAGTGCAATAATAAGCAATACATAGTGTTTCAAATGTCATTGGATACACAGTAGTGCCCCCAGTTCATGAAAGGATGGTTAAAAACACATTGCACACGAGAAAATATATGAACTTACCTGATTATGGCATTCTGTATTCTGTTCTCCTACTGGGCATGCTGGGTTAGGAGGGATCCGCAGCTGTCAACTCACACAGGCAGTCGGGAGCAGGAACAGAGGGCAGTGGTCGAGCGGAAATTTAGAAGTGGGGCTATGGAAAATATAAGTGAATGGAGTATGAAGGCTTGATTTTTTTTTTTTTAACACTTGTCCCCTCTGTGCATTCCCATTCTTCATTACTACTTGTGTTTTATGATGGCTGCATCCCTGACATTCCCATTCTTAAGATGTCTCTCCCTTTACACTTTCTTTTACCTATGCCCCTGCACCATCTTCTCCTTTGTCCCTCTCACTTAACCACCTGCACCACCTTCTCCCCTGGCACTCTCACACGTCTTCCTGCACTGTCTACCCCCCTGGCACTCACATGTCTTCCTGCACCCTCTATCCCCCTGGCTCTCTCACCCCTCCCTTCCCCTTTGGCTCTCACCCCCTCTCCCAGCACCCCCTTCCCTTTGGCTCTCTCACCCCCTCTCCCAACACCCTCTTCCCCTTTGCCTCTCTCTCACCCCCTCTCCCAGCACCCCCTTCCCCTTTGGCTCTCTCTCACCCCCTCTCCCAGCACCCCCTTCCCCTTTGGCTCTCTCACCCCCTCTCCCAGCACCCCTTTCCCCTTTGGCTCTCTCACTCCCTCTCCCAGCACCCCTTCCCCTTTGGCTCTCTCACTCCCTCTCCCAGCATCCCCTTCCCATTTGGCTCTCTCACCCTCTCTCCC
Source organism: Mixophyes fleayi (assembly GCF_038048845.1). Lineage (NCBI taxonomy): Eukaryota > Metazoa > Chordata > Amphibia > Anura > Limnodynastidae > Mixophyes > Mixophyes fleayi. The sequence continues at coordinate 74,219,414 of NC_134407.1, read as the reverse complement.
AGCAGCCCCTACCCTCTGGCTCTCCCCCCCTCTCCCAGCACCCCCTTCCCCTTTGGCTCTCACCTTTTCTCCCAGCACCCCCTTCCCCTTTGGCTCTCTCACTCACTCTCCCAGCAACCGCTTCCCACCTGGGTCTCTCACCCCTTCTCCTAGCAGCCCTTACCCCACTGGCTCTCTCACACTCATGATCCCCACAAATCGCGGCACCCCCGCGACCCCCCACCCCCCAAAAATCGCGGCACCCCTGCGACCCCCCCCCTGTGAAAATCCGCTGGGGTGCCGCGAGTTGCGGGGATCAGGAGTGTGAGAGAGCCAGTGGGGTAGGGGCTGCTGGGAGAGGGGGTGAGAGACAGTGCACAGCATAACTGCGGAGGGAGCTGAGAAGCGCGCAACAGAGGTGGCTGGTTCCTGGGGAGGAACTAGCCACCAGTAAGACAGGAGGAGTCGGGCCGGCCCATATAGCCATCGGCCTTTCTGGCATTTGCCAGAAGTGCCAGATGGCCAGTCCAGCCCTGCTTAGGGGTAGGATTAGCACAAGAGACAGAGAGCTACCGATTTGTGAGGGTATAGTATCAAAAGTTGTTTAAAGGTGTTTTCTAAACACGTGTCTGTCCTCACATGATTTAGTTGCAATGTCAACAGTGAAAATGTCTACACCAAAATGTCTACAGTCAAAAGGTCGACAAACTTAAAAGGTTAACAGTCATAATGTCTAAATGTCCATAATATCTACATAGTTAAAAGGTTGACATTTAAAATGTAGACAGGGTTGTAAATTAGACAGTCAAAATGCCAATATAACTCACTATATTTAAAATAGCAATACATGTAAAAATAATAAAAAACAGAAGAAATGTAGACAAAAAAAACCTGTCGTTGTTATGATAGAATAAAAATGTAAAATATTTTTCATTTATACAAGTTATGAGTATTAATGTACTGTTCAGGTAAATATGACCTGACATGAATATTACTCCAATGAGTGACCATATATGTTTCAAAACACATTATTTCAAGAACAAAAATTCCAAAAATAATAAATACATGTGATTTCATTGTTTTAAATTTGAATTATGTAAGTATTTCACGTATTCACACAGTTTTTCAGGTTTGAACAAGTGTACATGTTGAACAGAATATTTACGCTGAACTGCAAGGCTGTTCTTGTTTCTCCCATTTGGCTGTACAATGTTTGGAGTGACTCCTATTCAGTTTGATTTTGATCTGTGCACAATCAATATCCACTATGGCCAATTGTTGGATTTCAATGGTACTGCCCTTTCAAACAATACAATACTTTCAAACTAGTGAAAAATGGTGTGAAAATCTGGACTTTGTGTGATACTAAAACATCATGGGCCTGATTCATTAAGAAAAGAAAAGCAAAATAATTAGTAACTTTGCACCTTGGCAAAACCATGTTACATTGGAGGGAGAGCTAAATTTTTTGAGCAAACCATAGTTGACACCCAGAAGACATTTCCGCCCCCACATTAGCATCTACCCTGCCCCTCTGAATGCTGGCCCTTTTGAGTTCGCTTAAAATTGATCTGTGTGAGGAGACAAATTGACATTCTTTTGGGAAATCAATCAACATTGATAAACTGTTCACCTTTCAAGCTAATTTCCATTGGAGCAGATTATACAACTTGTATGTAAGATTATACTTTGAAACGTTTTCCTGTTTTTTTAATGTTACTTGTTTTGCTGTGTGTTATGCCCTCTTTTATTAATTGTTATTATTACCTGTAAGCATTGTATTTTTGTATATTAAATCTAAACAAATGAATAAGTGCTGTCCTTATTGCTCTAATTGAATTCACTGCCTGTTTAGCAGAGGTGGATTGCTTGGCTGTGTTAACCCTTTCAATACCAGTGTGGGAAGTATTAACTCTTTCAGCAATCAGAGCACAGACTGTGCGCAATTGGATAATTAAGGCCTTATACGTAGCTGGTGGCAGTTGTGGAGAGGTATGGAAGTGTGTGCTTGTGTTGGGAAAGGGATCAATTAAATCTATAGTGTAAGGGATAGGTGAGAGCAAGATTAAGACTGGAACCCTGTGTGTTCCCTTACAGCAGGGGTGGGCAAACCTGTCCTCAAGGGCCATATCCAGTTCATGTTTTTAAGATTTCTTTAATCATGTACAGCTGAGTTAATCTATTTGGCTGGGTCAGTAATTATCCCACCTGTTTCTACAGACATAAATCCTAAAAACATGAACTGGATATGGCCCTTGAGGACAGGTTTGCCCACCCCTGCCTTACAGTAATCTTCCCAAGTTACAAGTGCGCAGAGGGCATTTTATGACAGGTAAAGACAGTCAGGAGCGGTTTCCTGACAAAATAGAGGTGATCTATAGCTTGACTGTTTCTATATGTGATAAGATATTACATCAGGGAGCTGGCAGAGGCTGCTATCCCTGCCAGGGACATTTTCAGGGCAGAATTTTCAGGGACAAAGCTCTGATTGTCTTTTATTTAGGTTGTAATTAGTTATTCAAATTTTTCTGCTGATTTAGAAAATTGATGTGGTTTTCTAAATACTTTTTATAGTCAGTTACAAACTGAAAATATTTGAGTGCACAAAGCTTATATTGCACATAACAAGGAACAGCACCACATAACTGCCTCTGTAAATTTGGTGTACTTCCGACCTCAAGTGCAAATGCTAGTGGGTATGGGCTCATGAGATTCAATGGGTTTCTATTAAATACCTGCACCCATGCCATGCTTTTACTATCATTAAAAAAAATCTAGTAAAAGCATGTATTTTGATGCCAGTGGGTAAGTTGCCTTGAACACTATTAGATAAATAACAAGCTCAACACCACTAACTCATTATTGAATAAAAAAAATGAGCATTTACAAAAAAAAATGTCTCCAACTTACACACCACAAATCGGCATTATATTGTGCATCGCATTGGAAGCACATTAGTACACTAATTGATATGCCTATTGAACAAATGGTCACTCCGCCTTTGGGGTGCTACATGAGTGGACATGATAGCATGGAGCGAGAGTGGTCATGACTTTACACGGTGCCATGCCTCCCTCCAACCCATTTGCATACCCTTCAAAAACACAGCCAATGCTGCACACACTAATGTTAGGTGCACACAGCTCCCCCTTATGGAAGCAGAGCAGTGTGAAGCAGCACATACCTTGCTGATTGTCCGGATCCTTGAATGTTGAGGCCTTGATTTGAGACAGGATAGGTAAATAAAATATAGAAAGCCGAGCAATGCATGAACATTGTAGGACCCCCCCCCCCCCCCTCCCAACCAGACTCAACATTAGATCAACAGCACCCACGTTTAATAATTAGGCCTCCATTCCTACAACCAAGGCCAACATTAAAATAATAACATTCACATTTAGTAAATCATCAACATTTATTTATATAATGCAAGCAAATTCCGTAGCGCTTTACAATTTGGAACACACAGTAATAAAACAATACTGGGTAATACATACAGACAGAGAGGTAAGAGGGCTCTGCTAGCAAGCATACAATGTATGGGACAATGGGAGTTTGATATACAAGGGTAAGTGCTACATCATATTGCATATTGGTCCAGCTAGAATGCAAGGGTTACAAAGTATTTAGTGGGCTGTATGCTCAGTCACACAATTATATTGAACAGAGGTTTGTTGTCTTGTGTTAGCTGTGTAATAGGGTAACCTAGGAAGAGTAAGAGGGTGGTAGAGGAATATTATAAGCTTGTCTGAAGAGGTGGGTTTTCAGAGAACGCTTAAAGGTTTGAAAACTAGAGGAAAGTCTTGTGGTGCAATGGAGTGAATTCCATAAAGTGGGTGCAGCCTGAAAAAAGTCCTGTAATCGAGAATGGGAGGAATTGATGAGAGTGGAAAAAAGACGCAGATCTTGTGCAGAACGGAGGTGTCAAGTTGGGAGATATTTTTAGACAAGTGAGGAGATGTATGTTGGTGCAATTTTGTTGATGGCCTTGTATGTTAATAGAAGAATTTTATTTTGGATTCATGAAAAACAGGTAACCAATGTAGAGACTGACAGAGTGACTCAGCAGATGTAAAACGATTTGCAAGGAAAATTAAGCTAGTTGCTGCGTGCAAAATAGATTGTAAAGGTTCGAGTATGACAATAGTCGATGTGGGAGATGATGAGTGCATGAATTAAAGTTTTGGCAGTGTCTTGTGTGAAATATGTACGTATTATGGAAATGTTTTTTAGATTTATGTAACATTATTTAGAGATAGAGCCGATGTGGGGAACAAATGATAGTTGTGAGTCAAGGACTACACCTAGGCAGCGAGCTTGCGGGGTGGGATTTATGGTCATGTTGTCAATAGAAAAGTCAGGCAGGAAGCCTCTATTGTTGGGTGGGAATATTATTAATATCTAGCCGCTGCCTATATGATCAGTCAAACAGCAATGTTAGTCACAAGGTTGTTGCATTGTGATAACTGTGTAGAGGGTGGCAATAGGGTAACCTAAGGAGATTAAGAGGGTAGTTGAGGAATGTTGTAAGCTTGTCTGAAGAGGTGAGTTTCAGAGAACGCTTGAAGGCAGAGAAAAGTCTTATAGAGTTTAGTGTGCCATGGTTGAAAACAGTCGAGGAGGCATATAAAGAGTTGCTGGAGCCACTTGATCAAGGGCTGTTGCTAGTGTTTGGTGAAAATGAGGAACTGTCATATCAGGGGATGAGAATGTAGAAATTGGATAGAGAAAATGTGTTGAAGAGAAGTGGAAACTCAATGGAGTTTATATTCCTGTGGGTATGAGGAGGCTTGGTAGAGTTTGATAGCAGGGAGGTTAAAGAACTGAGGGTGAACGAGTAGTTGATTAGGTGATGATCCGAGATGGAGAAAGGAGTGTTAAAGAAATCAGAAGCTGAGCATAATCTAGATGAAACAAGATCAAGACAGTGGCCATCTTGATGAGCAGAGGATTCAAACCACTGGGAGAGGCCAAATGAGGAGGTTAGAGAGAGTAATTTTGAAGCAACATTGGAATGTAGATTAGCAATAGGGATGTTGAAATCACCCATGATGATGGTGGGGATTTTGGAAGATAAGAAGAGAAGGAGCAATGTTGGGAGAAAAGTAGTCTAACCCCATTCACTTGTCTGCCTCCAGGTTTGGGGGTGTGTATGAAATGGAGGCCACCATGTGAAAGGGCTGCAGGTAAGGCAGTGTCTGCATGAGCCATGTTTCAGTTATTGCCAGAAGTTTGAGGTTGTTTGAAAGGAAGATGTCGTGTATGGAGGTAAGTTTGTTACAAAAAGAGCAGGCATTTCAACGGGCACATTTAAACGACTTTGGAAAAGATGGGAGACAGGGTGTTGCGTTTGAGGTTTGCTGGATTACGGTAATGTTCAGAGATACTGTGTGTGCATGGGAGTCATGGGTTGGACCTGGATTAGGCGATATATCAACAGCTAATAGAAGCAGGGGAAATAAAGATAGGAAAGACGAATGTAAAATGTGTGTCCTTTCAGTTTCTGGTGACAGGGTGAGGCTGTTATAAGTATTTAATTTACATAGGAAAAAAGATAATGCCATGAAAGGAGAGTAAGAAAAATAATGTGTTAAATATTGGGATTTAAGAGTAAAAGGGCAAAAATTGAGGAAATTAAAAGAATTACCTAATTACAATGTCATGTGCACATTTAGCCTGCAGCAGATCTAGATTATTTCTGATTGTCTTCAGATGTTCAATGATTGTTGTCTTGTTTAACTGTATTTTCTAAACATTTTGTGAGAGAAAACACACGTCTGACCCCCACTATGTCTCCCTCAAGACTGAATGTTAAATAACCATATTTCGCTTCCTAAACTTGATTTTAAATTAATAGCTTTCACATTTACTAAATAATCCTCCCTTACCAATTCCCCCCAAGCCACCCCAGCATTAAATTAATAGTCCCATCACCATAACTTTTATTAATAGGCCCCACCATGACTCCACTATTAAATACCACCACAATTAAATGATTAGACCCTACCCTCACAACACAACTAAATTAATAGCCCACTCGCTCTATTCACACTACATTGCCTTCACCTGACATTCTTTTATCCAGACTACGGGAACTACATGCAATAGGAAGCAAGCTCTTCTGCCTGCCTCCCTAGCTGAATTTTTGCTATTTGGGAATGAAGGGGGAAGGCAAGTACGTGCAGAGACTACAGAGGGGAATCCCAGGTCTCAAACAGTAAAGTAGCTAGTGCCGGGGGATGGGCCAGCCGCTATAAAACCAAACAATGATGTCCCACCCTCTCCCTCTCATTGTATTCCTTAACTAATGTGTAGTAGTGGGTAAATGTGTTATGGTCAGGATCCCCCTTGTATATCTAGAATTCAGTAATATTTACTGAACTTCATAATGGCTTACATATGGCATAATGGAACTGACTCTAAAAGGCACGATTAACCCTCTAAGATTAATTACAGATTAAACAAATCTAAAGAAAACTCATTGTGAAGGGTGCAGAAAGAGTCAACTGTTCAGTATAACCCAGCAGAATGGGATTTTTAAAGACTTTCAGTTTTTTTTTTAACATTATCATTTCCAGAACGCACAGCTTAGAGAGAACACTGTTTTATATTACTGCTACTCTAGCCCTTTATATATTCCTCAAAGTCGATCATTTGAGCGATATGATCGACAGTTGCAAAATTTGTCAGTTTCTAAGGAGACAGTACAAAAAAATATTCTAATAGAACAGTGATGACAAGGTAAGACAGTGATGTTACTGTCTTCTACAACATAATATTTTTAACTATAGCCCAACTTTAGTGACCTTAAGTGTACAGCACTGCTGTATATGTTGGCACTGTATAAACAAAAGATCATAATTAATAATAGTAATAAGTAAATACCATGCACAATTGTTTGGCTTTCCAATGTGTGGAACAAGTTCAGAATATCACTGGGGAAATTCCATATTCAGTTTATCTGTTAATTCATTAAATAGCTGATTACTTGAAGCATGAATGTACGGTCCAGATCCTGAATGAAGAATATGTCTTGCATTTATATAGCTATTTAATACCAGTATCAGACAGGTCAAAACAAGCATTTGTTTCAGTTCACTACTTATTACAGAGGAATCTGTAAAAATCAAAGTTCATGACAGTGATTGACACAATTTGTTCCCCTCCAGAATAGTACAACATTCCATCCTGCTCATTTGTCTGCATTTTGCTGGCCCTAATTATTTTTCTAGGGCTGTAGCCCTCTACCACAGGAGATTTCCGATAAAGAAGAGTGTGCCATTGTGAGCATAGAGAAGGTGATGCTGCGTGTTGTCAACCGCAGTAAAAATATACACTAGAAAACGTCTATCCCATGTTAAGGCTTCAAATGCTTCACTTATCTTCCATTGTAAACTAGAAACTGCAGAGTAATATTCACCAGACAAGTCATAAATCAAAGCTTGAGACAGGTGCAGTAAATACTAGTGTCCAAGAGTTACACAGGCAAATTATATTGTTTTGACAAGGAGCCCAGATGTGATGACAGCTGAGCAGTTAAAGTCTTTTTTTCCCTCTTTAAATTTTCTCCATTACTGAAAGGGGGATTTAAATTGTATAAAACCTATCCTTCGAATAATGTATTAATGGGGCAGGTAAAGATATACCTGGTACAGGAAAAAGAGAGGACAGATCTTGCCTTATCTTCCCCTGAAAAGGTATCTCTACTTTGTTGTGTTAATTATGCTAAAGTTCACTGCTTTTAAACTACCATGGTGATTTTTTGTTTAGTTTTTTAAATATGGCGAACTTGTATTGCATGCATTGATGATAGCAGAATGGCTTCTTTAGTGATCCGAGTGATTGACTTGGAATGCGGAACTTTCAAAAACTATTGCAACATTCTGTGAGCAAATTTTTTTAAACATTTTTGAGTAAAAAGAGGTCTTTAGACATTCAAGGAATGGGGAGCGATGTACAATTTACAATGTTGTATAATAGGCACGGGTGGAGCATTGCATGGCTGGGCCCTAGAGCAAAAGTTGAGCAGGGCCTGATGATGCTGCTCTAGTCTCCTGGGCCTCCAACTCTACTCTGAAAGCAGGAGAGCAGGGGCCTCATCTGAGAATGAGCCATCAGGCGCATGCATCAGCTCAAGGTTTCGTTTTGATTAGTAGGAATAAATTTCACATAAATCTGTGGGCCCATGTTGTAACACAGCAAAATGCGAAATAGTCCAAGAGGGTGACCACCTTTTATAGCCACTGTAGATTGCCACATTTTGCTGTGCATTTGTTGGACTGTAAGGGAAAGCAGATGCTCACTACAGTTGGCTGGCAGTAGGCACTGCTAAGCAAGATTGGGAATGAATCTATTTAGGAGGATGTTACCTTAGGTGGCACCCTGCATACTACCTTGACAACAAAATGTTATAACAAATATAAATCTGTGAAGTTTCTTGAATTTAGATGTAATTTTAATGCAGGAAGCTGATAACAGAGAAAAATAATCATTCCTTTTATAATATTTGCAAAATTAGTAGTTCACCTTGCCCTGGTCATTCTTAATTCCAAAGAGAATCAGCTCTACATGTTGCCCTTTGCTGGTAAACTGGTGTTCTAAGGGAACATGGGAGCATCTGCAAAAAAAGTTTTCTTAAATCCTGCTAGCTCGGCTACAGCTGAACATCAATGCCAGTAAATACATATGAGAATAATGGATGCTACATGGACTGTAGAAAGAGTGTTGGAGTGTTTGGAGAGACAGTGAGCTAGAACGATAAGTGAGCTATAGCAGGGAAATAAGGACGCACCACTATAGTAACTTTTCAGCAAATATCCATTAACTTGCCCACCCATATCCACCATTCTGCAAATTGATGCACATGACCAAGTTTCAATGTGCTATATTTGGGTACATTGCATGGTGTGTAAGTCACTTAATAAATGCATGTGCGCTTGAAAAAGCAAATTTAAAGTTTTAAACATTAAATAAATGCTTTATCATCATCCTGTGATGACCATAATAGAACAAGTATTGCAGCAGTATTTGTATCAATGCAATACTTATTAGGTTGACTTTCACATGCAATGGCGATACCGAATTGCCCCAGAGACACAGGCCTGGAAACAGGTACAGTAAGAGGTAACTTACTGTTTTGCTGGGGATATCTCTGGGACTGAAAATCCAGACTTGGCAGATGAGATGTGTTCTTTGCAGTGGCAGACTGGGGCATGAAGGGCCCACCGGTGGAATGCAATGGTAGGGGCCCATGAAAGAGTCTGTGCATTCCACGTTTTCGCAGCAGCAAACTACTAAGGGGTTAAAGCTATCAATTGTTTCTATTAATCCATAAATATTGGTATCAATTAAAATAGACAGGAGGCTGCATATAAACTGGTATCTATCAAGTTAGTGAGGAGTAAATTATGTCAGTATAGACAGGAGACAGCACATGTATTCTGATGAAGATAAAGCAGTTATTACACTTTTATGCATAATAATTTGTCCAGTACTAGTGATAGATATAAAATACGAAGAACATCATATTGATCGATACACAATACAGAGAGAATCCTGGTGACCGCCATACAATACAGAACTTGCAAGTGACCACAAAACACAGTGACATACACAGCCTCTGCAGCCTATACTCAGGCTGCACTTTACACAGGTTTCCTCCACCTCCTCCACCATGGGAGAGACACACAGAATACACACCTGAGAAAGGTTTACATATTCACACAGCTACTCACCTGCATGAGGTACCTTAATCCAGACACTTTCTCTCTGCTTCATTCCCATGTGATCGACTCCCACTTCTCTCCACTACAACTGATCAGTCTGTCTGCGCCATGGAGGGTGCTCACTGAGGCCCAGGTACCCTCCTCCTTCTTCTTCCTCCTTCATTATCCTACTCCTTCTTTTTCCTTCATCATATTCACCTCCTCTTTTTCCTCTTCCTTCATCCTCATCCTCCTTTATACTCTTTGACTCTCGCCTTAATACTCCTCCTGCTTCTTCATCTATCCTCCTCTTTTCCGAAGTACTGTGGAGGTAGGGGTGTACATTCACTGTCTGCACTGCACCCAACACTGAGTAATTACATGTGCTGAGTTCCTCCAATCGAGTCCTAATAAGAAGTTCTTATTATGTGGTTTCCTTCTTTGACTGGTCCGAAACCAACCAGGTATTACACATCTCTTAATAAATGTGTTAAATAACCTAAGTAACATAATATATTAACCGCTCACAAAGGCAATTTCCAGTTTACCCACAAATACAGTTAATTTTCTGATCTGAATTAACATAGCAGATATCCTAGACAAGAGAATTAAAATCATATAAACAGTGCATATAGTTTCCTTCTTGCCACTTTAGGCAGTGGTCCAACTGAATTATTTATTTTATAATTAGTAAGGATAGGTATTATTATTATTATAATTTTTTATTTATAGGGCGCCACAAATTATCCGTAGCGCCGTACAAGGACAAACAATGGCACAGTACAAGGTGAAACAGCACAGTACAAGTAACAGTAAGCACTATAACTCTGGGGGCTCAGGCACAGCATGAAAGAGAGGGAGGGAAGGGAAAAGTGAGTATAGGCAGGTAACTATGGCCCAAGAGGGAGGGCACAGATGACAGGTTGAGAGTCACTGAGGGGATCGGTGAGAAGCGAAAGGAGACAGAGGGCAGAGGGACGGAGAGGAGGTGAGCTTAGTAGCTGGAGAGCGCAGTTAAAAGTGATGGAAACAGGAGGTAGGAGAGCTCTGCTCAAAGGAGCGAACAATCTAAAGGGAGGGGAAGACAGACAGACAGACACATGAATGAGACGGAGAGACGGGAGAAACGGAGATGGAGTCGAGGAAGGGGGAGAAGGGAAGAAGGGATGAGAAAGAGAGGTAGCCGACCGGTGGGAGTTTAGGAAGGCTTTAAGGAAAAGGTGGGTTTTTAATGTTCGTTTGAAAGAGGACAGATTAGGGGAAGTTCTGATGGAGCGGGGGAGCTTGTTCCAATGGAGGGGAGCGGTGCGGGAGAAGTCTTGGATACGTGCATGAGAGGAGGTAATCAGAGGGGAAGAGAGGCGACGATCGTTGGACGATCGCAGTGGGCGGGAGGGAGTGTGAATAGAGATAAGGTTAGAGATGTAGGGAGCAGTGGAGTTGGCGAGGGCCTTGTAAGTCAGATTGAGGAGCTTGAAAAGGATTCTGTAGGGGAAGGGGAGCCAGTGAAGGGCTTGGTACAGTGGGGAGACAGAGGTGGAACGGCGAGAGAGGAAAATAAGCCTAGCAGCGGCATTAAGTACAGATCTAAGGGGAGCGAGATGAGAGAGGGGGAGGCCGATAAGGAGAAGGTTGCAGTAGTCCAAGCGGGAGATAATCAGAGAGTGGACGAGAGATTTGGTGGCATCCTGGGAGAGGAAGGGCCAAATGCGGGCAATGTTGCGAAGCTGGAAACGGCAGGATTTGGTGAGAGAGTGAATGTGATGGGCAAAGGAGAGTGGGGAGTCGAGGATGACACCTAAGCAGCGGAGTTGGGGAACAGGGGAGATAGAGGAGTTATCAACAGTGATAGAGAGGTCAGAGGGGAAGGAGGTACGAGAGGGAGGAAAGACAATGAGTTCAGTTTTAGCAAGATTGAGTTTAAGAAATCTAGAGGACATCCAGGAGGAGATGGCAGAGAGGCATGCGGATACCCTGGAGAGAAGGGAGGGAGAGAGATCAGGAGAGGAAAGGTAGAGTCGGAGTTTCATCAGCATAAAGGTGGTACTTGAGGCCGAAGGAGCTGATGAGTGCACCCAGAGAAGAGGTGTATAGTGAGAATAGTAAGGGTCCAAGGACAGAGCCCTGAGGGACCCCGACTGGAAGGGAGGAAGAGGGGGAGAGAGACTCAGAGGTGGAAACAGAGAAGGAACGGTCGGCAAGGTAAGAGGTGAACCAGGAGAGGACGGTACCGGAGAGGCCAATGGATTGGAGGGTGTGAAGTAGGGGGGGTGGTCAACGGTGTCAAAGGCCGCTGAGGGGTCGAGGAGAATCAGGAGGGAGTAGTGGCCCATGGCTTTAGCCGAGAGGAGATCGTTCGTAACTTGAGCCAGGGCAGTTTCAGTGGAATGGAGGGGGCAGAAGCCTGATTGGAGAGGGTCAAGGGGGGATTGTTCAGAGAGGTAGGTGGAGAGATGGTTGCAGACAAGTCTCTCGAGTATTTTGGAGGCAAAGGGGAGAAGGGAAATGGGGCGGTAATTAGAGAGTGAGGTGGGGTCAAGGTTGGGTTTCTTGAGAATGGGTGAGACATGTTTAAAGGCGGAGGGGAAGATGCCGGTGGAGAGGGACAGATTAAAGAGGTGAGGGAGGTGGGAGCAGGTGGAGGCGGAAAGGGAGCAAAGAAGGTGAGAAGGGATGGGGTCCTGGTGGCAGGTAGAAGGGGGGGAAGAAGAAATGAGAGAGTGGACTTCCTCACCCGAGGTGGGGCGGAAGGAGAGATGGAGTTGGTGGCTGGGGGAGAGGGGAGGAGAGTGGAGGGGGGGAGGAAGGGAGAGAGGGGGGGTGGCGGAAGAGTGGGTGGTGGTGGAGATTTCAAGTCTGATGGCCGCGATTTTAGAGGAGAAAAAGGAGGTGAAGTCAGTGGCAGATAAGGAGGAAGGGAGGGGGGAGAGTGTTAAAGGTAGCGAAGTGGCGGCGGGGGTTGGAGGACTGGGAGGAGATGAGGGATTTAAAGAAGGATTGCTTAGCGAGCGAGAGGGCAGAGCTGTAGGAGGAGAGGATAAACTTGAAGTGGAGGAAATCAGCCAGGGAGCGAGATTTTCTCCAGTGGCGTTCGCCAGTACGAGAGCATTTTTTGAGGAAGCAGGTAAGTTTGGAGTGCCAGGGTTGGGGATTGGAGCAGCAAAGGTGGATGGGCTGGGCAGGGGCGACCGCATCAAGGGGGGAGGAGAGGGTTTAGTTATAGAGGGAGGCTGCCTGATTAGGGTGGAAAGGGGAGAGAGGAGAGTTTCGAGAGAAGAGGATAGAAAGCACGATCAAGGGTGTCGAGATCACGCCTGGACCGGGTAGATTTGGGTGGGGCGAGGGGTACAGGAGTAGAGGAGAGAGAGAATGAGAGGAGATGGTGGTCCGAGAGTGGAAAGGGGGGGATAGCGAAGTCGGACAGACTGCAACGGTGGGAGAAGACAAGGTCAAGGGAGTGACCAAGGCAGTGGGTAGAAGAGGAGGTACATGAGTTATGGAAAGTCTAGCAATGAGCGATCCCTCTAGGCCTCCCTCTCCGCAAACCAACCCTGATGTTAAATCAATAGCACCTACATTTGACAATTAGGCCTCCAACCCTGCATCCAACCCAATATAAAATGAATAGCTTTCACATTTACTAAATAGACCTATTTCACACAACCAACCACAGCATTAAATTAATAGCATTCAGAGTTAATAAATATACCTATTCTCCCCCAACATGTACCTCCATTAAATATTATAGCACTTACTATTAATAAATACACCTATTTCCCCCCTAAATAGCCCTGACATTAGATAATTAGTATTAGTATTTACATTTGATAAATAGCCCCCCTCCCCAATCTCAACCCCACATTCAATTAATAGCCCCCAAACCACCCCAGCATTTAATACAGTCCCATAATCCCACTTTGTCTCTACTAATACATGTCCCTACTAATAAATGAATATCTCCCAACACACCATTATATCAATAGCAGTGTTGGAGAGGCAACAGGCAATGGTTATGGGGTGCTCACCCCACGTAAGAATGGATGTCAGCAGAGTTGTGGTAGGCATATGCTGGGGAGATGGTACAGATCCGTTCCTCTGCAGGTCCTGCCACATTCAATGAAGTGGCTGGTCCCAAGTAGTGTTACACTTCGCAGGAGACAGTTGGTGGGGCAGGGTACGTTGGGCCCCCTAATCCGTTGCAGCCCCCTACACCTGTGCCCTCTCCATGCCTCCCTAATGGCGTCTCTGCTACTACATATATATTGGCAATTTAGGCAAAGTACAACATGATTCAGTGGGCAGTACCAAAATGTTTTTATTTTCGCTTTATTTATTTTTTTCAGTTCCATTCTTTTTACATTTTATTGATCACCCAACTATTGTCCCAATAAAAGTAATAGAAGAGGTTATTTTGGATAAATAGCATCAACATGTGTGGTGTACATTCATTAATTCAGCATAGTCACTTACAGTACCTCCCACTAATTTTGATTCCTATTTTATCAACAAAAGTTATCTATAAAAAAACTGTATTGAAATATATTTTTAGAAAATATGGCATACATAATCAAAATTTCATTAAAACAATAGATATTTGTCAGACATAGATCCCTTTTTTCAGTGATACCAGATACCAATACAAGATTGTCCACCAACCAGGAAAGTGATATAGATCAAGAGCTCCGTTGCCTTCTAAGTAGAATTTATGTTTTAATACATACCCTTGTCTTGCCCAAGAAACATGAATCCGTTTATCAAACATCAAAACTACACAAAGAAAAGTAAACATTCTAATGGCATTTAGAACTAACAACCACCTTTAATACCCAAGACTGATAAAACAAACTGGTAATTTGCAGAAAGTGCTACCTACTGTACTTACCAGTACTGTCCTTGGGCCAGAATATTCATATGGAATCCTTGTAATTCTTCTTCTTTTGTGTGCTGAAGGTTCCTCTGAACTAACTGTGCCGCAACGTCATGGCGTCATGTGCGCAACACTATCGGGGGCAGAGAGCCAACAGCCTGGAGCAAGTGCCGCTCTGTATGACTTGGGCAAGTAGCGCTGGTAGAAGAAAACAGCTGGGGGTTGGGGTCCCGGGTGGAGATCCCGCCTCCTCCAGTAAGAGGTGGAGCCCCATAGTTGTGGGGCCCCCTGTGGGTTTCCCCGGTACCCCGGTGGGTCAGTCTGACCCTGGGTCAGTGTACAAAGCAATGTCCATCCCCTGATGGTCAGTGTACAAGTCAGGGTCTGGTGCCTGATGACCAGAGCAGGGGCACATGAACGAAAATTTTCATGGGGGAGCAAAAGGCCAAGAACTACTATAGGGCTTGGAGCCCTTTTTCTTGCATTTGGCATCTCATTTAATGACAGTTGCAACAGTGACTGTAGGTATACAAAGACTCCCAATCCTATGTTCATTTTTTCAGTGTTTCAGGGGTTGACCAACCCCAGTTTCATTGTTTTACTATAAAAATGTATTTATACTTTATTAAATAAATATTATTATTTATATTAACTACCAATTAGTACAATAGCTGTTAGAAAGATAGATCAATTCAATTAATCATTAACCTAGATTTTATTCAGATTTCGTTGACAACCTAATCTCAGTTGATTGGGAGTATTTTTTAATCTATAGTCACTGCCTCACTGGTTATGGTATGTGCTATAAATTTAAATTGCTATAACTCATGTTTGTTACAACACACGAAATTCAGGGCAAAAGTAAAGTGAGTAGTTGTTCATCATCAATACAGGTTATTTATTAAATGTTTATTAATGGAACACTTTGAGTTTTTTAAATAAACAAATCAATAAATTTGTATTAAATCTGTACTAAGGCAATCCATATTAAAGAACATATGGTAGTTATACTAAGACAATCTATCATTTAAAAAAGTTTCACAATTTTAGAGCAGATATTATGTGATATCGATGGCTAATTATGCCAGTGAGAAATATAAATATCTGTATTGCTTGGTATAAACAATGTATTTTTTTTTCCATTTTCTATTTACCCATCTGGCACATACTTTGCTTCTAATGCCGCCCTCACTAATCAAACAATAAATTGTATTGTATAAGAAGACAGAATGAATTAAGGCAATTCCCAAGTGTCCGATTTCAGCAGGACAGTTATGATTTTAAAAGGCTGTCCTGCCCAGGGACATGTCTGTTCCGAGGGTGGGAATGTTGGCAGAACGTAGGTATATAATGGGCAGCCTAGCCCTTTAAAGTGCCAGACAGCTCTCTTGAGACATGGCTACACCCGTGCCGCACCATTGCCATGCCCCTTTGCAATTTGGCCACACCCCTCTATCCCGCTGCCAGGGATAGGTATGTTAGCAGGTATGGCCACAGCAGGTCCTCCCATGGGTCTTTGTTAAGCTATAAAGGATAGTTTTGATGTGCAAACTACAGAGGTGAGTCACACCTTTAAGTGATTATGGTGTTTTATGATCTACTATTAGAGAAACTATTTGTCACGATCCGGGACTGCCAATCACTCGGTCTGGTCCTGGTTCACTTACCTTAGGAGTCCCCTGTTGCTGGTCTCCGCTGCAGAGACACCGCTGCTCCATCAGTTCGACGCCATCTTGATGTCAGGCTGCACATGCACAATCTTTCCTTTTCTCTGCTCGCATTCTTTCCTATAGGCTAGTGCCCTGTATTTGCTGTATTATTTAGACACCTCTCTTCTTTAGTCAAGTGTCAGTTCTTGAAGTCTCTCCATGCTTGTGGATGTGTTCTGGCTCCCCTACACTATTTTATTTTTACCGCTATAGTGTCCTTAACATTATTGGACCGCCGCTGCATTCCGTGATCCAGTTCCAGTGCTTCATAGCATACCTGGACCAAAGGATAACCCCAGCTGCAGATCAGTGTAATCTACTATATCCATTATACTGTTCTAAACATGTATGGACGTCTGCTGCCTACCATGGTATTCAGTCTGATCCAGTTCCTGTGCTCCCTAGCATATCTGGACCTAAGTATACACCTGGCCGCAGATCCTGTTTCCCTTGTATATCCACTACAGTCTCCTGGATACTATTGGACCTCTGCAGCATACTTTTGTATTCCCTCTGACTCAGTTCCAGTGCTCACTAGCATACCTGGACACAAGGATACACCTGGCCGCAGATCTGAATATTCCGCTATACCTTCCAAACTATTCTGAACATTCTCTGGACTTCTGCTGCTACCCACATTGATCCGCCTGATCTGGTTCCTGGTTGTGAAATACTCTCCTTAGTATTTTTTCTACTACTGTGTATCTACCTGTGCAGCTCCCATCTCTCCTATAGACCTCGCCTAATACCGAATAGGAGGGCTGTGACCTGCAGCATGGGAGCAGCAAAGCCTTACTGGTGAAAACCTTCTGTGTCATTAGACTCCACGCCTCCCAGGAGGCAGTGCCAAACTAGGCAGATCTAAGGGTCCTACCAGCCCATTGGATTGTGACACTATTAGAATCAAAAGAAGTGGACTGTCACAGTGCAATTTCCACTGTTAATGAGTGGACTATATATATGCTTACACATGGACACTTCCCCCATGCCTTGAGAAAGATGTTTAATTGAAATGCGTTGGATGGGATAGAAGCAGGGCTGCCAAGAGGAATTCAGGGCCCCAGTACAACAACTTCATGGGGCCCCCCTTAAAGCTGAGAATGAAAAAATTTTTGCAAACATTTGCGGCACCAACATATTTTGGTGCGGCTAAAAAAAAAAATAAAAAAAATTTTTTTTTGGGGGGCGCCACTAAAAATTTGTATGGCCACGACCACAATTGTACGACCACACACACATGTGGGCGTGGTCATAAAATTGGGGGCATGGCTATGAATCACTTGGCGTGCCCAGGAAACCCTCTTACAGAAAAAAAACTTGCATTGCTGTGTTACCAAAAATTGGGATTGTCCCACTAGAATCACAACATTTCTCACACTCTCCTGCTCTGTCCTACCTGTTCTTCTCACTTTCACCAACTGTGGCGGCAGGTCTCCTTAGCTGCGGCTTGGCAGGAACCTGGAATGTTGGGGGTCTGTCACGGGCACTAGGAGTCTTTACCCAGGGATCACCAGGTGATAGGCTTACCAGAGCAGTATAGGTGGTAATATGGTACTCTGGTAGCAGGGTGATCACGGAACAGGAAATAGCAGATGATGAGATGCTCAGGAAAGTCTATGACTAGCAGCACTGGCAATATGGAAGTAGTAATACACGAGGAACTGTATGGACAAAGGACACGTGAAGGTAGTCAGTGGTCTGCGGTAGCAACTTGTACCACTGCTATAGTGAGGAGGAATGTCCAACAGAAACGAGGAGGTGATGAGAGTCAGCGGTCTGCGGATAGCAAGTTGTACCGCTGTCTGAGTGAAGGAATGGAATCCAAGTGGAGGTATCCGGGGAGTCAGTGGTCTGCGTTAGCAAGTTGTACCACTGCTATGTGAGAGGATACTGGAACGGGTGAAACTGTAAACAGGAGTCAGTGGTCTGCTACTAGCAAGTTGTACCACTGAATATATATGTGAGGAGGTGCACGGGGAGAGACTGCAACACAATATATACACGGGCACCTTGACTTTGATCCACAGTAATATGCACAATATAAATGTATAAATGACTGAACAACACTGCCAATGTGGAAAGTCTCTTGAAGTAATCCAGCATGAGATAACACAGTCAATGATGGCAATAGAGTCAGCAGATAGTACACTCCAGAGGAGAACCAACACAGTCAATGATGGCAATAGACTCAGCAGATAGTACACTCCAGAGGAGAACCAACACAGTCCAGCAAGGTATGCAATACACAGCACAGTCAATGGGAAGTATGCATACCGTGGTTCAGGAGCAGGCAGTCAGACAGGAGTGCAGAGATACCTGAAGGGCAGGAGGCCGGCAGGATCCAAAGTCCCTGGATGGGTGAAGCGGTGGTCTAGCAGGTGCAGCGCACAGGTAGGTAGACCAGCAGGGAACACAGGAAGGCGTGGAGAGCGGATCAGTAGTAGATGGATGAGTAGCGCTGAGAAGTAACAGCAGCGGGTCTCTGCGGGAACACGGAGGTAGCCAATAGCAACCAGTAGGTGCAGTAACGATGGGACACCAGAGCAGAGTTGAACTGGAACAGTAGGTCACGGAGAGTAGCGGGTAGCAATAGTGGCAGCAGACTCAAGGAAACACGGGAGAGTTGACAAGGGCTGAAGACTGAAGCGCACAGAGGCAGCGGATAGGAATCAGCCAAACAGTCACGATGAAACACAGACGGGTTGCAGGTTGAAGACTGTAGTGCACGGAGGCAGCGGATAGGAATCAGCTAGCAGTCACGATGATGAAACACAGACGAGTTGCAGGTTGAAGACTGTAGTGCACGGAGGCAGCGGATAGGAATCAGCCAAACAGTCACGATGATGAAACACAGACGAGTTGCAGGTTGAAGCCTGTAGTGCACGGAGGCAGCGGATAGGAATCAGCTGGCAGTCACAATCATGAACAGGTGAGTGGATGTGAATGAAAGACTGTAGTGCACGGAGGCAGCGGATAGGCATCAGCTAACAGTCCCAATGATACATGGTAGAGTTGAAGTGCTTAGAAGACTGTAGTGCACGGAGGCACGGATAGGAATCAGCTCACAGTCACGATGATACACAGTAGATGGTAGAAGTGGTATGGGAACCACAGTAGTAGAAGTGGTTTGGAAACCACAACGGTAGAAGTGGTTTGGAAACCACAGGAATCAGCTGGGCTGAATAAACGAGGAAACACAGGAACACCTTCAGAGACTCATGGGGAATGAGACTCCGAGATCAGGCCACGTGGTGTTGACCACAGGTGCTTAATATAGGGAGGTTGCCTGATCTGCCAATTTAGTTAAAGGAACATACACTGGAGGTATGGAAAGGGCTGCGCATGCGCAGTCCCTCAGGATGGAGGACGGCCACGGTTCCTAAATGTCCGGGAAGAGGCACTCACGGTCCGGTGAGTGACAGTACCCCCCCTTTTAAAGGTGGGCACAGAACGCCTGGAACCGGGTTTGTCCGGATTTTTGGAATAAAACTTCTTCAAAAGGGCAGGAGCATTAAGATCTTCAGCTTTGATCCAAGAGCGCTCCTCAGGACCAAAGCCCTTCCAATGAACGAGGAAACGGAGGACTCCTCGCGAAATTTTTGCATCCAATACCTCAGTAATCTCGAAATCCTCCTCCTGATGAACTTGAACTGGCTGCGGTGCTGAGGGAGGAGTCGAGAAACGGTTGATGATGAGAGGTTTGAGCAAGGACACATGGAAGGCATTGGAGATCCGAAGATTCTTAGGAAGAAGAAGTTTAACACATACTGGATTGAAAACTTGAATGATCCTATATGGACCAATAAAACGAGGGGCGAATTTCATAGATGGAACCTTCAAACGAATATTTTTGGTAGATAACCAGACACGATCTCCAATTTTTAGTGGTGGAATAGCCCGCCTCTTCTTATCTGCGAAAGACTTATATTTGTTAGATGTCTTCTTTAAACAGGTTTTGACCTGAGACCAGATATTTTTGAAGGTCTGACAAGCAGTCTCCACAGCAGGAACTTGGGTGGGCGGGAGGGCAGGAAATTCCGGAAAAGACGGATGGTGACCGTAGACCACAAAGAATGGAGTTTTGGATGATGACTCATGGTACATGTTGTTATGGGCGAATTCAGCCCAAGGGAGCAATTCTACCCAGTTGTCTTGGTTGGCTGAAGAGAACATCCTAATAAAGGTCTCAAGATCTTGATTGACTCGTTCTGTTTGTCCGTTGGATTGCGGATGGTAAGAAGATGAGAGTGCTAATCGTATGCCCAAGGTTTTACAAAGGGCCCGACAGAATCTGGAAACTAATTGTACTCCTCTATCCGACACAATCTCAGACGGACATCCATGGATGCGGAAGATTTCTTTAATGAAATGTTCAGCCAGAGTAGACGAGGAAGGTAAACCGGACAGAGGGACGAAATGAGCCATCTTCGAAAATCTGTCTACCACTACCCAAATAGTATTGTGATTCTTACTTGGTGGCAAATCAGTAACGAAATCCATACTAATATGGGTCCAAGGCTTGGACGGAATGGGTAGTGGTCGCAGCAACCCTGCTGGAGTTCTGCGGGAGGATTTGAACTGAGAACATAAATCACAGGAAGCAACAAACTCTTTGACGTCTCTCCTCATTGAAGGCCACCAGTAACAACGAGAGAGAATCTCAAAGGTCTTGTGTTCACCGGCGTGTCCAGAAAAACGAGAGGCATGGAACCACGAAAGGATTTTCCTCCTCAGAGTAGGAGGCACAAGGGTCTTCCCAAATGGTAGCATTTTGGTGGATGAAGCAGCCAGAGAAATACATTTGGGGTCTAGAATAGCATGGTTGGGAACCTCTTCTACATCAGAGGACGTCACAAAAGCTCGAGATAGAGCGTCAGCTTTCTTGTTCTTAGCGGCTGGTTTGAAGGTTATAATTAATTCAAAACGGGAAAAGAAAAGAGACCATCTTGCTTGACGAGGGTTCAAGCATTGAGCAGATTGCAAATATGACAAGTTCTTATGATCCGTGAAGATCGTCACCGGATGGCGAGCTCCTTCCAACCAGTATCTCCATTCCTCTAATGCAGCTTTGATGGCCAGCAACTCCTTGTCCCCGATCGTATAATTTTTCTCTGCGGGCAGAAGACCCCGAGAGTAGAAGGCACAAGGATGTAATTTTTGTTGCTCCGAGCGTTGGGAGAGAATAGCTCCTAAGCCCACATTAGAGGCATCTACTTCTAGGAAAAGGGGAGTGTCACATCAGGCTGTCGCAGAATGGGAGCAGACGAGAAGGACTCTTTGAGGATTTGAAAGGCTTGGAGAGCCTCAGATGACCATTGCTTAGTATTAGCCCCTTTCCGAGTTAGGGCCACAATGGGAGATGCAATGGATGAAAAGTCTTGAATGAAGCGTCTATAGTAATTGGCAAAACCTAAAAAACGCTGGATGGCACGAAGAGTAGTTGGCTGAGGCCAATGTAGTACAGCATTTACTTTGTCTGGATCCATCTTCAGGCCAACTCCGGAAACTATATACCCCAAGAATGGAATCTGGGGTAACTCGAATGAACATTTCTCCAATTTACAGAACAACGAGTTCTTCCGTAGTCTGGAGAGGACCTCTGCCACATGTTGGTGATGAGAAGGCAGGTCCTGTGAGAAGATCAATATGTCGTCCAGGTAGACAACGACACATACATATAATAAGTCCCGAAAGATCTCATTGATGAAACCCTGGAAAACCGCGGGGGCATTACACAGCCCGAAGGGCATTACTAAATATTCGTAATGCCCATCTCTGGTGTTAAACGCGGTCTTCCATTCGTCACCGGAACGGATTCTAATTAAATTGTAGGCACCACGAAGATCCAACTCAGTAAATATCCGAGCTCCCTTGATGCGATCAAATAGCTCAGTGATCAGCGGAATGGGATACCGATTCTTGATAGTAATGGCGTTGAGTCCACGAAAATCTATACAAGGGCGTAATGATCCATCCTTCTTTTTGACGAAGAAGAACCCAGCTCCAGCGGGAGAGGTGGAAGGTCGAATGAACCCACGCTGGAGATTCTCCTGTATGTACTCAGATGTGGCTTGAGTTTCAGGTAACGAGAGAGGATAGACCCGACCCCTGGGAGGAGTCTTGCCAGGTAGAAGGTCGATCGGACAATCCCAAGAACGATGAGGAGGAAGACGTTCAGACTGAGCTTTATCAAACACATCGGCATATGAAGCATACTGAGGAGGGAGTCCCGGGGAGGAAGATGAGATGGAAGATTGCTGTACTTTAAGAGGAATAACTTGAGAGAGGCAACGATGGTGACATTCAGACCCCCAAGACGTAACTTGAGGGGTGCGCCAGTCAATCTGGGGAGAGTGACACTGAAGCCATGGAAGGCCTAAGACAATCGGACTTGTCGTAACTGGAAGAATTAAAAACGAAATTTCTTCATGGTGTAGTACACCAATCTGAAGGGTTACTGGAGACGTACTCTGGGTGATGAGACCATTGATGAGGTGTGATCCATCTATAGCCGTCACAGTAATGGGTGTTTTTAAAGTGATCACTGGTAGGGACCATTGATTCACTAGTGATTTAGAAATGAAATTTCCTGCTGCTCCGGAATCAATCAATGCCTGTGACTCAAAGGATTTGGTAGCAAAGGAAATCGTAACATCGAAAGCGCAGACTTTAGATTTCATAGACAATGGAGAGGACTCCAGGGACCCTAACTTCACCTCTCCAGAACTAGTTAGGGCCTGGCATTTCCCGATCTCTTAGGGCAAGAGCTGAGCATATGCGTGGAATCAGCACAATAGATGCAGAGTCTATTCTTTACTCTTCGTTTCCTCTCCTCTGAAGATAATTTGGAACGTCCTATCTCCATGGGAATCGCAGAGGATGGAGCTGGACGAAATTGAGGGTTAGAACGAAGAGGTGCTTTGACAGCCGTTGTTTTCTCAGACTCTCTTTCACGAAATCTCATATCTACACGATGGCAAAGAGAGATCAAATCTTCTAGTGACGGAGGAAGTTCTTGGGTAGTCAGTGCATCCTTAATTTTATCGGAGAGCCCCTGCCAGAAGGCGGCACTTAATGCTTCAGAGTTCCACTGAAGTTCAGAGGCTAAGATCCTAAATTGAATGACATACTGTCCTACTGTATGGGAGCCTTGTCGCAAACGAAGAATGCTGGAAGCAGCGGAGGTCACACGACCTGGTTCATCGAACACACTTCGGAACGTGGAAATAAATTTGGCACTATCTTGTAGAATTGGATCGTTTCTCTCCCACAGAGGGGAGGCCCAAGCCAGGGCTTGTCCAGAAAACAATGAGATAAGATAGGCCACTCTGGAACGATGGGTAGAAAAATTTTGAGGTTGAAGTTCAAAATGGACTGAACATTGGTTAAGGAAACCTCTACAAGTTTTGGGGTCCCCGTCATATTTTGACGGAGTAGGCAGGTGTAGCGTAGGAACTGTAGACACCTGGGATGGCACTGGGGAAACGGAGGAAAGCACAGGAGCTTCAATATTAGCTGTAACGGTCTGTCCAGATGTTCCTTGGGAGGTTAAAGATTGGTAACATTGAAGTAACAGCTGTTGGCGAGCATCCTGTTGCTCCACACGGCTGACCAGATGCTGCAGCATCTCTTTAGCGGTAGGTTCCGTATCTGGGTCTGTCATGGCCTGATCTTACTGTCACGGGCACTAGGAGTCTTTACCCAGGGATCACCAGGTGATAGGCTTACCAGAGCAGTATAGGTGGTAATATGGTACTCTGGTAGCAGGGTGATCACGGAACAGGAAATAGCAGATGATGAGATGCTCAGGAAAGTCTATGACTAGCAGCACTGGCAATATGGAAGTAGTAATACACGAGGAACTGTATGGACAAAGGACACGTGAAGGTAGTCAGTGGTCTGCGGTAGCAACTTGTACCACTGCTATAGTGAGGAGGAATGTCCAACAGAAACGAGGAGGTGATGAGAGTCAGCGGTCTGCGGATAGCAAGTTGTACCGCTGTCTGAGTGAAGGAATGGAATCCAAGTGGAGGTATCCGGGGAGTCAGTGGTCTGCGTTAGCAAGTTGTACCACTGCTATGTGAGAGGATACTGGAACGGGTGAAACTGTAAACAGGAGTCAGTGGTCTGCTACTAGCAAGTTGTACCACTGAATATATATGTGAGGAGGTGCACGGGGAGAGACTGCAACACAATATATACACGGGCACCTTGACTTTGATCCACAGTAATATGCACAATATAAATGTATAAATGACTGAACAACACTGCCAATGTGGAAAGTCTCTTGAAGTAATCCAGCATGAGATAACACAGTCAATGATGGCAATAGAGTCAGCAGATAGTACACTCCAGAGGAGAACCAACACAGTCAATGATGGCAATAGACTCAGCAGATAGTACACTCCAGAGGAGAACCAACACAGTCCAGCAAGGTATGCAATACACAGCACAGTCAATGGGAAGTATGCATACCGTGGTTCAGGAGCAGGCAGTCAGACAGGAGTGCAGAGATACCTGAAGGGCAGGAGGCCGGCAGGATCCAAAGTCCCTGGATGGGTGAAGCGGTGGTCTAGCAGGTGCAGCGCACAGGTAGGTAGACCAGCAGGGAACACAGGAAGGCGTGGAGAGCGGATCAGTAGTAGATGGATGAGTAGCGCTGAGAAGTAACAGCAGCGGGTCTCTGCGGGAACACGGAGGTAGCCAATAGCAACCAGTAGGTGCAGTAACGATGGGACACCAGAGCAGAGTTGAACTGGAACAGTAGGTCACGGAGAGTAGCGGGTAGCAATAGTGGCAGCAGACTCAAGGAAACACGGGAGAGTTGACAAGGGCTGAAGACTGAAGCGCACAGAGGCAGCGGATAGGAATCAGCCAAACAGTCACGATGAAACACAGACGGGTTGCAGGTTGAAGACTGTAGTGCACGGAGGCAGCGGATAGGAATCAGCTAGCAGTCACGATGATGAAACACAGACGAGTTGCAGGTTGAAGACTGTAGTGCACGGAGGCAGCGGATAGGAATCAGCCAAACAGTCACGATGATGAAACACAGACGAGTTGCAGGTTGAAGCCTGTAGTGCACGGAGGCAGCGGATAGGAATCAGCTGGCAGTCACAATCATGAACAGGTGAGTGGATGTGAATGAAAGACTGTAGTGCACGGAGGCAGCGGATAGGCATCAGCTAACAGTCCCAATGATACATGGTAGAGTTGAAGTGCTTAGAAGACTGTAGTGCACGGAGGCAGCGGATAGGAATCAGCTCACAGTCACGATGATACACAGTAGATGGTAGAAGTGGTATGGGAACCACAGTAGTAGAAGTGGTTTGGAAACCACAACGGTAGAAGTGGTTTGGAAACCACAGGAATCAGCTGGGCTGAATAAACGAGGAAACACAGGAACACCTTCAGAGACTCATGGGGAATGAGACTCCGAGATCAGGCCACGTGGTGTTGACCACAGGTGCTTAATATAGGGAGGTTGTCTGATCTGCCAATTTAGTTAAAGGAACATACACTGGAGGTATGGAAAGGGCTGCGCATGCGCAGTCCCTCAGGATGGAGGACGGCCACGGTTCCTAAATGTCCGGGAAGAGGCACTCACGGTCCGGTGAGTGACAGGGTCCTATTTGGAAAAAAAATGGGTACTTTCAGAAAATTACAGCCAGCACCAGCGTTAAATCAATAGCACCCACGATTAACAATTAGGCCTTCCTCCAGCCCCAATATTAAAATAATAGGTTTATTTATTAAATGTGAATACTATTTCCCTCCCTACAAACAGCCCCAGCAATAAATTAATAGTATTTACATTTCAGAAATATACCTATTTCCCGCAACCATCACTGCCATTAAATAATTCATAGGCACATTTAATAAAGAGACCTCAATGTCCCCCACATTCAGTAGCCCCCAAACCACCCCATCTTAAACTCTTTCATCACTGTGCCATGCTGCCCCTGTTCTCCATCACTGTGCCCTCCTACCCCCCCCACTTCATCACTGTTCCATCCTGCCTCCCCACTCCATCACTGTGCCATGCTGCCTCCCCACTCCATCACTGTGCCATCCTGCCCCCCCCACTCCATCACTGTGCCATGCTGCCCCTGCTCTCCATCACTGTGCCATCTTGTTGCCCCTCTCCATCACTCTGTGCCTTTCTGCTGCCCCCCCTTTTTTTCCCTCATACTGTGCCTCTCTCTCCCCCTTTTTCCTCATGCTATGCCTCTCTGTACCCCTCTTTTTCTTAATACTGCGCCTCTCTCTGCCCCCTTTTTCTTAATACTGCGCCTCTCTACCCCCTTTTTCTTAATACTGCGCCTCTCTCTACCCCCTTTTTCTTAATACTGCGCCTCTCTCCCCTTTTTCTTAATACTGTGCCTCTCTGTACCCCTCTTTTTCTTAATACTGTGCCTCTCTGTACCCCTCTTTTTCTTAATACTGTGCCTCTCTGTACCCCTCTTTTTCTCAATACGTGTGCCTCTTTTTCTTAATACTGTGCCTCTCTGTACCCCTCTTTTTCTTAATACTGTGCCTCTCTGTACCCCTCTTTTTCTTAATACTGTGCCTCTCTGTACCCCTCTTTTTCTCAATACTGTGCCTCTCTGTACCCCTCTTTTTCTCAATACGTGTGCCTCTCTGTACCCCTCTTTTTCTTAATAATGTGCCTCTCTGTACCCCTCTTTTTCTTATTACTGTGCCTCTCTGTACCCCTCTTTTTCTTAATACTGTGCCTCTCTGTACCCCTCTTTTTCTCAATACTGTGCCTCTCTGTACCCCTCTTTTTCTCAATACTGTGCCTCTCTGTACCCCTCTTTCTCAATACTGTGCCTCTCTGTACCCCTCTTTTTCTCAATACTGTGCCTCTCTGTACCCCTCTTTTTCTTATTACTGTGCATCTCTCTCCCCCCACCGTTGTTCCTCACACTGTGCTTTTTTTTTTTTTTTACTTACATTAGTATTAGCTGTTTTCTTCTCTTCTGTCTTCTGTCTTCGTTCTTCTGTCTTGGTCCCGTCTGCCCTGCTCCTCACTGACTGCCGGGCGTGACTTGATGACGCCACGCCCGGCAGTCAGTGTAAACAAAGCAGAGAGAAAGGAGGAGGGGCCGCCAGCGCCGCTATTTTGTAAGTATCTTTTTTTTTTTTTACTTTTTTTTTTACTTTTTTTTTACAACGCTGCTCCCCCCCCCCCCCACCAACGAAGGGGCAGAGCCCCGAACCGCCGCAATCCCCCCCCCCCGCGCAAAAAAACAAAAGCAAAAAAAGGAACAAAGTAAGTTTAAAAAAAAAAAACCTGAACAGTGAGGGCCCGGGTAATTAGTACCCGCTCCCCTCCCCTCTCGGCGGCCCTGGATAGGAGGTGCATAAAGGTGGATATCTATCCCAGGTCTCGTGGAGCACCATCCTGTCATTGGTAAACCCTGCACACCCTGCACTCATTATAGATACGCACTGACCCCCTACCTGTACCTAACATATATAGAGCATGGTTATGAGCTAATGCACCTATGTGCTTAGTAAGGTTCAGTGAGTAAAACGGGCTATATTTTACTAAATGAGGCCCCAGCTTTTTAAATATATATAAAATTAAATGCTTAGGTGTACACAAGTTATGTAGACAGCTTTGGCCCCCTTTTTTTTTTTTCAGTTTCCTTCCCATCTGCCTAACCTCGGAGCCCAGCGTGAAACATATGAGTGTCATGGCAGATGTCTCTGTCTCCTAACTCCTTGATGTAGTGCCTTACCTTGTTAACATTTACCCTCTGCAGCTGACCCCTACAGACTTGTTCCCAATTCCTTGCTGTGCATTTCCCCAAAGGATCAGCACGCATTTGCTTCCAATATGACCTTGCAGTTTATATTGGATATCCTGTAAACAAAATCCAAGAGGGACATTATAAATAAAAACACTGCCACATCTTCTGCATTTCCTGCTGCTACGTTTACTACAGCACTGGTCCTGTTGTTTATGCTAGGAAATTTCAAGGGTCAGGGGGTCAAAGTTTAAAAGTAACTAGCTGCCCTTTAGGAATATTCTAATTTAAATGCCAGAGGAAACTCGCTAAAAATATTTTTTTTTGCACTCTTTCGGAAGGATGTTATTTATTTATTTTTAGATATTGTTTATTTTAATTTGCAATAGCAAACAGTTGAAGGAAAACAGGTTTAAGTAATGAAAAACACACCAGAAGAGACAAATCAGGTAGCTCAGATCATGAGATTAACCGTTTTTTATTTGCTCGTGTTCCATTAATATGTATCTGTGGGATGTGAAAGATACAGTAGTCTCTATTCCAGTTTAGAGAAAGTTGAAAATTATATTGGAGCTCCCCATTCCCTCATCTGTAGATTTATTCAATGTTTTGTTAAAATAAAGCTAACAACAAACAAGCACAAACAATAAACAAAACACTGTATTTTAATTCATGCAAGCACTAAATTAATTTATAGAGTAAAGATAACCGAGTCATGTGCTTTGTACTTACAGCTCAGTATTTACTGGGAGATGATCAGCTTTAAATATTTTTTTCATGGCCATTTCATTCATATTAACCCGTATATCCCATCATTTTGATTGCACACTATGGACCTGATTCATTAGGGAAATTAGGTAATAAAAAAGAATAACTTTGCACTTTGGCAAAACCATGTTGCATTGGAGGAGGAGGTAAATTTAAAATGTGGGGACAGATGTATATTTGGGATAGGACATGTCCTAGATGAACTTTAAAATCCAGTGTAAAATAAAGTTATCAAGGATTTGTGTGCTACATGATAAATCATATAGTATTTAATCTATATGCAAAATAATAAACTAATTTGCACCCCTTGTATTATAGCATGTTCTGTCCAGGAGCAAACTTACTCCTTTTTTGCCCTACTTTCCTTAATGAATTAGGCCCTATATATGTACATACAGCCATGTGTCATCTAGCCCTCACCAGGTCCTAAAATGTTATGAACTTAATCTCATGGGACTAATAACCTATAAGATATTTTATATTGTCATTATTTATTCAGCAATAATAAGCCAACATGAAGAAGTAAAGTGTGAAAAAACAAGTTATTTGTGGTTCTATGGTTCTACGAGTTACCTTGTTCCAGTAACTTGTAGAACCACCTTTAGCAGAGATAACTTGAAGCAATAGCTTGCTAGTATTTTAGTCTCTTACATCATATTTAAGAATTTGTGGCCTAATGGTCCTTACCAGGGCCGTAACTAGGGCTATGAGACAGGGGCGACCGCCCAGGCAGGGCGCAACTCTGAAGGGGGGCGCAATTTAGGAATATTTTAGGTTCATTTGGTTAAAATTGAGGCCTAGGGGGGGCGGCATTTGTCCTTCTTGCCCCATGCGCTAGAATTCTAAGTTACGGCTCTGGTCCTTACAACACTGTTCAGTTCATTGTTTGAGGGCATTTGTATATGCACATGTAATACCCCGTGTGGTGTTATTTAGAGTAATACGTTGAAGTTGCACCGTACCAGTATTAGATAGTTCTCTTTTTGGTTTGAACACTTTAGATTTTCTGATTGGCTCCTCTTGTGATGTTTTTAGTTTTTGTTTTCAAAATGTCACCATTCACAGTGTGGGCGACTCGGGTTGGACCCGGGAATTACCCCACCAAAAGTCCCGGGTCTAATTCCTAGGTCACCCGACTAGGGAATTAGACCTGGAGTCATTCATACTGCAGCCTCGACCCGGTTCGAGTCTGCAGTATGAAAGGGGTGTTAGTGAAACTTTGGACAGTTGTGAACAGATCATTAGAAAATAGACTGTAAATGACTGCAAATGAATGTGAATGCTATACATAGTAATATACAAGCAAAAAACAGCTCAAAACCACATAATTTTACCTATTTTTTTTACCAAAACCAAAATCAAAACCTGTCATTATTTTTACGCAAACCCTGTAACAAAACCAAAACATGAAGGTGTTTTAGAACCAAAACCACATCCAACACCAAAAACGTGTAGATATACTGTTTACTCTTTGAATCACGAACACTGATGTGTCACGGAATTAAAAAAAGATGCTGTTATTTATTCAGAAATTAGTGCTTTCATGGGAAGATGGTTAGTGAGTTATTAAAGCCCAGCATCCATTATCGTCTATCGATAGGTGAGATGAAACACGTATTTGTGACCATAACTTATTGTTATTTTATTAACTTGCATTAGATTATATTATTATTATTATTTGAATTAAAAAAAAGTTCTATACTAATTTAATGTAGATGTTGCCTTATTTTTATTTAAACTCTCATGTTATTTTGAAAGTAAGAATGTTGTGTACTGTAATACCTTCTGTGTTTATAATGATAATTAAAATATTAAAAAAATAAATACCAACACACAACAGGTGAAACATATTTTTTCCCTGGACCATCCTACATACCAGATGGAGTTGGTATACAGTTTCAACCACTATGCCAGGGTCTAAATAATTTTATTGAATCCATTTTTTAACCATATTATATCACATTGTAAGATTCAACATGTCCAGGATAGGTCTTTGGTAATGTTGCTCATTGCAATCCATTGCCGGGTTTATACTTGACATTGCTTGGCCATCAGTTGTTTAGTTAACCATGCCATTGTACTATGAATAGTGATGTGCAATAGCAGTTGTTAATAAGATGACTCCCAACTAGTCTAAAATCGGTAGGTAATTATTTGTTATGGTGTTCGGACTTTACTGCATTTCTCCAATTTGCAGGATTAAAAACAGACCGACTGCTCTGTTTAGCTCCAGCCTCAGTTTACTTGTCTTGAGTTCCTCTCATCTGCTGTGTCTGTCAGTAAGAACTGATGAGCCACATGTTATAAACGTAGAACATCACAGGGAGTCATGGGTTCTTGCTTTTCCTTCCTTGGATATGAGATAATACATGAATTAGTCTCCTAGTCTCGTCATAGAGGCCAGCCATATGTTATCTTTTATCAGCTCCCAAATGGCTAAATTAAAGCTCCCGGTGCAGATAGTCCTTTGTACAGGGAAGAGGAGTGGGTGGCATGATAATGCAGATGATACTTGCCTAGACACAGTTAGTCTGGACCTGCCTTTGGATACTAGGGGCTAAGCGTGGGCATCTTTGAAGACACACAATGCTGATAACTGCTGTTCACACTTGCAGCCATCAACGACAGATAACAGAGAGAAATATACATCATTTGGGTCATAACATAGTGGAAAATGAGCCTGTCACAGGAATATGGGTGATGTTAGTGCTTTATTTGTAGCAAGCATTAAACTCTGTTTATTTTGTAAAAAGCATATAGAGTTGCATAGATAGATATACACTGTTCAGCCACAACATTAAAACCACCTGCCTAATATTGTGTAGGCCTCCCTTGTGCCTCTTATACAGCTTTGACCGTGTCCTGTGGTATCTGGCACCAAGACCAAGCAGCAGATCCTTTAGTCCTGTAAGTTGTGAGTTTGGACCTCCTTGACTCGACTTGTTCTTCCAGTACAACCCAGAGATGCTTGATCAGATTGAGTTTGTTATCATGTTCTCAAACCATTCCTGAACAATTTTTACAGTGTGGAAGTGCGCTTTATCTTGCTGAAAGAGGCCACTGCCATCAGGGAATATCATTGCCATGAAGGGGTGTACTTTGTCTGCACCATGTTTACGTAGGTGGTACATGTCAAAGTAACATCCACATAAATGCCAGGACCCAAGGTTTCCCAGCAGAACATTGCCCAAAGCATCACATTGCCTTTGTCGGCTTGCCTTCTTCCCCACGTAAACGACACGTACGCACCCGGCCATGCACATTATTTAAAGGAAAACATGATTTATCAGACCAGACCACCTTCTATTGTGCTCCATGGTCCAGTTCCGGAGCTTACGTGTCCATTGTATGCGTTTTCAGCTGTGGAAAGGAGTCAACATGGACACTCTGACCGGTCTGCGACTATGCAGCCCTATTTGCTGCAAGTTGCGGTGCACTGTCTTTTCTGGCACCTTTCTATCACAGCCAACATTAACTTTTTCAGCAATTTGCACTACAGTAGCTCTTCTGTGGTATTGGACCAGACAGTCTAGCCTTCACACCCCACATGCATCAATTTGGAAGATGTTCTGACCCACTTGTCTAGTCATCACAATTTAGCCCTTGTCAAAGTCCCTCACATTCTTACGCTTGCCCATTTTTCCTGTTTCTAGCACATCAACTTCAAGAACTAACTATTCACTTGCTGCCTAATATATCCCACCTCTTGACAGGTGTCATTGTAACAAGATGTTATTCACTTCACTTGCCACTGGTTTTAATGTTGTCACTGATCAGTGTATACATATGTGTAAAAAAGATTTACTTACCTCTCGGACAGTTCTGTGACAATCCTATATCTGTGGTCTGTAAATCATCACTCTCAGAAATGACTAAAGAAATGGGTTCACCTGTAGTGACCTTTGTAGACCATGAAACCTTGTATGTGAATAGCTGACCAGATGAGCGGAAGATGATAGTGCAGTATATACTTTGGAACAAATCCTGCAATAATATGGTCTTTATGTACAAATGCTGGTTTGTGACATTGTGCACCTATTTTTGTTTTTTTTTGTGGGATTGTGCCTATTTGTATGGGATTGAATGCCAACATGGTGTGTTCAGATGTGAGACATTGAAGACATTGCCTATGTTTACTTATTTTCATGACTTAAGATATAAATTAAGCTTGAGTAAGCAGTATTTTAGGGAAAAAATATAAACTTGAATGAAAATGGGGTGGAATGGGGAGGGAAGGGGTGGATCAACATAGGCAATATACAGTAACTCTGAAACAAATGCAAGCGATTCAAGTCCTGTGTTTCTCAAAAGTACGCTTGGTTTCAGCCGTATCATTTGCACCCACTCAGAGCTGGTGTAAACGCCAACTGATAGTGATGACTGTCATGACATAGTCTTTGATTTAAAAAGCACACGTATGCGTGCAACTAGCTTAAACAGAACAACTGTATGCAAGTAACATAGACCATAAAAACGCATTGTATGTACAGGACACATTGAAAGCTCTGTATGTAATTAATGTAAGGAAAAAAAAAATATTTGACATTTAATATTTAGACATGATTATGCTGATAACAGCTTTTATTTTATTTTATGATAAAAAATGTTTTTTTATGTGTTTTAATGTGACTTTTTATTGTGCATTTGCTTATGAAAATACAGCAGTCTGTTCTGTGTGTCTACGTATTGCAAGTACTGTGTTGGCAGAGCCTACACCCAGCTTCAAATGGAAACGTATCTTGAGATACGATTGGATTTGGATGCGGTCAGAACTATGCACAAGTTCTGTGCTTTTTTTTTCAAAAGCAAAATTTTACATCACAATAAAACATCTTGCAAACCTCTTTCCCCCTTGGCGAAAGTGGAGCCTGCAGTGTGTTTTTTGGAAAGGCTAGTAGCTGATGCCGAATATTTATCATATTTGAAAGATATAGTGCAGCGAGTGGCTGGGCAGAGGCTGATGGAAATACTCTGTCAACCTGTGAACATATTTGTGCCCTCGCTCCACTGTTTTTGTTTAAATGTTGCTGGAACATTTGAGGTGAGAAATGACTGCGTCTTGTTTTTTTCCAGTTGTATATTGTCATTTCGGCGCTCCTGCTGGGAATCGATCCACCCTGTGGATTACCGCTAGGTGTCAACACTGAAAACTGCCTAGTATCAGTATGGTGAGTTGTTCTAATTTCACTGCACAAATTCAATGCTGTGCATAACAGATGCCTGTTGCATGAATTACTTTACATCAACCGCAGTATTGAGTCAGCGCCCCTAATTTCACATTGTAAGAAAAATAGAAATAAAATAAAATACATTTTCTTAGAGCAATACTAGTGCTTTCATAACCCATAGAATTTGGAGCAATATGGCTCCGAACTGCTCTCCCCACCTTCCAAACCAAGTGTTAAGAAAACAATAGGTAAAAAGCGTCTACAACACAATCTCTCAATAAAGTTGTTATACTTTAGAATCAATAATCTCCTCATTTAGGCCATGTGCTGCCTCCCATCTCCCTCATATACTCCCCAAGTCTTTCTACTCTATTCCTTTACTTTCATTCTTTCCTCCCTCCCCTTTTCCCTCAGTTCCCTAATGTAGCCCAGGTCCCTTCATATAAATCATAAATCAAGACAACATATAAATAATACTCTACACTGCTTAAAAATGTCCTTTATTTTGTATGTTCTTTATAGGTTTACATGCTGGATATGTTCTTAATTGCACTCTCTTAATATAAAAACATTATTATAATAATAATTTTTATTATTTTTTTATTTATTTAAAAAAAAAAGAACACAATAGGTTGTTTCCAGACTTTTGTACTGACTTTGCCAATGTGGCAACACAGCACCCAATCACAACAGTCTATCAAAAGACAATGTTTGTGTATAAATTAGTAATTAGTTATGTGTTAGCAATTGTAACTGTGAAACACCCTGTACCATGTATGTTTTATCATTTACCTCCTCTTCTACTGCCCTTTATTATCTATATTCAGTAGGTATACTGGTAACCACCTCTCACTCCGGTTTACAAGACTTCTCCCGTGCTGCTCCCCACTTATGGAATTCCCGACCATGCTCAATAATGCTTTCCCCCAGCCTTCAAATTTTTAGACGCTCTTTGAAAGGCCATCTCTTTTTTAGAGGTGACCTTATCCCCGATAAGACTATTCACACTAATGCACCCTCACAACTGTCCCAATCTCCACTCTGAGCCACATTTGCTCCCCTTGTTTCAGGTGTACCATCTACCACTTAGAATGTAAGTGTCACTCACCGGAGCGTGAGTGCCTCTACGCTGGTGCGTGGCTCCCTAGCCTTCCTGCCGGCACCTATCTTGAACTGCGGCCGTCCACCTTCCTGATGGACTGCGCATGCGCAGCACCCAAGAACTCTTGTGACTGTTGCTTTTAATCTAATTGGTTGATCAGGCAACTCTCCCTATTTAAGGCCCCTGTGCTCATTACCTCATTGCCTGATCTTGAGTCTCATTCCCTGTGAGTCTCTGAAGGTGTCTTCTGTGTTCTACTAGTGCCTTCAGTTTCCTGCTGATTCCTGTTCTACTCATCGCTGGTTTCCATACCTGCTACAGTCTCCTGTTTCCTGCCTGTGTCCTCAGCTGGACTCTGATTACCGGATCTACTCACCTGTGGTTCCTACACTCATCTCTGCTGTTCAGCATCTCTGCAGTCCCTGCATCTTCCTGTGGACAGACTGTTCTACTGAATAGCGGTATGCCTATCTGTTATTGACTTTCTACGTTTACTTTGCATATCCGCTAGGACAAGTTTCCACTCTCAGCAGCGGTATCCATACCCGCTATAGACTGTTATTGTTACGCTGCATATCTGTTTGGAATCAACCGTACTACTCAGTCGTTATATGCATAATTGTTATTGACTATCCTTTATTGGCCTGCATATCTGTGCTGAGCAAGTCTCTACCAAGCAGCGCCACATACCCTTATAGACTTTGCTGGATACGCTGCATATCTATTGGGATCAAGTTCCTTTGTGCTCTCAGTGTCTGCATCCTATTATCCTTTGTATGCCTCCACTCATCGACACCTGTACACATCCTCACCTATTAAGCAGTGGTACAACTTGCTGTACGCAGACCACTGACTTCCCCGCTACCTACCTGCACCTGGACAAGTCTTCTCACCATAAGCAGTGGTGCAACTTGCTGTACGCAGACCACTTACTTTCCCGCTACCTACCTGCACCTGGACAAGTCTTCTCACCATAGCAGTGGTACAACTTGCTGTACGCAGACCACTGACTTCCCTACTACCTCCCACATCTGCTCACGTCCATCCTGATCTCCGTGTTCAAATCTGCCTTTCTACTATATCAGCTAGTCGCTGACTCATTGACCAAGATTGCTGCAAGTCACTGACTTTCCTATTCTTTATTGGCATTCTCTCTCCATATGCTGTGATATATGTTCCGCTAGTCACCCTGCTACCAGAGGACCGTTGTGTTAACTTCACCTCTCTGGTAAGTCCAGTCATCTGGTGAATTCCTGGGCAAGACTCCTAGTGCCCGTGACAGTAAGTTCCTTACATTCTAAAACCCTTTGTTTTTATGTCTGCATTATTTTGTATACCTTGTATGTCCCTGTTTTATGTATGTATTGTTTTCTGTACTGTACGGCGCTGCGGAGCACTGTGGCGCCTTACAAATCTACGATAATAATAATAATAATACCAGATATCCTTATCATACTACTGATACCTGTGAGATATTCCAAACATTAGTATTGATTGAGGGATAAGCTTTTACAGCTCATTTTTTTTGCAACTCAAATTTTTATTTGATGTTTATGCATAAACAAGAAATGATATTTTAGCAAAAATGGGGCTGGAACAGAAAAATAAAGAAGTGGGTGTCCTTCTCAATTCAACATACATTTTTCCTTACCCTCTAAGGATAGGGAGAGTAATCTGTAGATGGAAGAAATAGTACCTTTTAAGGGCAGGTCTTGAGGGACAGAATAAAATGTCGGATTTGAAGACACTGGGAGTGCTCTCTAAGAGGTAGGTTATAATGTTTTTGTAAATGTTCAATGGTTGATAACTTGTTCCATTTGCGGAAGTGGAATATGTGAGAGAGGCCATTATTATTTTCCATAGAATGCATAAGGATTCCCCATAACTGGGATCACAAGTCAGGGGGATCTTCTTATGTCATATCTGTGATAAAATTTGTCCGACAATCGAAAGAAATAGCTAATAATAGGGTTACACTTACTCTCTAATTGTCAGACCGGACTTGAGACCCATAATAGATTTCATATTTAATTTCTTTTAAAATGTCCACCCAGTATTTGCTTGCAGGAGGAAGTTGCTATTGGGTTAGGTGGTTCTACTGAGCTGTTTGGTAACATCTAAGGAGATTCGGCACTGCCAAACTTAAACTGACAGTGTTGTGGTTTATTATTACTTGGTATGATTAAATTTTAAATTGTAGGGATGAAATATAACAGGCGATCACTGGAATTTAAAATATGTGGAACGCATTTATAGGTCATTTTGTCTTGCATTGAAGTAAATAAAAATAAAAATATAATTATTCTGGTGGTTTCAACTATGTTTATGTTTCTGAAGTATAATATTGGTTAACATTTAAAGTGATTATTCAGCCATAATGTTTATACTTTATTTTATATGGAAATGCAATTAACACCATAGTTTTATTGACCAGTTTGCTAGGAGTTTCTTCTAAGGATGAGCGGGCTCGGATTCCGCTAATCCGAGCCCACCCGAACAGTGCGGATCCGAAGGGATCCGAGCACTGTTCAGGTACTTCCGCACAGGAAAAAAATACGAAACGAGGCTATGACATCCAAGTCTTGCATCGGATCTCGCGAGACTCGGATGTCATAAATTCGCCGCTTGCGGCCGCCATCTTCATTTGGGCTGTGATCAGGGAAGAGGGAGGTTGTAGGGTAGTGGTGCTCCTGCTCCTGTGTGATCAGTCCAGTGGTGCTTTATTCTTTTGTCCTGTGCTCTGTCCTGCTGAGTCCAGTGGTGCTTTGGCCAGTGCTCTGTCCTGCTGAGTCCAGTGGTGCTTTTGTCCTGTGCTCTGTCCTGCTGAGTCCAGTGGTGCTTTGGCCAGTGCTCTGTCCTGCTGAGTCCAGTGGTGCTTTTGTCCTGTGCTCTGTCCTGCTGAGTCCAGTGGTGCTTTTGTCCTGAGCTCTGTACTGCTGAGTCCAGTGGTGCTTTTGTCCTGTGCTTTGTTCTGATAAGTCCATAGTAATTTTATAATTATTAACAAATCATAAAAAAAATAAAAAATTTAATAAAATATTTAAAAAAATATTTTAAAAAGTATATAAAAAATTCTAGAGCAATATATTCTTGCAGTCCAGAAATATTACTACTGCAATACCTACTTTCACTGTTCTTGCAGTCCAGAAATATTAGTACTGCAATATTTACCTACGTTCACTGTTCTTGCAGTCCAGAAATATTAGTACTGCTAAAGTAAAATACGTTCACTGTTCTTGCAGTCCAGAAATATTAGTACTGCAATATTTACCTACGTTCACTGTTCTTGCAGTCCAGAAATATTAGTACTGCTATATTTACCTACGTTCACTGTTCTTGCAGTCCAGAAATATTAGTACTGCAATATTTACCTACGTTCACTGTTCTTGCAGTCCAGAAATATTAGTACTGCTATATTTACCTACGTTCACTGTTCTTGCAGTCCAGAAATATTAGTACTGCTAAAGTAAAATACGTTCACTGTTCTTGCAGTCCAGAAATATTAGTACTGCAATATTTACCTACAATCACTGTTCTTGCAGTCCAGAAATATTAGTACTGCTATATTTACCTACGTTCACTGTTCTTGCAGTCCAGAAATATTAGTACTGCTATATTTACCTACGTTAACGGTTCTTGCAGTCCAGAAATATTATTACTGCAATATTTACCTATGTTCACTGTTCTTGCAGTCCATAAATATTAGTACTGCTAAATTAAAATACGTTCACTGTTCTTGCAGTCCAGAAATATTAGTACTGCTAAATTAAAATACGTTCACTGTTCTTGCAGTCTAGAAATATTAGTACTGCTAAATTTACCTACGTTCACTGTTTCTGCAGTCCCAAAAAATAGGTACTGCAATATAAGTTACTACGTTCACTGTTTCCGCAGTCCCAGAGTGTGTGTGGTTTAGGGGTACGCTCTCTTGTGCTGCATATAATGGAGTACAAAAATTTGGAGGATAAAGTAGGGAAAGATCAAGACCCACTTCCTCCTAAGGCTGAAGCTGCTGCCACTAGTCATGACATAGACGATGAAATGCCATCAACGTCATCTGCCAAGGGCGATGCCCAATCTCCTAGTAGAGGGCATGTAAAATCCAAAAAGCCAAAGTTCACTAAATTTAGTAAAAAAAGAAAATTAAAATCATCTGAGGAGAAACGTAAACTTGTCAATATGCCATTTCTGACACGGAGTGGCAAGGAACGGCTTAGGCCCTGGCCCGTGTTCATGACTAGTGGTTCAGCTTCACCCAAGGATCTAAGCCCTCCTCCTCCCCACCCCTCTAAAAAATTTAAGAGACTTAAGCTGTCATCAACAACACAGCAAACAACTCTGCCTTCTAAAGAGATGGCATCACAAATCCCCAAGGCTAGACCAAGGGTGTTGGTGGTTGCGAAGCCTGACCTTCCCATCACTGTATGGGAAGATGTGGCTCCTTCCACCATTTGCAGCACGCCCTCTGCATATGCTGGAAGGATCACCCACAGTCCAGTTACAGATTTGTCTAATGAAGGTGTCAATGTTGTGCACCGGGAGGAGGATATTGATGTAGCTGGCGCTGAGGAGGAACTTAACGAGAAGGATGCTGATGTGGTTATCTTAAATGAGGCACCAGGGGGGGGAAACAGTTGTTGTCCATGGGATGAAAAAGCCCATCGTCATGCCTGGTCAGAGGACCAAAAAATCCACCTCTTCCATCTGGGGTTATTTTTATCCCAATCTGGACAACAAATGTATGGTCATATGTAGCTTATGTAAAGCTCAAATAAGCAGGGGTAAGGATCTTGGCCACCTAGGGACATCCTCCCTTATACGTCACCTGAAGAACCTTCATAATTCAGTGTTCAGTTCAGGACCTGTGGCTAGGACCGTCAGCAGTCCAGGGACACCTAAATCCCGTGGTCCAGTTGGATACACACCACCAACACCCTCCTCGTGAACTTCCTCCATGATCTCCATCAGATATAGTCCTGCAGGCCATGTCACCAGCATGACTGAGTCCTCTTCAATCCGGGATTCATCCGAGGAATCCTGCAGCGGTACGCCTACTACTGCCACTGCTGCTGTTGCTGGTAGTCGGTCATCTTCCCAGAGGGGAAGTCATAAGAACGCTACGTCTTTCACCAAACAGTTGACCGTCCAACAGTCGTTTGCCATGAGCACAAAGTACGACAGTAGTCACCCTATTGCAAAGCGGATAACTGCGGCTGTAACAGCTATGTTGGTTTTAGGCGTGCGTCCGGTGTCCGCCATCAGTGGAGTGGGATTTAGACGGTTGATGGAGGTATTGTGTCCTCGGTACCAAATCCCGTCTAGATTCCACTTCACTAGGCAGGCGATACCCGGGATGTACAGAGAAGTACGAACAAGTGTCCTCAGTGCTCTGAAAAATGTGGTTGTACCCACTGTCCACTTAACCACGGACATGTGGACAAGTGGTTCTGGGCAAACGAAGGACTATATGACTGTGACAGCCCACTGGGTAGATGCATCGCCTTCCGCAGCAACAGCAGCAGCTGCATCAGTAGCAGCATCTCCACAACGGCTGCTCGTTCCAAGGCAGGCAACGTTGTGTATCACAGGTTTTAATAAGAGGCTGACAACCTCTTCGAGAAACTGAGGGAAATAATCTCGCAGTGGCTTACCCCACTTAGACTCTCATGGGGATTTCTGGTGTCAGACAACGCCAGTAACATTGTGCGGGCATTACATATGGCAAATTTCCAGCACGTCCCATGTTTTGCCCACACCGTTAATTTGATGGTGCAGCATTACCTGAAGAGTGACAGGGGTGTGCAGGAGATGCTTGCGGTGGCCCGCAAAATTGCTGGACACTTTCGGCATTCTGCCAGTGGCTACCGCAGACTTGAGCAACATCAAAAAAGGCTGAACCTGTCCTGCCATCACATCAAACAAGAGGTTGTGACGCGCTGGAACTCCACCCTCTATATGCCGCAGAGGATGGAGGAGCAGCAAAAGGTCATTCAAGTCTACACAGCCACCTACGACATAGGCAAAGGAGTGGGGATGCGCCTGAGTCAAGCGCAGTGGAGACTGATTTCTGTGTTGTGCAAGGTTCTCCAGCCGTTTGAACTTGCCACACGAGAAGTCAGTTCCGACACTGCCAGCTTAAGTCAGGTGATTCCCCTGATCAGGCTGTTGCAGAAGCAGCTGGAGAAAGTGAGGGAGGACCTGGTAAACCATTGCGATTCCACAAAGCATGTAGCTCTTGTGGATGAAGCCCTTCGTACTCTTTGCCAGGATCCGAGGGTGGTCACTCTTTTAAAGTCAGAGGAATACATTCTGGCCACTGTGCTCGATCCTCGGTTTAAAGCGTATGTTGTGTCTCTGTTTCCGGCGGACACAAGTCTACAGCGGTGCAAAGACCTGCTGGTCAGGAGATTGTCATCTGAAGAGGACCGTGACATGCCAACAGCTCCTCCTTCATTTTCTTCCACACCTGTGGCTGCGAGGAAACAGCTGAGATTTCCTAAAAGAGGCGCTGGCGGGGATGCTGATAACATCTGGTCCGGACTGAAGGACCTGCCAACCATTGCAGAAATGTCTACTGTCGCTGCATTGGATGCTGTCACCATTGAAAAAATGGTGGAGGATTACTTTGCTGACACCATCCAAGTAGACATGTCAGACAGTCCTTACTTTTACTGGCAGGAAAAAAAGGCAGTTTGGAAGCCCCTGTACAAACTGGCTATATTTTACCTGAGTTGTCCCCCCCCTCCAGTGTGTACTCGGAAAAAGTTTTTAGTGCAGCGGGGAACCTGGTCAGTGAGCGGAGAAGGAGGTTGCGTCTGCAAAATGTTGAAAAAAATGATGTTCATTGAAATGACTTATCAATTCCTCAATCAAGAACAGCACTGGCCTCCAGAGACTACAGATAGACCTGTGGTTGTGGAGTCCAGCGGGGACGAATTGATAATGTGTGAGGATGAGGAAGTACACACTGAAGGGGGCGAGGAATCAGAGGATGAGGATGAGGACGACATCTTGCCTCAGTAGAGCCAGTTTAGTTTGTACAGGGAGAGATGAATAGCTTTTTTTGTGTGGGGGCCCAAACGAACCAATCATTTCAGCCAAAGTTGTTTGATAGGCCCTGTCGCTGAAATGATTGGTTTGTTAAAGTGCGCATGTCCTATTTCAACAACAACATCAGGGTGGGTGGGAGGGCCCAAGAACAATTCCATCTTGCACCTCTTATTTTTCTTTGCCAGCTCGTTTTGGGGGGGTCCAAACAAACCAATAATTTCAGCCACTGTTTGGTAGGCCCTTTCGCTGAAATGATTGGTTTGTTAAAGTGCGCATGTCCTATTTCAACAACATCAGGGTGGGTGAAAGGGCCCAAGGACAATTCCATCTTGCAACTCTTTTTTTTGGCATTATGTGCTCTTTGGGGCCTAGTTTTTCAAACTGCCATCCTGTCTGCCACTGCAGTGCCACTCCTATATATTCATCCTATGGCAAAGCGGATAACTGCAGCCGTAACAGCTATGTTGGTGTTAGACGTGCATCCGGTGTCCGCCATCTGTGCAGTGGAATTTAGACGGTTGATGGAGGTATTGTGTCCCCGGTACCAAATCCCGTCGAGATTCCACTTCAATAGGCAGTCCAGAAATATTAGTATCAGATATTAAACTACGTTCACTGTTCCTGCAGTGCAGAAATATTAGTATCAGATATTAAACTACGTTCACTGTTCCTGCAGTGCAGAAATATTAGTATTAGATATTAAAGTACGTTCACTGTTCCTGCAGTGCA
This sequence comes from Mixophyes fleayi, assembly GCF_038048845.1. Classification (NCBI taxonomy): domain Eukaryota; kingdom Metazoa; phylum Chordata; class Amphibia; order Anura; family Limnodynastidae; genus Mixophyes; species Mixophyes fleayi. The sequence continues at coordinate 74,176,582 of NC_134407.1, read as the reverse complement.
GAAATATTAGTATTAGATATTAAAGTACATTCACTGTTCCTGCAGTGCAGAAATATTAGTATCAGATATTAAACTACGTTCACTGTCCCTGCTACATCAAAAAAGCATGAACCTGCCCTGCCATCAACTAAAACAAGAGGTAGTGACGCGCTTGAACTCCACCTTCTATATGCTGCAGAGGATGGAGGAGCAGCAAAAGGCCATTCAAGCCTACACAGTCACCCACGATGGGCCACGTGTTTGTGCCGCCCACTTGTGTCGCTTAGCTTAGACATCCAGCTACCTCGGTGCAACCTTTTTGACTAAAAACAATATTGTGAGGTGTGAGGTGTTCAGAATAGACTGGAAATTAGTGAAAATGAATGTTATTGAGGTTAATAATAGTGTAGGAGTGAAAAAAAAACAAAAATATGGATTTTAGCACTTTTTCTGCTTTTTTTAAAAAAAAATCAGAACCCAAAACCCAAAATCAGAACCAAAACCTTTCGTCGGGTGTTTTGACAAAACAAATCAGAACCCAAAACACCAAAAGTGGCCGGTGCATACCCCTAGTTTCTTCTACTACATAACAGCAGTGGTGGACCTAGATTTTTCTCTTAGGGGAGACAATTTGGTGCCCGGCCCCCCTTTCTCTGTGAAACGCCCATCATATTCTTCTCCCTGTTGGCAGAGACCAGGCAGAGGATGCTGCTGGGCCGCTCTGCTTGCGTTTAAAAGATAATCAGAGCATCAAGAAGACAAGAAAATAGTGTGTATCACAATACAACACTGGTAGGAGTATATCTGCGCGGTCAAAACCACAAAGCAGCCCTTCCCCTTTAGGTACACAAAACCCCTATGAGTACAAACACATAAATATATCCAAAAATAAAAGGGAAGATGGAGCTATAATAGCTTATAGTTCAATATTGTCCAAAGTTTACATCATATTCTTTAGGTCTTTGCGAACAGAAGGGAGCATATATCCACGATGAAATAAGAGAATCCTCCTCCTCAATTAATCCATTCCGTATACATATATGAGGAAAGAAGAAAAACAAACAAAGCACAGGCCGTAGGATCCAAAAATCTGTTGTTAATGTCCCCTGAAATACCCGTGCGTTTTATACTTAAAAAACACCATGTGATGGAATATTCTACGTAACCCCTTAGGGGTATATACTCACTAGACCACAATGGATATAAAGCGTATAGAATACCATATAGTTTCCACAAGGGGACCTTAATTCCACTTTACAAGATTCCTCTCCGTTTAGACCACATTAGATAACAAGATAACTTCTGTTCGCAAAGACCTAAAGAATATGATGTAAACTTTGGACAATATTGAACTATAAGCTATTACCATTAGCGCCATCTTCCCTTTTATTTTTGGATATAAGAAAATAGTGTGTGGCTGCTAGCAGCTCGCACCTGCTCGGGGTGTGATTGCCATATCACCCTTTCCCCGGATCTGCCACTGCATAGCAGTATGTGGCTTCCTACTTCTTTCCACATGCTTTCACATTTAATGGCACTGCCCCAGTCCATGACTGATGCTTCCAATATGTTGCTTTAGGCAGATGCCTATGGTGTGGGGCTCTGAGAGGTGCCACTAAGACCAGGTGCAAACATCACTAACATCAGGGGTGCAGGATAATTTAATAAGCATCTAATGCCTCTAGATATCTGGTACACAGAAGCCAGTATTGCAACAAGGTGTCCTTCTCTTCACTCCTACCCAGCCATTCTCCACACCAGAGGAGCTGAGGAATGAGCAATGTCGCCCGTGACTGGATCGCTTATAAATAACTTATGGTATACATTTATTTAAAGGAAAAAGTGCAGGGTGCTTAATTTTTTAGTTGCAAATGTACTTATTTTTTATATTGCGTGTATTTTGGTAAAGGAAATATCATTATTTCTGAGACCAGGGGAGGAAGTTTGTTTTGTTTTTAACTTTGCTAGAGGAAATGCATTATTTCTGAGGTATATACCCTTTGATGTGTGAGGTTCTAGCACCTGAAGGCACAGGAAGGTTTAATTGGACTAGATGTTAGATTTCCTGCGTCTAAAACAAGATGCTGGAAATCACAGCAAGTTTTATAATATCACAGATAAGTGTAAATATTGTTAGCTTTGCGTTGCATGTAAATCCATGTTTGGGTAAACATATTGCATCCTGATTCTAAAAGTAGCTCAGACCTCAGGGGGCTGGCTTACCCTGTGAGGCTGTGTCCAAAACTGTATAAAATAGCACTGTTTTGTATTGAAAACTGTTCTTGCTTCATCTGACCTGCTCACTTGTACCTTCAACCAGTGTGAGCAAATAAACATCACTGGCTTCAAACACCTGCTTGGAAATTTCTCTATCCATATGACCTACAGATGATACCCAACTCTAATCCATTCCCGACTGTTGTAAGGTTTGGACCCAGCTTTCCAGTACCACCGCTCTGCCCGCTACCCAGCAGCTCTGGCCAGTGTGATAGGCCAGGGGGGATTTGTCCACAGCAACCCTGATCCATAGGAAGAGGTCAGGAGTACCAGCCCAAGTACACCAGGAATGGGGTACACTAGCTGCGTCAGTTACGCAGAAGAAACCTGGTACTGGATGCCGGTAAGGAGTCCAGTGGTGGCAGCATTTGTAAGCCCCTCCTACTGCGGTTAGAGGGCGCATTTGGGATAACAAAAGGGAACGGTGGCAAAGTAAGCCCAGCCGGTTCCAGGCAACAACAGACAGGGTGGCATAGGCGGTCCATCTTGTCACAGATTTCTGGTGGCAGCATTTGGATAACCCCATGCAGCTGTTTCGTGCACTAGTCTGGAGAACCGAGTTATTCAGGAGCGGAATAACTGCAGCCAGGAGAACACACAGGATGTCTAAGTACAGTAAAATGACCAAGGCAGACCTTGGGATACTGTGCTAAGAAAGAAGTTAGAATTTCTTTACACAGCGACAAGCAGCGAAATGAAAAGACGCTCAAGGCCTGGGATGTGCAGTAACGGTCAGCAGATGAGGAAGCTGACTGCGACAGTGACCAGGAGGAGACATTAATTCCAAGCCTAGAGGTACTTACAGTAACATCCCAGAATAGAGCACCTGTTTTCAGAAACAGTCCCCTCCCACAGACTGAACCAGTGGCGCAAGTTCAATAGCATGATAAGGGTAACTTTTCTGTACTAATGCAGCAGCTGTGGTCCCTAAAAACATTGATAAAACAAGTGAGGCGGAGCAGTTGCTTATCATAAAGTTGTGGGGCAATCGGTCGGCTCCGGCTCCTGCAATGGCCACGCAAACAGTCATCTGCTGCTCTGAAATTGGGCTCTCTCAACTTTACCAAATTTGAGGTCACTGTCAGAGATATTAGAAGACATTTGCATGTGTTCAAAATGTCTTGTAGCCTCCATGACTTGCCCAAACAGGAGTGGGTAAAGTATCTGGTTCAGAGACCACTGGAGCCCAGGCTGGAGAAGAAGTGCTACAACTGTAGGAAAACCAGTCATTTAAGGATGGACTGCCCCCAGCCTCAGCAACACAGACTCGTGCCCCTAATCCGAGCCCTGGGGCCTGGCTAACTTGCTTAACTGGCGAAGGTGAGCCATTAGAGAATGTTTCTACACCTGCCAGCCCAATGGAATTATGGTGCGTCTAAAAGGTGACTCAGCGGAGAGAGTCACCCGTGTGTCCAAAAAACCCACCAAAAACATGTGGAGGAGCCTGCAGCCAGTCCAAGTGGGACCCTGCAGGGTGAAAAACTGAGAGACTCAGGGACATTCATAACTGTAGTGAGCCCCCATTTTATTGATCCTGCTGCAGTATTGCAGGGTCGCACTGCCAAAGTTACCGTGGTAGATGGACTAGAGAAGGAAGTGCCTGTAGCAAGGGTGTATCTGAAATGGGGAGATGGCCGAGAGTTGCCGATGTTGCCTGTATGGATGACCTCCCAACTGACGTGATCTTGGGCAATGATGTTGTGGGTGGAATTGTGACTGCATTTCTCAACTCTATTAGCCAGAGCCAAGCTGCTAAACTACAGTCTTCGTGATCTACACCTGCACCTGCCCAGAGGAAAGGACCACAGCTGCTAGAAAACAGCCATCATCAGCAACCACAGGTTCAGCCAGCCCAGAGGAAAAGACCACATCTGCTATTTCTTCAGAAAACAGAAAATAGTCCTTTGTCTCTGGAAAGACTATGTCCCCTAGCAACGCAGAGGATGTTGTCTCTTGTCAACCTGATCTTGTGGGGGTGCCTGGTGATGCTCCTGTCCCTAGCAGTATAACCACAGTGACCCCCATTTGACTGCCCCCGCTTTGACTGACCCTAGCAACCCCAACCTAGACCCCCCTGCAGAGTATCCTGACTTAGATGATAGTGAGGGCTGCAGGGAAGCATTCAGGGCAGCTCAGCTCTCTGATCTCTCACTGTAAGGCCTGAGGCGCCAGGCTGGCGGCAGCTGTCCAGCGATGGAGGTGGGTAGCGTGACCTGGTGCAAAGGGTTGTTGTACCATGTAGCTAGGAAGGTAGATGGGAATAGACCAGTCCGGGAACAAGTTCAACTGATGGTACCAAGGGGCTTTAGCGCGCAACTGATGTCAGTTGCCCATGATATCCCTATGGCGGGACATCAGGGAAGAGACCGAACACTGAAGTGCCTGACACCAAACATTTTCTGGCCAGGAATGTCGGATGATGTCCGGGCCTACTGTAAGTCCTGTCATGTGCCTCAGTGTCTTGGGTGCCCCAGTGCTCGTGTTCCCCTCAGGTCCTTGCCAATAATTGGGGAACCTTTTCAGCGAGTAGCTGTGGACATATTAAGTCCCTGCCTGTGTCCAGTAGATCGGGGAAGAGGTACATCCTCACCATGGTGGACTACACTACCCGGTATCCAGAGCCTGTAGCTCTGTCCTCCATATCTGCGGAAAAGGTAGCGTACGCGTTGCTAGGAGTATTTAGCAGAGTAGGGTTCCCTAGTGAGATCCCTAGTGAGATCCTACCTAACCGATCAAGGGACACAGTTCATGAATGAACTGGTCCAGTGTCTCTGGGAAAAGTGCGGAGTGTGGCAACTCCATACTGCCCCCTACCATCCCCAGACTAACGGACTGTGTGAACGATTCAGTAGCACTCTGAAGCACATGCTACGGGCATTTGGAACTTCGGTGGGGGGGAACTGGGAACGCTACCTGCCGTACCTCCTGTTTGCTTATCGGGAGGTGCCACAGGAGTCTACCAGTTTCTCCCCCTCTAAACTACTATATGGCCACAGAGTCCGTGGACCTCTTCACCTGTTCCGGGAGTCTTGGGAAAGGGAGCTACCCTCCCAGGACGTCTCTGTGGTGGAGTATGTGTTGAAGCTCAGAGATCGGTTACAGAATCTCATAGGGCTCACACAGGCTAACCTAACGGAGGCACAGGCTAAACAGAAGACCTGGTATTATCACGCGTGCCTGAGTTTTTGAGGTGGGGCAGAAGGTTCTTATTCTGATTCCCATGCAAACAAACTCCAGGCTGCCTGGGCTGGACCGTACATGGTCTCAAAATGCCTGAGTGACATCACTTATAAGGTGTCATTTGATAGCGACAGTAGGCGGCAGCAGACCTACCACGTAAATATGTTGAAGGCGTACCACAAGTCGGTAGCAGCGGTTTGCTACTTACCAACTGAGGAACCAGGAAGTGACCCACTACCTGACCTCCTCGCTGATGCCGGAGGTGAAGTTGGTGTAAAGGACGTGGGCTGGTATTAGCAGTTGAGTACCCACAAGAGGGAGCAGCTTGAGTCAGTGCTGTTGCGCTTTGCGACTCAGTTCAGTAGGAAGTCCAGTCGAACTTCCATGGTGATGCACCATGTGGACACTGGTGAGCATAGGCCAGTTAGGCCAGTTATCGGGTCTCAACAGAGGCCAAGGAAAGTATATACAAGGAGGTACAGGAAATGCTTGAGCTAGGGGTGACCCAGCCGTCGCATAGTCCGTGGGCATCCTCTGTTGTATTGGTTCCCAAGAAGGACAAGACAACACGATTTTACATAGTTTGCCGCCGGTTGAACAAGATGACCGTTTCTGATGCGTGTCCCCTGCCCCAAATAGATACTCTGTTAAATGAGTTAACTGGAGCAAAGTATATTTCCACCGTTGAATTGAGCAAGGGGTATTGGCAGATACCGTTGACCCCCTGAAGCTTAGGAATGGTTGGCATTCATCACCGCATTTGGCCTGTTCGAGTTTAATTCCATGTCATTAAGGGATGAAGAATGTGCCAGCCACCTTCCAGCGTGTGGTTGATTACCTGCTGGAAGGGTGTAAGGGCTTTGCTCAGGCCTACTTAGATGACATTGTCATTTTCAGTAGCTCCTGGGAAGACCATCGGAGACATGTAGGAAAAGTGTTAGAGAAAATTAAGAGGCAGGTCTGACCATCAGAGAAGACAAGTGTCAAATGGGGATGTCAGAGGTGCAGTGCCTGGGTCATTGTTTGGGGGGAGGTAGGGTTAAGCCATAACCATCTAAGGTAGAGGCAATCCGAGACTGGCCCTGGCCCACGACCCAAAGACAAGTACTGTCCTTCTTAGGGACTTCAGGGTACTACAGATATTTTGTCACAGGCTTTAGAACTGTAGCGAAGCCCCTAACAGATCTCACTAAGAAGAAACTCTCCAAAGTAGTTGACTGGGTACCCGCTTGTGAGCTGGCATTTCAGTCATTAAAGGAAGCCCTGGTTCGTGCTCCAGTACTGTTTGCGCCCATTTATGACAAGGACTTTATTGTGCAAACTGACGCATCACAGTATGAACTGGAAGCAGTACTTAGCCAGGTGGGACCAGATGGGCAGGAGCACCCTGTGGCCTATTTGAGCAGAAAACTGCTAAACTAGGAGGTGGGGTATGCCACGATTGAGAAGGAATGTTTGTCCATTGTTTGGGCAGTGAGAAAACTTCAACCTTATTTGTATGGATGACATTTTACTGTGGTGACTGATTATAATCCTTTAAAGTGGCTACAACACACTTCACGGGAAAATGGCAGATTGTTGCGCTGGAGCCTTGCCCTTCAAATGTATGACTTTCACATAATTCACAAGCAAGGAAAGGCTCACAGCAATGCGAATGGACTGTCTCGTCAGGAAGAGCCGGATCCTTCGGGTCACCTCCGGTAACCCTAAGAGACTGTGGAATCAGGAACCAAATCGTGGGGACATGACACACTGGTTGCCCTAATGGACAAGGGGCGGAGGAGTGTGACTGGATCACTTATAAATAACTTTATCGTATACATTTATTTAAAGGAAATAGTGCAGGGTGCTTATTTATAAATTGCAAATGTACTTATTTTTGATATTGTGTGTAAGATAAATATCTTTATTTCTGAGACCAGGGAAGGAAATTTGTTTTGTTTTAACTTTTCTAGAGGAAATGCATTATTTCTGAGGTACATACCTGATGCAATAAGCATTAGTTGAGGAAGTCTTTTGTGTATGTTGGTGTAGGGAAATAACTTGTTTTTGGTGTTTTGTAACTTTTCTTTGGGAATTCTCAAGTGGAGGAAATGTGTATTCTGCAACTGTCTGAAGAAAAGGTCCCATGTTAATCTTATGTTAATTAGCCATTTTGATGTGTGAGAGTCCAGCACCTGAAGGCACAGGAAGGTTTAATTAGACTTGCTGTTTCCTGTGTCTAAAACAAGATGCAGGAAATCACAGCAAGTTTTAGGATATCACTGATAAGTGTAAATATTGTTAGCTTTGCATTGCATGTAAATCCATGTTTCGGTAAACATATTGCATCCTGATTCTAAAAATAGCTCAGACCTCAGGGGGCTGACTTACCCTGTGAGGGAATGTTCAAAACTGTATAAAAAAAGCAATGTTTTGTATTGAAAATTGTTCATGTTTGTTTCATCTGATCTGCTCACTTGCACCTTCAAACGGTGTGAGCAAATAAACATCACTAGCTTCAAAGATCTGCTTGGGAACTTCTCTATCCCTGTGACCTGCAGATGATACCCAACTCTAATCCGTTCCCGGCTGCTCTAAGGTTTGGACCCAGCTTTCCGGTACTCCCGCTCTTCCCGCTACCCAGCAGCTCTGGCCCATGTGATAGGCCAGGGGTAATCCATCCACAGCCACCCTGATCCATAGAAAGAGGTCAAGGGAACCAGCCCAGGGACACCAGTAACGGGGTACACTAGCAGCATTAGTTACCCAGAAGAAACCCGGTACTTGATGCCAGTAAGTTCAGTGGTGGCAGCATTTGTAAGCCCCTCCTACTGCGGTTAGAGGGCGCATTTGGGATAAGAAAAGGGAACGGTGGCAAAGTAAGCCCAGCCGGTTCCAGGCAACAGACAGGGTGGCATAGGCAGTCCATTCTGTCACAGCGTCTATGTAGCCCCAAATAGCAGCAGCAGTTGAGTCAACAGCAGATTCAATGACAGTCATGTTAGATAGGGACTTATATAAGTAACTAATAACCCACTGCATCAGTACTATAAAACTAGGTTATTTTTGAGAATTTATTGGTAGTATAATGTCCTTATTGTCCCTTGGAAAGAAAAGCCTTTTCAACAAAGATGGTGACCATACTAGCTTGTTTTTTTGAAAAAATTTGGACAGAAAGGTAAAGGTATCAATGAACTTGAGTGCCTCCTTATGAGCATACTGGTCTTTGTGTAGGAATTAGTTATGACTTATGCTCAGAGAGCACCCCCTCATAGTATAATAATATAATATGATAATTAATCTATTGATAAGTGAAATAAATTTATACTATTGGGGGGTTAGATCCTATTGTTTGCTGTGCAAATAATTGTGTGTGTGTGTGTGGCTGGGGGGAGGTGTAGGGTGTAGTGGTGGGCAGGATGGTAGGTTGAATCTTTGCCTGGGGTGCCAAGAAACCTTTCACTGGCCTTGTCCCTGTCATATGCAGCCCTGCCCTGAAAAACACAATCACGCAAGTGGACAGGTTATTAACTCCCACAAGATCAGCACATGTGTCTCCTGAAATACTGTTGCACACAATAAGATGATTTGATTGGCTGCAGGTTGTTCTATTTTCACTCACTTTAAAATTGGAGGTGTCCCAAACAAGGAGAAGATGTGATTGAATGCATTGAGGTGCTTGAACAAAACATATGGGGATAGTAAAACTATGACAACAACAATGGGGTTAATCTGGTCATGCTCCATAATGTGTTAATCAATTTTTGTTTTTACTATCCCTGTTTTTTTTATTTATTTTTTTATTCAGTTTTCTGTAAAATAATTTTAAGGACTGGCAGCCCTGATCTATTTACATGAACCCATATGTTAAGTATGTCTTTTGTCAGTGTACATTTTGGTGCATCAGATAGCAGTGCAGCTACTGTATATCATTGGGCTAATCAGCAATGTTTCCAGTTAGACAGATACCAGTGTAAACCAGACACATGTATACACTGTACCCCCTACATTGCCTAGCAACACATAGCAACAACATTTGAAAACACAACATATGTGCCAGACTAATCGACCTTTCATTATTTGGAAACTGTATGTGATTTTTTTTCCCCCTGTAGTTTATCTGTTACTATGTATATGGGATTTGTTGAAATGTGAGGTCTGGGTAACTATTGTGTCAAACCAGTTGCTAAGTATGCACCGCAAAACTGAGTGCATCATCATTTCTCATGTAAATGTTGGTGTCTTGTTCATCATAAACCTCACACAGGTTACATTGTTAAACACTGCAATGTATTTTACAACCCATCTGTTCACAAGACCTTTGCATCATTCAGCCATTTATGTATGCTAGAGAACTAGGTTGACTTATCATTCTATCAAAATAAATCCTAATCTTACCATGCGTTTAATTGCATGTACGCACTTTTGAGTCGACCAAGAAAAATGGTGCAATACCATTAAAATTTCTCATTAAAAGACATACATTAAACTCTTGAGGCTAGATTTACTAAACTGCGGGTTTGAGAAAGTGGAGACATTGCCTATAGCAACCAATCAGATTCTAGCTGTCATTTATTTAGTGCATTCTACAAAATGATAGCTAGAATCTGATTGGTTGCCATAGGCAACATCTCCACTTTTTCAAACCCGCAGCTTAGTAAATAAATCCCTTGGATATTTAACAAGTCAGATCATATTCTGACAGTTTATTTAGTTGTTTAAGTTATAGTCACACCTTTAAAAATTGCATGACTAAAGTTAGCCACAGACGTACAGATCTTGTTGGCTGATTTGGGCATTTCTGACCAAATAACCCACAATTGAGAAATGCAAAGTACAAAATTGATCCAGCAGAACTATAAGTTATCAAAATGTTCTTATACTGCAGCTCTACACTGTCAGCATATTGGTTTCCTGAGCTTGAATGATTTCAATATAATATACTTCTACTAACATTGGGTGAATTGTACAGTGAATAAACATTCAAAGTGAATGAGCATTTTCAATTTTAATGCATTACAATTTGGTTGAATATACCAAATATTTAAGTGATATATTGCCTTTATTTTATATTAAAGTAAGTCACAATGTTTATTTACTGAGCTTGTGTGTTAATTTGCAGGCTTTGTGCGTTCAGTCACTGGTAATTTCTGTACCTCTCCTGTTTTGGGTTTGTACAATTCTAACTATTACTTCAATCTTTAAACCAAAAAAAAATCTTTTAAAAGTAGAGATAGTAATAATGATTGTACATGTGTCAAAATAGTTTTTATGTAGTACCTTCTACATATACCATCCTCTTAAACAAGAGAATTCCCTTAACCATTCATTCACTGGATGTTTCACCCTATAAAGCCATTGATAAAACTGCATCAACATACAGCACATCTCTTTCTTCATCTCAAAATATCTCCCAGCTTGACCCCTCTGCTCTGCCCAAGATTTGCACCTCTCATCCACACTCATTACCTGCAGGGATTTGTAGTGTGATAGCTGGAGATCCACTGGTGGCCTATCACTGTGCTTGAGCATGTAAACTAAAGTACTGCGCAAGAATGTCCACATTCTGTTTTTAAAGTGTATATTTTTCAAACGTTACCATTCAACCTTCCACATTAACTTTCACTTAAACTAGACACTGCTATCCTAGATAATAGCGACACTACTAACCTAGATACTAGAACAGCAGCACTCCACTATACAACAGCTGTATACATGCTACATACCACCAGGTGCCTGTCAGCTCTGCTTAGAACTTCTCTACTCCACCTGGGCACTTGAATTACTATCACAGGAAATGGTTTAACCTTTTAGCTACAGAATCATATAATTATTGTCACATGGCTACATTTAACCAGATCTTGAGCTTTCTTTATTAAAATGTTTCAAATAGGTCATAAACTGCATATACAACCAATCGGACATTAGTATATTGCAAATGACACAGCATGATCTAGTTTCTGATTGGTTGCTGCTATGCATTAATGAGCATTTGTGCTTTATTTTTAATAAGCATCCCTTATTGAGTTTTATTTTATTTTATTCCTCCCAATCAGCAATAAGCACAAACACCTATCTATCTATCTATCTATCTATCTATCTAGATGAATAATACACTGGAAAAAAGGTACATTTACCCAGTAAATCAGATTTTAAAATAAATAATATAAGTAACATTTTTCGTTAAATAAGGAATGCTATTATTAACATGTATAGTAAAATTGTTATTTTGATTCTTTCCAGCATAAAGTAATTTAAGAAATGAGTAATCTCTTAACCTAGGCAAGCACTTCCTCATCTATCAGACCCAATCATTTATATATATAGAACCATAGCGCTTTTCAATTGGGGACAAACATAGTATTAAGTAATTACTGGGTAATACAGACAAAGAGGTAAGAAGACCCTGCTCACAAGCTTACAATAGACCCAATATTAATGTGTCACTGTCCCCTAGCAACAGTGGCTTCAGGACTTCCACAAGAGCAACCATTGACATGATGGAAATATTTGCCTCACTTGGAAATGTCTCAGTGATATTATTGGATCCAAGTGAATTCATAGTCTGCATTCTCTTGATTAACAATTCATCCTACAAAATGCAAAATAGATTCATCCACTATTTGACAGTTAAAACTGAGTTCTGAGGCGATTCACAAGTAAAATATGTGTTTGTGCTTGTTTGCTTATTCCTGGTAACTGCACCCCCCAGCAAATATAAGTAATTGGTATTGTAGATCACTCCCATAAGATAAGGTAATCATTGCATGTAGGTACATAGTCTGGTGAGACAATATAGACTAAAGGTAGTTGCTGTCTCAGCAATGATGTAAACTGGCGGCTCATGACCTTACTCTTTACTGGGGTAATCCACATTAATTTCTGGTACAAAATCTAAATGACACATATCAGCATTTTTTTTTTTTGTGGTGGTTGCGCCTGTTTATGTAACACAGCGAAAGTGGAATCTGTCTGTTCACTACATCTGGAACTGATCTGAGAAATAACCCACATGCTGGCATAGGGTGGGGAGAGAGGTCTTATTTAATTATGCGTACAAAGATAAATCCAGACCCCCTTGGAGTCTAGTTGCGATGGAAGACATCACTGCTATTGCTGTTAATTTTGCCTGCCTATATTATGTCCAGACTTAAGACCAGGAAATAGATACATATGTAGAGCAGAGATTGGAATGTATTACAGATATAATCTAATTTATAGAGGAAAACACTACTTATTGCCGTATTGTAATGTGAATAAACAATTCAAATTAATTTAAAAAACAGCAGTACAATTGTCGTTTATCAGAAACACATGATGAAATAGGTTGAAGAAAGTAGCAGATGAGTGTGCTGCCTGTTCCTTTGAAACTCAGCATTTTACTTTTATACATCTATAGATGATGTATGTGTGTTTATAGTCTCAGAGACTTAATACAGTCACTTGTAATTTTGGGGTTCCACACCGAAAGTCTCATGTAAAATGGTGACTTTCTTTAAAAAGGGATTTTTTTCCCCAGTAAATTCATTAAGAAAAAAATGTACAAGCAATAAATGTTAATTTATAGTTTGGTACCACCTGCAGTGTATGTATGTTGCCTTATGAATCTGAGCCAACATAAAAAAAGGTCAGTAATGGTGTCATTAAGAGATCTAGTGTATAGATAATGGCTAACCCCTTTCTCCAAAGCCCCCCCCCCCCTCCCCACTTTCTCCTTACCCCCTCAAGTCCTTTTGTTTATGTTTTTCTCTCTTTTATTTTATTTGTTTCTTGTGTCTTTCTAGTGTCTTTTTTAAACGAGTATGGCCATATGTAAACCTTATAGCTTTGATTTGATTTTACCACCTTACTGTATGGTATATTTTTGCTTTTTTTTGTATCTATTTAAATATAAACGTATTACACAAGAGAAAAAGTATCTAGTGAGAGGAAAGGATTTGACAGATTCAGTTTCTGCTCTCTTGATCGCTTGAACACAACTCCTCGTGAACACTTCCACATTCATTTTAGGGCGGTGTCACTATGACATCATTAGGATTCGTTCAGGTGTGTGGAGGGGAGGTCCTTTAGCAGTGGAGAGGAGGTTTACAGCTAATGTGATCTGACACAAAATCAGAGAAGATCCATCAAACTCTCCTCTCACTCTAAAGGGTCTCCCACAGGAAAAAAAAAAAGTAAATTAAACAATTCCTTCCTTCTCCAACCCCCTCTGGTATATGATAAAACCAGTATATGTTTATCCTTACTCTAGGTACAACTAGATTTCATCCCCAGGCAGAGCTGGATTAAGACAGGGGGGCCCCATACATCTAAAATTAAGGCAGTGGTTCCCAAACTTTTGCAGTTTGCGGCCCCCTTAGAGTCTCCATATTCAAGGCACCCCTCCAAAATAATTATCAAGCAGTCCCGTTTTATAAGTAGTTGGGTCAAAATAACGTAATAAGTATTTAGGTCAGGACGGAAATACTTAGTAAGTTATTTGCAAAAATAATACACATAAATCCAAGTGAAAATAATATTTTTATATTTTTTTTTCTATTATATTTCTGTCAAAGAATAATTTACAGCTAACTCACTCTGTGCCCCCTCTGTATCCTCTCCACATACTCTGTGCCCCTCTGCATCCTCTCCACACAATCTGTGCCCCTCTGCATCCTATATATATATTTATATATATATATATATATATATATATATATATATTCATACAGGGCCCTCTATTTTATTAATCACTATTACAGTAATTATCGAAGCCTGCCACTTATATTAAAGCTTTAATTAGATTACATATATATATATATATATATATATATACACACACACATACATATACACATACATATACATACACACTATTTTATTCAAACTTTAATACAAGCGGATGGCTTCGGTAATTACTTTACCAATGATTAATATAATAAAATCTGCCACGCTGGCATTGGCGATACCAGTCTAAAATTAATATTTAATGTATATTTTTTGAAAAAACATAACTGAACAAATAATCACATGTATATACATATTTAAGAAGACCCTTTATAGCACGATTACTACTTGATTGCTTGATTAAATATGTCAAATGTCGCCAGAATATATTATATATATATATATATATTTATTGCACATCAAGCAGTCAAGTAATAATCATGCTATGAAGGGTCTTCTTAAATATGTATATACATAAAATGAATAGTCATATGTATATACATATTTAAGAAGACCCTTCATAATGAAGGGTCTTCTAGGTATATTTACTTATATAGAGAGTAGGCGACTCACCTACTCTCTTCATGGCGAGGAGGAGCTGCTGCAGCTGCACTTGCGCAGCATCTCCATTTCGGCCATTTTGGATTGTACAGCAGCCACGGTGCTGCTGACAGAGTGGTCGCATGTGTCAGCGGAGACCCTGCCGGCCACCACATCTGACATCTGACAGCCTGCTGTCAGTTTCTACCCGACCGCAACTGACAGCTGTCAGATGCGACGGCCGGCGGGATCTCCACTGACACATGCGACCACTCTCTCAGCAGCACCGCGGCTGCTGTCAGCAGAGGGAATCATGCAGGCGGTGCGGGGCCCTTGTAGAGAGGGGGGCCCGGGGCACGTGCCCCCTGTGCCCCCCTTAATCCGGCCATGTCCCCAGGTAAACGACACGCACCCAGGTGTCCAAGTGATGTAAATGAACACGTGATTCATCAGACAAGGCCATCTTGTTTTACTGGTCCATGTCCAGTTACGGTGCTCACGTGCTCATTGTAGGTGCTTTCGGCAGTGGTCAGGGGACTGCATGGGCACTCTGACCAGTCTGCAGCTACACAGACCCATATGCAGCAAGATGTGAAGCACTGTGTGTTCTGACACCTTTCTATCAAAGGCATTAACTTTTTCAGCAACTTGTGCTACAGTAGCTCTTCTGTGGCCTTGGATCAGAAGGTGTAGCCTTCGTTCCTCACGCACATTAATAAGCTTTGGGTGCCCATGACCCTGTAGCTGATTCACAGGTTGTCTTTTCTAGGACCACTTTTGAAAAGTACTAACCACTTTATACCAGGAACACCCGACAAGACCTGTCATTTTGGATATGCCCTGACCAGGTCTTCTAGCCATCACAAATTGGCCCTTGTGAAAGTCGCTCAGATCCTTACTCTATAAAAATGTTTTTGCTTCCAACACATAAACTTCAAGAACTGACCGTTCATTTGCTACCTAATATATCCCGCCCCTAAACATTGTAACAATCAACGCTGTTCACTTTGCCTGCCAGTGGTCCTAATGTTGTGGCATGTCGGTATATATCTCTCTCTTCTTCTTTCTCTCTCTCTCTCTTTATATGTATATATATATATATATATATATATATATATATATATATATATATGTATATATAGTGAAAGCCTGTCAATTTTACCATTGGCAGGGGGTTATCACTGTGGGTAACCATTTTATGTATCAGGTGAAATTCAAAAAGCCCGATTGCTGGCAGAAATGAGTTTTAGGACTTTTTGCCCTCTGAACAATCTGCCCCTGGGTATTCACAAACAGACAAAGGGATAAGGGGGCCCTGCTCACAAGTTTACTATCTGCAGAAGAACAGGAATTTAATTCCTGAGATTGTGTGCTACATATCGCATATTGTTCTGGGCGGACTACAATGGGGAAAAATTCTTAGTGGGATGACTTGACCAGGCACAATAACATAGTTGATGAGGTTGAAAAAAGACACCAGTCCATCAAGTTCAACCTAATTTGGATCTCCTGCGATCCTGCACTTATATTTGAAATTAATCCAGAGTAGGCAACCGCCCATCTGTTTCAATTTTGAAAATCCCCCCAGACTCAATATTGCAATCCAATTTTTACCCTATATCCACTACTATCCTTTATTTTAAATTAACGGTCGTATCCCTGGATACACCTTTCCGCTAAAAAATTTGTCTAACCCTTTCTTAAACATATCTGGTGTGGGAGTATCCAGAAGGATGTTTAAGCATAGAAAGGCAATAAATGTAAGTTTTGAGTGGACTGTGCAGTGGTGTAGTAATTGGGTAGAATACCCTTAAGGGTTCAAAAAGGTGGTTTGGGAATTTGATAAGGAAATAAATATTTATCTGGTGTTTTAAAAACTAAAAATACTTTTAAAATGTAAATGTAAAATTGGGTACACAACACCCTTTTTTCCCAAGTTAATACATCAGAGCGAATAATGAGATTGTAAGCTTGCGAGCAAGGCCTTCTCACTTCTTTGTCTGTTTTACCCAGTTTGTTTATTAGTTTACTATGTTTGTCCCCAATTGTAAAGCGCTACGGAATATGTTGGCACTATATAAATAAATGATGATGATGATGAATGAGACACCCACCTATTGCAAGATGCTGCTATCCCCCTGTACATATACTGGAGATTTCTGTTGGAGAGCTTCATAACCAATGTAGGAGAGCTACATCAAGGAAGGGTGGTTTAAGGTGATCTGGGGTCCCTGAGCTGTGCATATACAATTTTGCAGATACAAATTGCGATTTTCAACTGTATGTCAAACATACATTACACAGCATGTACTATACACCACATAATGTCACAGTCACAGAGTAGGGCAGCACAGTGGCCTAGTGGTTAGCACGTCTGCCTCACAGCACTGGGGTCATGAGTTCGATTCCCGACCATGGCCTTATCTGTGTGGAGTTTGTATGTTCTCCCTGTGTTTGCGTGGGTTTCCTCCGGGTGCTCCGGTTTCCTCCCACACTCCAAAAACATACTGGTAGGTTAATTGGCTGCAATCAAAAAAAAATTGACCCTAGTCTCTGTCTGTCTCCCTCTCTGTCTGTCTTTGTGTGAGTGTGTGTATATATTAGGGAATTTAGACTGTAAGCTCCAATGGGGCAGGGACTGATGTGAATGAGTTCTCTGTACAGCGCTGCGGAATTAGTGGCGCTATATAAATAAATGATGATGATGATGATGATAATGTACATTTAACATGGAGCCAGGACTCACAGCATGCATCTCTCCTTGACCTTTCTCCCCATGTCACACATTTATGCCCCCACATCTCACATATGCCCCCCCACGTTCCTTTAGTCACATATGCTTTCCGCCATTCTCTCCTTGTAATGTAGGCTCCTCTCCCAACTCCATAGGTACCTGCTGCTGTGTCTATTGGAGGAGAATTCTGTTCTTCTTCACAGCAGCTTTAACCACTTCTACTAAATGCTGGAAGTAACCCCCACTGAAGCGATGCACCCACTGCAAGTCAGGTGTAAATGACGGCTGATAGTGGTGACGGATATGGGTAGTATTTGATTCATTAAATTACACATATGCATGCCACTAGCTAGCACAGAACTAACTAAGATAGACTATAAAAAGGCATTGTATGTACAGTGTGCATTGAAAGCATCTTTATCTATGTATTTAATGTAGAAATATAAATAAAATTCTTTGAAGAAAAATATTTCTATAAATGATTTTACTGTTAAGAGTTGTTCTTATATTTTATGTTACAATTTCTTTTATGCTTTCTGATATGATCTTTAATTGTACATACGCATGTGCATATTCTGCGGTCTGTTCTGTGTCTACTGATGACATATACTATTTAGCCGGCGCATGCTCACATCCAGATTCAAATCCATACGTATCTTGAAATCTGGATGAATCTTGAATTAAGGTTGTAATTATGCACATATTTCATGTTCTTTTTTTATAACACAATTAAGTTCAAATAGTTTTCGGACCTGAATCAGGACCAATGTCCATAGATATATTGGTTCTTGCTCTTAACTCATGCTCAATATGTGGGTGACCATAGATAGCTTGTGACCCATAAAAGTAGGTGGCATTGTGCCATTGGGTATGTATAAATTTGCTGCACCATGTCAATATTGCTTTTTTTATGAGACCTAAGAAAATTAACATTGAGAATTCTAAAGTCAAATGAGAAATTGCCAGATTTTTTTGTAATTCTTTTTGTTCCCAAGCCTTGTTGAACAGAATTGCTGCTCTTGCCAAGAACAACAGGGCCTCTTAGTTGATTATGCAGTAGCTATAGATGTTTCTTCAGATACTAGGGACACACAGGGACCTATTAACGAGTGATAACAACCTATCTGGTGTCTCTCTTCCTGTGGCTATATGCATATTTTGTTTACAGTTCACATTTTGATACTATTAAGGGAATCTAGTCCTTCCACCTCCCCTCAAAATTTGCAGCAAAAATGTGCATATCCTGCTTCACATATCATTTTAAATATTTTCTCTTAAAACTATGTTGTCCTCCTATCATAACAGTTGGGTTATTCATTAAGCTGTCATCGCTCTGGCTTTGTGCTCCTAAGCGTGGTTCAAGTTGAATTTTTTTACTTGTCCCTGTAGAACTATCTCACTCATCGCTATGTGTGGTAACTCTCTGCTTATGATGCTTCTGAGGTCTTCATGTCAACATTGACTGTTTAGGCTCAGACGCCCAATGCTTTACCGACGGGCAAATTGAAATTCATGAGGCAGTAATACGGCAAGAAGCCAAAATTAAAATCTTTGAAACAATCTGGGGAAAATAATGAATTGCAGAGAGCCATCACTGACAAAATGTATGTATATATATATATATATATATATATATATATATATACATATATATATATATTATTTTATTGTTCGAAGTGGAAATTTAGAAGTGCTTGTTATGGAACTTTCACTTTGATATGACTATTGAGTGAAATTAATTTTAGATGCATTTAAACACTATATAGTACAATATAAAACATATTAAATGTAGAGATGCTCAGGCTCGGTTCCCCGAGAGCCAAACATACCCGAACTTAGCAGATCCGAGCTTTTTCGGAATTGAAAACGAGCAAAACGTCATTGTTACGTCGTCGGATTTCAGATTTTGCAAGTTTTGGATTCTATAAGTACCGCCCTTCACGGCGATCCAGCGCCATTTCACAGAGGGACACAGAAGGGGTAGCACAGTTTGTAGAGCAGTTGGGCAGCAACATAGGTAGAATAGAAAGAGGAGGGGTAGCAGTGTTCTTCAAAGTCTACAGTGACATTCAGGAAAGCTCCATTGCTCCACTGCTAATTGTCATTGCTGATATAGAATTAATAGGGCAGGTTTGGTCTTCTAAATCTGCCGTCCCATAATGTACAGTATTATATAGGTAACACACTAAGAGAAGAACTCCATTGCTAATTGTCATTGCTGAAATAGAATTCATAGAGCAGGCTTGGACTTCTAATTCTGCAGTCCCATAATGTACAGTGTTATATAGGTAACACACAAAGAGGAGAGCTCCATTGCTCCATTGCTAATTGTCATTGCTGAAATACAAATACTAGGGCTGGCAGACTTTTCTTCTGAATTTGCTGTCACATTGTACGGTGTTATATAGGTTACACACAAAGAGGAGAGCTGCATTGCTAATTGTCATTGCTGAAATAGAAATTATAGGGCTATCTGGCTTGGTCTAAATCTCCAGTTACATTTCACTGCACCATAGCTCACTCAGAAAAAAGAGAGGTGGCAGGGTTCAGAGCTAAAACAGAAATTGTAATAATAGGGCTGTCAGTGTTCTTAAAAGTCTCCAGTGACATTCTACTGTGCCATAGTTCATACAGAAACAGGAGGGGTTACATTGTTGTTGTCACTCTCCAGTCTCAGTCATGATGATACTAATCCCTCTACCTTATGTGCTAAAAAAAAAAAGCTTGTACCTTTTTAAAAAATAAAATCTTTCTAAAAAAGGTGAAAGTTTACTGTAGAAAAAACATAAAATTGCCAAGATGCCATTCTACCCAAAATATTACCCAGCATACCAGCTCAGGTAGCTCCCTTCTCTTAGCTAGATTTCTGCACCTGCAATATACACTGTCATCATATTCACCCTCATCATTGTGTACATCTCCCTCAAACAATACTAATTCATCCCCACTGGAATCCACCATCACAGAAATATGTGTACTTTGATGTAATTGCCGATAATGGCCTTCCTCATGGAATTTGTAGTTCATTTTATGGCAGAGCTGTCACGATTTTTGGGCAATTCTTTTAGACCAGCCCAAATGTCAAAATGTTGTGCTGACTTATCTGCAGTACCGCTGGGTGTCTTGGGAAAGCTTAGTTTTTTCCTAGAAGCAGTTGGCAGAGAAAATGAAGGAGCAGACGTCGTTGTGTCATGTACCACTTGAGCTGTCAGCCTGCTGACCAGGAGCTAATTGCATCTCTTGTGATCTGGGACAGTGGGAAATAAAGACATAGCTCTTAAACCTAGGATTAAGCACAGTTGGCAAAATGTAGTGTTCCGATTTCAAGATGTTGATAATTCTTGGATCCTGTCAAAGCAAATTAAGTGCTTGATCTACAAATACAATATAGTTAGCATATTTGCTTTGTTTCATTTCCTCCTTCAATTTCTCTAGCGTTTTCTCAAAAAGTCTAATTAGGGGTATCACTTGACTGAAGCTAACAGTGTCTGCACTCTCTTCACAGGTGACTTCTTCACTGGACTAAAGTACATTCCCCCTCAAATTCTATTCTACTTGCAGCTGCTGCATTCTCCTACATGCTGTTGCACAATCTCAAAAATGATCCTAAATTTTTCGGGACACAGACAGCATCTCCTGCATGTCATTGTCATTTTTTAAAAAGTTTTGTACCACCAAGTTGATTGTGTGAGCAAAACAGGAAATGTGATGGAATTCCCCCCGCTGTAATGCTCTAACAATATTGGTCACGGTATCAGAAATCACATATTCTCAGGAGAGTCCGAGCAGGATAAGCCATGTTGCAATGACATCCCTTACTCTTTCATGAGGTTGTCAGCGGTATTACCTCTGACCTGCGCCTTGTCTCGTCTCTGATAACCACCTCTCACTCCCGCCTTCAAGACTTCTCCCGTGCTGCTGCCCACTTATAGAATTCCCTACCATGCTCAATTAGACTTTCCCACAGCCTTCAAATCTTTGCTCTTTGAAAACCCATTTCTTTTTTAGAGGTGATCTTATCCTCGATAACACTATTCACACTAATGCACCCTCACAACTATACCAATCTCCAATCTGAGCCACACTCGCTCCTCATGTTTCAGCTATTCCCTCTTCCCTTTAGAATGTAAGCTCTCTAATTAGCAGGGTCCTCCATACCCTTTGTTTTCATGTCTCCATTCATTTTGTCTGTCTTGTCTGTGCTTGTTTTACATATGTCTTGTTTTATGTATGTCCTTGTCTTCCCTACTGTACGGTGCTGTGGAGCACTGTGGTGCCTTACAAATCTACGATAATATTATTATTAATAATAATAATAATAATAATAATAATAATAATAATAATATGCCTCTTAGTGAAGCAGATTATACACAGAGTAGCCTGACAAATGTGACGTTTTTGGGTACATGCTGCTGCTGTTCCTGCTGGTGATGACGAATCACCGACTGACCCAGTGGGCTGTCACAGTCATATAATCTTTAGTTTGCCCAGTTTAGCTTGTCCCCATATCTGTGGTTAAGTGTTCAGTGGGTAGAAGGGCATTTTTTGTAGCCCAATAATTACATTTTTACAAACCTTCTGGTAGAGGTGAGGAATAGCTTTTCTAATAAAATGGTGTTGTGATGGAATTTGTTAACGGGGTCACAAGACCTCAAATATTTGTTTAACAGCAGCTGCATTAATAGTGGATATTGGACGCAGATCTAATACTAGCATAGTCACCATGGCGTCTGTGATCCGCTTTGCGACTGGGTGACAGCTTTCAATCTTGCTAAGGATGTTTAACAGTCAATTGATGTAAACTACTAGTAGTCTTCTTCTTGGTCGTCTTCTGGGTTGAAGATCCACCCCCAGCAGCAGGAGCAGCAGCAGTGGGCCTAACGCACAAGGATTCTTCTGAGGAGTCCTGGATAGGGGAGGAGTCATCTCGCATTAGCAGCTTGGATGCAGGACTAATTCCGATTACTTGTGAGGATATTGATGATGAAGGTGTTGGGGGTGTAGATTGCAGGTGCTAGGATCTAGGTGAGAGAAGGGAGGTATCTGATGCTGGACTGCTTGTTTTTTAGCATTAGTTTCTGATTTTCCCAAGAGCTTTCCATGAACTCGATTCAAATAGGGTAACATGGATGAGGATCCTAGATGGTTAAGCTCCCTTCCTCTACTGACTGTGGCTTTACAAACGCTACAAATGGTTAGCCAACTGTTGTCAGGATTTGGGTAAAAATAATTCCACACATAAGAGGTGGATTTTTTGGTCTTATGCCCAGGCATGACAATGGCCTTCTTCTTATCACTGGCAAGACCGCTGCAGTCTTTGTTTGAAAGTGTGTGCAAATAATACTGTGACCTGTGAGGTGGTCAAAATTGACTGGAAATGACTTGAAATTAGTGTTATTGAGGTTAATAATAATGTAGGAACAAAAAAAAGTGCAAAATGATGTGATTTTAGCATATTTTAGCAATTTTTCTAAAAAAGTAAAGATACAAAACCAAAACCAAAATGCAAAACACACGAGGGTGGTTTTGCCATAACTAAACCCAAAACACGAAGCTAATCCAGATCCAAAACCAAAACCAGTTCACGGGGATCAGTGAGCATTTCTAATTTAATGATGCAAGGCAATCCACCCTGTCCCCCCCACCTCTCCTGAGTCCAATTACCTTTTCTCTGTGTCCCTACACTTCCCCCTCATGTCTCCTTTGTGTACTTACATTTTTCCTCATTTCTCCATAATATTATAATACAACTTTCGAAAATATCTCCCTTACTTCTTCCATATTACCCTTTATCTTTTCCTTATCTGTTTCCTTTCTCCGTTCTTATGTGCCCCTATCTTCATTACAAGACAGTACATGGTATTATAGGACAATACAGTAAACAAATAACATTACAACTCTCAACACAGCTAAAAATAGCTTAGATGGGCAATGGGGTACCAGTGGTATATTCAGGGCAATGTCACTCACCGGACTGTGAGTGCTTCTTCCCGGACATTTAGGAACCGTGGCCGTCCTCCATCCTGAGGGACTGCGCATGCGCAGCCCTTTCTATACCTTCAGTGTATGTTCCTTTAACTTAATTGGCAGATCAGGCAACCTCCCTATATTAAGCACCTGTGGTCATCACCACATTGCCTGATCTTGGAGTCTCATTCCCCATGAGTCTCTGAAGGTGTTCCTGTGTTTCCTTGTTTATTCAGCCCTGCTGATTCCTGTGGTTTCCAAACCACTTCTACCTCTGTGGTTTCCAAACCACTTCTACTACTGTGGTTCCCATACCACTTCTACCATCTACTGTATCATCGTGACTGTGAGCTGATTCCTATCCGCTGCCTCCGTGCACTACAGTCTTCTAACCACTTCAACTCTACCATGTATTATTGGGACTGTTAGCTGATGCCTATCCGCTGCCTCCGTGCACTACAGTCTTTCATCCACATCCACTCACCTGTTCATGATTGTGACTGTTAGCTGATTCCTATCCGCTGCCTCTGTGCACTACAGTCTTCAACCTGCAACTCGTCTGTGTTTCATCATCGTGACTGCTAGCTGATTCCTATCCGCTGCCTCCGTGCACTACAGTCTTCAACCTGCAACCCGTCTGTGTTTCATCGTGACTGTTTGGCTGATTCCTATCCGCTGCCTCTGTGCGCTTCAGTCTTCAGTCCTTGTCTACTCTCCGTGATCATCTGTTCCAGTTCAACTCTGCTCCGGTGTCCCATCGTTACTGCACCTGCTGGTTGCTATTGGTTACCTCCGTGTTCCCGCAGAGACCCGCTGCTGTTACTTCTCAGCGCTACTCATCCATCTACTGCTGATCCGCTCTCCACGCCTTCCTGTGTTCCCTGCTGGTCTACCTACCTGTGCGCTGCACCTGCTAGACCCCTGCTTCACCCATCCAGGGACTGGTATCCTGCTGGCCTCCTGCCCTTCAGGTATCTCTGCACTCCTGTCTGACTGCCTTCTCCTGAACCACGGTATGCATACTTCCCATTGACTGTGCTGTGTATTGCATACCTTGCTGGACTGTGTTGGTTCTCCTCTGGAGTGTACTATCCGCTGAGTCTATTGCCATCATTGACTGTGTTATCTCATGCCGGATTACTTCAAGAGACTTTCTATATTGGCAGTGTTGTTCAGTCATTTATACATTTATATTGTGCATATTACTGTGGATCAAAGTCAAGGTGCCCGTGTATATATTGTGTTGCAGTCTCTCCCCGTGCACCTCCTCACATATATATTCAGTAGTACCACTTGCTAGTGGCAGACCACTGACTCCTGTTTACAGTTTCACCTGTTCCAGTATCCTCTCACATAGCAGTGGTACAACTTGCTAACGCAGACCACTGACTCCCCGGATACCTCCACTTGGATTCCATTCCTTCACTCGGACAGCGGTACAACTTGCTATCCGCAGACCGCTGACTCTCATCACCTCCTCGTTTCTGTTGGACATTCCTCCTCACTATAGCAGTGGTACAACTTGCTACCGCAGACCACTGACTACCTTCACGTGTCCTTTGTCCATACAGTTCCTCGTGTATTACTACCTCCATATTGCCAGTGCTGCTAGTCATAGACTTTCCTGAGCATCTCATCATCTGCTATTTCCTGTTCCGTGATCACCCTGCTACCAGAGTACCATATTACCACCTATACTGCTCTGGTAAGCCTATCACCTGGTGATCCCTGGGTAAAGACTCCTAGTGCCCGTGACAGTAAGATCAGGCCATGACAGACCCAGATACGGAACCTACCGCTAAAGAGATGCTGCAGCATCTGGTCAGTCGTGTGGAGCAACAGGATGCTCGCCAACAGCTGTTACTTCAATGTTACCAATCGTTAACCTCCCAAGGAACATCTGGACAGACTGTTACAGCTAGTATTGAAGCTCCTGTGCTTTCCTCCGTTTCCCCAGTGCCATCCCAGGTGTCTACAGCTCCTACGCTTCACCTGCCTACTCCGTCAAAATATGACGGGGACCCCAAAACTTGTAGAGGTTTCCTTAACCAATGTTCAGTCCATTTTGAACTCCAACCTCAAAATTTTTCTACCCATCGTTCCAGAGTGGCCTATCTTATCTCATTGTTTTCTGGACAAGCCCTGGCTTGGGCCTCCCCTCTGTGGGAAAGAAACGATCCAATTCTACAAGATAGTGCCAAATTCATTTCCACGTTCCGAAGTGTGTTCGATGAACCAGGTCGTGTGATCTCCGCTGCTTCCAGCATTCTTCGTTTGCGACAAGGCTCCCATACAGTAGGACAGTATGTCATTCAATTTAGGATCTTAGCCTCTGAACTTCAGTGGAACACTGAAGCATTAGTTGCCGCCTTCTGGCAGGGGCTCTCCGATAAAATTAAAGATGCACTGACTACCCAAGAGCTTCCTTCGTCACTAGAAGATTTGATCTCTCTTTGCCATCGTGTAGACATGAGATTTCGTGAAAGAGAATCTGAGAAAACAACTTCTGCTAAAGCACCTCTTCGTTTAAACCCTCAATTTCGTCCAGTTTCACCTTCTGTGATTCCCATGGAGATAGGACGTTCCAAATTATCTTTAGAAGAGAGGAAACGAAGAGTAAAGAATAGACTCTGTATCTATTGTGCTGATTCCACACATATGCTCAGTTCTTGCCCTAAGAAATCGGGAAATGCCAGGCCCTAACTAGTTCTGGAGAGGTGAAGTTAGGGTCCCTGGAGTCCTCTCCATTGTCTATGAAATCTAAAGTCTGCGCTTTCGATGTTACGATTTCCTTTGCTACTAAATCCTTTGAGTCACAGGCATTGATTGATTCCGGAGCAGCAGGAAATTTCATTTCTAAATCACTAGTGAATCAATGGTCCCTACCAGTGATCACTTTAAAAACACCCATTACTGTGACGGCTATAGATGGATCACGTCTCATCAATGGTCTCATCACCCAGAGTACGTCTCCAGTAACCCTTCAGATTGGTGTACTACACCATGAAGAAATTTCGTTTTTAATTCTTCCTGTTACGACAAGTCCGATTGTCTTAGGCCTTCCATGGCTTCAATGTCACTCTCCCCAGATTGACTGGCGCACCCCTCAAGTTACGTCTTGGGGGCCTGAATGTCACCATCGTTGTCTCTCTCAAGTTATTCCTCTTAAAGTACAGCAATCTTCCATCTCATCTTCCTCCCCGGGACTCCCTCCTCAGTATGCTTCATTTGCCGATGTGTTTGATAAAGCTCAGTCTGAACGTCTTCCTCCTCATCGTTCTTGGGATTGTCCGATCGACCTTCTACCTGGCAAGACTCCTCCCAGGGGTCGGGTCTATCCTCTCTCGTTACCTGAAACTCAAGCCACATCTGAGTACATACAGGAGAATCTCCAGCGTGGGTTCATTCGACCTTCCACCTCTCCCGCTGGAGCTGGGTTCTTCTTCGTCAAAAAGAAGGATGGATCATTACGCCCTTGTATAGATTTTCGTGGACTCAACGCCATTACTATCAAGAATCGGTATCCCATTCCGCTGATCACTGA
This sequence comes from Mixophyes fleayi, assembly GCF_038048845.1. Classification (NCBI taxonomy): domain Eukaryota; kingdom Metazoa; phylum Chordata; class Amphibia; order Anura; family Limnodynastidae; genus Mixophyes; species Mixophyes fleayi. The sequence goes on along the minus strand of NC_134407.1, from coordinate 74,149,673 downwards.
GCTATTTGATCGCATCAAGGGAGCTCGGATATTTACTAAGTTGGATCTTCGTGGTGCCTACAATTTAATTAGAATCCGTTCCGGTGACGAATGGAAGACCGCGTTTAACACCAGAGATGGGCATTACGAATATTTAGTAATGCCCTTCGGGCTGTGTAATGCCCCCGCGGTTTTCCAGGGTTTCATCAATGAGATCTTTCGGGACTTATTATATGTATGTGTCGTTGTCTACCTGGACGACATATTGATCTTCTCACAGGACCTGCCTTCTCATCACCAACATGTGGCAGAGGTCCTCTCCAGACTACGGAAAAACTCATTGTTCTGTAAATTGGAAAAATGTTCATTCGAGTTACCCCAGATTCCATTCTTGGGGTATATAGTTTCCGGAGTTGGCCTGAAGATGGATCCAGACAAAGTAAATGCTGTACTACATTGGCCTCAGCCAACTACTCTTCGTGCCATCCAGCGTTTTTTAGGTTTTGCCAATTACTATAGACGCTTCATTCAAGACTTCTCATCCATTGCATCTCCCATTGTGGCCTTAACTCGGAAAGGGGCTAATACTAAGCAATGGTCATCTGAGGCTCTCCAAGCCTTTCAAATCCTCAAAGAGTCCTTCTCGTCTGCTCCCATTCTGCGACAACCTGATGTGACACTCCCCTTCTTCCTAGAAGTAGATGCCTCTAATGTGGGCTTAGGAGCTATTCTCTCCCAACGCTCGGAGCAACAAAAATTACATCCTTGTGCCTTCTACTCTCGGGGTCTTCTGCCCGCAGAGAAAAACTATACTATCGGGGACAAGGAGTTGCTGGCCATCAAAGCTGCATTAGAGGAATGGAGATACTTGTTGGAAGGAGCTCGCCATCCGGTGACGATCTTCACGGATCATAAGAACTTGTCATATTTGCAATCTGCTCAATGCTTGAACCCTCGTCAAGCAAGATGGTCTCTTTTCTTTTCCCGTTTTGAATTAATTATAACCTTCAAACCAGCTGCTAAGAACAAGAAAGCTGACGCTCTATCTCGAGCTTTTGTGACGTCCTCTGATATAGAAGAGGTTCCCAACCATGCTATTCTAGACCCCAAATGTATTTCTCTGGCTGCTTCATCCACCAAAATGCTACCATTTGGGAAGACCCTCGTGCCTCCTACTCTGAGGAGGAAAATCCTTTCGTGGTTCCATGCCTCTCGTTTTTCTGGACACGCCGGTGAACATAAGACCTTTGAGATTCTCTCTCGTAGTTACTGGTGGCCTTCAATGAGGAGAGACGTCAAAGAGTTTATTGCTTCCTGTGATTTATGTTCTCAGTTCAAATCCTCCCGCAGAACTCCAGCAGGGTTGCTGCGACCACTACCCATTCCGTCCAAGCCTTGGACCCATATTAGTATGGATTTCGTTACTGATTTGCCACCAAGTAAGAATCACAATACTATTTGGGTAGTGGTAGACAGATTTTCGAAGATGGCTCATTTCGTCCCTCTGTCCGGTTTACCTTCCTCGTCTACTCTGGCTGAACATTTCATTAAAGAAATCTTCCGCATCCATGGATGTCCGTCTGAGATTGTGTCAGATAGAGGAGTACAATTCGTTTCCAGATTCTGGCGGGCCCTTTGTAAAACCTTGGGCATACGATTAGCACTCTCATCGTCTTACCATCCGCAATCTAACGGACAAACGGAACGAGTCAATCAAGATCTTGAGACTTTTATTAGGATGTTCTCTTCAGCCAACCAAGACAACTGGGTAGAATTGCTCCCTTGGGCTGAATTCGCCCATAACAACATGTACCATGAGTCATCATCCAAAACTCCATTCTTTGTGGTCTACGGTCACCATCCGTCTTTTCCGGAATTTCCTGCCCTCCCGCCCACCCAAGTTCCTGCTGTGGAGACTGCTTGTCAGACCTTCAAAAATATCTGGTCTCAGGTCAAAACCTGTTTAAAGAAGACATCTAACAAATATAAGTCTTTCGCAGATAAGAAGAGGCGGGCTATTCCACCACTAAAAATTGGAGATCGTGTCTGGTTATCTACCAAAAATATTCGTTTGAAGGTTCCATCTATGAAATTCGCCCCTCGTTTTATTGGTCCATATAGGATCATTCAAGTTATCAATCCAGTATGTGTTAAACTTCTTCTTCCTAAGAATCTTCGGATCTCCAATGCCTTCCATGTGTCCTTGCTCAAACCTCTCATCATCAACCGTTTCTCGACTCCTTCCTCAGCACCGCAGCCAGTTCAAGTTCATCAGGAGGAGGATTTCGAGATTACTGAGGTATTGGATGCAAAAATTTCGCGAGGAGTCCTCCGTTTCCTCGTTCATTGGAAGGGCTTTGGTCCTGAGGAGCGTTCATGGATCAAAGCTGAAGATCTTAATGCTCCTGCCCTTCTGAAGAAGTTTTATTCCAAAAATCCGGACAAGCCCGGTTCCAGGCGTTCTGTGCCCACCTTTAAAAGGGGGGGTACTGTCACTCACCGGACTGTGAGTGCTTCTTCCCGGACATTTAGGAACCGTGGCCGTCCTCCATCCTGAGGGACTGCGCATGCGCAGCCCTTTCTATACCTTCAGTGTATGTTCCTTTAACTTAATTGGCAGATCAGGCAACCTCCCTATATTAAGCACCTGTGGTCATCACCACATTGCCTGATCTTGGAGTCTCATTCCCCATGAGTCTCTGAAGGTGTTCCTGTGTTTCCTTGTTTATTCAGCCCTGCTGATTCCTGTGGTTTCCAAACCACTTCTACCTCTGTGGTTTCCAAACCACTTCTACTACTGTGGTTCCCATACCACTTCTACCATCTACTGTATCATCGTGACTGTGAGCTGATTCCTATCCGCTGCCTCCGTGCACTACAGTCTTCTAACCACTTCAACTCTACCATGTATTATTGGGACTGTTAGCTGATGCCTATCCGCTGCCTCCGTGCACTACAGTCTTTCATCCACATCCACTCACCTGTTCATGATTGTGACTGTTAGCTGATTCCTATCCGCTGCCTCTGTGCACTACAGTCTTCAACCTGCAACTCGTCTGTGTTTCATCATCGTGACTGCTAGCTGATTCCTATCCGCTGCCTCCGTGCACTACAGTCTTCAACCTGCAACCCGTCTGTGTTTCATCGTGACTGTTTGGCTGATTCCTATCCGCTGCCTCTGTGCGCTTCAGTCTTCAGTCCTTGTCTACTCTCCGTGATCATCTGTTCCAGTTCAACTCTGCTCCGGTGTCCCATCGTTACTGCACCTGCTGGTTGCTATTGGTTACCTCCGTGTTCCCGCAGAGACCCGCTGCTGTTACTTCTCAGCGCTACTCATCCATCTACTGCTGATCCGCTCTCCACGCCTTCCTGTGTTCCCTGCTGGTCTACCTACCTGTGCGCTGCACCTGCTAGACCCCTGCTTCACCCATCCAGGGACTGGTATCCTGCTGGCCTCCTGCCCTTCAGGTATCTCTGCACTCCTGTCTGACTGCCTTCTCCTGAACCACGGTATGCATACTTCCCATTGACTGTGCTGTGTATTGCATACCTTGCTGGACTGTGTTGGTTCTCCTCTGGAGTGTACTATCCGCTGAGTCTATTGCCATCATTGACTGTGTTATCTCATGCCGGATTACTTCAAGAGACTTTCTATATTGGCAGTGTTGTTCAGTCATTTATACATTTATATTGTGCATATTACTGTGGATCAAAGTCAAGGTGCCCGTGTATATATTGTGTTGCAGTCTCTCCCCGTGCACCTCCTCACATATATATTCAGTAGTACCACTTGCTAGTGGCAGACCACTGACTCCTGTTTACAGTTTCACCTGTTCCAGTATCCTCTCACATAGCAGTGGTACAACTTGCTAACGCAGACCACTGACTCCCCGGATACCTCCACTTGGATTCCATTCCTTCACTCGGACAGCGGTACAACTTGCTATCCGCAGACCGCTGACTCTCATCACCTCCTCGTTTCTGTTGGACATTCCTCCTCACTATAGCAGTGGTACAACTTGCTACCGCAGACCACTGACTACCTTCACGTGTCCTTTGTCCATACAGTTCCTCGTGTATTACTACCTCCATATTGCCAGTGCTGCTAGTCATAGACTTTCCTGAGCATCTCATCATCTGCTATTTCCTGTTCCGTGATCACCCTGCTACCAGAGTACCATATTACCACCTATACTGCTCTGGTAAGCCTATCACCTGGTGATCCCTGGGTAAAGACTCCTAGTGCCCGTGACAGGCAAGCTGAAACCTGTGCCTATGAGAGTGATTAACAGGATCAGAACCACTGATAGAGGTGTGAAGAAAATGTTGGAGTAGAGTCAAGAGGTAGAGAGCCCAAGGAGGTGCACAGTAAATCTAGTGTGCAGAAGTGATAGGTAATGAAAAGAGGAAGAACAGGAGGGAAGAGGGCCCCTCTCATGAGAACTTACAATCTAAAGAGAAAAAGGCATACAAATGGTTGACAGAAGGAGGGGGTTGAAGCAAGAGTGGGTGAGATGGAGGATGAAAGATGATGAGGTATACTTTGTAGTGGAATGGTAGGCTTTAGTGAACAGGTAGGTTTTCAAGGTGCATTTGAAGCTTTGCAAGTAAGGGGATAGTCTGAAAGAACGAGAGAGATTCCAGTGGTGGGGGACAACTATGGGAAAATCTTGAATTCAGGAGTGAGACATGGTTACCAAAGAGGAAGTGAAGCGATGGTCATCGGTTGACCGGAAAGAGCAGGAAGGATGGAGACGAGGTTAGCGGTGTGTCACTGAGGTAGGATCAGAGGACTGCCTGTACACCCGGCTCATGTGAAATAACCTCCCAAAAGGCGTGGAGTCTAACGGTGAGGGAGGTGAAGAGAGTTGGAGTTAGCTGCTCCCAGAAAGCAGGTCGCGGCCCTCTTAGGGGGTGATGAGCAAGGCTGTATTGAGACCCAAGATGATAACTGAAGATGCCACAGATGAGAAGTAGCTCAATGACTGAGAGACTAAGAGGCAGTTTCCCAGGGCAACGTTAGAGCCAATGTACTGAGTGTAAAGAACAGCAGACGAGTATGCAGGTTATACTAGAGACTGGTAGCGATGATCTGCGGGTAGATGTGCTGGAGACTCAGGAAACAGGTAGCAATAATCTGCAGAGCATTACCACAGGATAGGGGAGTAGTCACCGAGGCTGTAATGATCTGCGGATAGATGTGCTGGAGACTCAAAGAACGGGTAGCAATAATCTGCAGAGAGTTACCACAGGATAGGGGAGTAGTCACAGAGGTTGTGATGATCTGCAGATAGATGTGCTGGAGACTTCAGAGAACAGGTAGCAAATAGGAGCCAGGGAACAGGACATCTTCTTATTACATTATGCATAAATGTGTTCAGGGACAAGCTGGACTGGGGGGCAGGTGAGCTTCTGTCCCCCGGGCCGGGCCTGATAGTGGGCTACCTTGGGCTGGGTCACTGGGCCAACTGCATTTTTCTCCCTTTAAAATGTTCCTAATAGGCTGCTGAGTTGAGACGTGCCCCCTCCCCCCCCCGGGCTAAAATCTGCCAGCCATTCCTTGAATGTGCTCTTTTGCCAAACAGGTCCCATTACCCAGTATAGGATGAGTTCCGATCACTGCTAGCCTTCAGCCATGAAAAACACATTGTTTGGTGAACTCCAAGCAATGCACAAAAGCGCATCACACAAAAAAAGTTCCAATGCCCTCTCACTCTCAGAATACATTTAACCATAGATAAGGTTAATTCATAAAAAACTGTGCATTTACTTAGTGGAGTTTATTCTAGAGTACAGTGGAAGCAATCATTTTGTGGACTGAGAATGTAAAATAACCAGTTCACTTGGTACCTGTAACATAAATGAAGGACTTCCAGGTGATACAGTAATATTTTGGGATTAACCAAAATTCATGAGACAGCAGCCTATTACTTCACTTATCACTTCCATAGGAAACAGTGACATCATTCAGAGAGGAAGTGGGGTATTGAACCTGTCTTGAAGATTCCTGCTGTATATTAATTATTCCTACAGTACTTTAAATTTACCAACAACGTCTGCCCGAAGTTTGGTCAAAGCATTCAATTATTATAAATTCTATTTTCATAATAATACAAAAAAAATTTAATGTTAACAAGTGCTGCCAGAGGGTGTTTATTATTTGAGTTCATTTCTAGTCCCACTTTTCAAATATCAATTTATTTTAGATGTGACTTTAACTTGTTTTTGTTATGTGAGTTTACTTCCATGTGCACCAAGGGATCTCATGATTAAATGGCGCAGAGACAAAGTGGCTGATAAGGTTTAAAAATAATATTACTTTGTATATTTTGGATACTGTTTGCCACACAGGTAATTTATTCTTTCCTCAATGTTTTGCTGGCTGATTCAGAACTGAGCAAGTTACTCAGCCAAAGCAATACCATTTACAGTGTAACACACACAAATCCGCTTTATCCCGATTATAAAAATATATATACGTCTAAAATAAAAACTCCCTGTAGTGCTTAACACAGTGCAGAAAGGAGACAGACATGTCTGTAAAAGCTAAAATTAGAAGAAAAGAAAAAGGATATTTAACTCCTGTCCGGGTTCCAGTTTCTAATTCTGACTCCTGATTCAGAACTGGTATTGGGAAGAGGTTGCCAGTGGTAATAAAGCAGATATTTTTTCAGAGATTTGATTTCACGGAGCGGTCCTTGACAGACTCCTGTGGAATGTTTAATATGCTGTTATCAAGCGGCTCAGTGTGAGTCAGTTCCTTGGATGCCTCAGGCTGCAGTTATTAAAAAATGTTTTAGAAAAGCCACTTATGAAACAAAAAAAAAGAAAAGAAAAAAGGTCAGTTGAGAGATCCTGGATTACACAAGAAGTACTACAACATGCCCTCACTTGCCTATCACACCAACATATTACTGATTTTAGGCAAACATTGTGTCAAGGTTTTGAGGACAATTTATGATGGGAAAGTGCAATTTAATGCATAATTTTTCATACCTAGAATATTAAAAGTACACAGAAAAATGTGCTTTTAGTGCAAGTCTGTAAGTTTACTAATACAGAAAACCATTTCATATATTAAAAAAGTCCACTTTTGTGGGTTTAGTGTACAAATAAAATGAAACAATATAGAATAGAAATGTAGTCTGGTGAGCTTATTGTAACCCCTTCATTTCTAATTCCTGAACATATTGTTTTCTATATATGCATTTGTTTCCCACCTAGTCTGTTTTAATCACCTTTACTGCCTTAAGAGATTTCAAGGACAATCAATATTTCCATGTGGACACATCATAACGTTTCATCTCTGTACAAACAATGAACATACAAATTAAAATGCAAAGAAAATAAAGGTGATAGCATGCTTTAATGTTACTACATGAAAATCATATGTAATACTCGAGGAGGAGGGGAGATTAGAACACCATTTAAAGTGAGTGTGCAGGCAGTGTGTTGTTCTCACGTGTGTCAAGTGACAGTAGCCAAGGCAGTGGTGAGGCAGACACATACATACACATGCTCTGGATCCCAGCTGTCCAATTCTGTATGCTTTGGCGCCAGCTAAAAGGAATCACACCTACTAAAGAATTATTGAAAACATATTTAGTTGAAGTGAAAGTGGTCTTGCTCCTAACACATGGAGAGTAGCTTAAGCCTCGTTGGGCCAAAGACACTTGTTGGGATTAGATGTAGTTGGCTGATTCTGTTCTCATTACAAGCTATAATGCGGTATGCACAGATTCCAGTTTGGCAAGAGTTCCTCAGTGAAATATCAATGAATTTAAACCTTATACATCTACGTATTTTTCTATGAAGTTCCAGGCAACAATAGCTTGAAAATACTAAATGGTTCCCCAGAGCCTAATACTTTTACTCGGAGGATAGTCTGTGGATTAGCCAATTGGCACTGTGAAGTTCTGCATAGCTATAGATATCAGATGGGACCTTTTTTTTTCTTTTGTGAATTAAGTGTAAAGAACAGGTGTGCACTTAACAAGTTGTTGCCACAACTACCACCGTGGTTGTCAAGAGCACTTTATCGGTTTTACCGCACAAAGGGTAGACCTGGGGAAATGCAATACAGCTGACAGAGAAATTCTATGGTGAGCAATGTAAAGACTAATAGGCCTATTTTTTAGCAACAGGATATAGGGCTGGTTCTCTCTCATTGCTTATCACAGCAATAGAAAGCCTCCTATAGACATTATTTAGCAATAAAATCTTGCAGAGGCAGCTGGTACTTAGCTCTTCACCCGACTGGAAGGGTATGCTGGCACTTGTAGTTTCACTACACCTAAAGTGCCACAGGTTAGCCAAGCCTGTTATAAAGGCTTTCCCATGTTTTGCATGGGGAGGCGTTTGCCAACAAAACTAGGCAAATCGTTTCTTTGATTGGGGCTACCACTGGCAGTGACACTTTGACAAATAATGAGAAGGCTGTTTCTGCAGGAAATAGGCCTTTTCTCAGTTTGATAAATAGGGGCCTGATTCATTAAGTTTCTTAAATGAAGAGGATTCTCATTTCAGTCTCCTGGACAAAACCATGTTACAATGGAAGGGGTGCAAATAAGTGTTCTGTTTTGCACATAAGTTAAATACTGCCTGTTTTTTCATGTAACACACAAATATTTGATAGCTTATTTGTACACTGAAATTTAAAGTTGATATTTGTGTGTTACATGAAAAAACAGGCAGTAGTTAACTTATGTGTAAAACAGAACACTTATTTGCACCCCTTCCATTGTAACATGGTTTTGTCCAGGAGACTGAAATGAGAATCCTCTTCATTTAAGAACCTTAATGAATCAGGCCCTAGGTCTTTAAGTCACTGTCAATACAGTGTATTTCGATGCAAATTAAAATCACTTTTGCCTTGATTTTAGCACAAAAACATTATGCTATTGAGAAATTCTGTATAAAAAGTATTGGTTCATAAGATTTTTTCATGCATGGTCAACAAAACGTCATACGTCCAATTGCATTATATACCACCTCTGACCTTGGTTATGGAATACCAGACTCTCAATGAACTGAGGAAAGGCAAAAATTATTCATGATGTCACTGTTGGTAGTTTGGGATTTTCATCACTGGCTGAATCCGGGCAAAATGTTCTGCGCATTTTAACAATTGTGATTGGTAGCCACAAGTGCGGCATGTATAAGTACACTTTTGTTTCACCTACTGATATTCATTCCTAATTCATAAACTACCTAAGTATCTGCAGTCCTAATGGGTATGTACTGGCTATATACTGGAATCCTACTGGGTCTATACTGGGTTCACTGGAATCAAGTGTTATTACTCTGGCGTTCACTGGAGTCCCATGGACCCACGTTGGCAGGGCCGGCTTAAGGGAATGGAGGCCCCTGGGCTAAGGGGGCCTCCATTCCCCCGTGAGGGCCTCTCCCCCCCGTGATCTGAGCTGCCCTTCCCCCCTCCCCCGGTGAGCCGAGCCACCCCCGAGGCACTTACTTCCTTCTCCTGGCATTGCAGTCCTTCCCCGGCACGCTGTATGCTCTTTACTGAGGAGATCTCGTGAGAGTGAGACTCACGAGATCTCCTCAGTAAGGAGACTACAGCACGCCGGGGAAGGACCGCAGTGAAAGTTCTCTGCAGCATTGATCTGGCCGGGGGCGCCCCCGACCGATCAATACTGCTGCTGAGCACATAAAAGGGCCCCCTGGATGACCGAGGCCCCTGGGCTGTAGCCCAGTTAGCCCTATGGTTAATCCGGCCCTGCACGTTGGTATTCATTGAACTCCTGTTCTACTTACAGCAAAAAGTCTCTTGCTGCTGTTATTTAAGAGGTCTTTGAATAAATAAGATTGTTCCCCACTTCCTGACTTGGTGGTCTTCAGCGTTTGGTATAGTGTGAACAAGGGAGGTAGCTTAAACATAGGAGCGCATCATCTACAGGACACGAGCAGACACTTCTGTACAGCAAAAGGCAAAATTCTAATGTGAAAGAAACCCAAAAGTCATTCTATCTTATGTCTCTGGTTACTGATGGAAATTTTGGTGCACACTGTCAGGGCCAGGTTGATTTATATGTGTTATTGATATGGTCTTTCTATTTTGTGTGTTCATTATGTTACTATCATTGTGCAATAGAATTTAGAATTATATAGGCTCATCTTTTAATGTCTATCTGCTTGTATGTTATTCTGACTACGTACTACAGCTTTCACTTGGGAACAAGCTTGTCAGTGGTACTGAAGGTGTTAAGTTTACACCCAGATGCTTGAAAGAGGTCAGACAGGTTCTTTTGATCATCTAAAACCACCTCTGCCCTTTTATCTGTATACCAAGTAAACTCCCCATGTCACTGATAAAGGGGAAGAATTTCATTGTGAATGTCTGTAGAGCCAATATCTGTGACTAGGGTAGTCTGAGATTTCTCACATCGCTTGTCTAGGAAACATGCTTTTCTGATTTTGTGAAGGTTTATTTGAAGAACACAACATGGGGTTACAAAGCCTAGATTCTTTGGCTAAAAACTACTGTTGGTTACTCATTTGTGGTATCATAACGTAAATGTGATGTTATATCACAAGATATGTGTCATTGGTATATTGAACCTGGGTCCAACAATGATAGTGAAGAAAGTGAAAATGAATACAAAATATTATTTGTACAGTGCTATTGTAAAAGTTCCAAAATAATAATAGTAATAATAATAATAATAATATTATTAATAATAATAATAATAATAATAATAATAATAATAATAATATTTATATAGTGCAAGACTCCCAACATGATTCAAAGTATTTTACATTTGCAGGTTTAAAAAAAGAAAGAAAACCCAGACAGCACATAATACAAAATATGTTAGAATGGAACGCTTAGCTTCATCCCCTGGCTAGACTTCCCGGTAGTCTAGTGGTATAATGCCACTAACATGTTATCAAAGGGACTGACATCACACTTGCTAGTTGTTGTTCTGAGAAAATGGGGACTAAAATATACTAAAATGTGGGTTTGAAAAAGTGGAGATTTTTCCTATGGCAACTAATCAGATTATAGTTATCATTTGTTTAAGTACATTCTACAAAATGACAGCTAGAATCTGATTGGTTGCAACATCTCCACTTTTTCAAACCTGCGGTTTAGTAAATTTACCCTCAAAATGTATAACAAATAAAAAAAAACATATAAAGGATTAACAGATTACAGAAGAGAGCTAAGCATTTGATTTTTAAAAAACTATGTAGTATTAATAAAATGTTTCAGTAAACAAATAAGTCTTTAATCTGTTTTTGCAGATTTCTAGAGAGGGGGCCTGGCGCACAGTATACTCTTGCCAGTGAGAAATTATTTCCACTAACTAAGGACTGTGTCATCTAGTCCACAGAAATTCCTCAGGTGCTCTATTAGAATCCCATAGTCCACAATATCAAATTCTGCAGAGGTCCAAGAGGATTAAGATTGATCAAATGCCTCTGTCTCTTGCCATCAGAAGATCATTGCGGACACATATCAGGGCTGTTTCAGTACTATGTCGTCTCATGAATCTTGACTGGAATGTATAATAAATGTCTAAATATGGGTTGAGAGATGGGTTTCTGTCACGGCGCTTACCTGTCTCAGCGCCGATCCCCAGCTCCGTACCGCCGCACTTCCGGGTAGGTCCCGGCAGAGGTCAGCTGATCTCTGGGCGGGGAATTCAAATCCTACTTTAGCTTTGCTCTGACACACTATCTGTGTCAGAGCAACGTGTTACCTGCATCTGGCTGCATTTCCTGTGCTCCTATCTCCCTTGTGCTTTTCCCCTGTGCTGCTACAGACTTCTGTGTACCGAACCGGCTGTTTTCCTGACTACTCTCCTGCCTCATCCCTGGTACTGCATACTGGACAGACTTCTGTGTACCGAACCGGCTGTATTCCTGACTACTCTCCTGCCTCATCCCTGGTACCGTATATTGGACTGACTTCTGTGTACCGATCCGGCTGTGTCCCTGGCTACCCTCCTGCCTAAACCCTGGTACCGCGTATTAGACTGACTCCTGTGTACCGAACCGGCTGTATTCCTGACTACTCTTCTGCCTTACCCCTGGTGCTTAATCATGGACTGATTCCTGCGTACCAACTAGAGATGGGCGGGTCCGGTTCTCCGAGAACCGAACCCACCCGAACTTTGGGTATCCGAGTACCGAGCTGAGCAGCTCGGTACTCTCCCGCCAATTCCGAATCCAAATCGAGGCCGAACGTCATTGTGACGTCGTCGGATCTCGGGACTCGGTTCTCGCGATACTTCAACTTTATAAATACACGCCTCCACAGCAATCCATCGCCATTTGACAGAGGGAGAGAGCAGGGTGTAGTCATAGGCTAATTAGAGCAGGGACAGAGAAAGAATACAATATTGTTCTTGCAATTGCTCTAACCAAAATCGCTAGTGCAGAGAGGAGGATAGAGGTTTATTATTTTTTCTTCATATTTGGCACTCCCCAGCGCTTTTGGGTTGTCCCCCATAATTGTGCATTAATATTTCTGGCTGTCAAAAGTCATATCTGTCAGCAGTATCTACTCAATAAATGTTAGCACTCCTCAGTGTTTTTGGGGTGTCCTCTCTAATTGTGCATTAATATTTCTGGCTGTCAAAAGTCATATCTGTCAGCAGTATCTACTCAATAATTTTAAGCACTCCTCAGTGTTTTTGGGGTGTCCTCTCTAATTGTGCATTAATATTTCTGGCTGTCAAAAGTCATATCTGTCAGCAGTATCTACTCAATAATTTTAAGCACTCCTCAGTGTTTTTGGGGTGTCCTCTCTAATTGTGCATTAATATTTCTGGCTGTCAAAAGTCATATCTGTCAGCAGTATCTACTCAATAAATTTTAGCACTCCTCTGTGTTTTTGGGGTGTCCTCCCTAATTGTGCATTAATATTTCTGGCTGTCAAAAGTCATATCTGTCAGCAGTATCTACTCAATAATTTTAAGCACTCCTCAGTGTTTTTGGGGTGTCCTCTCTAATTGTGCATTAATATTTCTGGCTGTCAAAAGTCATATCTGTCAGCAGTATCTACTCAATAAATTTTAGCACTCCTCTGTGTTTTTGGGGTGTCCTCCCTAATTGTGCATTAATATTTCTGGCTGTCAAAAGTCATATCTGTCAGCAGTATCTACTCAATAAATGTTAGCACTCCTCAGTGTTTTTGGGGTGTCCTCTCTAATTGTGCATTAATATTTCTGGCTGTCAAAAGTCATATCTGTCAGCAGTATCTACTCAATAATTTTAAGCACTCCTCAGTGTTTTTGGGGTGTCCTCTCTAATTGTGCATTAATATTTCTGGCTGTCAAAAGTCATATCTGTCAGCAGTATCTACTCAATAAATTTTAGCACTCCTCTGTGTTTTTGGGGTGTCCTCCCTAATTGTGCATTAATATTTCTGGCTGTCAAAAGTCATATCTGTCAGCAGTATCTACTCAATAAATGTTAGCACTCCTCAGTGTTTTTGGGGTGTCCTCTCTAATTGTGCATTAATATTTCTGGCTGTCAAAAGTCATATCTGTCAGCAGTATCTACTCAATAATTTTAAGCACTCCTCAGTGTTTTTGGGGTGTCCTCTCTAATTGTGCATTAATATTTCTGGCTGTCAAAAGTCATATCTGTCAGCAGTATCTACTCAATAAATTTTAGCACTCCTCTGTGTTTTTGGGGTGTCCTCCCTAATTGTGCATTAATATTTCTGGCTGTCAAAAGTCATATCTGTCAGCAGTATCTACTCAATAATTTTAAGCACTCCTCAGTGTTTTTGGGGTGTCCTCTCTAATTGTGCATTAATATTTCTGGCTGTCAAAAGTCATATCTGTCAGCAGTATCTACTCAATAATTTTAAGCACTCCTCAGTGTTTTTGGGGTGTCCTCTCTAATTGTGCATTAATATTTCTGGCTGTCAAAAGTCATAACTGTCAGCAGAATCTACTAAATAATTTTTAGCACTCCCCAGTGGTTTGCGCTCAGAATGGATTCAAAGCAGTCCACATATGATCTAAATGAGCAACCAGGTTCTGTCACCAGTCCTGATGTTAGTGTTCCCAGTACGTCATCTGGCCAAGGCGATGTCAAACAACAGAGTGTTTTCAAATTAGTGCAAAAAACAAAAACCAAAAAAAAATTTACTGTATTGAAGCGAAAAAGAAGTGTAACTGAGCAAAAGTTAAGTGACGATAAAAAAAAAATTGCAAGCATACCATTCTACACACGCAGTGGCAAAGAGAGAATGAGGCCTTCACCTTTGGCTATTAGTGGCAGATCCCAAAAAGTTACCCAGCCTACAATTGGTGCACAACTACTGTTACGCGTCAAAGCCGAGCGGCAAGATAACAGTGAGGCATTACAGGAGAATATTTGCTCTGATTCACAAATGACAACAATCCCTGTGGAGAGTCCATCCAACAGTGGGATGTCTAATCGTGAGCATTCTGCTGATGTGTGCCTTAATAGCCCGAGTGTAGCCGGTGATACCCAAATTGAGGATGCCACTTTGGAATTAGAAGAGGATGAGGGGGAGATTTGTGTAGGCGACGAGGGCGCTAATGATGATGTTGATGATTATGATGCAGACAGATACCAAATTGCCTTTCTCAATTTTTATTTATATTCTAGATTATATAACGGCTGAATAGTTTTCTATTTTACTCCTAGTGGAGAGAGGATCTGATGCAGACAGATACCAAACTGCCTTTGTCCATTTCAATTTATATTGTACAGTATATAACGGCTGAATTTATTAGTATTTTATACAAGTGGAGGGGGGCCTAGAGAGACAGAAACCAAACTGGCTTTCTCCATGTCAATTAATATTGTACAGTCTATAACGGCTGCATTTTTTGGTATTTTATACAAGTGGAGGGGGGCCTAGAGAGACAGAAACCAAACTGGCTTTCTCCATGTCAATTAATATTGTACAGTCTATAATGGCTGAATTTTTTGGTATTTTATACAAGTGGAGGGGGGCCTTGAGAGACAGAAACCAAACTGGCTTTTTCCATTTCTTTACATATTTAACTATAAGTGTAGGGTGTAATATACATTCAAAGACGATGGCTGCATTGCCAATATGCATAGATGGAGAGGAAGACAATCTGTTTTGTGTGTAGAATAGGCCTACCAACGAAGAATTAAACTGTTTTTTTGGATGATTTATTACCTCAACAATTAGATTACTTGTCTCTAAAACAGTTGGAGCACTAAATTGGGTTAATTTAGGCCCAAAAACATGGATTTTCCAAAAAAATAGCAAAACAAAACCAAACAAAACCAAAACCAAAACCAAAACACGCAATGGCAGTTTTGCAAAACCAAAACCAAAACCAAAACACGACGGTAATCCAGATCCAAAACCGAATCCAAAACCAAAACACGGGGGTCAGTGACCATCTCTAGTACCAACCAGCTTCTGCTCCAGGCTGCTATCTTCCAGATATACGGTTAGTGAACCTGGTCATCAGTTCCCTGTAGATCTGTACGTGCCTCTGCCTGTCCATCTCATAGAACTCTCTCCTTACGTCAGTAGGCTAACCTGGGGGCCGCGACCTGCGGTTCTCCGGCAGCAAAACCCACCCTGCCTTGCGGCGGTTCTTGGAGAAGACCGGGAGGGCCGTTAGACTCCGCGCCCTAGGAAGGCCGGCATAAATACTGACTAAGGTAACCTGGAAACCTAACAGTTTTGTTGGGTTGCAACCACTTTATCAATAACTTTCCCTAGAAACGGAAGGTTTGATAACGGTCTCTTGTTAGTCATACAGTCTGGGTCTAGTGAAGATTTTTTTAGAAGAGGTCTGACAACTATTTCTTTTAGTGTTTCAGAAAAAAATGCTTGTCTATAAAGAGCACTATACTATTTTGGCAAATACTGAAACAATTACAACAATACACCCTATTGGAAGGTTTGTATGGGCTGGGTCCAGATAACAGGTAGTGGGGTGCAATTTTAGGGTAAGTTCAACAATGTCTTCCACACCCAGGGGGGTCAAAGCTAGTGCAACGAGCTAGGTAGCTCACATTCGCAAGCTTGGAACAGTGGCACTTTTTGGGATTCCAGCATTCCAGTTCGGATGGAGAATGCATTACCAGCAAAGACGATTGCAAACTCATATCACCTTGACGGGGTGAGGGTTGTATCAGGCTGCAGATATGCTGGTCTTCAAAGCCTCTCCATTGTATGGAAAAGCAGAGCTGGTCTATTGTTTGCTGCCATAATCACACTTGACAAGAACTTGGAATTACAGGTGATTGTTGATTGTTATTCTTTGACTAATTTTACCTTGTCCTCTACTATGTAAGTCTCAGCCATCGTCTTTCAAGTCATGCTTAACTATTACTATGAGACCAATTCCAAATCATAACCATAAAATAACTGAACATATTAATGTATAAAATAAAGACTGGAAAAAGAATGGGATATAAATGTCAATAAAATAAATATAAATTATGTATTTTAATATTGTGTTTATTATATTGATGTCAAATATTATATCATATTATTGATTATAGGAGATCAAGAATGTATTTTGTGTTCCATCTTTTGTTCCATTCTATGTATCGACAATACTATATTGTTCGATAATTAAAATAATTATTTTTTATATTATATTGGGTATTTGTCGTGAGTACCTTCTTCGAAGATTACTGTTTAACTATTCTCTATTTACATTGGTAACTGCTCATGTTTTGTTTATATAATTGTATGCATCGCTCAATACTGTATTGAATTATTTGATCATTGATTATCATTTTTGGATGACCAATGAATGTATATTGATGATGGCACACAAGAAAGCTAATTCCATCGGAGTGTCATGTACTTAAGCGGGGTACAATCTACCTGTATAGGGTGTGACAACAAAATATAGTGGGCAGAGTAGGGGTGTGTCTCGAGCAGACTAGAGTGTGGTCTAATTAGGACCAATTATGGAACTGGGAATGGGGTTCAAATGTGCAATTAAACAACCTTGGAAAAATTGCTTTAATAAAGCCAGTAGACCAGAAGGGTAGCCCTAGACATGAAGCTGCACAATTAGAGTAGTAGAGGTCACAGTAGGATTTTGCAGCATAAAATCATCCACAGATTTATCCAGGTTTGTACATACACAAAAAGAGACATGCGCTTAATGTGCTGTGACTGCCCATCATAGATGTCCCTCATGGATTCTTGTTACAAGCTCTTTGCATTCTAAAGCTGCCTGTAAAATGAATTTATAAGTACTAGCTAAAGTGTTTTCCTTTTCTTGACTTAACGTGTGGCCTTCATAATATGCGAGCATATCATAACTATTACATGGATTCACAATGCTATTGTAGACAGATTCAGTGCCTGAATAGCATTAATCCGGCTACTACTCGTGTATCAATACGTTTCTGCTCTATTTGCATCCAGTCTACCATGTCACCAAAGAGAGGCAACAAGAGAGAGATCGGCTTCCACGTTGCCCTGGTGGTCTGAGTTTTACCTATTCTATTGCAACATAAGATGTTTTAGTCACGGAGGTTTGCATGTGCAAATGTGCAGTAGACTAGAAAGCTTATTACTTCTCAAATCTATACTATATAAGGTTAATCATTATTTATTGATGCATTGTGTGTTTTGCTTTGTAAGCCTCTATTTCTTGGCTCAAATACATTAACTATTTATTATGTGAATAGTCAGTATGCTAATGCTGAACATGTACATTTATTAGCCCCTGCTCATAGGGCAACGAGGGGAGGGGTACTGGTGCCCAGAATATGCCCTCTAGATCATAAATGCTGCTTAACCACAAATAAGATGTTTATTATATGAAATGCATTTATTTATTTATGTATTTATTTACAACAGCCTCTCTGATGGCTCATTCCCCTGCTAGTGGGGGAGGTTTCTTTTGAACTATTAAGATGGATGTGGTGCATCTGTAAAGTTTGTTAATATGGTCATTTAAAAAAGAGCATTTTAGACTGGGGATAGCCAAAAGCTCCATATCGACCAAACTAAAAGAAACATCCTATAAAATGTATTACCGTTGGTACTATACCCCCACCCGACTTCATACAATGTTCCCCTCCTCATCACCTGACTGTTGGCGGGGTTGTGGCCACAGGGGATCAATGCTACACATCTGGTGGACTTGTCCAGTTATTACTCCCTTCTGGGACGTGATCCATGGTTTTATCAACACATTGTTTGAGGCTCCTGTGGCAAAGGATCCTTGGATTTTTCTCCTTTGTTACTTCCCCCCCAGACCTTGACAAATTTTCTAGAAAACTAACTGCACGCATCCTCACAGCCGCCAAATCCCTTATAGCCCTTAACTGGAAATCCAGCTCTCCTCCATCTTCATCCGCTCTCAAAAAGCAAATATGGCATGTGGCAGCCATGGAGGAGATTACTTATTACCTGCACGATAGAGGTTACAATTTCAACCAACTGTGGGCTCCTTGGCAGTTTGCAGAACGTTCGTTTCCCTCTGGCCCTTAACGACTCCGCCATGACCCATGAGCGGCGATTAGGACCCTACTCCTGTTCCACCATCTTCTGTTTCTCTAACATATACATTTCACCTTCTTCTTGATCACACCCCTGCAGTAGCCCCCCCCCTTCCTTTTCTTTCTTTCCCCTCTATGTCTCCTTTACCCCTCCCCCCACTCTACTTTTTGTATTGTTAGTTCATATACTCAAACAAAAGCAAAAAAAAAAGAATGAAAATATGGTCAATCTTTGTTTCGAATTGTTGAAAAGAGCCTTCACTTGAACTTACTATAATGTAAATGCCTTCCTATGTTTATTTTGTAAATGTTCTATCTCATTTTGTACACGCGTTTTATTGACTGACCATCTAAAATAAAGAATTTAAAAAAAACAAAACAAAGCATTTTAAGTAAAAAAAAAAACGAATTACTTGTATTTAAATAGTTGTGCACGCTGTATAATAATTCATCTATTCTATTTTCTTTTTATGAATATTGGCTATAGTTAGTGTTTTTTTATTTATTTAAATTATTTATTTATTTAGGAAAAGAGATGACATCTAATGCTCCTCAGTGTTATAAAATAATTTGATGGGAGAAAATAAAGTGAACAATTTGTTATTACAAAGCGGTGTATATTTGATATCCTTGTGTAGACAATAGACTCCATCTTGAATGAGTTAAAAATGTAATATATTTTGGATACCACTAGGTAGCGCTGGTATACGCATTTAATGTAAAGATTGTATTGTATAAGCTAAAAGGAGTGTTCCTTAAGCGGAAAGACTGTATGTGGATGGTCAAAGATAAGATTCTACATTTTGTATAGATATCTGTAATTAGGGTATGGTACTTCATTGTAGTTTGCTAGCCTTTGATGTAACATACATATGCTATATGCTTTTGCGCCTGCCTTTCCCACTTATTGCCTGCGATAATATGCATGATTTGCATGATTTGTGAATTATTGTAACTATAAAGACTTTCTTAATTAAAAATGCTGGGCCTGATTCAAATCAGAATGGAATTTGCGGTTTATAAAAGAGCACGGAACTTGAGTATATTTCCAACCGTATTCAAATCCAAGCAGATCTCAAGATGAGTTTCGATTTGAATCTGGGTGTGAGTATGCGCTGCCTAAACTGTATTCCCATGGAAAAAGTTGGACAGTATGAGCAGGGGCAGGATAGTGCATCACTAGGCCTGATAGCAAAATGTAAGGAGGGCTCCGACGATCACATTCAGTAGAGCAGTGCAGCAGACCCCTTCTGAGAGCAGAATGGGGACTTTGTGGGGGAAATGGGGGTATCTGAGGGGGGCAGTGCAAACTGGCATTGCCGATTCTCCCCTTTCTCTCCCCTCTAGGCCCACGTACCCAATGCACCCCCTATTGTTATACGCATATGGCAAGGGTGAAGAAAGTATTTTCTAAACGGGTAACAAATTATAAACACAGGACGAACCCCATCATGACTTAAAACTATATTTTATTTGTGTGCCAGAGGGCTCCTATTTGCCTTGGAATTGCCATACTAGAGCCCAATAGTCAGACTAACTAAGCCTTATATGTGGATTTCATTTTCTTTTTTAACCTTTATAATTGTGTTTTCTTTGTTCTTAATCAGAAAACAGTTGGATTTGTCGGTTCTTTAAAAGGTATTTCCTTTCTTCGCTTGTACCTATAACAAGCAATGAAATTGAATCTTATTTTTCTTTCTTTATTGGGAATGCCTGTCTGGTGACATGTTTGCATTGGACTTACATTTATCCATTAAAAGTGTATCTGTACAGTGGCTGATGGATGCCTAAATATTTGTTGTTTATTTTAACTGTGACCTTTCAGGGCACATTGAAGGTGTCAGACTGACAGAGCAGAAGCCTTAGTTTTTCAGTAATGTATAAAACAGGCACATGGAAAAGCTTGTATTTCTGCAAGGCACATACCAATAGCCCTGGGTTAGCTGTGGTTAGCTCTGTCCTTTCTCCCCCTCTTTGTGGTTTCAGTGCACATACAAGTTTAATAACCAGTTTTGTACTTAAGGTGACAGAGATACAAATACAGATGTTGAAAGAATGGGAGCAAACGAGTCAGACCTTCTACATTGAAATCACTCTCCTTTATTTACTTCTCCAGGCAGTGTCAGACTGGGATATGACGGGCTTATTGGAGGACTGCAATGGGGGATGGGGTCCCATGACTGGATGTTTATGCCACCACAGAGGGGCGGTGCACCGCTGAGGGGATGTGGCTTACCACCAGAGGGTGTTTGGTCAGCCACCAGAGATTGACATAGAATACAGAGGGTATCCTAGTGACTGATATACAACACAGCTAACATCCTAGTGGCCAATATACAACACAGAGAGAATTCTAGCACCAATATGCAACAAAGAATATATCCTAGTGACCGAAATACAATAGAGGGGCATCCTAGAAACTGATATATAATACAGAGAGCATCCCAATTACCTTCATAGAATATAGAGAGGATTCAAGGGACTTATTTAAAGAGAAGAGAGCATTCCAGTGACCACTATAAAATACAGAGAGCATCCACCATATAAAGAAGAGACCAGTGCACAATCACATACTGTCACTCACCAGACCGTGAGTGCCTCTTCACTGGTGCGTGGCTCTCCAGTATTCATGCCAGCACCTATCCTGAACCATGGCGACCCGCCATCCTGATGGTCTGCGCATGCGCAGTTCCTAAGAACTCTTCTGACCTTTGCTTTTAGTTAATTGGTTGATCAGGCAACGCTCCCTATTTAAAGCACCTGTGTTCATTACCTCGTTGCCTGATCTTGGAGTCTCATTCCCTGTGAGTCTCTGAAGGTGTTCCTGTGTACTTCTCCGTGTCTTCAGCTTCCTGCTGATTCCTGCTCAACTCATTGCCGGTTTCCAGACCGCTTCAAGTCTCCTGTGCTCTACTATGTCTTCAGTTCCCTGCTGATTCCTGCTGTAATCATCTGCGGCTTCCAGTCCGCTATTACCTCCAGTGTTCTACTCATGTTCACTATCTCCAGTGATTCCTGCATTGCTCATCGTTGTTCTACCTGTGTCAAGTTCTCTGCCTGTGTGCTGACCCGGACCCTGATTACCGCTACCACTCACCTGTGGTTTCTTTACTCGTGCTGGCGTGCAGCCGCTCAGCTGTTCCTCTATCCTCTTGTGGACAGCCTGCTCAACTGAACCGCGGTATGCTTACTTTCTATTGACTGTATTCGTTTACTGCATATCCGCTTGGACTGTTCTCCACTTACCCACGGAATCCTCTATCTCCCTGAGACTGTGTTAATACTTTGCATATCTGCTGGGAAGTTTACCTCTTTGTTCAGTCGTGAGATACATATGCTAATTGACCTTCTGCTATTAGCCTGGATTCCAGTAGTGAATTCGTCTCTGTCAAGCAGCGCCTGCCACACCAACATAGACTTGTGCATATTGTTTGGGATCAAGTTCCTTGTGCTCTCAGTGTCTACATTCTATGTTTCCACTCATCAACACTTGTACACCTCCTCACCTATTAAGCAGTGGTACAATTTGCTATACGCAGACCACTGACTTCCCCGCTACCTACCTGCACTTGGACAAGTCTTCTCACAATAAGCAGTGGTACAACTTGCTATACGCAGACCACTGACTTCCCCGCTACCTACCTGCACCTGGACAAGTCCTCTCACCATAAGCAGTGGTACAACTTGCTATACGCAGACCACTGACTTCCCCGCTACCTACCTGCACCTGGACAAGTCTCTTCACCATAAGCAGTGGTACAACTTGCTGTACGCAGACCACTGACTTCCCTGTTACCTTCCTGCACTTCTTCACGTCCATCAAGATCCTCGTGTTCATATCTACCTAATCATTAACCAGATTGCTGCTAGTCATTGACTTTTCTATTTGCATCCTCTCACCATCTGCTGAGTCATATGTTCCGCTAGTCACCCTGCTACCAGAGGACCACTACTCTGGTAAGATCATCATCTGGTGATATCCTGGGCAAAGACTCCTAGTGCCCGTGACATATACATAGCCTCTGTTCTGGAGCCTTCTAACAATTGATCTCTGGGTACTCCCCTTTCGGGGTCCTTAACATACCCTCATGGCACCCGCTGCACCCCCCCCCCCCGCTTCTTAATGGGGTTTTTGCTCATTAATGGGGTTATGTTCCCCTTTCTTACCCCCTCCAGGGGCTAATTAAAACTTGTACCTCGTGGCATAAGCTGTGCACCCCCCTCCACCGAGACCTGGGACCACCCTCCCTGGATTTGAGGGGAAGCTCTTTATAGACTCTGGTTCCCCACGTGAAGCTAAGCTAAGCCTCCCCCAAGATGACGCGGGTGTCCACGTCACCGCCACTATACTATGTAAGGCACTAGTTTCATTAGATTAACATCCCCCTGATGACAGCATGTAAGGTCACCGGTGGGCAGGGCCAAATAAATACAACACAGTGTATCTGTAACTTTGCAGCTCTGCAAAATGCACTGTACCTTTGTAAAATTTCACTAAATTAGGAATTTATTTATTCTTTTTACACCTAAATCAAAATAGTCAACCCCAAAGTTACACACAACACATTCACGTGCCTCACTATTCCCAGTCTCCATTTCACTCATTATTACAAAGCCAATCTATAAATTGATCAGTAGCATACAAATCCCCAGCAGTAGATGTCTCCAAACAATCAAGCCATGGTATACAAAACAACACAAATTTCTTAGGGCTGTATCTACTAATGTAGGTCAAGTGATAATTTGTTAGGACCTTATTAACAGACTTAATTCTATATATACCCTCAGGTGTTGGCAATCCCTGGATGGGGAAAGTGGCGCAAAGAAGCCACATACTCCCTGATCTGAGGATTTCAATCTAAGTTCTACACAATTTGTCACAGAGTCTAGATTCAAATTAACAAACTTTGTAACATGTATATTATTTTGCACCTTCTTAAGATTGTTGTCTGGGGTCATGGGTTTGATTCCGGCCAAGGATCTATATGTATAGGGTTTGTATGTTCTCCATGTGTTTGCATTAGTTTCTTCTGAGTGGCCCAGTTTTCAAAGACATATTGGGATGTTAATTTACAAAATTAACCCTAGTGTGTGTGTGTGTGTGTGTCCATAGGGTAGGGAATCAAGATATGAGCTTCATTAGGGCAGGGACTGATGTAAATAATTAAAATATTCTCTGTAAAGCATTGCATAATACAGTGATAGGCAACAAGGGGCCCTCAGAGCCATCACCTGAAGACCCCTGCTCATTCCTGGCTTAATGTCTGATTTGTTTGTTACAGCTTGTTAGGCATGTTTAAAATGCCTGCTGATATGTTATTAAAGATAGGTGTCTCTTTATTTGAGTAAATCTATTGTTTTAACTTATTAATGAGATTAAGGGTAATTTGAGGTCCTTTTAAATGTTAGAGGGCCTCCTATTTTTGCTTTAAGGCTTGATGAAGCTAAACTGGGTGCAAAATGAACAAGAGAAATATGATAAGTCTCAATGAAAAAACAAACAATAGGTACACTTTAATGAAAGTAGTTAAAAGTGAGCAGATTTTGAGATTTACTTTGTTGAGGACAAATGATATTGACAATCTTGTCATATACTGTATGCAATTCTATATTTTGCCTTATTATTATTATTATTATTATTATTATTATTATTATTATTATGACTATCACTATTCTGGAATAAAAAATAAAATAAAAAATAAAATAACTCCTAAGAGAGATCATCCCGCTCATTTGTTTGTGTGCATCTTCTAATATCATCTTGACATTAATTATAAATCCAGCGCTGCTTGTTTATTTTTCTTACGGTTTTCAGGTGGACAAAATGTAAGCTGAACAGTCCTGGCGCCTCCATGAAGATATATTCAATTTACTGGCATAAGCATGATGATTCTAAAACACTGTGGCCTTTTTTCCATTGTAAAATATCCTGTACTTGCCCATAATTACACTGACAATCCTGTATATAGAGACGTTATTACAGAGAGCTTAAGAGATGAGGGTCCAATTTAAGCCATCAAATGGACCATCATGCAAAACAGTGTCAATAAAATCCTCTTATTATGGCTATGATTAAGTGATCAATTATAACTGCTAGTTTCTGCAATTTCCAGACGTATAATTGCTACTCTGCAGTAAGATGGGTTATTCCTCTCTGGAGTATTCGGATACTGACTAATTTCTATTTATTCCCAAACCCATTTAAAAGATTTCCCTTTCAAATTAAGAAGCATCAACAGTCACCTTATATTGCTGTCTTTGTTATTCATCACCTCAACCAATGCTTCCACTAGTAGCCCCAGCTCATCTGGAAGCCCTGTATGGAGCAGGTCACGCTTCATCTCCTAGCAATAAATTCCTGATCTCTCATAAACCATCACGGAGAGAGGCTACAATGTATCAGGAAATCCATGATCAAACCCGACGGCAGGCTGCTGTGTTGGTACGCACCTGATTCAGGAATTCCAGTTAATCTTATACTCATGATCCAGTGAAACTGAAGCCGTCACTTTGACTAAATGAAGTGGGAGATCGTCCATACCTTAATTCACATGTTTACATTCCATACTTTGTTACTGTCTGCAGGAACAAAAGCACAGCTACTTCCCATTAAGGAACATAATCGCTTAATTAAAACCAAGTTCTAGCCCCCTCTATTTTTTTTTTCTTTTTAAGTAGGTCTGGTAGCTTTTCTTACAGCTCTTTCTAATCTATCCCAGATATCCCTTCATAAGATACCCCTCTCTAAAGAGTGCAGGCTCCTTACCCAACAGAACTTGTCAAAATAAATCTTAACTTGTGACCGTGATAGAGGAGCCACTACAGCATATTAGGAGAATCTGAATTGTCAATCAAGCATTGGACCTTAGGTTTACATTATTAATTCCGACGCTGGTGGCAGAGTCTTGGGATAACAACCACCCTAAGCTGGGCTTGTCCAAAAAACACAAACCAAGAGTGGAATAAATTTCGTGCTGAGGTGATGTTACCGTTGTCCAAATTGTATTTTTTTCTATCTTGAAAGGTGATGCTTTATTAAATTATGTTGCTTGCCAAAAGACACAGCTACCGTCTGGCTGCATGTGCTGACCTAATAAAAAAATAAAAGAGGGAGAATGATTGAAGAAAGAAAGCATTTTGTTCTGATTGATTTCATGAAAAAGAGTCACATTTTTTGCATCCACTGGGCCAATACCTTGGTAATGAATTTGGTGCATAGTTGAAGACCGTGCATAATTGGGGTGGCGACAACTGAAATGTGTAGTGTTTCAGAGCACAAGTCTTCATAGCAGACACAAGTAATAGTAGTAGCCACTCATTTACTCTTGTAAGAAGTAGATTGATTTACATAACAAACATCAGCATAATTGTTACCTAAGAAGGGTAGGGGAGGGGGACACATTCCTTTTTAATTTATGTATTCACCTATATAATAATAAATATACCAATGTGTTAAACTACCTGTTCTATGCTGCTGAGATTGGAAATGAATACACTTTCTTCTGTATTATTTCATTTAGTGTACATAAAACTTCACATTACATATAGTTTGTAATATTGCTATAACTAAAAATAACTTAAATCACACCAGGGTAATCCCATGAAGATTAATGGAATTGGCAGTGCTGCACCTCTCAAGTATGTACTCGCTCCTGAGAGAGTGATGCACAGAGGGTGTAATAGGGTGAAGGTAAATATACTTATTTATATATATCTATATATATATATATATATATATATATATATTTACCATACTTGCCAACTTATGGCAAGTATGATCCAGGAGCCTGCCGGGGAAGGTGGGCGTGCAGGGGGCGGGGCTCCGGAAATCGTGTCATTTTGGCCACGCCCCGTGACGTAATGACGCAAAATGCGTCATTTTACAGCAGGGGCTGGGCCAATTGCCGCGATTCCCGGTGAATTGCAGCGTTTTGGACCCAATTCTGCCCACTTCACTAGGAAGTGGGCAGATCCGGGAGATTGCCACACTCTCCTGGGAGTCCGTGAGATGCGGGAGTCTCCCGGACATTCCAGGAGAGTTGGCAAGTATGATATATACCTATATATATATATAGAGAGAGAGAGAGAGATATAGATATATAAATATATATAATTATATATCTCTCTTCTCCCAGATGGACATGTGTATAGCAAAAAGATGGAGTGGTCTGTAAAGATATCTCACCTGTGGGACGTTATCATCATCATCATGTATTTATATAGCGCCACTAATTCCGCAGCGCTGTACAGAGAACTCATTCACATCAGTCCCTGCCCCATTGAAGCTTACAGTCTAAATTCCCTAACACACACACACAGACAGACAGAGAGGGACAAATACAGACAGAGAGGGAGAGACTAGGGTTATTTTTTTGATAGCAGCCAATTAACCTACCAGTATGTTTTTGGAGTGTGGGAGAAAACCGGAGCACCCGGAGGAAACCCACGCAGAACATACAAACTCCACACAGATAAGGCCATGTTCGGGAATCGAACTCATGACCCCAGTGCTGTGAGGCAGAAGTGCTAACCACTAGGCCACTGTACTGCCACACATAAGGGTTGCATATAAACAGTGCAGTTACTTCCTAAATACGCAAGACTAATTTTATTCGATGTTGATAACACTGGTCTCAAAGTCATATGAAAGCCTGGGCCTAGTGAAGCTCTAGAGCCCTATGTATTAAAATGGAACTGGGCGCAAACTATTATAAGCCATGACCCAACACAGTAGTAATGATACTGAAAAGCATACAATTTGGTGACTAGCTCCTATTTAATACATGCTGACATTCGTTAAGGTACTACTGCAGCCAAGAGATGTGGGGGTGCATTGTATGTTGTATAAACTTGATCCTGTTCAGGTCACTGGCCAAGAAGGAACCAATGTTGACCACTTGGGGCTTGAGTCATTAAGGAGAGCAAGGCAAAACAAAAGGAGTACATTTGATCCTGGACAAACGATATTACAATGCAAAGGCTACAAATTAGTTTATTATTTTGCACATACAAAATAATGCCTTTTTTTTGTCATGTAACACACTTGATAACTTCATTTTTATACTGAAATTTAAAGTTGATCTAGGACATGTCTGCCTTACTCCTACTATAAATCTGTCCCCATATTTTAAATTGACCTCCCCATCAATGCAACATGGTTTTGTCAAAGTGTAAAGTTAATCTTTTTTTTTTTGCTTTTGCTCTCCTTAATGACTCAGGCCCTCAGAGTTAGTTTAGACCTTTGACAAGTTATGCTACAGAAAATATTGTTATTAGCTTGGCTATCTTATTCAGTGGAGGTAGTTAAACCATACAACATAACATTCCAATTATTGGAATCAGAATGCTGAAAAGTACTTGGCCACATCACATCACAGGCTTAATTGTATTACAATTGTGGTGTGGCCCCATCCTATGACGGATAGCCTTACTTTCTGTAGTGCTAGACAGCCCCCCAAAATATCCTCCCTGCAATCACCCTAGCACTGCAATGTACACCAATGGTAGCAGTGCCCAGCAGCTTGTAGTGGTATGTACCTCCCTATTTTCCTAGCTATCGGGACAGTCCCCTACAATAGGGATTTTCCAGCCTAAATCAGTATAGGTTGATAAGATATGGTTAAACTGTTTCACACTTGGCAACTCAATTGGTGTTCAGAGTACCTTGTCGGATAAGGTTCTACAAATCATGTGGTAGAGAGAAGCTTATTCCACTGCTGACTACTTGAGAGGGCTTTGAGAGGCCGCATCCCCTCTTCTATATCTACAGCAGGGATAACAGTAACAACCGAGGGTTATATGTACCTTGTGCAGTCAAATGATAATAAACCATTATGCTTATTTGCTTTTACATTCATAACACCTTGGTCAGCTTGCAGGGGTGGAGGTATGTTTCCAGGAGTTGATTTACGGGGCAAGAGACGTTAACAGTAGTAGGGGGGTTTCTAATACAGCCTCGTGTGACAAAAACTATAGTTCTTAGCATACACTTGGTGCCTGGACAAAGAGCGGGATGTCAGAGCCCAACAAGCAAAGGACTTCTAGAACTGGAACAAAGGGAGAAAGAAAAATGCGGAAGAGTGGCAGAGGAGTCAGTAGGCTCAGCCATTGTTTGGTCAGACGCCATACCCTGAGGAGCAACAGAGTCATTATAGCAACTGAGACTGAGTATTGTGCATATACGTGCCCTAAAGACAGGCAGAGGAACAGAGGGAGTACACAGCACTTAGAAACTTTAGGAGATGATAGGAGCTACACATCATCTGCACTTTTAATAGATAGAGCTGCCAACCTTGCAAACAAGGCTGTCAGTCTGATCACCAAAGCTACCAATCTAATAGGAAGAGTTGCAAGATTGTTACAGCTAGCTACCAGTCTATTCAAGGGAATTTCTGCCACAGCGAGACAGTAAGCTGTCACGGGTCCTGTACAAGCTGCCTGAGGAAAAGAGAGAGCCCTGTATCTACCCAGAGGATGAGAGAAAGTCCAAATTCAGCACAGGGATTTAGATAGAGTCCAGGAGTGTTCCTGTTGACGGCTGATTGTCCTGTACCTTTACCATTTTTCCAAGTTCCTGTTGCTGCTATAGCTTCAACCCCATCTATATTGCTTTATGGTGAGGAGAATCACTGAAGGTCATTCCATGTTACATGTTTAAAAAGCCCTCCAGGTTCCCAGGACTGGTTAATGTCCACTGCATGTGTGAGTAACCTGCCTAACACTGCTTTGTTCCACACCCAGAGATATTTGACCGTGTGGAAGCCTGTTTGAGCAGAGGTAGACCTCGCATTGCCCTACATTGCTGGGACTGCTCCTGTATACTTTACACTTAATAGCGATTATTACCTAAGAGACTGTTCCACCCCTTTTCCATTGCACTTATCTACACCTGTTCAAGAGACAGTGGGTCTTATTGATCTTGGAATGCAAAGTGAACACAATTTGCGTTTTTTAAAATCAGGTGGAATTAACACGCACATACGTCCATATTCTGACGGGGGGGGGATGGGCAGTATATAAATATAGTGTGTGTGTGGGCAGTATATAAATATAGTGTGTGTGGGCAGTATATAAATATAGTGTGTGAGAAAGGGGGGCCTTATGCTATTTAATAGTGGAGTGCAGGGCAGTTGGGGGCTAATTATTTAATGAGTGCTATTTTATTTGTGGGGTGATAGTGGGGCAATTTAATTTATTAGTGGGGCTATTTAATTTATATCGGGGTCTATTTATTTAAGGTGAGGTGATGGGACCTTTAATTTATTGGTGAGGTGGTTTCGGGCTATTAATTGAATATGGGGCTGATTTTGGGGAGGAGGGCTATTTATTAATTGTGATTGTGAATATGAATTATTTAATGCTGGTGATAGTTGTGGGAAATGGTTATATTAAAAGTAAATGCTATTTAATTTATTGCTGGAGCTGTTTGGAGGGAGGGAAAAAGGTTTATTTATTAAATGTGAATACTATTAATTTAATGTTGGGGCTGCTAGGAGGGAAATAGGTCTATGTATTAAATGTGTTTGTTACTAATTTAATGTCAGGGATCTATTTAGCAAATGTAAATATTATTATTTTAATGTTGGTGGTAGAGAGAGGCCTAATTATAAAACTTGTGTGATTTAACACTGGGGTTGGTTGGCGTTTTCTAAATGTCATGTACCCATTTTTTTCCAAATAGGGCTTCCAAGATTCCAGGCTCCAGACAAGCAGCAACTGATCTAAAGACACCAGCAGCCAGTGGTGAAAGTGACAAGAACAGGTAGAAAAGAGTAGGACAGTCTGCCAACTGTCCTGAATCTGGAGGGACAGTCACATATTTGGGTGGCTGTCTCACTTAGTCAGGATTGGGACAGTTGTGAGGTATGTCCCGATTCACACTGTACTGCTCTTGAAGGCAGAACTGTGTGCACCAAATAGTAGTGAACACAGTATTGTCTGTGTATTGTATAAAATTTGTCTAAAATGATTACCATGTTACATCATTGGGGCACCTGTCTAAAGTGCCCCAGGCCCCCCCAGAGCCTTAATACAGCTCTGGGTCAGGGTGTCAGATTGACACCTAGTAGTCTTCCCAGTACCACCCCTCATATTATTTGTTTTAGGTTAATCCTAAAAAAAATAATAACTCTTATTGGTATATAGGACGAAGCAAAAACAATCCCTCTGCTGGTAAAAACATTAGATTTCTAAAGCAAACAAGCTTTTTGCATTTTGATAAATCCCATTATAATCAGACAAGTATGTACAGAAAAATAAAGTGCTGTAGGGAGAAGGAACATATAAAATAAATTGCAATATAAAGTGAGCTTTGTTTTTTGTTGCATTATTTATTTTTATTAATTAAGATTTATGGTTTATAATAATGAAGTATCGCTGGGTTAAGCAATATTAAAATAGCTCCTTGATAAATATATATTGTGCCAAAAACTACCCTTTAAGGACGGGCCGCTACTTATGAGCCAATGTTGTCCTTGTCCCCCGGACTAAAGTCTGCCTGCCATTCCCTGATAATGAGCATGGGCCTAAAGTGCAATCAATCAACTTTAATTTGAGTGTATTCACATCCAAATTGGAGGAAGGGTGTATGATTTACAGCTGTTTCATATGTAGCCCCCTCTAATTTAAGAGAGCTAAAATAATCAGACAATTGACTCATAAGCTGTTTCATGTATGGGGTATTCATTATTTATTTATCAATTAAGCATGCAAAAGTTCTGACGTTGATTCCAAGTGTGGCATTTGCATTTGTGATCTGTTGCTGTGAACTAGACCATCCTTAGGCTGCAAGGGACAAAACAAAAAAAATCAGAGAGATAGCGGGAACCTTAGGAGTGGCCAAATCAACAGTTTGGTACAAAAAAAAGAACGCACTGGAGAGTTTGGCAACACAAACAGACCTGGACGTCCATGGAAGACAACAGTGGTGGATGATTGCAAGATTCTTTCCATGGTAAAGAAAAACCCCTTCACAAGTGAAGAGCACTCTCCAGGAGGTTGGCATCTCATTATCCAAGTGTACCATAAAAAGAAAGATTTTCGTCTACTCATTACAATTCTCCGGAGACCCTTTGCACTTGCGACTGAAAGACTGGTAGGTTGAAAGACAACTAGCTTTATAAGATTATAGTTGAAGGTTTGAATGTATGAATTTGTGAGAGTGAGGTTGTGACAGGATGGACTGTCTATGCTACCCTGTCTGTTGTTGCTGGGAACCGGCTGGGCTTTCTTTGCCACCGTTCCCTTTCGTTATCCCAAATGTGCCCTCTTGCTGCAGTAGGAGGGGCTTACATGAGCTGCCACCACTGGAATCTTTTCCGGCATCCAGTACTGGGTTTCTTCTGGGTAAATGACGTTGCTAGAGTGTCTCGATCCTGGTGTACCTGGGCTGGTGCTGCGGACCTCTTACTATGGATCCGGGTTGCTGTGAATAGATCCTCCCCTGGCCTATCACATTAACCAGGGCTGCTGGGTAGCAGGCAGAGTAGTGGTACTGGAAACGCTTGGGTCCAAACCTCATAGACAGCCGGAGAACGGATCAGATTTAGGGTCTAATCTGCAGATCACAGGAATACAGCGATAATGAAGATGTTTCCAAGCAGGTCTTTGAAGCAAGATGGTTTATTTGCTCACACTGGTTTGAGGAACCAGTGATCAAGTCAGATGTTGAAATCAGAAGAACACTTACATGCTCACACAGCTCATCTTTCATACAGTTCAGAAATAGTCTATTTTTAGAATCAGGATGTAACCCTGCTTAGCAAAACATAAATTTACATGCATTACAAAGCTAAAAATATTTACATTTATCTGTGAAATTCTAGAAATGCTGTGATGTCCTACACCTGGTTTTCAGATGCAGAGAATCCAGGAGCCAGTCTTAATTAAAGGTTCCTGCCTTCAATGTTGGACCTTCACACATCAAAAGATCTAATTAACATGTGGCCTTTCATCAGACCATTCGGAATACATATTCACACAGAACAACAAAAACCAAAAACAAGCTAGTTTCCCACATCACAATACACAAGAATCTTTGTAAACAAAGGCTCATTGTATCAGATATATACATCAGAAATAGGCATATCCTATAGCAAGGTTAAACAAGAGACAAATTTCTTCCCTTGGTCTCAGAAATACCGATTTCATATCTCACAATATACACAATATTAAAAAATAAGTGCACATGCAATTACATAAATAAGTGCCCTGTGCTATTTGCTTTAAATAAATTTTTACCAAAAGTTATTTAATAGTGATCCAGTCATAGAGGTGGTTTGGAATTATTTGGGGAGGACCACATCTTCCACTGATAATTGGGATTATGTTACATTTATTCTCTTATGTTTGTTATTACCACATGAACACAATGTTAATGTTAGAGCTTGTCTTTAAAACAATTGTAACTATATAGCATTAATTTTTTGATCTAGTACAACAACTGCCATAAGTCCTTGATAAGAACAATAAGGGCTCAATGATTGCCTAAGTCAAGCCAAGGTTATTACGCCATTTAAATTAAACAGGCTGTTTAACCCGTTAAGTGCTAATGATCAGTGGAAATATTATTATCTATCTCACATCAGTATTTCCTACCCAGGGGGCCTGGGGAAGAGTTGATGCGCAATGACATAATAGCGCAGTCATATTTTTATGTCTAGGATTTGTCATCGGGCATCATTCATATTCCAATCGATCCCGACATAGTTGTCTGTTACTGCTGCTGAAAAGCATCCTCACAACCTGATTGTCACAAACAAAGTAATTGGAAGGCCTTACCTGCTGGTATTAGCGCTGCTACGCAAGGAGGCGGGAGTCTATCCACGCCCCAGGTCTTCACCAGGGAACCCCGCAAGGAGTTATGGACTTAGCTGCTGAGACGTGTCGGTCGCGGTTCTCCCAGGTAGCCACCAGCGAGGTCACGTGAACAAACGTAGTGAACAGTCCGAGGTCAAATCCGTGCAGGTAAAGAGGTACAGAAGGATGAGGCAGAAGGGTAGTCAGGGAGCCGAGAGTCAGAACCAGGATAAGGTAACAGGAACCAGGGAGAATCCAAAGAATCGTCAAACAGGCAAAGGTCAATCCGGAGGAAGCGGGCAGGAGATATATAGGTTTAAGAATAACGGGGGAGCCTAGAGACAGGTTGGGAGACTAGATACTCTGGCACCTTAGTGATGCCAGAGTCTAGTTTAAATAGAGGCGCCACCCCTATCATTGGTGGAGTGGAGCTCGGCGGTCAGCTGATCTGACCGCCGACAGGAACTGCTGGCAAGCGTCTCCGTTGCCTAGCAACAAGACGCAATGTTCGGGCGCATGCGCCTGTGCCTCCTGTGGGGCCGGAAGTGACGTCCCGTTGCCTAGCAACGGGACGAGCGGGGATCGAGAAGGCGTCCGTCCCGGCACCAGGTAAGAGTGCGGGACGGCGCCTGACACTGATTCTTCCACTGCCTTACCTCATGGTGAGGATGGTGCTACCTGGCTGGTGTGCAGTTTTGATATGAGCCATAAGTATTGCATCACATTCAGGCCAGAAAGTACTACATTAGTTTTGTCACTCTTTCTTCCACATCTCTGCAGTATATTTTAGATGGTGTTTTGTGGGCTTTGTGGGCAAGGACATGTCAACTAAGAGTATATGCTTTTGTGGAATGTCTTCTTGATTGTTTAGGAGTCCATTCAAGTGGATCAGTCATGATGAAGGTAAGAAGTTTGTGTCTGTCTGTCCTTCCCCACAGGTGCTACAGTGGTCCACTAATTTTTTAGACAGGTGGAGTCATTGAACACTTTCAGCACTTTAATATCTGATTTTTTATTTTTAGTAATGTGTAGAAAGGCTTTGGAATATTTATCAATACCTTGTGAATGAGTGCTAAACATTCTGGCTTCGGTTAATTTAAAACTCAGAATCTGATGCTCCAAAATGTGTACTGTTTTAAAGCTCTATGGTGGCAGGAGGCATACATTAGGGGGTTTACCATGAAATAACTGAAAATGGAAGGTAGTATATTGGAATGAGAATTAATTAAGGGAATAATTAGCTGATATGGATGTTACGTGCCGTCACTATAACTGCTGAATCTTACTTCAGCCTCTGTGGCTCATTCTTCCATCCCAGCTGTTGCCTAGGCATTCAGGATGCCACTACTTCCCCTCTACGTCCTGGTTGTTGTTAAATCAGCCAGGACATTTTTGTATTCTTCCACCTCATCTAATGACAGGCAGGCAAGGCACACAATTACCACTGCAGTCACATGATTGCAGTCTTTTGTAATGTTCTGGGGGTGTGACCTCTTCCACCTTCCGATTGGTCCTCCATTGTTTAAAAGGCAGGGAGGACTTAGCCTCACTGCCAATTATGGCACTTATGCCCTGCGATTGTTGTGCTGGGTATCTTGCTGTTTGACCACCTATTACCTGACCCTTTAGCTTTGTTTTCTGGGCCACTCTTGTTTCCTGCCTGACTTTGACCCTTTGGCTTTGTACCTGGACTACTCTTGCTTGCAGCCTGCCACCAACTTTCTGGCCTGTATCTGGAGTCTCCTTGTTTGCATCTGACCTTCGACCCTTTGGCCTGGCTCTGGTTGCTCCTCGCACTCACCTCTAGAGTTGCACCACAGCCTCCTAATCGTCACTACCTGCCCCTTCAGTATAAGCTTTTACTACTCTGAGTGTAGATCCTGGGGGCATCCGAGTACCTGTGAGAATACCTATCTCTATGGTAAAGGCGACTGCTATAGGTGAAAACCTCTGCTCCTGTTTTATAAGCTTATGTAGGGTTCGGGGAAGACCGGCATTGTCTACATAAATAATGCTGCTCCATTTGTGATGGTCAGTTACATGAGAGAGGGCAGGTGTGCCGAACAAATTGGCTGCTCAATAAAGTGTTTTATGTTACATAGTCTCCATTCTTTTGTATGCAGACATCAGCCCAAAAACAAAATATGCAAATCATTAATAGCTTACTCATAGGTAAAACAAGTCTAACATCACCTCTATTTGAGTAGAAGAAAATGATCTACTGCGGCCATGCGCACAGAACTTTGTCCTATCTCTACTTCTCTTATTGCATTTAAATGTGAAATATATAATACTGAACAAACTGGTGAACAATCATTTACCTCTGTGTTTCTTTCACCCAGATTTTTTGTTACGCTGATTTTAGTTGGCGTTGAGCAAATGGAGATGTCTGCTTTGAGCCAGACGTGGAAACTAATGGGTTTGAAGCGTTATGGTTTTAGAAAGACGAGTACTTCACCTGATGAACACTGACCTCTGAAATTAAATGTCTGTCTGTATCATGTGTCTGCAAATGTTTCTCTAAATACCTTCTCAATAATGTGTCAATCAAAAGAGAGGCATCTGTCTCTGTGGAATGTGAGTGGCCTGCTAATGGACTGGAATGGGGAGCCCTCCCCTCTCACATAATTCCCATGACTCGCCTCCTCCTTCAGACATGACTGTGCCTTCCAATGCCATGTTATTGAATGTAACCAAATTTGAAAAAATAATATATATGTTCTTCTTGACCTACTCAGATTTCCTTTCCAGAGCTTGTGTAGACCAGGAGCAGTGATCCTGTATTGAAAGACTCCAGCCTACCGTATCTCACAGGCACTTATTGGCTATCAAAATAAGAGGCATTGAAGAATATGAATTATCCATAAAGCACAGTAATTGAAGGCGCTCTTATTTATCTAAGGCTACTAGTAATACACAAAAGTTAAAATAAGCAACTAAAATTCCAAAGGGGCTTTTGATACATGACATACAGGAATAAAACATTTTTTTACTTTATAGATAACTCATTGTAGGAGTCATTTACTTATACATTACAATATAGATTATTTTACTATTGTGAGCAACAGTTGCAAGTAAAAGCAGTTGAGGTGGAGAGGAGTTATGTCGGTGAAGCAGAAAGAAAAGGTTATACTGCAATCTTTGTTGCTTTAAGTGTGAACAGAACAGGTGTGTCCAATTTACTTAAATAGCTATGTCACTCTCTCCTCTATTTACGATGAACAATAAATCACTGGTAACTGGTGTAACCAATGAGGACTTCATTTCTCTCACCCAAATATAAGTTATGGATAAGTTGATCTTTCCACATGCAAAGCCAAATGCAGCATAAATTATATCGTGGACATTGTGGGATGTTATTGGACAATAGGTGTGCTTCAACTTGTGCACTTAGAATAGTCTGGTGTCAGGGCCTGATTAAGGGTTCAGGCCACCCAGGGGCGGGCTGGGCCGGGGGGCAGGGGGGCATCGCCCCCCGGGCCGCTCAGACTTTCTGCCTTTAGGGCCGGGGGGTGGGCCGGCCCGCCGCCCCCGATGCAATTTCTCCGGATTTTTACCTGCGGCCGCATCTGATAACATCAGATGCGGCAGCGTCAGCACACAGGAAGCCGCATCACATGACACGGGATGCGGTCGTGTCATCAACGATGCGTCCGCATCCCGTGTAATGAGATGCGGTCGCCTGTGTGCCCCCCTCCCTAAAGTATCCCAGCCCGCGCCTGAGGCCACCCTAGACTAATATGCTAGTAGCACCCCCTTGCTTTCCACTTTTTAATTTAAAATCCAGCTTCTATCACCCCCTCTCCCCCACCAATATTTATGTTGCCTTGTTTTTCAAAACTCAGCTCCACTTGGATTTTTAAAAGGGTTACAGTAATCTTTACCACTCACATTGTTTTAATTAAAATCAGAACTTTACAGCAGAAAGATGGCATGACTGAGTGCTATTGAACGAGAGGATGAGCGCTATTCTTGTCTCTCATCGCTTATCCTCAAGTGCCCACCCAAGGACGACTCATTGTCTTCAGCCTTTACCATTTGAATACATCAACATTAAAACCTCACTACATTTTTCTTTTGAGTATTGTTTTTACTTTGGAGAACAACTATTCTCTTATATTTTAAAATTCTCAATTTTGTACCACCAAAAATGTTGTCCGCAACCCCAAAATTATTGTGCCCTAAGCTGCAGTCTATTATATAATCAGACCCTGTTTGTGTTAGAGTACAGGAGCGCTTTTGCTCTGTCTCCTGTGCGTTTCCATAGCAACGCTAAAATCCCCGGTGATCTTGGAGGAAACAGGAAGTGGGGCGGTAAGCCAATGTCCGATTTGCGCTACTGCATATGCCCAGACCTCCGAAATTGGAAGTTCGGCTTCTCGCTCCGCACTTTCTTCCAGACAGTGAATAGACAATATGCAGCCATAGGAGCTGCGTGCCCACAATAATAGAAGTCCCCGCAAAAGCATTTAATAGGTCACCTGAGGCTCCCTAATAGACTTAGGAGAGTCTTGTGCCACCACAGAATAAACTGCACGGCTGTGCAGTATAGTAAAGACCTGTAACTGCATACATTATATATATATATCTATAATATAAATGTCTAGTGGCGTGTGTTAGTCTGTCTGTGTGTGTGGAAAAAATAAAACCAAGCTGCAGCGCCACCAGCTGGGCGGAGTTATACACTGACCTACTAAATTCTTAGTGTGTGTAGAAAAAAAAATTCAGAAAGGGCTGAAATTTGGTATACTAAGATGTTTTTAATTTGTTAATTTAATTTGTTAATTGTTAAAAGTGTTTATAAAGATTTAAAAAAAATATATATTTCTTGAAGGAGAAGTGACAGTTGGGAGTGGTTGGTGGTTGCCGGGGGTGACAGTGGGGAGTGGTTGGTGGTTGAGGCCTGGGCTATGGCCCAAATGCATGACAAGAACCTTTGTAACACCTTAAGTAGCTTGATTTGACTAGAATGCATGAGTATCATGCACGGGTTAACTTGTGTATATATATATATATATATATATATATATATATATATATATATATATATGTGTGTGTATGTGTATTATCAAGTGCATATCTCCGTCTGCATAAAATTTGTATTGCCTAACCTGCCTGCAGTTGTTGTTACTGCTGAATGCTTCTTTACTAGAAGCCACTGTGAATACCTGCATTCATCTGAGATCATCTTTAAATAAACAGCAACCTGTTTAAGTTATAAAAGCATTGTGGCTTAACATCCACATTAACACCGCTGAACACCTTTAGTAACATCAGAAGGTATAACCAACAGTTTGATGTATTTGATTGGTGCAGGTCTGGAGTCTATTTTCTTTTGGATAGTTAGGGGGAGGTATATTACTCTTTTTAGATGAGGTAGAGGCCAGCAGAAACAACCACTATTTACCTTACTCTGCGGAGCTGGATTGCACAGCGTCAGTCAATAGGAAGGGAGTAAAGTTTCATTGGAGGGGAAGGGCTACACAGGCTTGTGCAGCCCTGCATGCATCATTGTACCTAGGATAGGTAGAGCTGCTGTGGTCCGCATAGTAAGAACCACTGAGTGGTCAGGGTGAGGGTTGATGCAGCCAGAAATCACTTTTTTTTATGCATCAGTCTGTGTTTGTAATCTTTTGAGTGTACATATGACCACCAGTTGTTGTGTGTGTGTGTTACGAGCCGCGGCAGCTCTGGACACCGCCGCGACTCACTTCTGGGTATGGCTAGGAGTCCCGGCCGTCGTTATGACGACCGGGACGTCATTTCCTTCAGAACCCGGCCGTCGCCTAGGCGATGATCGGGACGCTCTCTGTCTCCTTCGCCGCATCCCGGCATCTAGGGCAGCCAATCAAATCAACCCAGTGGCCTTTAAACTTAAGCTTCCGGAGTCTTTAAAAATTCTAAGTACATTTCACTGCTCTTTGTTGAAACCTGCCCGGTTTTCCAAACAATTCAAACCCCGACAATCTCCTAGACCTCAGCCAGTTTCAGTAGACGGACATCAAGATTTTATTGTTGAGAAGATCCTTGATTCAAGAAAGGTCCAAGGTCAGTTCCACTACTTGGTTCATTGGAAAGGATACGGCCCGGAAGAAAGGTCCTGGGTACCTCAAAGAAATCTTCACGCAGATGACATACTTGCTGATTTCTTTAAAAAATTTCCTGGAAAACCTGGGTGTCGGGGTCCATTGACCACTCCTCAAGGGGAGGGTACTGTTACGAGCCGCCGCGGCTCTGGACACCGCCGCGACTCACTTCCAGGTATGGCTAGGCATCCCGGCCGTCGTTATGACGACCGGGACGTCATTTCCTCCAGAACCCGGCCGTCGCCTAGGCAACGGTCGCGACGCTCTCTGTCTCCTGCGGCGCGTCCCGGCATCTAGGGCAGCCGGGCGCGTGCGCATTCCTCATTAATCATAGCCAGCTGGGCTAAGTATTCCCTGCTGTGCAGGGCACCGTTCATTGGCTCTGGCTCGTTTATTAGGCAGCAGGGGACAAGCCCTTACTGCCGGTTATAGTTCCTGCTTCTGCTGACTAGCCTGCTCGTGTTCCTGGTTGCTGTACTTTTGTTGGATTGATTCTTCGTTGCTGACCTTCTGCCTGATTCCTGACTCCGTTTTGATTGCCTGTGCCCTTTTGACCTCCTTGCCTGGATTTCTACACTGCTGATTTGCCTGTGCCCTCTGACTCCGGTTCGTGTCCTGGATATTCTGTTTGCTGCCGGCCTTGACCCTTGCCTGACCTCACTCTGCTATTTCTCCCATCTGCTATCGCTGGGTTCTCCCCAGTCCGCGCACAATTCACGACCCTCAGCTGTCTGCGGCCAAGTCTGTCCCCACCACTAGGGGCTCCAGTGAAAACCAGACTTCTGTGCAGACTCCGGGTTTTGTGTTGCTGGCTGTGGGGGTTCCTAACATTATAACCGGCCAAGAAAATAAAGGGTTATACTGAGTGAATTATATTATCCGGCCCTATGGAACCAAGCCCAGCACAAGTGCTGGCAGGACAAATCCAGACTCTGTCCCAGATGGTCCAGGAGCTGTCCCAGCGGCAGGCTGCACAAGAACAAGCGTCTAGAGCTTCACAAGCCGCCCAGTCTGCGGTGGTGGAACCCAAGATGCATTTACCTGACCACTTTTCGGGAGATCACAGGCTCTTCCGTAACTTCCGTGACAGCTGCAAACTCTATTTCAAATTGAGACCACTATCGTCTGGATCTCCACAGCAAAAGGTGGGGATAATTATCTCTCTCCTACAAGGGGATCCGCAATCCTGGGCCTTCAGCTTAGACTCCAACTGCCCTAAGTTACAGTCTGTGGACGCCTTCTTTGAAGCACTTGGGTTGATTTATGATGACCCGAACCAAGTGGCTGCTGCCGAAGCACAGCTGCGATCCTTTTCACAAGGGCAACGATCTGCGGAGGAATATTGTTGCAGTTTCAGGCGTTGGTCTTCAGATGTGCATGGAATGTCCCAGCTCTCCGTTGTCAGTTCCGTCTGGGGCTCTCTGAGCAAATCAAGGACTCCCTGGTCCAATATCCTATTGCAGAATCTCTTGAAGAACTTATGCAGCTAGCTATCCGGATCGACAGGAGATACAGAGAAAGGAAGACCGAAAAGGAAAGCTCTTCTACTTTTTCTCCTATGCTTCCGCAAGCTGCTCCTTTTGACCAAGTCGAGCCTATGCAACTGGGGGCATATCGACTGTCATCGGAGGAACGAACCCGGAGGCATACCTTAGGTCTCTGCCTGTATTGTGAAGAAAAGGGTCATCTGCTCCGTTCCTGCCCCGTCAAACCGGGAAAAGACCGGGCCAAGTGAACATGGAGGGTGTCCACTTAGGCCTGCAAGTAATCTCTCCCAAAAATTCTTTACTTGTCCCTGCTAAGCTCACCTTTGACGGACGAGAATTGTCCATTCCAGCCTTTCTGGACAGTGGAGCTGCCGGAAACTTTTTGGACTTGGCCCTCGCCCGGTCCTTGGGTTTCGCAGCCGTTCCATTGGAATCCATCATCACGGTTTTTGGATTAGATGGAAATCGTCTAGATAAGGGTGAGATACATCATCGTTCACCTCATTTGCAGTTAAAATTTGGTGCCCTTCACTCCGAGACCATCTCTCTGTATCTAATTAATTGTCCTTCAGTTCCTTTAATACTGGGTCACCCTTGGCTAGTTCTTCACAATCCCTGTATTGATTGGACCCAAGGGGGAGATCATCAAGTGGGGTCCTAGATGTTCTTCCTCATGTTTGTCTCTTCCACTCAGAATTACTCGGATCTGTCCGGAACGGTTGCCTCTTCAATTACCACGAGTTTTCTGACGTCTTCTCTAAAAAGAAGCGGATGTTCTTCCTCCACATCGGGAGTACGATTGTGCTATTGACCTTGTCCCTGGTTCTAGGTTGCCCAAGGAAAGATTATACGCCTTATCTATTCCAGAGACCCAGTCCATGGAATCATATGTAAAGGAGAACCTGCAAAAAGGCTTCATACGGCCTTCCAAGTCTCCTGCCGGAGCAGGCTTCTTCTTTGTGGCTAAAAAAGATGGTGGGCTGAGGCCTTGTATTGATTATAGAGGGCTAATTAAAATAACCATTAAAAATACTTACCCTCTGCCACTTATCTCAGCCATCTTCAGTCAATTAAAAGGAGCTAAGATTTATTCCAAGATTGACCTAAGAGGAGCCTACAATTTGATACGTATCCGAAGTGGCGACGAGTGGAAGACCGCCTTTAATACTCAAACGGGCCATTACGAGTACCTTGTCATGCCCTTCGGCCTCAGCAATGCTTCAGCTGTTTTCCAAGACTTAATCAACGATGTCCTTCGTGAATTCTTGGGTTCCTTCGTAGTGGTTTATTTGGATGACATCCTGATTTATTCCCACTCATTAGAACAACACCGGAAACATGTTCGGCAAGTACTCCTGAAGCTCCGTCATCATCATCTATATGCTAAATTAGAAAAATGTGACTTTGAAGTTTCCAGGGTCACTTTTCTGGGGTATGTTATTTCTCCTGAAGGCTTTGCCATGGATCCCACAAAGGTACAGGCCATTCTGGATTGGGTACAACCCTCTAATTTAAAGGCCATCCAAAGATTCCTAGGATTCCCCAACTACTATAGGAAGTTTATCAGTTCATTTTCCATCCTCATCGCCCCCATCACTGCTCTGACCCGTAAGGGTGCTGATCCAAAGGTCTGGTCGCCTACTGCAGTTTCCGCTTTCGAAGGCCTTGAAACGTGCTTTCATGTCTGCCCCAGTACTAAGACATCCTTATCCAGACCTCCCATTCATTGTTGAAGTCGATGCTTCGGATGTTGGAGTTGGAGCCGTGTTGTCTCAGAAAGATTCCAAAGACCATCGCCTTCATCCTTTTGCTTATCTTTCTCGAAAATTCTCTTCCGCTGAAGAGCATTATGACGTGGGCAATCGTGAATTACTGGCCGTCAAATGGGCGTTGGAAGAATGGCGCCACTGGCTTGAAGGAGCAAGACATACTATCACAATCTATACGGACCACAAAAACCTATCCTACATTGAGTCCGCTAAAAGATTGAACTCCAGGCAAGCACGGTGGTCCCGCTTCTTCTCCCGGTTCCAGTTCATCATTACCTTTCGGCCGGGTTCTAAGAACTTAAGAGCGGATGCTCTATCCCTTAACTTTCTTCTCAAAGTCCAGTTGCTGAGCCCTGTTCTATTATCCCTGCTTCTTCTATCTTAGTTGCTTTCACGCAAGAACTGGGTAAAACCCTTCAGCAATGTCAACCACAGGCACCTTCTGAAACTCCAGTGGGTAAACTGTTCGTGCCGGTACACCTCAGAAAATCGGTCCTTTCCCAGTGTCATGACAATAAGGCTTCTGGACATCCCGGTATTGCCAAGACTATTGAAATTGTTTCTCGTACTGTCTGGTGGCCAGCATTGTCTAAAGATGTTAAAGAATATATATTATCCTGTGACCTGTGTTCCAAGAACAAAGTTTCCTGAAGTTCCCCTTCCGGGCCATTACTGCCATTACCTGTGTCGGTCAGACCTTGGACCCATGTGTCCATGGACTTCATTGTTGACTTACCTTTATCCTCTGGGTGTAACACCATCTGGGTAACCGTGGACCGGTTCAGCAAAATGGCCCATTTTGTTCCTTTAACCAAGTTACCTTCTGCTCGTTCATTGGCCACCTTGTTCGTCAAATATATATTTTGTCACCATGGACTACCAGAAGATATCGTGTCGGACCGGGGCTCACAGTTTTCGCAGTCTTCTGGAGGGCCTTTTGCTCGCTCCTACGTATCACCCTCAGTTTGTCTTCTGCCTACCACCCTCAGTCGAATGGACAAACCGAAAGGGTGAATCAATCCTTGGAGCAATACCTTCGACTGTATATTTCTAAACATCACGACAATTGGGCTGACCTCCTTCCATGGGCCGAATTTGCGTACAACAACGCATGCCACTCATCTTCCCCATACTCTCCTTTTTATTGTAACCTGGGGTTTCATCCCAGAGTCAACTCCTTATCCTCTATATCCACTGACAGACCACCCGAAATCTGAGCCACGGCCA
Organism: Mixophyes fleayi; assembly: GCF_038048845.1. Lineage (NCBI taxonomy): Eukaryota > Metazoa > Chordata > Amphibia > Anura > Limnodynastidae > Mixophyes > Mixophyes fleayi. The sequence continues at coordinate 74,105,861 of NC_134407.1, read as the reverse complement.
CCCGCCTTAGGAAGATATGGAAGGCAGTGCATCGGTCCTTGCTTCAAGCTTCCTTTAAGTCTAAAGTCTTTTCTGATTTACATCATTCCACTTGTTCATTTAAGGCTGGAGACTCTGTGTGGCTCTCCACTCGGAATATAAGACTGCGTCAGCCGTGTAAAAAATTAGGACCTAAATTTATTGGTCCATTTACTATTCTTAAGCAAATCAACCCAGTGGCCTTTAAACTTAAGCTTCCGGAGTCTTTAAAAATTCCCAGTACATTTCACTGCTCTTTGTTGAAACCTGCCCGGTTTTTCCAAACAATTCAAACCCCGACAATCTCCTAGACCTCAGCCAGTTTCAGTAGACGGACATCAAGAATTCATTGTTGAGAAGATCCTTGATTCAAAAAAGGTCCAAGGTCAGTTCCACTACTTGGTTCATTGGAAAGGATACGGCCCGGAAGAAAGGTCCTGGGTACCTCAAAGAAATCTTCACGCAGATGACATACTTGCTGATTTCTTTAAAAAATTTCCTGGAAAACCTGGGTGTCGGGGTCCATTGACCCCTCTTCAAGGGGAGGGTACTGTTACGAGCCGCCGCGGCTCTGGACACCGCCGCGACTCACTTCCGGGTATGGCTAGGCGTCCCGGCCGTCGTTATGACGACCGGGACGTCATTTCCTCCAGAACCCGGCCGTCACCTAGGCAACGGTCGGGACGCTCTCTGTCTCCTGTGCCGCGCCCCGGCATCTAGGGCAGCCGGGCGCGTGCGCATTCCTCATTAATCATAGCCAGCTGGGCTAAGTATTCCCTGCTGTGCAGGGCACCGTTCATTGGCTCTGGCTCATTTATTAGTCAGTAAGGGACAAGCCCTTACTGCCGGTTATAGTTCCTGCTCCTGCTGACTAGCCTGCTCGTGTTCCTGGTTGCTGTACCTTTGTTGGATTGATTCTTCGTTGCTGACCTTCTGCCTGATTCCTGACTCCGTTTTGATTGCCTGTGCCCTTTTGACCTCTTTGCCTGGATTTCTACACTGCTGATTTGCCTGTGCCCTCTGACTCTGATTCGTGTCCTGGATATTCTGTTTGCTGCCGGCCTTGACCCTTGCCTGACCTCACTCTGCTATTTCTCCCATCTGCTATCGCTGGGTTCTCCCCAGTCCGCGCACAATTCACGACCCTCAGCTGTCTGCGGCCAAGTCTGTCCCCACCACTAGGGGCTCCAGTGAAAACCAGACTTCTGAGCAGACTCCGGGTTTTGTGTTGCCGGCTGTGGGGGTTCCTAACAGTGTGACCCTTTGGCTGTGTGACTATGTCTCTATGTGACCCTGTATATATGTATGTGAGTATCCAGGGGGTGAAATTAATTGTGGGTTCTTAAAAGAAATAAACTGAGAGAGTGTACTGTGGGAGAAATTAATTGAGGGAGGTGTGTTGAGGAAAAATGAGCTGAGGGTACAAGGGAGAAATTAATTCAGGGGATAGTGGTGGGGGAATGAATGACATGGATGAGTGGTGAAAAATTAATTGACTCAGGGGACATTAATTGACCTAAGGGCATTGATTTATTGGGGCAGGAGGCATGAATTTAACTGGAGAAGCACTATGATTTGACCTTGGATTGTATATACATAAATGCATATGTGTTAGGATTCCTAGTGCAGTCACAAAGAGCAACAGACGTATAAAGCAAAGTGTCTTTATTCAGGTAAATACATAAAGCTAACTCAAATCCACAGATAAGAACAGGTTCCAAAAGAGACTGTATAGTAAAATGGCAGGAACAGGTTTTATAGAGTTTACCCCAGTCCAGAAGGCACACGGCTGTTCAGGGAACTACACTGAGTACAGTTAAAGGCAGGTATAAGAAGCTAAGGGCCAGGTGCAGTTCTAATTGGCAAGGAAGTTAACCCCTTCAGGCATGGTGCAAGCTCAGGAGCAGAACAGCAGCACCCCTGATGGACCAAAGGCACTGCTGCCACATACAAAACACAGGCAGAGTTGTAACAATATGTTTATGGGCAGCACGGTGACTTAGTGGTTAGCACTTCTGCCTTACAGCACTGGGGTCATGAGTTCGATTCCCGACCAAGGCCTTATCTGTGAGGAGTTTGTATGTTCTCCCTGTGTTTCCTCCAGGTGCTCCGGTTTCCTCCCACACGCCAAAAACATACTGAGTGTGTGTGTTAGGGAATTTAGACTGTAAGCCCCAATGGGGTCAGGGACTGATGTGAGTGAGTTCTTGAGTTCTCTCTACAGCGCTGCGGAATTAGTGGTGCTATATAAATAAATGATGATGATGTTTATGACTGCTTTAAAGTACACTGTATATAGCATGCATATTATAGAGAATGTTTTCTTTTAATATGGAGAGGGGGTTCAAAGCAGTATCATTTTTTTTTTGGGGGGGGGTGGCATTGGGAATATGTTGATGTCTGAGGGGGGCCAGGTGGAAGCAGAAAATTTACTTATGTCCTTTACATCCAATCCAAAGCGCTACGGAGTTTGCTGCTATATAAATAAATGTTGATGATCCATGATAATTCACCATGTTGAATACAATGAGGAAAAGGGTTTCGATGAATAGTCTTTGTCAAGGTAGTATATGCTCTGCACAAGTCACATGTGTGGAGGGTAGAGAGCCTCACAATGATAACAAGTCTGGCTATTGGTATTGTTTTGCAGTTAGACGTAGGACAGTATTGCAGCCATTCATGTTTCCTGTCATGAATCGGGGTCTTAGCTCTGTTAATGCCACTTGGCGGTATCATATCACAGTGCATCTCCCTCCTGTCAGAATGCAGCATTCTAAATCCTAGGACAAAACATGACTTCTGTCTGCTGCACTGGAGGCTGTCAAGTTGGGTGAGACATTTTGCTACATCCTGCTTATTCTGAGCACCTGACTTCATCCACCAATTAGCTCTAATCAGCTACCTCTGCAGACTATAAAAGTCACCTCCTACATTCAACTAATTGCCAGTGCAACAGATTACCACTGTTGCCATTTGTTTGCTGTTACTTTTGCTACTTCAGTGTTACTGCTGCTGTACATATTACAGCCATTAACCGTTTGGATTCAATGCAGTCTGCTACTGCATCTGCTGTTGTACAGACTTCAAGCCATTAACTCTTTGTGTGGATTCAGCTCCTCTGTTTCTTCAGTGTTATAATCTGCTGCTGTGAAAAATCCATCTTTTAATCCCAGCTTTCTCCTATCTATCCCTCTGACTCATCTACTATCTCTTCGGGGTAGTAGGTTACTATTCTGTGTCTCCCAACTGCTGGAGTCACCTCTGTATCTCTGGGTACGGGTTTCCAGTTCCTGGTCTGACCAGTTTGTGGGTTCCTGGTGGTCTGATTCCTTTGGGGTTGATTGTCCTGAGTCCCTACTTTCTGATGCAGGTCCTGAGTTCTGAGTTGCCCGTGGGGCCCATGTTATTCCTCTACCTGAGTTTTGAGCCTTCCTGGTTCAATAGTCCTCTGAGTTTCTGGACTTTGGGGGGTACCGAGTCTCTGGCCGTGGGTTCAATCTCTCAGTTCCTGCTTACAGGTTCCAGGCCGCCAGGTCCAGATTCCAGTTGATTATTCCACTACGGAGTTCAGTCTAGTTAGTATTCCTCCTCCTGTCATTTGGTAGTGACAGATAGTGTACATCTTCTGTCCATGAGCAAGATCTTCAGCCGGGCTTCTAGTTTCTACTTCATCTGCTACAGCTAGTCCCAAGGGTCACGAGAAGGATTCCAGAGCTCCTATTTTCGTGACATTTCCTATTGAAAGAAAATGTCATTTGAAAATTAAAGATAATTATTGTGGATCTGATTCATGTTTGGACGCAACTTGCATGCAACTTGCGTTTTAAAAAAGAGGAACACTCTGCTTAAACATTACTTGCCGAATGTAGATATTTGCACCTGCAGTATATACACAATTGTCTGTTCACTAAAATGACACATCAGAACAGATGGAAAAAAAAAAGATAAAAAATTTAACTATTCTTAACAGTAAAATCATTAATAAAAATATGTATTTAAAAAATATATATATATATTTTTTGTAATGCATTGAATACATAAATCAAGATGCTTTTAATTTTGTTATGTGTCATTTTTATATGTCTATATATAGTGTAGGTGAGTTGTGTTTGACTATTGTCAGTGCACATTTGTGCCATCAGTCTTCAGTTCCTGCACGTTGGTGTGACTTCAATGGGTGAAGGGGTGGGGATAACACATCTGCACCCAATCAGAAGTGCCTAATCTCTACAGCAGCATAGAGTATTTGAGGGAATGAGTGTGCTGATCTTTTGGGAGATAGTGACCTATGCTTATGTTGTTGAGGACAGGGCTCCATGTGACAGGGGCAGTAACATGATGTGATGAGGGGAATGGAGACAGCAGGAAGGCACAGACTGAGAGTTATATACTGGAAGGAGCAGGATCCCCCAGCAGCACAGAGTATATCAGGAGATGAGTGATGTATTAGTGAGGACAAGGTAGTGACATGATATGAGGAGGGGAATGGAGGCAGCAGGAAGTCTCAGGATGAGATCCCACAAGAGCACAGAGCAGTGATATGAGACCCCTGTTACACATATGAAATCTATAGATCCAGCTTATTTATCATGGGGATAATTTCTGATCCGCCTTACCTGTGCTTGCTTTGGCATGAGTGCATATATCTGTTTAGCATTGACCTGGATATAGAAGTGCAGCAGTTAGTAGATCATTCCAGTATGTACATGAGTCACGTGTTTATCTGCTGGGCCATTTGCAGATTATACAGTTGTAAAAATGGGAAGCACAGGTCCTTATAGTAATCACCCTATTAGTTCACACTGATACTTTTTTAAGTGCTTGAAGGCCTGGAAATGCTCTTCCTGCTGTTTTGGTCCCCATTATTTATTTATTTTTTACAGATGTATTAGTAACGGGTGGTAGGTTTCTAGATATCTGGCATAATTTGGGGCAAAAAGTTAAAACAATAGAAGTGTTCTAATCCGCTGTGTTTGTGCTTTCTTTGCTCGGTTTCTGAAGTGCTCTGCAATTCTGATCTCCAGATTATTGTTTGGCCCCTGTACGGAAGGCCACATGGTCATTGTTGGAGGCAAACAACTATAGTTCTACATGTTATTTTTTTCCTTAATGTTGTGTTTTTAGTGGTCGAAGTTAATTCTAGGGATGTGCACCGGCGACTTTTGAGGTCTCGTGTTTTGTGTTTTGGATCCGGATTTTCACGATGTTTTGGGTTCGGATTTGTTTCTCAAAACACCTGCCGAAAGGTTTTGGTTCGGATTTAAGGTTTTGGATTCGGATTTTTTTTGAAAAAAAACTAAAAAGTGTAAAAATCAAGTTTTTGGGCTTATTTTCACTCCTACGCTATTATTAACCTCAATAACATTCAATAACAATCATTTCCACTAATTTAAAGGCTATTCTGAACACCTAACACCTCACAATATTTTTTTTTTTTTAGTACAAAACGTTGCAACGAGGTATCTTTCTGGACTGCGTAGAGGAGTGTTCCCCACAATATAATGAAAAACCCATCAACTGGTCTGCATTACACCCAAAAATAGTATCTGGACTGCGTAGAGGACTGGCCACTGGCCACCACAATATAATATATAGAAAACCTTCAACAGGTCTGCATTACACCCAAAAATAGTATCTGTACTGCATAGAGGACTGGCCACTGGCCACCACAATATAATATATAGAAAACCTTCAACAGGTCTGCATTACACCCAAAAATAGTATCTGGACTGCGTAGAGTAGTGGGCACTGGGCACCACAATAAAAAATATAGATAAAACCTTCAACAGGTCTGAATTACACCCAAAAATAGTATCTGGACTGCGTAGAGTAGTGGGCACTGGGCACCACAATAAAAAATATATAGAAAACCTTCAACAGGTCTGCATTACACCCAAAAATAGTATCTGGACTGCGTAGAGGACTGGCCACCACAATATAATATAGAGAAAACCTTCAACAGGTCTGCATTACACCCAAAAATAGTATCTGTACTGCGTAGAGAACTGGCCACTGGCCACCACAATATAATATATAGAAAACCTTCAACAGGTCTGCATTACACCCAAAAAATAGTATCTGGACTGCGTAGACGACTGGCCACTGGCCACCACAATATAATATAGAGAAAACCTTCAACAAGTCTGCATTACACCCAAAAATAGTATCTGGACTGTGTAGAGTAGTGGGCACTGGGCACCACAATAAAAAATATAGATAAAACCTTCAACAGGTCTGAATTACACCTCAAAAAAGTATCTGGACTGCGTAGAGTAGTGGGCACTGGGCACCACATTAAAAAATATATAGAAAACCTTCAACAGGTCTGCATTACACCCAAAAATAGTATCTGGACTGCGTAGAGGACTGGCCACTGGCCACCACAATATAATATAGAGAAAACCTTCAACAGGTCTGCATTACACCCAAAAATAGTATCTGGACTGCGTAGAGTAGTGGGCACTGGGCACCGCAATAAAAAATATAGATAAAACCTTCAACAGGTCTGAATTACACCCAAAAATAGCATCTGGACTGTGTAGAGTAGTGGGCACTGGGCACCACATTAAAAAATATATAGAAAACCTTCAACAGGTCTGCATTACACCCAAAAATAGTATCTGGACTGCGTAGAGGACTGGCCACTGGCCACCACAATATAATATAGAGAAAACCTTCAACAGGTCTGCATTACACCCAAAAATAGTATCTGGACTGCGTAGAGTAGTGGGCACTGGGCACCACAATAAAAAATATAGATAAAACCTTCAACAGGTTTGAATTACACCCAAAAAAAGTATCTGGACTGCGTAGAGTAGTGGGCACTGGCCACCACAATAAAATATATATAGAAAACCTTCAACAGGTCTGCATTACACTGCACATACGGCTGCTCCTCCATCCTCTCCATCATATACATGTTGGAGTTTCAGCGTGTCAAAACCTCTTGTTTTTGATAATGACAGTGCATTTTGAATATTTTTCAATTTGCCCCACAACACTGAATGTACTTTATCTATGATACGCATCTATCTTTGTTGACTGCGTAGTGTGGTGGGCCCAGAACACAAGTTTTTACAGCGCCAACAATATGATTAAAAAATTGGGCATCAACTGTCACCGTTGTTTAATATCTGATACACCGAAATATGGACTGCACAGTGGAGTGGCCCCGGTAGTAAATTTGGTGCCGGGGCTACAATACCTCCTCCAACTTTCAAGTGTAGTGTTTATAAAGACAGACAGCGTCGAAGTGTTATTTGTTGACTTTCTTAACCCTTAAATTGTCCCTGTTGCAAATATTGGTGCAATGGAGAGTTACTTTTTCATTGAAAGACTCAAGCTTTCAAGTGTAGTGTTTATAAAATATAAACAACAATACAGTAGTTCTAGAGCACGGCAATACCTCTTGTTTTAAATTATGACAGGGCATTTTACTTTTGGTTTAATTTCTTGAATTTGTTGCAATTTGGTTTTACTTTTTGAACATGGCAAACGACTGTTGATTGGTCATATAATGCAAAAAAAAAAGTTCCAAGATGGAATTGTCCTTGGGCTCTCCCACCCACCCTTATGTTGTTGAAATAGGACATGCACACTTTAACAAACCAATCATTTCAGCGACAGGGCCTACCAAACAACTTTGGCTGAAATGATTGGTTTGTTTGGGCCCCCACACCAAAAAAGCTATTCATCTCTCCCTGTACAGACTAAACAGGCTCTACTGAGGCAAGATGTCGTCCTCATCCTCAACCGCTGATTCCTCTCCCCCTACAGTGTGTACTTCCTCCTCATCACACATTATCAATTCGTCCCCGCTGAACTCCACAACCACAGGTCCCTCTGTACTATCTGGAGGGCAGTGCTGTACTTCATTGAGGAATTGATTATTCATTTTTATAAACATCATTTTTTCAACGTTATGAGGAAGCAACCTCCTTCGCCACTCACTGACCAGGTTCCCCGCTGCACTAAAAACTCTTTCCGAGTACACACTGGAGGGGGGACAACTAAGGTAAAATAGAGCCAGTTTGTAAAGGGGCTTCCAAACTACCTTTTTTTCCTGCCAGTAACAATATGGACTGTCTGACATGTCTACTTGGATGGTGTCAGCAAAGTAATCCTCCACCATTTTTTCAATTGTGACAGCATCCAATGCAGCGAGAATAGACATGTCTGCAATGGTTGGCAGGTCCTTCAGTTCGGACCAGATGTTATCAGCATCCCCGCCAGCGCCTCTTTTAGGAAAACTGAGCTTTTTCCTCGCAGCCATAGATGTGGAAGAAAATGAGGGTGGAGCTGTTGGCTTGTCACGGTCCTCTTCAGAGGACAATCTCCTGACCAGCAGGTCTTTGCACCGCAGTAGACTTGTGTCTGCCGGAAACAGAGACACAACATACGCTTTAAACCGAGGATCGAGCACGGTGGTCAGAATGTATTCCTCTGACTTTAAAAGAGTGACCACCCTCGGATCCTGGCAAAGCGTACGAAGGGCTACATCCACAAGAGCTACATGCTTGGTGTAATCGCAATGGCTTACCAGCTCCTCCCTCACTTTCTCCAGCTGCTTCTGCAACAGCCTGATCAGGGGAATAACCTGACTCAAGCTGGTAGTGTCGGAACTGACTTCTCATGTGGCAAGTTCAAATGGCTGCAGAGCCTTGCACAACACGGAAATCAGTCTCCACTGCACTTGACTCAGGCGCATCCGCACTCCTTTGCCTATGTCGTAGATGGCTGTGTAGGCCTGGATGGCCTTTTGCTGCTCCTCCATCCTCTGCAGCATATAGAGGGTGGAGTTCCAGCGCGTCACAACCTCTTGTTTGAGGTGATGGCAGGGCAGGTTCATGCTTTTTTGATGTGCCTCTAGTCTGCGGTAGGCACTGGCTGAATGCCGAAAGTGTCCAGCAATTTTGCGCGCCACCGCAAGCATCTCCTGCACACCCCTGTCACTCTTGAGGTAATGCTGCACCACCAAATTAATGGTGTGGGCAAAACATGGGACGTGCTGGAAATTGCCCATATTTAATGCCCGCACAATGTTACTGGCATTGTCTGACACCACAAATCCCCATGAGAGTCTAAGTGGGGTAAGCCACTGGGAGATAATTTCCCTCAGTTTCTCTAATATGTTGTCAGTGTTGTGCCTCTTATTAAAGCCTGTAATACACAATGTTGCCTGCCTTTGCACGAGCAGCCATTTTGAAGATGCTGCTACTGATGCAGCTGTTGCTGCGGAAGGGGATGCATCTACCCAGTGGGCTGTCACAGTCATATAGTCCTTCGTTTGCCCAGAACCACTTGTCCACATGTCCGTGGTTAAGTGGACAGTGGGTACAACCGCATTTTTTAGAGCACTGAAGACACTTGATCGTACTTCTCTGTACATCTTTGGTATCGCCTGCCTAGTGAAGTGGAATCTAGAGGGGATTTGGTACCAGGGACACAATACCTCCATCAACCCTCTAAATCCCACTCCACTGATGGCGGACACCGGGCGTACGTCTAAAACCAACATTGCAGTTACAGCCGCAGTTATACGCTTTGCAATAGGGTGACTACTATCGTATTTTGTGGTCATGGCAAACGACTGTTGGACGGTCAATTGTTTTGTGAAAGACTTAGCGGTCTTACGACTTCCCCTCTGGGAAGATGACCGACTAACAGCAGCAACAGCACCAGTGGCAGTAGTAGGCGTACCGCTGCAGGATTCCTCGGATGAATCCCGTATTGAGGAGGACTCAGTCTGGCAGCTGACTTGGGCTGCAGGACTCAATCTGATGGAGATCGTGGAGGAAGTTGACGAGGAGGGTGTTGCTGGTGTGTATCCAACTGGACCACGGGATTTAGGTGTCCCTGTACTGATGACGGTCCTAGCCCCAGTTCCTGAACTAACCACTGAACTATGAAGGTTATTCAGGTGACGTATAAGGGAGGATGTCCCTAGGTGGGCAAGATCCTTACCCCTGCTTATTTGAGCTTTACATAAGCTACATATGGCCATACATTGGTTGTCCGGATTTGGATAAAAATAACTCCAGACCGAAGAGGTGCATTTTTTGGTCTTCTGACCAGGCTTGAAAATGGCTTTTTCATCCCATGGACATCAGCTGTTTCCCCCCCTGGTGCCTCATTTACAATAAACACATCACCATCCTCATCATCAAGTTCCTCCACAGCGCCAGCTACATCATCAATAGCCTCCTCCCGAGCCACCTCTTCCCGTACAGTGATGGGAAGGTCAGGCTTCGCAACCACCAACACCCTTGGACTCGCCATGGGGATTTGTGATAATTTCTTTTTAGAAGGCTGAGTTGTTTGCTGTTTTGTTGTTGCTGACAGCATAACTCTCTTCAATTTTTTGTAGGGGGGGGAAGAAGGAGGAGGAGGGCTAAGATCCGTGGGTGAAGCTGAACCACTAGTCATGAACACGGGCCAGGGCCTAAGCCGTTCCTTGCCACTCCGTGTCGTAAATGGCATATTGGCAACTTTACTTTTCTCCGCAGATGATTTTAAGTTTCTCTTTTTGCTACTTTTACTTAACTTGGGCTTTTTGGATTTTACATGCCCTGTACTAGGAGATTGGGCATCGAGCTTGGAAGACGACGTTGATGGCATTTCATCGTCTATGTCATGACTAGTGGCAGCAGCTTCAGCATTAGGAGGAAGTGGGTCTTGATCTTTCCCTACTTTATCCTCCAAATTTTTGTTCTCCATTATATGTAGCACAAGATACTGCAGAATGTGTGAACTTGGTAATATTGCAGTACCAATGGACTTATACTGCTAGATTGGTTTTGCAAATTTGGTTATAATATTTTTTTTTTTTTATAACTTTTTTTTTATTTTTTAAAAACTTGGGAATAATGGGGAAATAACTATGCCCTTAGAAGCACAGAGCACAGGACACAGCACCACTGGACTGAACAGGACACAGCACAGGACCCAGCAGCACCACTGAACTCAGCAGGACAGAGCACAGGACACAGCACCACTGGACTGATACTGCAGAATGTGTGAACTTTGTAATATTGCAGTACCACTGGACTTTTACTGCTGAATGTGTGAACTTGGTAATATTGCAGTACCAATGGGCTTATACTGCAGGATTGGTTGTGCAAATTTTGTTGTAATTAAAAAAAAAATTAATTAGTTTTTTTGTATTTTTTTTTAATAACTTTTTTGTATTTTTTTAAACACTTGGGAATAATGGGGAAATAACTATGCTCTTAGAAGCACAGAGCACAGGACACAGCACCACTGGACTGTCACTGAACAGGACACAGCACAGGACCCAGCAGCACCACTGAACTCAGAAGGACAGAGTACAGGACACAGCACCACTGGACTGAACAGGACACAGCACAGGACCCAGCAGCACCACTGAACTCAGAAGGACAGAGCACAGGACACAGCACCACTGGACTGAACAGGACACAGCACAGGACCCAGCAGCACCACTGAACTCAGAAGGACAGAGCACAGGACACAGCACCACTGGACTGAAGTGAACAGGACACAGCACAGGACCCACCAGCACCACTGAACTCAGAAGGACAGAGCACAGGACACAGCACCACTGGACTGAGCACAGCACAGCACAGAACTGAACAGCACCAGATCTACCAGGACAGAGGACCACCTAAGCTAACACACCCTCCCTCTACCCTAATCAATGCCCGAGTGAAGATGGCGGCGACTAGCGGGAAATTTATAGGATCCGAGTATCGCAAGATCCGACAACGGGATTATGAGTCAGAGTTTCGGTTTCACATTTGATTTTGGTGCCAATACCCGGATCTGTCTCGGATCCGACTCGGATCGGCAAAGTTCGGGTGGGCTCGGATTTCAGAAATCCGAGTGCGCTCATCTCTAGTTAATTCTATTATATATTGAGTGCTTTTGTTCTTTGCTGTTTTGCAGGCAATCCATAGTTACCTACATCTAAGTCTGCCCTGAATCTAGTAACTAATTACTGTTGCGTGAGTCAGCTCCGGGTACAAGTGAACCATACTGATGTAACAGACATTTTTAATCCTGTGAGTGGTTGTGTTGGTAGGGGCCCCAGTGCACTGCTTTGCCCGGGGGCCCATAATGTTTTTAAGATGGCCCTGCAGGCCATATCATCAAAAAAGACAAAAAAAAATTACAAACTATTCAGTGAAGTGCTTCTAAAATGGTGCATGCGCTATATAACAAAAATGTTCAGGAAAGACTACATGCTAAATATTGTACTGCTTAGAGGACAGAAGGGAGTGATAGAAACGTAAAAATATAAAAACTATTAATAGTTCAGGATGGCCGTATTCTTTACAATAAGATAATTTCTAAAACAAGGAGACACGTTTGGAGGGAAAAAGACTGAAAGAAAATATAAAGAAGAACATTTTTTTACCAAGCGAGTGATGGATTCATGTAATAATCGTTCATCTTTTGTGATAAAGAGTCGTACCCTACTCCCAAAGTCGGCACCACCCTATTTGTGTCTTCCCCTTTCGTTTAGGATGTAAGCTCTCACGAGCAGGACCCTCTTTCCTTGTGTTCTCCTTCTAATATTCCATCGCCCTCTGAACCTCTTGGCCTGCTCTGTAACACATTTGGATTCCCTTTCCTCTGTAGTAACACAGTCCCCCCTTCATTTCTGTAATAAGACATCACCTTTTTAGTATTCACCTCTGTTGTAAGACATTCACCTCCATCACTCCTGTACTAAAACATTTTCCCCTTCAGTAAAACATTTAGCCACTCACCTGTGTAATATCACCTGTGGATTTCTACACCTCAATAGTAAATAGCGTGAATAGGAAGTATTGAAAAAAGAAAAAGAAATTGCCTATCAGTGTGTTTAAAGAAATACATTGGTTGATATTACAGTGTATTGCCTGGGTATTTGTACATCTATCTATCACAGGTTGAGATTACAATGAACTGCATGGGTATTCCTACACATAGATAGCTAATTGTGCTAATGGAAAAATACAGAAACAATTGTGATTTAGAGCAGGTACAGCAGCATTGCAGTCAATGCTGCAATATTGTTCACACAGCTATATAGGGAATGCAACGGGCAAGTGAGTGTACAGTAGTCTGAGCTACTAATATTAGCAGAGAACATCAATATACATTTCACCTAGTATATTCAGGAAGAATGAGTGCCCGACATGCTGTAAGCTCATTTTCTAAGGCTATAGGCATATGACATTTGTTGGTGTTTGCTGATTGGTTTCTTTACATTCCATACATTGTGATTGTACTGATTCTCCAGTGGGCGTTAATTATTTGCCAAATTTGTGAACATGTGAACCTCTGAAATTTGCCAAAATTTATCAGAATTTCCGAATCGGCCAAAATCGACTCATTTGTCTCTGCTCTAGGTGTGACACTAGCCTTACAGGGCCAGCTCACAAGTAAAGATCCGAGACATTACAATGGGCGTACTTACAAATATGTTGAACGTACTATAATTATTTAATGATTGTGCAAAACATCCAAGTCAGCATACTCTATCTGCAGCAAAAACATTGTAATGCATTAAAAAGCTATTTCACCTCTGTAGGTTTTTTTGTTAGTTAAGAACATACTGAAGTGGAAGTACTTGGTAACATAGTGGGCCTGATTCATTAAGGAAAGTAAGGCAAAATAAATGAGTAAATTTTCTCCTGGACAAACCATGATACAATGCAAGGGGTGCATATTAGTTTATTATTTTGCACATAAGTTAAATACTGGCTGTTTTTTCATGTAATACACAAATACTTGATAGCTTTATTTTTACACTGAAATTTAAAGTTGATCTAGAACGTGCCCTACCCCAATTATAAATCTGTCCCGACATTTTAAATTTAGCTCCCGCTCCAATGCAATATGGTTTTGCCAAGGTGCAAAGTTGCTCATTTAATCTGCTTTACTTTCCTTAATGCATTAGACCCAGTATGTTCTGGCTGATTACTTTATTTTATGGTGAAAGGTCCGCTTTAATGTTTTCTGAACACTGTACTCTAGGTGAGGTCTGTTTTAATGCTAAAATGTTTATTAGTTAGCAGTTTAGGGTCCAGTATAATGGTTCAGTAATAAGTATCTTTATGACGTTACAGACACATGTATGCTTAGAGGGGCTAAAACTCTAATGCAGTCTCCAATTGGTCCACAGAGCCCATGAAAAAATGTGTTTATTTTGTCTTCTTGACTTAATTTCCAACTGTCTGGCTATTGTGCCTCCAGGAAGAAAAAGCTTAAGTTGCTGAAGTTCTCCTTTTAGTGAAAGCTGCCAAGAATTAAATCATTTAATAGGAAACTACTGTACACAGATATAACTGTGTAGGAAAAGAGTAATGGCAAATTGAAATGAGACCGCAGGCTTAGATAGAAGCCATACAAAGTGCATGAATATTTGTTAGTCATGAAAGGCTTGCCCGGCACAGATTTATTGTTTTGAAATTGTAAAGACCTGAAAAAGATCAGCGTAGATACTGATGGGAGAAGCGCTGCAAGTATTCTACCTTGTCAGGATAAATTCACTTGTGCTGACAACATCCTTTATAACATCAATAGAGTGATTTGTATTAAAAGATTTACTGTATGCACCAGCATCACCGTCAGTGACCAGTGGAGGTAATTCAATTACTGCAACCACTGGGACTTGGTAAGCCTCGATGAAAACTATTGTTAAATAAATTCTTTATATACACTCTATGAGCCATTTATGAAAACACAACCTATACAGCACAGTTCATCTCCTCCAGTCATACACTATTTTACATTCTAGGATTTTATAGTTTACTGCAATTTACATTCTCCTCCTTCATTTTAATTGGCCATTTTTCTAGATTTTGCACTTTCTTGTTCTGCACATTACCCCAGAGAATATACCCACATATAGGGCCTCATTCATCTTGGAATGCAATGTGAATACAATTTGTGATTTTACAAAATAGGAAGTAAAACGTTTCCTTTGGACGAAACGCTTCCATTTGAATATTGGTATAAGTACTGGCGAAGTCAGCAAATTGGATAAAGTCATTTCAATTAATATCGAGCAGATTTGGTTGTCTTTGTCTGAAAGATGCGTATTGCACGCTACAGCGTGGAAGGGCGTACGCAGCCACAACACGTGGCAATAGTGGTTTTTACACATATTTACACACATTCGCACCAATACGCATCTTTGTAAATAGTACACATTAATTATAGTCGCAACACATAGTTATTTATGTCGAAACATAGTAGTGTTTATGTGTAATATTATAAGTTATATGCACATTAGTAATACATATGGTACAGGTTAAAGGAAATGTGTCATGTCTGGTATCATATTGATCCCCTTTACATCAGCAGATGACCCGTGCATTCGGCAAAGAGATCGCACATTGCATACTCTAGTTATTGATGTTAGGGAATAAACCTTTAATATGATGCTGACTATAAAATGCTAATGGACTAGTTGAAACTGGAGTCGTGGCGGGAAGAAAGGAGCACATCCCCTGGAGAGATGACCCCCACCTTTGGATTCTTTAGTTTGAACTAGCCTATGATCTGCAACCCCCTGGACCCTCCTGAAGCCTGGACCAATAGAAGCAAGCCATACCATCTGCATTGTTTTACTGTATTTCTGTCTGCATATAAGCAGAAGCTTTTCATCTAGTGTTCAGTCATCTTGTCCACAGCCTTCAGACCTGAATAACTGTTCACTGGATTCAGAGCGCCTGCGATAAGTAACGGCTGTACTTATTATTATTTCGCTTGAATTATTCTGCTACTGTTTGAGAATAAATATTTGTGCATTGGAAACACAAATCGAGATTCGACAATCATTATTGGATAGCGACAAAACGTGCATAACAGTATGCTCTGGTTATACCGTATGCAGACAGACAGAACACAGTGCAGGATACACACAATGCATATGCGCAATAGTCCTATCAGAATGCACAGAAAAAAATCATAAATACATTAACTACACTTAATATTGCAATCATTAATAAAAAATACATAAAAAAATTGTTACATGAAGTACATAAATCAGGATGTTCTTGCCTCAGCACACTCTTACTGTATATTGTTTACATGTATACGCCTCTTTCCTCCTCTGTTCCTCCCACTGTGGTAAAGTCAACTTTTGAGCATGTGCAGAGCAACTTCACACAAGGTACGCCATGCATTGTTTGAAAATGAAAGAGCGTCATAGTGTTTAGTACTCTAATAGGGGTCTCCATTGTAATTTGGTTCTTGGCAGATTCCTTTATAACCTCTCATTTTGTTGTGAATATCAGACAAGAAGTATGGATTCACTTCAGTTGGTGTTGCCATTAAAGGCCATTCCATCCGGAAAATAAATTAATCTTTTTGCCTTCTTGTAGTTCCTGGGAACTGGTCAGAATTGTAAACCTTCAGGGTCAATGTGAATGGTTAAGTAAATGTATCTGTTCAGTCTGACTTGCTCTATGTAAGCTGCCTATGACTGACTGTAGTGCCTGGCTGTGATGGTAATCCTCTATAACTTTTTTCTTAAACATAACTGGATTACTCCACCCAAGTCATGAAATTAGGAGGGTTAAACATCCAGGTTTGGAAAATCACAGAATACAAACAGGATTTCTATGCGTATATGGCGCAGTGTATAATGGTTTACAATTCCCAGTCTGCAGCTGATTATGGTTTAACAGATGGCCCTGGGTTAAAAATACAGAACTGTATCTAAAAGTAAAATATATTATGCACTATAAGCTTGTCTTGCGATATGGGACAAAAATAAATAAATAAACATTTTAAAAAAGGAGTGCTCACTCACCCCTAACACACATACACACAAATGTAAATGCTGGTACCTAGAATGGTATCGGCAAAAGCGTTGATGGGTTGAAAAGCTTGGGGCTTCCCCAAAATTGCCAAAACCATGACTAGGGTATTCCAGTCAATGCTGGTAACACTATAGCAGGAAAACCCGCAGCATGGGGTCCCCCTGCCACAGTACCATTCAGCCCTAGATCGGCCCACACAGGGCTGAACTTCCTAAGGCAGGGGTCAGGGAACTTTTTTAACTTTTACCCCCAAATATATTTAGATAAGCTGACGTTACCCCTTGATTTGAAAGGAAGAAAATCATATATTATTAATTATTGGAATCCAAAATGTTATTGAATCATTCAAAATTTATTTGAAAGCTTCAACTTCAAAACTTCAGGTTTTGGAAAAATGATGTTGAGCAATTTGGATACAGTCTTCAGCGTCCAATCGATTTATCTGCTTTGTTTTTATGTTCGTTAGAGTGGAAAATCCTTGTTCGCAAAGGTACCGTAGGTTGTTGCAAAAGGCAACGTGTGCAATTTTGAATGCCTTTGCAGCTGTTGACATCCAAAAATATGACAGATCTGCTTTGTTTTCAAATGCAATACGTGCTTCATTATTGCATCGAAGCTCAAGAAGTGCCTCTGCCAACCCTTGAGGCTCTTCTGATACAACAGCAATTTCACATTTAGAGGGATCTACAATCCAACTGACAGCATGTGAATCGGCAGCATTACCCCCAGGAATTAAATTTTTACCCCATTTGGGGTGATTTACCCCTGTTCCCTGACCACTGTCCTAGGGGGATCATCCTGAAAAAAAGAACCACCCCTACGAATAGGCAGACCCTTGCTGTTTGCATTAGGGCTATTCCCACACCCCTGGGCCTTGGGTGTGGTATAATAATGTAAATTAAATGGTTGCATCAGCATTTTGTCCATGGTGCACTACAGGTCCCAGCATGCCCTGGGTGTCTTTAAGTGGTTGGGCATGCTGGTAACTGCAGTACTACAAGTTCCAGCATATCCATGGCTGCCAGGAAACCCCATGTGCCAGCATGCCCTGCATCCTGGGCCCCTGGGATCTGAAGAGTAAAGGGAAAAATGTAAATAAAAACATACACCAATTTTAAAATCGCCATCAAAGACCTACAGTAAGGTTATTACTCTTGGCATTATGCAGAGTGTTAGGCTTGCACCAAACATAATAGCTAGCATTGATGCCAAGTTCACTTATGGTCTCATCCGATCATACAATCTTCTTCCACTTATTATGATGGTTTCATGCATAATCTGTGGAAAACTTCAGGTAAGCTTTAATGCAAATTTTATTCAACAATGGTTTTCTTTCTGCAACTCCCAAGTGCAGACTTGTGTTTCCGGACAAATTACCACTTGCTACCTACTTTGTGGTGTATCCGGGATCTCCCGGAGGGAATGTGAAATGAGTGGACGGAAGGGGTCGGGATGCGGCAAATCACGTTATTTTGGCCCTATCACTGCAACGCAATAATGTGAAAGAGTCATTGAGGCTCCCATCCTGGCAGGATGCAGGAGAATGGCCTGCTCTCCTGAGACCACACGGAATTCGGGAGTCTCCTGGACATTCCAGGAGAGTGGAAAAGTAGGATTTACCATAGACAATTTATCCCATCTCTACCATGAATATTTTAAGTTAGTAAGACGGCCTCAGGGTTAATATGTTAGTGTTTCCAACTATATACAATTTGAATCAGCGCTGAGGCTCCAAACTAGACCCAGAGTGAATAAATGAATCCACGTGTGGAGATTATAATAATATGGCAGTTTATTAAACCCAAAATAAAAATAACAATATAAAATATAAAAACAGCAATGTACTAATATTTATCAGTGCACTGATACCAATACCACTTCTTAGACAATATTGCCAGCAAAAATTATATATTGGACGTTAGACGGTCTTGATCTGTAAAAATATATATATTATATAGATCCAAAGTCCTTCTCATAGATAAAATGGGAGTCACTATGTATGATAGAAACAAAATTACAACATAATGAGCACAATAGATGTAACTCCGAAAGGTATGTCACAGATCTCTAGATTATGAACAAGTCCCTAGAACCGCTCAGATAACGTGACAGACTCGGCTATAGATAGCTATATGAAGATATTGGTTTCTTCAGACACTTTAAATCCCTCTTGAAACACAGATGAAAACACTTTAATAACCGTATCGAGCGGAGTGTGTCTCATGTGTATCACTTTGATAAAACTTTGATCCGTAAGATATTTAACTTCAACGGTAGGTCCCAACAGTTTAGCAACTGATAACAATGCAATATTGGAATGAATAATAAACTGTTACTTCCCTGCACCGCTGTTATCGATATGTTGATACCATAACATGTTGGTGTTTCCCCAGTATTTATTTAAAAAAAAAACAACAAACTAACAAAAAACAATACTGTACATCAAATGCTGTTCAATTACATAAACGTACCTCATGATAAAGTACAATTGTATACATTGTTCACAATTGCATCATTAATGGAACCATCCTGTAAAACATTAAGTAAAGAGATTAAAATAAATACATACAAAAAATATTAACATGATCTGAGTGCTTTACATTAAATAGCTTACTATGTACGTACCATGTAGTAGATGGTGCAGGACATTTAGTCCCTGCATTCATATTGACTCAGCTGTTTAAAATATGCATTAAAATAAATAATATGAAAGTAAAACAAGACAAAACAAAATTAACCATTTAAAAAAAATAAAATATATATATATATATATATATATATATATATATATTTATATATTTAAATAGTTTGGTTTACTAGGCAAATAGTATAAAATACTGTCTCTCCCTTCCCCCTTCAATACCCACATTCTCATACACTTGAGGTTTTTCTTATCATTTACCTTCTCCTGGCAGGTAGGTAACAGTCCAGGTGCTCTGATGTCTGATGGAGAACGCTGTCCCGGGGCAACAAAACAAAGCGAAAAAAAAAGGTTTTTAACTTTTGACAGCCGCGGACACCTGCGGCTCTATAGGGCAGTGTAACAGTGTTTACTAATCTCACAGGTAGGATGCAGCATGTTGTCTTTGGCATTTTTAACCTAAACACGGGAGAGATACATAAACACGGGAGTGTTTAAAATCCCAGCAAATCACGAGAGTTGACCAGCGATTTTGATGATCAGAGTAAAAAGTGCAGCTTAATACATCCGGTGACTTGGTTACTAAAAGTGCGGGTTATCACCCACGAATTGTCACGATTTTTAATCAATAAAAAAATCGGATTTTGATACATTTACCCCCTTGGTCTATAATTTTTTTCTGTGCGTTCTTTTGGGGCATTATATTCCACATATGTATTGGACTTATCCTGCAGTGTATTGTCTGTTAGAGCAGAGCATTCCTAGACCCGTATTTAACAACAGATGTATCTTTAGATCTGCTTCTTGTTGAATATGGACATGCGTATGCCCAATTTGCGTGCGTTTGAATAACAAAAACTCAATTCACATTCATTTTGTGCGCCTTAATGAACCAAGCCCTTGGTGTGTATGTATAACAAGTTAACATGTGCATGATACTCATGCATTCTAGTCAAATTAAGCTACTTAAGGTGTTAAAAAGGTTCTTGTCATGCATTTGGGCCTAGCCCAGGCCTCCTCAGGGGAGGAGCGTTACTTACCGATGCAAGCGCCCTTTTTTAACGTGGTTTTGTCCACATGTCACCACCTCATCATTTTTCTCCATCACCTCATCCTTCATCTTCATCGCCACATCCTTCATCAAGCTACTTAAGGTGTTAAAAACTCCCCACTGTCACCCCCGGCAACCACCAACCACTCCCAACTGTCACTTCTCCTTCAAGAAATATATAGGTCAGTGTATAACTCTGCCCAGCAGGTGGCGCTGCAGCTTGGGTTTTTTTTTTTCACACACGCCACTAGGCATTTATATAGTAGATACACAAATTTTATATTATAAACATATATGTGTTTCTTATTGTCCCTCTCCTCTTCTCCCCTCCCCTCCTATAACATCATGTCTACATGGCTTTAGGTACAGTGTAGTATAGTAATACTGCTGTCATAAAATAAACAGCATTATCTTTATCACCGCATGATTACTATAATACTGATATCCTTGAGCGGACGAGTCCAGAGCGCTCGGACCATCCTCACCTAATACAATCTGCCACTGCTACAATATATACATATACATTCTAACTCCAAAACACACATTCATTGCAACACACAGACATTCATTGTTACCCACACGTGCATGCATTCAGATCTACAAACACATATATGCATTCTGATTTGTATACACAAACCAGTGCATTCTCACCCTATAAAGACATATGCGTCCATTCTAATTTTGTCTTTTAATTAATCAATAAATTCTATAAGCAGAACAGGAATCACAGATGAAACGTAACACCAACAGTAGTTCGTAGCGAGCAATTGCATTGACTTTTTTATTTTTTTACAATTTTTTGGGATGCACAGCTCATAGATATGCTGGTTTTTAGCAGTTTATTTTAACAAATGAAAATGTTTTTATTGTTTTCCTGGTATAAAATCTACAGTATATGTCTGATTCAAGTCGGAACACAAAATGAGCATTTATGCCACATTTAAAAGAGAACGAAACTTTTGCGTAGTTCTGCCTGCATTAAAATACAAACATTTCTTAAGATACATTACTTTCCTTAAAAATAGACCCATATACAGGTGGAAGTCATTTTTTGAGCAATCACACTATGTAATTAGAAATTAAAATAACAATTGGTAATAATATAATAACAAACCACATAAAAACCACAAAATACATTGTCAATGAGTACATTTTTCTGTGCTAACTGCTGAGATGTCTGAAAGTTTTCACATACCACCTTAACAGCGAATAAACTGTGTTGAAATCATTCAATCAGAATCACATCAGGTACTGCCGTGTTAGTCCTCACTATCCTCCAGCATTTACACCTACCCTGTAGCAGGTGCAAAAGATACGACTGAATACAAGTGTATTTACGCTAAACACGGGATTTGAAGTAGCTGCATCTGAACACGCCCCTACTGTACATGGACTATGTTAGTTGACTCGTTCCCTCCCCTGTTCCGCCTCTCAAATCGTAAGGGGTTGTAAGTGTCATTTACGTAAGTTTGGTCTGAGCATGCACAGTGTGAATTTATACACGGTACGCTACACAAACAGGCGTACATCCGGACTGAATCAGGTCCTACATATGGATTAGAGTGGAATATAGGCACGTTTTCAGATTCGGGTAATAATAGGGCTTTTCATAGAGGCACTAAAGACCATTTCTTGGTCACAATAGCTCAAAAAAAGATTAGAATGGTGTGAGGCTAAAAACGCATTATGTTTACGCGGTAATGGGGAATTGAATTGGCTCTTATGTGTCTCTTGCTGACTTCCACATTGCTTTTCTGGGTTTGGTTGGCCCAAGTATCTTAAAGTTGTACAGCACAAACCACATTTTAACAGTAAACAAGCTGGACTGACCACAATGCAATTCAGTTCCTCATAAATATTAGAGGGTGACGTAGTTTGGGGTTTACTCTATAGGACTGAGTGCTGTCCACATTCCACAGTGTTTCTCAGAAGGAATTTTTATGACTGAATCTCTTGATGTAGTGAACGGACTCTGCCAGAGAGACCATTGTATTCACTATTAACTAACAGTACAGTATTCATTGTAAATCAGGCTGGTGACATAAAACAGACAGTCCAATGTAGCTATTAAATATAATGTTCTGATTTATTTTCTACCCCTCCCTTAACATCTTGAGTGATCGTGTATGATTTCAATATTATGATTTTGATAAGGAAAAGTTATTTAGGTATTTATTTGCTTATTTTCAGTTACCCGTTCCAAAGATAAATCTCTCCAAAATGTTTAAGCAACAAAATCTGGACTGTGTTTGTATAAATAAGGACATTTGCAAGGTAAAACAACAAACTTCACATAGATTTTTTTATTTTATTAAATCTGTTTAATGAAACATGATTATTAAGCATATTTGCTTACTCTCCCAGACTCTCGTATTTTTGGGAGTCCTCCCAGACTCCCGGGAGAGCAGGGCAACCTCCCGATTCCTGGCCCTTTCAATAGGTAAGTGGCGGGGGCAGGGCTTCGTGACGCGATTTGCATCACAAAGTAGTCAAATGACGCAATTCATCAAGCCCCGCCTTCACACGCCCACTTACCCCTGATTTCCCGGAACATAACTTGCCAAAGTTGGCAAGTATGTATTAATGTACACATGCAATGTTTTTGATGAGTTAAACAAAGAATAAAACAAAGCTGTACTAAACTGTATGACACTTAATATAGGTGTGGTATTACACCCAAAGAAAATTTGTAATATTAAGCATACTTGCCTACTCTCCCAGAATGTCCAGGAGATTCACAAATTTTGGGTAGGTCTCCTGGACTCCTGGGACAGCAGGCAATTCTCCCGCATCCTGCCCACTTTGCGCCTCAATGTCGCAATTCGCGATGAAGAATCGCGTCATGCTGACCCCGCCTCCGCAACAAAATGTTAATTATGTTGCGGGGACGGGAAATTATGCAATCGGCTCGTCATGCCCCCTCTGCCCTCTCACCATGTTTCCTCCTCCGGGATCTCAGGAAAAAAAATATAAGTAGGCAAGTATGATATTAAAACCCCATTGTATAGAATGAGACCATTACTGTTGGGGAGACCTCCACCACCAGCACCATGAAGTCTATCTAACAATGGTGAACTGTGGATCTGGGAGAAGTTCAAGTGCTCTTGGCGAACTGGGAAGAATGTGACACAGCACAACCTGTAAGCTATAGAATGGGGGAGATGGCAGGAGCTGATCACCGTTAAAAATAGAGATGGTCACTGACCCCTGTGTTTTGGTTTTGGATCTGGATTACCGTCGTGTTTTGGTTTTGGTTTTGCAAAACCGCTATTGCGTGTTTTGGTTTTGGTTTTGGTTTTGTTTTACTATTTTGTTGGAAAATCAATGTTTTTGGGCCTAAAATAACCAAATTTAGTGCTCCACCTGTTTCTTGGATAAGTAATATAATTGTTAAGCTAATAAATTATCAAAAAAACAGTTTCATTCCTGGTAGGTAGGCCTTCATTAATTCTACACACAAACCAGATTGTCTTCCTCTCCATCTATGCATATTGGCAATGCAGCCATCGTCTTTGGGTGTATATTACACCCTACACTTATAGTTAAATATGTAAATAAATGGACAAAGGCAGTTTGGTTTCTGTCTCTATAGGCCCCTCTCCACTTGTAGAAAACACAAAAAAAATCAGCCGTTATAGACTGTACAATATTATTGAAATGGACAAAGACAGTTTGGGGTCAGTCTGTGTATGACACCCTACCCATAATGATAAGTTGCCAAAACAGCAACCTTTCAAGATGGTACGTGATATGAAAATGGCCCAAGTCTCTTTCCTCTTTGGAGATAGATTGAACCCTAGACCTAAATAGAAAGTTTTAAAAAGATGTTATCGTCATCATCTGGATCTTCATCCTCACCCTCATCAATGTGTACGTCATCATCACAGACTATCAATTAATCGCCACTTGAATCCGCCATTAGAGAACAATCAGTGCTTGGATGTCTTTGATGGTGAAGGCCTTCCTCGTGGAAGATGTAGTTCATTTTTAAAACGGCAATCACTGACTAAGTTCCCGGGCTGTACTGAATACTCGTTCAGAGTACACACTGGAGGGTGGGCAGCTTAAGTATTGCAAAGCAAGTTTGTACATGGGTTTCCAAATGGCCTGCTTTTCCTCCCAGTAAGGAAAGGGACTGTCTGACATTTCCATATCAATTACCTCTTCAAAATAATCCTCCACCATCCTTTCCATGTTTATACTCGTATTGGATGGAGTTATGAGCAAGGTGACACATTTTTTAGAAAAATCCTTCAAACCAGCCCAGATGTTAAATTGTTCTGGTCTCCCCCCTGCGTCTTCCCTGCTTCTTTTGGGGAAATTTAATTTTTTACAAGCAGCAGCAGCTTGAGAAAGTGAAGGAGGACACGTAGTCAAGCCGAGGCCCAGTTCAGCGGCCAACTTGCTGAGCAATAGCTCCTTGCAAAAGTTCACATCTCGCTCATTTACAAGTAAAAACTCAATGTAGGTCTTAAACCTTGGATCAAGCACAGTGGCCAAAACGTACTGATCCGAGTTCAAGATCTTAATAAATCGAGGATCATTGTGAAGCGAATTAAGTACTTGATCGACAAGGCCAAAATACTTTGCTGAATTGCTTGTTTTCAGCTCCTCCTTCAGTTTCCCAAGCTGCTTTTCCAATAGTCTAATTAAAGGAATGACTTGGCTCAAACTAGCAGAGTCTGCTCTCACCTCACACATCACAACTTCAAATGGTTTCAGCACCTTGCACAGCACTGAAAGGATTCCCCACTGTGCAAGAGTGAAATACATCCCCCCTCCTTTCCCAATGTCATGGCTTGTGCAATATGCTTGGATGGTTTTGCGCTGTTCCTCCATCCTCTGAAGCATGTACAGGGTGAAATTCCACCTAGTTACCACCTCTTGCTTAAGTTGGTGGCAGGGCAAGTTAAACTGCTCTTGGAGCTGCTGTAATCTCCTACATGCTGTGGCTGAATGCCTGAAATGGCCTGAAATTTTACGGGCCACCGAAAGCATCTCCTGCACCTCACAGTTATTTCGATCTGAAGCTCTGCACCACCAAGTTGATGGTGTGAGCATAACAGGGAATGTGCTGGAAATCACCCAGCTGTAATGCTCGCACTATATTGTTGGCGTTTTTAGAAATTACATATCCTGGGGAGAGTCCAAGTGGTATAAGCCAAGTATCAATCACATCTCTTAGTTTGCGTAACAAATTGTGAGCTGTATGCCTGTAAGTGAAGCCGGTGATACAAATAGTGGCCTGCCTGTGACAAATGTTACGTAGTGGTGTACATGCTGCTGCTGTACCTGCTGGTGAAGGTGAACGACCAACCCAGTGGGCTGTCACAGTCATATAGTCTTTGGTTTGGCCACTTCCACTTGTCCACATATCTGTGGTTAAGTGGACAGTGGGCAGAATGGTATTTTTCAGCGTAATCTCTACATTTTTACACACTTTCTGGTATAGTTGTGGAATTGCTTTACGGGAAAAATGGTGTCGCGATGGAATTCTGTAACGCGGACACAAAACCTCAATTAACTGAAAAACCAGCTGCGTTTATTGTGGAGATTGGACGCAGATCTAACACTAACATTGCAGCCATGGCGTCTGTGATTCGCTTGGCGACTGGGTGACTGCTGTCATATTTGCTTCCCCTAGCAAATGATTGTTTTACAGTTAATTGCTGAAATGTAGGACTGCTCATTTTCTTGACCTGCCTCTGGGCTGACGATTCACCCCCAGCAGCAGCAAAGGCAGCAGCAATGGGACTAACACTTTCTTCCGAGGAATCAATTAGAGTGCAGGAGTCATCCAGCCTTAATAAGTTGGATGCAGGGCTAACTCCGACCTCTACTGAGGATATTGATGAGGATGGTGTGGTGGGTGCATTGTGTAGCCGTCGGGATGTTGGTGAGTGGAGGGTCTTAGCTGATGATGGAGTGCTGTTTTTTTTTTGGGAAGAAGTTTCAGCTTTTCCCAACACTTTGCCATGAACTCTAGTTAAATGGCGTAACATAGACGAGGTTCCAAGATGGTTAAGGTCCCTCCCTCGACTGACTGTGGCTTGACATACACTACAAATGGCTAGATAATTGTTGTCTGGATTTGGGTAGAAATAATTCCACACATAAGAAGTGGATTTTTTTGTTTTATGGCCAGGCATGACAATGGCCTTTTTCTTGTCACGTGCAAGAACTGCTGCCACTGGTGCAGGACTTACACAAACAACCTCATCCTCATCAACATCCTCATTAGCGCCCTCGTTGCCTACACAAATCTCCCCCTCATCCTCCTCTAATTCCAAAGTGGCATCCTCAATTGGTGTATCACCGGCTACACTCGGGCTGTTCAGGCACACATCAGCAGAACTGCTGAAAGGGCCTTTCTTTATGGGTACACTAACAGAATGCTCACAATTAGACATACCACTGTTGGATGGACTCTCCACAGGGATTGGTGTCATTTCTGATTCAGAGCAAACATTATCCTCTAATGCCTTACTGTTATCTTGCATCTCGGCTTTGACGCGTAACAGTAGTTGTGCACCACTTGTAGGCTCGGTAACATTTTTGGATCTGCCACTAATAGAGAAAGGCGAAGGGCTCATTCTCTCTTTGCCACTGCGTGTGTATAATGGCATGTTGGCAATTTTTTTTTATCGGCAGTTAACTTTTCCTTCAGTTAGACTTTGTTTTCGCTTCACCACCGTAATTTTTTTTTTGGGGTGTGTTTTTTTGGATGATTTCAAAAGACGGTGTAGTTTGACATCGCCTTTCCCAGATGACGTACTGGGAACACTACCATCAGGACTGGTGACAGAACCTGGTTGCTCATTTTGCTCATATGTGGACTGCTTTGAATCTATTCTGAGCCCAAAGCACTTGTAGTGCTACAAATTATTTTTCACACTGCTGCAATATAGTTCTTTTTTCACAGCCAGATCAATTTCTGCAAAACAATGGGGGAAACGCCAATAGCAAATGGAAGTGCTAAATATATAAATATATTTCTTATTAATGTGCTGCAATATAGTTCTTTTTTCACAGCCAGAAATATTAATGCCAAATAATGGGGGACACCCAAAAAGCACTTGGAGTGACAAATATTGAAAAAAAAAGACTCCTCTATCCTTCTCTATCGATTGTTAGCACAATTGGAATCAGAATTGTATTGTCTGTCCCTGCTCTAATCAGCCTGTGACTACACCCTGCTCTCTCCCTCTGTCAAATGGCGATGGATTGCTGTGGAGGCAGGTATTTATAATTTTCAAGTATCGCGAGAACCGAGCCCCGAGATCTGACGACGTCACAATGACGTTCGGCCTCGATTTGGATTCCGAGCGGGCGGGAGAGTACCGAGCCTGCTCGGCTCGGTACTCGGATAGGCAAAGTTTGGGTGGGTTCGGTTCTCGGGGAACCGGACCCGCCCATCTCTACTTAACAATAAAAGGTTGTGGGTGGAGACTGCGGATGTCCTCAATCTCTAACAGCAAATTGATGTGCAGTTTTACCTGCAGATACTAATATTTAAGTCTATATATTCAACAACGTATGGAGAGCGCTCAAACAGAAGCAGGGAGCCAGTCTATAATGCCTGATCACAAACAAATTATTCTCAGTTTCAAAAAGTGGTTACCTAACCGAGGACATCAACCTAAAATAACAGAAACACACATATAGCTAGTTACAGTAAGGTGCAAGTAAAGAATATAGTTAATTATACATATACTAGTTTCCTCTATAGTAAATAACGTATATAACTAACATAACATTTTTGTGGTGCAATTTGCGCGTTATATTGCTTTGCAGAATTACTTCTGCCATGTGAAGTACACTAAATATAATCTCTGCCCATAGCAGCCTGTTCATTAAACTGTGGGTTAGGCACGTCACCTTAGGGAGTTGACCACATCTCCTCCTACAATCGCTTCAACCAAAATGGGGGGTGCTCCAGAGCTCTCTCATTCAGGGCACTAAAACGTCTAGTTGCAGCTCAGTTTAAGACACAAGTGTGTTACAGTATTACTTCAAATGTGACACAAATAAAAACTTATTATAAATATAAAAAATTTAATATTTCTGTGATCTAACATTATTTTATCACCATGGCAGCTGAACAATACTCTGCTGCCATAATGAACACTATTCAGTGTGATAAAGGTTACTTATTGCTCTGGATCCCCCTTCTGTGACATTGAGCAAGCGCTTGGGCCCGGTGCATGCATGGTACTGAAAGTCCCACTGTTAACACAAAAGAAATAAATGCAACCTTTTTTTTAACAAAAAAACTTTTATATGTAAAATCATATGGTAGACACAATATATGTAATATTATACTGATATCACTGATTTTTTTTAAATAATTTGAAATATTTCTATATCAGGCCTATCTGGGTCTATACAACACCCAAATAATTATATATATATATATATATATATATATATATACATATATATATATATATATATATATATATATATATATATATGTATATATATATATATATATATATATGTATAGAAATATATATTTATATTTAGAATTTCTAGCGCTTTCTGCTATGAGTGTGTTTGCTCGCTTAGTCCAATATTCCAAAATACGGTGAATATTACGTGGGCGGTTTTGAAGGTTTTGCATATCTCTAAGTTGGTCTGTTTTTGGAGAGGGAAGTAGGAGGGGAAGCATGACATATATAGAGAGAATCCAACAAACTACCTACATAAAATATTTTATTATAATGACTTACAGGTATGATGTTAAATAGACCTCATTAATGAATGCAATGCTTAGTTTTAGATTCTGTTGTTAATTTTATTGGCCTATAATTCAGTAATACATGATTGCATATACTTTAGACAGGGAGTATTTTTGTTCCATCTGTTTTCACCTTCAACTGACGTTCATTTGCTTGTTTGTTCATGCTCTCCTGCAACATCTACTAAATACTTTGCTTTATATTTGTAGCTCACTTCAGATCTTCTCAGCTATATCTTTATACCAGGTGTGGCCAAGCTTTGTCTCTCCAGGTGTTGGTAAACTACAAGCCCCAGCTGGAGAGCCACAGGTTGGTCAGGCCTACTTTATATCATTAAGAAGAGTTGTTTATTGTGTTGCCCTGTGATTCCACACATAACAGTTTTATGGATATTAATATATCCACTGCAGAAAGCACAGAATATTACCTGATGATGCACGTGGCTAAAAACGTAGGACGATAAAGCAATATATTTAATAGAAGTGCGAATGCATGTACAAGCCAATAAATGAAAATCAATTTAAAAAGATTTTAAATGCAGAGCTTATAAAGTATTCCCGCAAAGGACCCAAGGAAAGTTGGATAGCATGCTTGTCCACACTTTCACTGCTCTGGCCGGAATTTGTAAACCAGGGAGCAATATTTTCAGTAAGGAAAAACTCATGAGAATGTTCTGCCAAGATGGAGAGCCAGCTAATACTAGCAAAACTCTCAAAACTCTCATTTGCTCCAAAGCTGTTGGGAGGCCCCTGCGTCATGCTGATCTCTCAGCGGTTGCACAATATGGAGAACTTAGGAAATATTGCTAGTAAGAGTGCCCCATACTCCAGCCAAGTTCTGAGAAGTGAGAGGGAAAGTGGTTACTCTGCTTCCAGACTATTGTGTTGCTGCTTGATGACTTCAACAAAAGACATGCTTACCCTCCTTCTCTTCTAGTGGTTGAAGCAGCACTAAAAGTCAGATAAGATATCATGGATGTGTAATACCACTGACGAGAGGGTAGAGGCACACATTCAGTAGAATGCTGTGGACTCCATAAAGCAGATTGGGGTTGTGAAGCTGGCGGCATGCCATGTGGGAATGAGCTGTGTCAATGTGTGCAGGGTTTTAGCATTCAGTAGGAACAGTACACATGATGCTAAGCGTGACGCTGCACAGTAAGAACAGTATGGTTATTGCAGTATGGTATGTGATATTAGCATTGCACTGTGAGCACTTGTACATCAGCCTAAAAAAACAAAGGAAATTAAAGACATGAAACTGCATGTGTTAAAATAACCAAAATGGGTTGTTCAAACCCACAAAGACAAGGAAAGCTAGCTAATGCTGCCAGCCTTCTGTCACCCACTCGTACATGAATAAAACAGTGTACAGAATACAGACTCGTATATCTTCTGATTTCAGCAGGCTCATTTATATTAATTAGAATATAATTGTTGATACAGAATATCTAGGTAGAGAAGAGCGAAGGTGCTGCTGAATTTCCTGCACATTGAACTTAACTGTGGAACAGGCTATTTTGCAGTGGTGTAATGTATCGAGAACACAGTCTTCAAATTCCACAGAATGGTCAATTATCACTGTACTAGTAATCATTGTACTAGTAATCACTGTACTAGTAATCACTGTACTAGTCATCACTGTACTAGTCATCACTGTACTAGTAATCATTGTATTAGTAATCACTGTACTAGTCATCACTGTTCTAGTCATCACTGTACTAGTAATCCCTGTGACTGTACTAGTAATCATTGTATTAGTAATCACTGTACTAGTAATCACTGTACTAGTAATCATTGTATTAGTAATCACTGTACTAGTCATCACTGTTCTAGTCATCACTGTACTAGTAATCATTGTACTAGTCATCACTGTACTAGTAATCACTGTACTAGTCATCACTGTTCTAGTCATCACTGTACTAGTCATCACTGTACTAGTCATCACTGTACTAGTCATCACTGTTCTAGTCATCACTGCACTAGTAATCACTGTTCTAGTCATCACTGTACTAGTCATCACTGTACTAGTCATCACTGTTCTAGTCATCACTGTACTAGTCATCACTGTACTAGTCATCACTGTTCTAGTCATCACTGTTCTAGTCATCACTGCACTAGTAATCACTGTTCTAGTCATCACTGTACTAGTCATCACTGTACTAGTAATCACTGTACTAGTCATCACTGTACTAGTGAATTGCGCATTTCACAAATTGTATTGTTTTTAAAGAAAGCTTAATTGTACACATTACATATACAGTCTGATAATGGGAAGAAGTTTTGTGCAGTTGTCCAAATATCAGGGCCCAGCTGCCCTAGGCTGATATACTGGTTGTTGTCCCCTATCATCTACCACTGATGTGTGTATGTGTGTGTGTGTGTGTGTATATATATATATATATATATATATATATATATATATACATACAGGGCTGCCAAGAGGAGTTCCCCCCTAACAAATTCATCATCCCTCGAAAGGCTGCAACCAATTCATTAACTGCTCTTAGGTGCAAGCAGCTCACCCATAATAAGTGTGAAACAGGGCATTCATCCCAACAATCCTTTGAGCTGGGACTGGGTGGGACAGTCACACAAAATTGGGACTGGCCTACCAGAATGAGGACATTTGGCTACCATTGCCTGTGTACTTGAAGGGGGTGGGAACAGTTGAACTGCCTAACACTGTCTCACTGTCTCAAATGTTAGCTACATCCCTTACATGCATTTTGGCAGTATGGCGTGGAAACCACCCTCTTGCACAGACAGCCAGATTCCCCCTACCCATTGCACTCTGATAAGTACTAAAATGTTCATTGTGTTGCCAAATCTGCCTGTGCCTTGAGATGAATGCTGATAATGGCATTGAATTAATGTAGAAGCAATAAACAGGAGAACTCCAGGTTTGTTCAATCTTCTGAGGAGATGTTCTTTAATAGACCTTTCTCCAGAACATCAATTTCAAGTAATTTAACCTTTATCTTACTTTGTGCCTCTATTACTTGACTAAGTTATTTCAGGACATCCATAAAGTGCACTGCTTCTTTTGCATTGGAGAGAAATTTGTATTTTACAATTGGTCGGCCGTGCTGCCCTCCACCTTTGAAACCTCCTTATCACTCTCTTCACCTCCCTCTAAAGCTGCCAATGGACTCTCAAAACCCATTTCTTCACCAAAGCTTACCAGTTCTTCTTCTAGTCAACCCCTACTGCCCCGTCACAATGACTCACCCCTTGTCTGCCCCTCGCATCCATATTGTAAGTTCTCAATAACAGAGCCCTCTTCCATTATTTTCTCATATCATTACCTATTCCTCACCACTGTTCCTGTTTGCTGTGCCCATCCTTCTGGGTACAGTCTCCTAGCGCCTCATTGATGCTGGTGTGGCTTTTCGTTGCTGTATATTTTACAGTTTTGCCTATAATGTATTGTCCTGTAATGTCATGTACTATTTTAATGTATGCTCTCTGCACATCACTATGGGCCCTTTTAAACACCTTATAAATAAAAGATAATAATATTACATTTATGAAAGGCATTGACCTCAATACGCATTCGCTTGAATATTTTATTTTAGTCCAAACTGTCAAACCAAGGAACTTTTCATGGATGTCATTGATCCTCCTTTGTTTCCATCTATAAATTAATTATAGATCCGCGTAACTAAGTTAAACACATAACAAATATGTTTTCTTACATTACTTGATGTCCCTTGTAGAACAATAAAGACTTTTACCACCTACCATCTCAGTCTTTTTGTCACATTAAATACACTGATAATGACCATGCCATTGTAAAGCTTGATTTTTGCTCATTAGTGATGCATTTGGTGTTTCAGGGATGCTTAACATGGTTTTTATTGTCAAACTTTCCTCCACCAAATAAAACATTTGCTCATTGGAGTATTCTCAAGCATTGTACTGGAAAATACTTTCTATTTACTGTTAGTCACATGATATTTTTATTTTCCTATGAAACACTCTCTAATCCCAGAACATTTTAGAAGTGAAATAAGATCTTTCAGCAGTTTTTAATTATAGAGGAATAGCTGAACATTGGTCTAGTGTGTTTTTGGAAGGCACTGGATGGGTTAGTCATTGAAATACACTATGTTTACTTTTAATATAGGTGGCCCAACATAGATTGCTATAAATGTATAGCAGGTAATGAGGGATCTTGTGCGCTGCAGGGGAGAGACTTGCAAGAATCCTCTATGAAAATACACCAGTCTTGCGCAATCAGCTCCAGTAATTATAGGTTTTGACATGTAATGCAATTTCATATAGACCTGACATGGATAGAGATTCATTTGTATGAGGAGGATGTAGAATTCAGTAAGCATTTTAGAAAAATGTATAAGGGCTATTATTGGATTTTCCAGACAAAATTTAAACTCTTAATGATGTAAGGATCAGCAGAGAGTGAGACCACAAAATTCCCCTGTATAAACAGTATGGGCCATTAAGAGTTATTGTAAAAAACAAAACGACCATTGTTGCCTGGTTCTGAAGGAGCCTGTAAGAAATGATTGATTATATAAGAGTTTCTCCTTCTTCCTTTTCTCCTGTGTTTTGTGTCTAAATGTACTTCATGTTATGTGTGTCCTATGATAGTTATCCACTTTTCCTTGTATCTTCATTTACCTGTATTTCTTCCTCTTCCCTTGTTCCACAGTTCTCCTCTGATCTATAATGTCACTAGGATGTGCACACTTTATAGCACTTGGTGACACTCTGACATCACCTAATCAGAACAGAACACATTGATTTGCAAGTATGGTTAGCGGCTTTGTCCACCCACCCCACTTGATGACAGGTGGGATTTGAATTTTTTTGGACAAGTAAATCAGATGAATATGAGACACGAGGCTAGCCTTTAGAACATTTATATATGCATAGCTTGCTGACTCCACTCCTTATCATCTGTTACCAATATAAAAGCAACCACTGGTGGTTGGCAATTTTGTGCAGCTGCCAGTGGTCTGGAATGGTTGGAATGAGGAGAGACAGTTGAAGGTGGAGACATGAAAGTTGAGCTAGTCATTGTAGAAATCTTAAGACAGTCCCCTGTTGGCGACCATGACTAAGATTCACCATTTACATTACCCAAATCACCTTCTTGTTCTGGTTCTGGAAAAGGCTTACTGTTGTGTGTACATGAGCCCTGATAACCATATTAAAAATGTTAGCCTCTGCCTTCTATTGGGTACTAAATTCAGTACAACAGGCTACATTTGGAGTCCAACTTAAAAAGCACTGCCCTAACATTGTAAATTAGGTATAAAGGTTGCTCCGTTATGCAATTCATCTGACATAGGCAAATGTTAGTACTCCATTATGAAAGATGATGATATCAATAATATATATATATATATATATATATATATAGTGTGAAGATGCCGAGGTAGTGTTTAGCCCTGTTTACCCTGCCAGTTCACTGGTTTGCCTGTAGGTCAGTCCTGACCTTCCCTGTACCTCAACGTGGGTTAAATAATCCACCTATGCAAATTGTGGGTGAAAAACACACCCTTTCATTATATATATATATAACATATATCACACAAGATAATAGAAAATAATACCAGAGGGATCACCAGACTGCAAATAATATGCTCCTATACCTCACAAGAATTTTTGCCTCCTTTGACCCTTTAAGAAAGTCCAGAGTGACGAAAAGCATTGGAAATGAGAGGATTGGTTCCTGGGTGACTGACAACCGTGATCGGAAGTTGTGCACATTTAATTGACATTACGCCAAACCGCCCTTGCGTGTTTTGGTTTTGTTTGGTTTTGTTTTGCTATTTTTGAAAAAAATACATTTTCTTAGGTCTAAAATAACCTAATTTAGTGCTCCACCAGTTTCTTGGATAAGTGAGGTAATTCTAAAGCTAATAAATTATGAAGAAAACAGTTTAATCCCTGGTAGGCCATCCTTAATTCGAACACTTGTCTGCAAATTATACAGACAAACCTGGTTGTCTACCCCCTCCATCTTTGATTAATGGCAATGTAGCCATCGTCTTTGGGTGTATATTACACTCTCCACTTGTAGTTGAATAGAAAAAAAGCAGCCTGCATAGACTGTGGAATTAGAAAGTAAAAATAAATGGACCATGGTAGTTTGGTGGCTATCTATGCCCCCCCCCCCCCCCCCCGCCCTCCACTTGTAGTTGATTAGAAAAAAAGCAGCCTGCATAGACTGAGGAATTAGAAAGTAAAAATAAATGGACCATGGTAGTTTGGTGGCTATCTATGCCCCCCCCCCCCCCGCCCTCCACTTGTAGTGGAATAGAAAAAAAGCAGCCTGCATAGACTGTGGAATTAGAAAGTAAAAATAAATGGACCAAGGTAGTTTGGTGGCTATCTATGCCCTTCCCCCCGCCCTCCCATTGTAGTTGAATAGAAAAAAAGCAGCCTGCATAGACTGTGTAATTAGAAAGTAAAAATAAATGGTATCTGTCTGCATCAGACCCCCTCTCCACTAGGAGTAAAATAGAAAACAATTCAGCCGTTATAAAGTCTAGAATATAAATAGAAATTGAGAAAGGCAATTTGGTA
Organism: Mixophyes fleayi; assembly: GCF_038048845.1. Classification (NCBI taxonomy): domain Eukaryota; kingdom Metazoa; phylum Chordata; class Amphibia; order Anura; family Limnodynastidae; genus Mixophyes; species Mixophyes fleayi. The sequence continues at coordinate 74,070,057 of NC_134407.1, read as the reverse complement.
TCTGTCTGCATCATAATCATCAACATCATCATTAGTGCCCTCGTCGCCTACACAAATCTCCCCCTCATCCTCTTCTAATTCAAAAGTGGCATCCACAATTGGTTTATCACCGACTACACTCGGGCTGTTAAGGCACACATCAGCAGAACTGCTAAAAGGAACCTTCTTTACGCGTACACTAACAGAATGCTCACGATTAGACATATCACTGGTGGATAGACTCTCCACAGGTATTGGTGTCATTTCTGATTCAGAGCATACATTATCCTCTAATGCCTTACTGTTTTCTTGCAGCTCGGCTTTCACGCGTAACAGTACTTGTGCACCACTTTTAGACTCCAAATTACTTGGTTTTGCTTTGTCACGAGTGTCCATACAAGAAGAAGGCTCAGTAACAATTTTTGATCTGCCACTAATAGAGAAAGGCGAAGGCCTCATTCTTTCTTTGTCACTGCATGTGTAGAATGGCATGTTGGCAATTTTTTTTTTATCGACAGTTAACTTTTTCTCAGTTACACTTCTTTTTCCCTTCAACACGGTAAAAAAATTTCTCGTGTGTGTTTTTTTGCCTGATTTCTAAAGACTGTGTAGTTTGATATCGCCTTTCCCAGATGACGTACTGGGAACACTACTATCAGGACTGGTGACAGAACCTGGTTGCTCATTCTGCTCATATGTGGACTGCTTTGAATCCATTATGAGCCCAAAGCACTTGTAGTGCTACACATTGTTTTAGATACTGCTGACAAATAGGACTTTTGACAGCCAGAAATATTAATGCAAAAGATTGGTGGACACACCAAAAGCACTTGGAGTGCTAAATATTATTTTTTTAGACTGCTGAAAAATAGGACTTTTGACAGCCAGAAATATTAATGCAAAAGAATGGGGGACACCCCAAAAGCACTTGGGAGTGCTAAATATTATTTTTGGAGACTGCTGACAAATAGGACTTTTGACAGCCAGAAATATTAATGCAAAAGAATGGTGGACACACCAAAAGCACTTGGAGTGCTAAATATTATTTTTTTAGACTGCTGAAAAATAGGACTTTTGACAGCCAGAAATATTAATGCAAAAGAATGGGGGACACCCCAAAAGCACTTGGGAGTGCTAAATATTATTTTTGGAGACTGCTGACAAATAGGACTTTTGACAGCCAGAAATATTAATGCAAAAGAATGGTGGACACACCAAAAGCACTTGGGAGTGCTAAAAATTATTTTTTGAGACTGCTGACAAATAGGACATTTGACAGCCAGAAATATTAATGCAAAAGAATGGGGGACACCACAAAGCACTTGTAGTGCCAAATATTGAAAAAAAAGACTCCTCTATCCTCCTCTCTTCTCTTCTCTATCAATTGTTATTAGAATTGTAATCTGAATTGTTATCAGAATTGTTATCAGAATTGTTATCAGAATTGTAATCAGAATTGTAATCAGAATTGGATGAAGAATAAGGTATATTCTCTGTCCCTGCTCTAATCAGCCTGTGACTACACCCTGCTCTCTCCGATGACATCACAATGACGTTCGGGCTCGATTTGGAATCTGAGCGGGCGGGAGAGTACCGAGCCTGATCGGCTCGGTACTCGGATAGGCAAAGTTTGGGCGGGTTCGGTTCTCGGGGAACCGAGCCCGCCCATCTCTATATAAAATAGACTTAAAATAGATCAATACATGATTTACTTGCTACAATCCAAGCAATATTAAAAACACAGTTAGGAAGATGTCCAGCAAGCTACACCCTTATTTTCAAGGTCCCGACACACTATTTCTATCATATATGGGATAATGCATACCTACTGTAAGTTATATAGATATTAGGAGTAACCAAAGAGTTAACCACCGTATTTATGTTACAGAAATCTAAGAAGACTTTTAATATCTATAGTAGTTTACAGTAAGGGGTGCGTATTGTCTTATATACACTATTTTCTAATGAAACTGAAGTGATGACATCAGAATTCACTGTTTATACAGATTTATTTACATGTGATTTTACATATATTATTATAATACACAAGGTATGTTAATTTGTATGCATATTCTCGCAAAGTGACAATTTATGAGTATTTTCCCAGTATCAATATTACAAGCATTGTGGGACTATGGTGGCAAATTGTTTAGCATTGCTTAACCATAGGCTCCTTTGGGCACTATCTGTGTGGAGTTCTATGTTCTCACCGTGTGTGCATGGTTTTCCACTGGGGTCCAATTTTCTTCCACCGTCCAAAAACATAATGATAGATGACTTAGCTTCTGAAATATTAACTGTAGTATGTGTGTTTGTGTGTTCTGGCACCCCTGGGTGCCTGAACTCACTTGGGGATTGGTCACCCTCACTTGACACGATGATACTGAGCATGAACCTCACTTTATGGCTAGGCAGGAACAATTTTTAACATCTCGGCCGAAAGGCTGGGGCCGTTTTGCACGGCACTATTTATCTTTCTCACTGTTTTGTCACTTTGACTTATTTTTATGTTTTTTTCTTCACCTGGAGTGAATGGGAGTGCGGCTGCCCTTATGGGTCCGATCTAGGGAAGTTGGTGTGGTCCCAGTGGCTCCCACTTCCCTGAACCCCTCTGCGGTCTCCCCTTTCGCAAGGAGGCAGAATATTCAGTGCCAAGGGGAAGTTCAGGCAGAACCCTTGGCAAAAGGGACCCCCCTAGCCTTGCGGTGAAGGGGGTCTGAAGACCCTTGCCCCTTAAGGGTCCTTATGGATCGGGGCTCAGGGATAAAGGGACCCTTCCTCTTTTGAGGAGGGTCTGAAACCGCAACCCAGTGCACATTTTTTATTTGAGTTTCTTACTTATTTTTTCGCACATTCGGGAAGAGAGCACGCTTTAAGGCTTTCAATAATAAAAAAAAAAGTGTGTTTGTGTGTCTCCCCCTCCCTTACGGCCTCCAACACATTGCCCCATCACTGTTTGAAGTTTTGTTGAATGTCTTGCCTTAATTTATGCACCCTCCCCTATATTTGTGTCTCTCTCGATAAAGCTTCGGGCTTGTGATCCCCCACCCTACCCTTCTCACCTACCATGACCTCACATCCATTGCTTGTTTGAATAAGTTATGCTGTTTAAGTTTTGCATGGTTAGTGAAGTACTTGATGTATAGTGTAGGACATCATATCTTTATCAACTTTATGCCTTGTATTATACTAAAAAGTATGAATGATTATGTTTCATGTTGTACTGCGTACACTTAAATGTAATGTATCATGTGTTTTTTGTACCTTTATACAAATAAAGATAATTTTTCAATCAATAAATGTTTGTTTGTGTGGTGCTTGTTGATGTGTGTTTGCCTTCACGTCTTTTGAGGGGTTTGGGTATAGACCCTTATTGGCAGCCGTCTCCCCAAGTTTTTAAAGGCTCCTTCCTTTTAGGGGGAGCTGAAGAGTCAGTTCTCCAAGGAAAAGTTTCGACCTACCTGGAGGAGAAAGGGGCCTGCTTGAGCCTTGCGGCGGAGGTTGGCCTGAAGACTCTTGCCTCCTAAGGGGCCTTTTGGCTTCTGAGGTCGTTGATGTCAAGGGACGATCCATAGCTTCGTAGATGGAAAGTCTGAAGATCTCATTTCCCTGCTCTGGGGCCCTCTGGCTTCTGTGGGTTTCCCTTTTGGGAATGGTGCAAAGTCCCAAGCCCACAGCACAGTCTTGCACTGCGCTGGGTGATTTGGAGTATGCACCTCAGGCTTCCTAAAAAATAAAGAAATATGTGTTTGTGTGGTAGAGAAATTAAACTACAAGCCCCACTGGGACTAATGCGACTGAAGTGAATAATTAAACATTCTCTGCAAAGAGCAGCATAATATGTTGGTGCTATATTAATAAAGCCTAATAGTAAAAATAATTTTAAGAATCCTCCATACATCTTATATGCAGTATTAATTTACACTGTAAGGGAAAAACTCTGAGTAGATGCAAATGCACAGGACATGATTTAGATGACACCTCATTGTGTCACTTGTTTTATGTCTGCGAGGAGTTACCTGACATTACCTCAGCATCCCGTGGCTATGTTTTCACATTAACACAGGCTGCTAGCACTCCATAACACGACAGCAGCCTGTGCTCCTGGAAACCATGCCCCCTCCATGTGCACTTTGCAGAATTTCTGCTAAATGAATTAGGTTTCTTGGTTTGCTGAGCACAGGGCCAAGAACGATTTCTCCTTGGTATAACTGCATTGAAATAGATCAGCTTCTCCCTCACAATTAGTTTCATACTTTATCTGATGGCTTGTATTTTCATTATTAGCTCCTTATTGAATTGACATTTTATTATTGTAGTGTAATTATGCTTTTATTTATATAGTGTCAACCGATTTGCAGTGCTATGTAATCAGAGAACTTTAGTCTGTCACATCAGACTTTGCCCCGTAAGAGCTTACAATATAGTTTTCACATCACAAGTACACAATCATGCATAGATCAACACTAATTTAGTCACAACCTGAAGTCAATTAAACTACTAATTTCAACTGTGGTAGAAACTGGAGTACATGGAGGAATCCTATGTGAACCTAAGGAGAAACATGAAGGAAAACTTTGCACTCTAGATAGCAACCCAAGGTCAGAATCAAACTTAATTGTTGTGATTTTTGTTTATAGTCTACGTCACCCCTGTATTTTTTGCTGTTTTACTTATGTATCTGGATAAATAACTTAGCTGACTTTCCATTTTAACTCTGAAAAGAACCTACATACTAAAGAGTCTTCATTCATCGCTGTTTCAAGTGTAAGTACAGTAATAGCATTCTGGTTGTTTGCCATTCGATACAAGTTGCCAGTCTCAAGTTTTTTTCTGTTGCCATAAATGTGCCAAAATATGACCAATTATTTATCATCTTTATGCAGACTTGACTTCATTTTACATACATACCACTCATCAAGTCCTATTTTAAAATCATATTCCCAGGCAAACTTTTTACCTACCACTGTCTTTCCTTTGAATTTAATTTTAAAATATAAAAAGATATACATTAGAAGTCCAAGAGGAGTTCCGTAGCCATATAAAGACTTTGCACTTTTATGCAGGTGGTACAGTGCCAAGCTAACTCCATATCTCTCAAATGTCCCAATTTATGCAGAACTGTCCCATTTTGAGGGCTTTGTCCTGCGGGTGGGAAATTTGGGAAGTATGTCTCAATCAAGACCGCGCTCCACTAGTGCACACGACAATGCATGAGGTTCGGAGGGGAGGGGAAGAGAGTATGGGGTAGCCTAGCACTTCAAATACGCTATCCCAATTCCGGATACCCAAATGTTGGGAGGTATGTAGCTTCTAATATCTTAAATAGAGAAAGAGACATTATTTCCAGATTTACTATACTACTAACATTGGGCCTGAGTCATTAAGAAGAGCAAGGCAAAAAGAAGTAGTAAATGTTCTCCGGGGCAAACCATGTTACAATACAAGGGGTGTAAATTAGTTTATTATTTTGCACATAAGGAAAATACTGGCTGTTTTTTTCATGTAGCAAACAATTACTTGTTAGCTTCATTTTTGCATTGAAATTTAAAGTTGATCTGGGACATGCCCTATCTTAACTATAAATTTATCCCACGTTTAAAATTTAGTTCCTCCTCCAATGCAACATGATTTTGTCAAGGTGCAAAGTTACTCCTTTTTTTTTGCTTTGCTCACCTTAATGACTCAGGCCCATTGTAGTTTTAAAATGCACAAAATAAAAATGAGTGAAATCTATATTGATCATATGTGTTTTGCAGGGAATTATGTGGTGGGAAATTAAGATGAGAGGTAAAAGAGAAGGCAAGAAGAAAAATACATGTGTTATTATAGTGTATTCACCATTTGTGGTGTGGTTTTCCAAAAACAACAAGCATATTGTGTGTTGCGCTAAATCTGATTACTTGTTTTCAACAAAAATCCGTGGCCCCTTGTGTCACATGACTCATTTTAAAATAGTTCAGGGAATGCATTGTATTACCAGTAAATTTATTATCAAACTGTACGTATATGCTTCTTATTCTGTACAGGTACAATGAAACAGAATGCTCAAGGGTCAGTAAAGTCTAAACACTCCCACATATAAGGAGCATCTCAGCATCTCTGTAGTAACAAAGTTAATGTACAAAGTAATCCTTTCTGATAGCAAATACAAATAGCAAGTATGATTTATAGGTATTTTTACATTCTTCTAGATCAGAAAATGTTACTCCATGGCGACTGGAGAACATTATTTCAAAATTAAAATCAGGGATTCTGCTTTGCAATTTTTTGTAAATGTATATAATCAATGAAATTTAGATTTCATGCACAAGATTGGTAAAATACCCTAAATCAACTGAAAAGATTTGTGTGTATAAGAGCGGGATTCTGTCATTTCCACTTCTGTCCTGCCATTCCACACTGTGGACCTGATTCTGAGTTGAACACCAAATGAATGCTGTTTAAAAAAAGTACGCAACTATGGTGTATCTCTGCGAGTCAAATGTATCTAAGGATGTGCTCGCTTCTACATGCATCATTATCGTCCGGCCTGGCCTATTGCAGGTGCAAAGATATGGCTGATAACATGCATACTTACGCAAATGTCCTTGCCTGAATGGGAAACATCTTTGTAAACATGCCCTTATTGTACATGGATTACATTAGTCTGCCCCATCCCTCCCCTCTTCCGCCCCTCAAAGTGTAGGGGGCTGTAAATGTCAGATGCGTTCAGGTATGAATTCCTGCGCAGTGTGATTTCATGTAACATATGCTAGCAAACTATAAATAGAGCTCGGGAAAGGACGATCAATTCATTCTGCTCTGTCTTGTTTGAATTCCATCTGGAATAAAACTCATAGGTAGAATTCTGTGCCGAACACTTGAGGCTGAATCCCACAGCCAAATCTGGAATGAGGCAGAACAGGTTTAAAAAATTTTCTCCTCTCTAGTCACTAGATATTCAGACCAATATATAGCTGCAGGTAGAAATTATAGTGTAACTAAACAGAAAAAAATTAAATGAAATGCTGAATGAAACCTTCTATAGGGATCTCCCTTGATCTGTATAGCTCTGTCTATGATGAGAAAAAAGAAAATTCTGCTATAATGAAGATGCTGTGCTCTCATTGTCCATATTGTTCATTGTCAGGGATTAGGGTTGTGGAATGGACTTTCACAAATATATCACAGCTTCAATAAGAAATTTCTAGATTAGTGATAGGCAGCTTGATACAATTTAGGGGCCGCTATGGGCAGCACTGTACCCTTCAAAGGGCCGCACATTATCCTTAATCTAAGTAATAAGCTACAACAATATATTTAATCAATGAACGAAACACCAATCTTTAATGATAAATCAGCAGGTGTTTTAAACAGGTATCACAAGTTATAACAAAACAAATCTATCAATAAAGGAGGACGGAGCTAGGGGCCGCAAGTGAAGGCTCAGATGCGGCCCTAGATCTGCCAGTTGCTCATCACTGCTCTAAATCAACTTTACTGACAGTCAAGGAAAGGGAATACATTACAGGGAGCAATAGCCTACTCTGCAACTGTTAGGACTGCGTTAGTAGATGAGCTTTTAGAACCAGGCTAACAGCCGTCTTCACCTTTAGCAGTCGCCTTTCCCATAGAACTGTTATTGTATGCAGGTACTGGGATGCCCCCAGGACTTACACTCAAAAGGAGTAGAAGCTTATCTAAATTGCCGCAGGGCAATAAGAAGGTAACAGGAATACTGGAAGCAGATGTCATATACAGGCCAGTGGTCGTGGGTAACAAGTATACAGGATAACCAAAGGACAGGCAAATGGTCAGGACTGGCTGCAAACACGGATGGTCCAAATACAAGCAAATGTCAAAGGGCACAGAAGTTGAAGCAGAATCCAAAGTCAAGCAAAGGGTCACAACAGGAGATAAATCAGGATACAGAAGAACACAGGAACAGAGAGCTGGTAAGCAATGTGGAAACACTGGACGCTATAACAGGCATGGAGTGCTTAGCCTCCCTTATATATAAACATGCACCAATCAGCTTGGTGCTAAACAAGTGCCCCTAATCAGCCCAGCTGGCTGTAATCAAAAAACTTAAAGCATGCACGGGCCCGGCTGCCCAGCTGGCCGGTTCGTTGCGGTGAAATGAAGAGCGTCCCGGCCGTTGCCATAGTGATGGCTGGAACGAGAACTGGAAGTAACATCTCGGTTATCATGACAACGGCCAGGATGCAGCCAGGGAATAGGAGAGAGATGCAGCGGCTCGTGCACTGCCGCGAATCATGACAGCATCATAATAAAAAATGTATTTGGGTTGCTCCACTGTAGGCAACAAATTACATTACAAGCAAAACTAATCATTATAATGATAGCACTGCCCTCAAATGGATCACTGTCTAATTAGGTTTATTAGTGTACAAATTGCAACAATTGTCAAAAATACGGGCATATATTAATGTGAACAGAGCAAGGCTTGTAAATCACTGCTTCTCTGTGTAAGTATTGAGGTTTGAAAGTGTGAAGGAATACCTGACTCTTGCAAATTGGCCTATACATCAAATATACATCAAATACTTGTGGACTCACTCATCACTAGCCAGGTGAAAACTGTAGTATTCTATACTGATATTCTGTAACTAATAAAATTCTGACTGTAGCTACTATGCTAATGGCCTGAATGCTTTAATTTTATTTAAGTTTTGGCAACTTGTTTGGTAAGAAAGCATTGTTTAAAATGTTAACACTTAATAAATATTATGTTATTATGTTTATAGTATTGTAAATTCATACATTGACATATATGAGTAACGCCAGGACAGGTGGTACCAAGGGGTTGTTATAGGGTGATTGTAAAGTCACTTGTTCTTTACATCTGCAGCACCTCCACCCTAGTCTGGTTTGCAATTGGCCCTGTGTTTGTCCATCGGGTTGTCCATTCCGGAGTGCTAGGAATACTGTTTTTTCATGTAGCGCACAAATACTTGAAAGCTTATTTGTACACTGAAATTTAAAGTTGATATTTGTGTGCTACATGAAAAACAGTCAGTATTTAACTTATGTGCAAAACAGAATACTAATTTTTACCCCTTGCATTGTAACATGGTTTTGTCCAGGAGACTGAAATAAGATACCTCTTCATTTAAGATCCTTAATGAATCAGGCCCCTGATGTATGGCCCTCCTGTGATGAGATGTGATTGCACATCAAGATATTAACATACACAAAAAGGAGATTTTGTTTTCCTGAGCAAGATATTTAAATTGTGCATATTTGAAGGCATGTCAGATTATGGGTCAGCCTGCAAGTGGGTCCACATAATCTGTCACCACAAAAGTTATATAAATATTAATGCACATCAAGTTGTAAGTCATATGGATTCTGTAAAAGTAGGTGCATTGTACTAATACTCTACATTACACAAAGTTTTCATATTTGGCACACTAAATAAAGGAAGTCCAATGTCCCCATATTTTCATAAACTAGGGTGAAATGAGCAGCATTTTAAGGAGAAACTGGACAGCTAAAATGAATGAGTTGAAGGGCCTATTATGACTGAACGAAATACTGTAGGATGATAATTTAACTACTATAGATTTTTAGCATAGAAATGACTAAGTCCTATTCCTCAATTCATCACAGCATTCAGCAAAACACAAGAGCAGATAAATACAAGAGGGGCATGCAATTATGAGCACACACATACATAAAAGCAGTTGAAATTGTGCAAATGTGGATGCACGCCCCCTCCCTTTACATCCCTGTTTAAATGACCTTCTTGATGTGAGTCCTGATGGGTTTACAGCAAAGGCAGTTAAGCCTCTGTAGATTTCAAGTACTAAAATGGCTTGTTGCAGCAGAGAACAGGTTAAAACATGAACTCACAATTTTTCATTTCCGTCCCTGCCCATTATTTATACCACAGAGCCAAGGGGGATCCAAATTGAGTCTGTTCATTTTTCACACACCATCTAGCTGCTCCCTCTGGGGGGTGGGGGGTGTATTCCAGAATCAAGACCTTGTGTTTCTTCCATTTTGATGAAGTGCAAAAAAAAGGACAAAAAGGAAAAAAACTAAGCGAAACTGTATCTGTATCTGTGGCGAGTCTCGTGAGAAGAGGGCGCCTAACAAAGATCTGTTTAACAGAAAGCATATACTGAGCCATCAATGGAAGGAATCACGTGCTTCGTACTAAGTTTATCAGCTAGAATCAGGCATCCTGTTTTCTCTGGCTTCTCGCTTGCAATCATTAATTCACGCAGCACAAATCCCATACTCAGGCTGTTGCGCATTTTTTTTACCCCTTACTTGCTGAATGAGGCACTGACCCTAAAAGCAGGGAAAAGGGCCGAAGAATCTGTTTTAATTTAATCATGATTATATATGTTATTTATATATATGGGGGCAGCATGGTGGCTTAGTGGTTAGCACTTCTGCCTCACAGCGCTGGGGTCATAAGTTCAATTCCTGACCATGGCCTTATCTGTGTGGAGTTTGCATGTTCTCCTCGTGTTTGCGCGTGTTTCCTCCGGGTGCTCCGGTTTCCTCCCACACTCCAAAAACATACTGGTAGGTTAATTATCTGCTATCAAAATTGACCCGTCTCTTTCTCTCTCTCTCTCTCTGACTTTGTGTGTATGTTAGAGAATTTAGACTGTAAGCTCCAATGGGGCAGGGACTGATGTGAATGAGTGAATGAGTTCTCTGTACAGCACTGCGGAATCAGTGGTGCTATATAAACAAATGGTGATGATGTTACTCACAGTTTGTTTATGTAGTGGAACGTTGTCCTTCTTGGAGACTCTTATGTAATTAAAAAAAATAAGTCAAAAAGGCGCTATAGGTTTTTTGTTTTGTTTTGTTTACTATCCACAGTAAAAATTATGATGTACACGAAAAATGTAACCACATTCTTTATGACATATGTTGTTAGATCCTTCCTTTTCTCTAGATGAACTCTAAGGAAGATTTTAATATAACCATTGCACAACCTAACTTCTATATATTCTTTATTTAATAATACAGGTACAGACAAAAATTATGATATGCAATCCAATGAGATCACTTCCGGTATACACAATTATGAAAACATGATTGCATCTGTACAATATCACACCATCCTTACAATGTGTGAACAATTGGGTGGGCAGTGGAGTAGAGGAAGAACAAGGCTAGAATGGAAAGGTTTGGGAGGAGGTTATAGGATCGAACCATGAAGTTCACATCAGTCAGCAGTGTGCTTCATCATGTTTTCCCTCTTTGGGGTTTTCCCAGCTTTGAGAAGAAAAAAATTAATGAGCTACACTCCCAGGAGAGTTAGGATTTTGGAGAAAAAGATTTTACATAATCGCCGTAGGATGCCGAATCCTTGAGTTCCAATTACCTTATCCATGTGGAAGTGAACCGTGAAATCCACTGTGCCTATACAGAATATTTATTTAAATCATGGTTCTTCTACCCCACAGAACATTCCCTGACCTCACTTTGAAGATCTATGAAGAATCCTGCCAGTATCCTAACTAGGACATTTTGGAGGGTATAAAAGACCTTTGGGAGAGTGATCATTGTTATAATGTTGATAGTCCCCAACAAGGAAATGTATGTATTGCCCATATCATCAGGTCTCCAAGAACCTTGGTAAGCAGAGGAATTTAGTTCAGATTACATAATTGTGCATAACTTCTGGCCAGAGAATGCCTAAAAAGCAGATGTGGGAAAGTTGCCATTAAATGGGAAGACTGACTGTAGGTCATCAGCCACATGTTCTGGGCTCCAAACATTTAAGGCTACCGATTGAGTAATTCATTTTGAAGTTATATAACTCTACTTACTTCTTGAACTCTGCCATTAAATTTGCATGCAACCCAACTGGTTGCTATGGATTACTTTTGGAAGAAAGTCTTTGAAGTTCATAAGGAGCTTGGCGAAAAACTTGACTCCAATGGAAAGGTAATAACGGGAGCACAGAGTTTAGTGTTTGGGTTCCTTAGGTACTAATGTGATATGGGTCTCCACTGCTTTGAAAATAAAATAGATATTTGTTCTGAGATCTCATTAAATGCTTGTAATAGGAGTTTGAGTATAATTTCTCCTTTAAAGGGTTTATAGCAAATTTTGGAACCCGTTTGAGTTTTCATCTATGGACAGGTTTTTATGGATTCCTAATACTCTATTCATGAGAAAGGTTATTCTAATGTCTGTCTTGTATCTTCTGAAATTGTTGGGAATTACATATCCTTAAGATACCTCTCTATCTCTCTCTTTGGAAAGGGCATTCTCAGGAGAGGCCTGCAATGTCAGGTTATATAATTTGCTATAATAAACAGAAAGCCACAGCTCTGTTTATATAAAGCAACAATCATTGTCCTTAATCATGTGTATGAAGGTCAGGAATTTCTTAGCTTGGATCACTTTAGCTGAAAAACTACTATTTTCCCATTGGTAGTGTCTGGTTTTTTTTTTTGCACATTATCTTTTTATTGAAAAAAGGTAAACAACTACCGTACAATTACAATAAGCAATATTGAACCAAAGAGGTAAATGGATAAGTGCAAGGAAAAACTAAAGAACACCCTGGGAATACTCCATATACTTAACATAATAAAGTAGAAAATAGGGAAATATAACAAAATATTAGGTTGTGTGGTAATATAGTTTTTATAATTGCAAAAAGTCTTGTTTTATTATCTAAGAGCAAAGTGCTACATGAAAAAACAGTGAGTATTTAACGTATGTGCAAAACAGAATACTAATTTTCACCCCCTGCATTGTAACATGGTTTTGTCCAGGAGACTTAAATAAGAAGTTTCTTAAGTTAAGATCCTTAATGAATCAGACCCCAGGTCCACTGCCTGGGGATGTATCAATCCAGGCTATTGTAATATAGATTGGAACATGATCTACACCTGTTATTTATTCTATTCAAGAGTCTACCAACATGTTGAGATACTTATGGCCTATTAAAAAGAGTCTATCGCTAGTGTGGGTGGGGCATACAGCTTGAATGTTTAGCCCCTCACTAAAAGGCCCCTGCTATTGTCCAATGGACACTTCCTTACCTCTACTATCTGCAAACACTTTGAGAATAATATATCTACTCCCTTAGGTTTCCCCTCTAATTTAGCATTATAGGATGTAATGGGAAAGTGGCGATGCAGGGAGCAAACAGTGTTCCTTTTAAAATGTCTCCCTAATGGCGGTTACATACATCTCACCTATGAAAAGTGTGTGTAATACCGACAAACAGTTCTCTGCGAGATTTAGCCTTCTAAAATCTAAATAACTTTGAACGGATCATACTAGTCTTTGCCCCAATGTGGACGCTGCCAGACATCTTAACAGGCCACTCCTCTGTCTCAGGGTGTACTTCTGGCTCCTGGGAATAAAGCAGGGAAGAAGGAGTGGGAAAGAAGACGAAAAACCAATGGATCAAACAACAACAATATTGAACAAGCATGGTAATAATCTGTTCAGCAAATTTCCACATTTAAGGACATTGGAATATTCCTGACTCCCATGAATGATATTGGACCAGGGTCGTAACTAGGGCTTTGATAGAGTGGCGACCGCCCAGGGTGCAATGCAGAAGGGGGAGCAGTTTATAAATATATTAGATTCATTTGGTTAAAACTGAGGTCTAGGGGGGGGGGCACCAGTTTTACTTCTCTTCCCAGGTTCTAACATTTGAGATCTGGCTCTGTATTGGGCAAGTGGAATTAAGGTATTGGGGTAGGTAGAGGTGATAGTGACAGCTTGTGTCAAAACTCTGCTAACTGGATCAAACTAGATTAATACAATCTAAATTACTTTAATTGATAATAGGAATTGACTGAACTATTGGTACCTCTCCTGACAAACTTTAAGTATGGATCTAACCATAATTATAATTCACCTAATTAAACTATATTTATATTATAATGAATGGAAATAGACACACATTCCTCAGTAAGCTCAATTACTGAGAAAGAAATGGATACACTTGCAAATACTGTTATTTAAACAAAAGTGAAGAAGCTACAAGTGTATCCACTGTGAAAAAATATGATCAGTAGCTGTGATCCATGAATAAAAGGAGATATCTCCTAACTGAATTTGCATTTAAAATAATAATTTAAGCTGGTGGAACCTCATTTTAATACAAGCAAATCCAATAATTATATGCAAATAATTATACATCTTAAGAGGCTATTTCAATATTCTTTACTGATCTGCATTAGTAACTGTGAAATATCTGGGATAACCATTTTGAATAAGATAACCTCAATTTAATATAGGAATGATACCCAAATGTGCAGCCAGCAATTTTAAGTCACATTTTGTATACAAATGTACACATTTCACTTATATTTTGCTGCTTTAATGAATCTAATACATTTTAAAAAATAATTAATAAAAGTTACTTTTAAATATAAAAAGATTTTATGAAATATGCCATTTTTGGAAATATGGAGAAATTCAGGGCACCACTTTGAACAAACTATTTTTCTTTTCATTGCATAATTAAAATTAGTCAGAAAATCGTCTCTATTATATAAAATATTTAAATATCAGGTTATTGTTATTTATCCAGAAAAAAGCATAATTATAGATGCGAAAATAACATTTTAAAAACAATATAGGTTGATCATAGCTGTGAAATTGACAGGTCACTGAAACTGTCAACTAGGCTTGGATGATAACAATTATATTTCCATGATAGCAAATTAAAAAATTTATTGCACTAATGATATATATCACAATAAATATAAATGTTATATAAAGGATATGTTTATATTTTTATAGGTAGAGGGGGAAAGAATGGAAACATCAATATAAAGTTTCTTAATGATGTAATACCATTCATCCACAAGAAAGCCATGCAACTAATGCCTGTTAGATGGTGGTAGAAAATTCTGTCTCGGTCTCTGGTGTCCTTCCATAATATACCATATCCAATGCAATATAATAATGCTTCATTTAGTGCAGAAATGGTGACTGAGAAGGCCATGACATATGGATAACTTCAGTGTAATGCTTGTTAATGTGCGTATCGTCGCTAACCAATAACGATTGTCGAACCTCGATTTGTGTTTCCAAAGCACAAAGGTTTATTCGCAATAAGTGGAAAAATATGCTCAAGCGAAGTAATAGTAAATACAGCCGTTACTTATCGCAGGTGCTCTGGATCCAGTGCAGTCATTCAATCCTGAAGTCTGGGGACAAGATGTCTGCACTCTGGATCACAAGCTGCTGCTTATATACACAATCAAATACAGTAATACAATGAAGATGGTATAGCTTGCATCTATTGGTCCGGGTCTCAGGAATGTCCAAGGGGTCGTCAATCATTGGCTGGTTCATCCTAAGGAATCCAAAGGAGGGGGTCATCTCTGCAGGGGGTATGCTCTGCTCTTCCCGCCCGGATTCCTTAGTCTTAAGTAGTTCATAATTCCCTATCATTCATAACTTGCGTATGCACTCTGCGATTCCCTCGCAGAGTGAACCAAACAGTAGGATATGTAATAAGGTTCATTATGATACCACTCATGATGTTATTCCTTTAACCCATTCCGTGTATTTCACTAATATGCATGTAACTCTGATATAACATATAAATACTACTATATTTCGACATAACTGACTATGTGTTGCAATTACCATTAATGTGTACTATTTTATAAGTATGCGTGTTTGTGCGAATGTATGGTAAAAGACCGATTACTGTTGTTGCCACGTGTAGTGGATGCGTACGCCCTTTCACGCCGTAGCGTGCCCTTGTACGTCATAGCGTACCGTACGCATCTTTTCAGACAAAGACAACCAAGTTTGCTAGACTTTAATTGAAATGACTTTATCCAATTTGCTGACTTCGACAGTTCCACCCTTTGATAGTGTAATAAACTATCACCCAATCACCGTTTCAAGTTCAGGATTATACAATACTTATTCACAGACCATGATCTCAGTATCTGGTACCACCCTTTCAGTCTCTTTCTCAGTGTTACTCCCATGAGACCGTTTTCCACACTTCAACACAGTAGGAACACATTTGACAACTAAACCAATTGCTAAGATGACACCCAGTATAAGGAGAAGGAGCTTACCTACACTCGCAATCATTTCCTGTACCCACTCCCCCAGACCGGAGAACCATTTTGCTGGGTTCAACCATGAGAACCAACCCGCCACCTTTTCCCCGACCTCATATAACGAAGAATTATGGCTCTTTCGAAATTCCCATTTCAGCTGCAAAATTTCATCCATCTTCCGGTCTATAACCTCTTTAGGGTCTTCAGTATTATTAGTAATGTACGTGCAACATTTGACACCGAACTGGGTGGCCAGTGTCACACAGTACCCACCAGTAATAGAGGTGAGATAATTTAGTACCAGTCTATGTTGCACCAACTCCTTTTTGTACGCTTGTAGCTCCCTTCCAGTATACCTGAAAGTGTCATCATACATCTCGGTGATATTATCTATTAATTTAGCTAGGTCTTGGATATATTTAAAGTTTAATGTTCCCCGAGCGGTCCTGGTGAGATCTAGAGCAACCATAACTTGGAAACCAGCAGTTTCACTAATCAATTTTGTACCTATGGGTTCCTCACCAGGAATCATATTTCTCTTGCCACGGTGTTCATACTGTGTGTGTATGTATGGTGGTGATGTAGTCTTGTGAATATCTACCATTTCTTCATGAGTAATAGTCATGATTTCAGGAACCAGTTTAGCTAGGAAACACAAGCCCTTGGAACTCGGAGTCACCCAGGAATAAGCTTTCCTTTCACAAACAAAATACACATCATCAGGGAGAACATAAGGAACAGTATGCCCATGAATTATATCACACAGAGTTTTGATAAAACTACCCATGCCTAGTGTCTCCATCTGCTCTAGATAAGTGTCGGCATTAATGATATTTTCACATTTATCTGTAGAGACTTTACCAATAGATACCTTCTTATGTTTGGTTATACGCCCTAACTTGTGACTTCCATCAGCATTCCTGCCTAGTAGTGACCTTGTGAGTCTCTCTCTAAAATGAGTGTGGCGAGCCATTGTCTGATCTGATAGGTCAGCCTCCCAATTCTCCAGGCGCTTTGCATGAGATATGTTTAGGCACAGCAAAGATCTGCCTATGGAGTATTGTCGGAGCGTCAGACTAGGGGACCTAGTGTTATTGTACCTCCCTTCTATGGGCCTCCCACCCCTTAATTCGAGTACTTCGGATATGTTTAAAGGGAATGGAACTAGTCCTATGTTATGCTGCCCTTGAGGCACGTGAGAGCACACCCAACACTCAGTTTGGTTTAGCACCTTACCCACCAGGGAGTGATAATCCTCCAAAGGATGCCCGCCTATATTCAGAGTACTGGGGGACTGGCATCGTTGGATGCATCTCTCGTCATCTAGGGAGTTGCAGAACTTGCAGATACAATACTCATCAGACAATATAGCCCCTCACACTGCCTCCGAGTTCCTGAGCTAGCAGACCTTTTCATAACCCCTGGACCAAGTTTGATAATGGGCTGCTCAGGATATCCTATTAACTTTTCTTCGGCCTCCATTTCATCCGTATCACTCCCAGAACTCTCCTCCATCCTCCATTCTCCTTCACAAAAATAGAATGTCCTAGAAAAAGTAAAAACAAGGAAAATCCTGGAACAAATGAAAAAAAAAAACCGCCACTCCATCGCTGGAAAGATAGTTCTGAGGCAACGTCTCTGGTTCAGGTGTCTCAACTGCAGGCTTTAGGTCTCCCGGAACAGGCTCACAAGTGACAGCTCTATGTCGTCGGTCTGAGTCTTGTCTTGCACTTTCTCCGGATTATGGACTCTCCTGCAGTGGGTGGAATGGACCCAAGTGTCTCTCTCTGCAACCTTCAGTGATGTAGTACTGGTCAGCAGCACTTGGTACGGGCCTTCCCAACGGTCTGTTAAACAACCTGAACGTAAGAAATTGCGGATCATAACATAGTCTCCAGGTTCAACATCATGACAGTTCGTTTCTGGCATACCAGGTGACAGCATTTTTAGTTTTTGTTGTTGTTGTTTCAGCTGTCTACTCATTCTTATAAGATATTGTACAGTCACTTCATTATTACACTTTAAGTCGTCTTGTGGACTCACGATCAAATGAGGTTGTCGTCCGAACAGTATCTCAAAGGGGGACAGATTAAGAGGAGGTCTAGGAGTTGTTCGAATGCTGTGGAGGACCAACGGCAAAGCCTCAGGCCATGCCAACCCAGTTTCAGCCATTATCTTACCTAGTTTGTTCTTGATTGTACCGTTTACGCTCTCCACCTTACCACTGGCTTGTGGTCGGTAAGGGGTGTGAAGTCTGCTACTGATTCCCATGAGTTTACACATATTTTGGAAGATATCACCAGTAAAATGGGTACCCCTATCACTTTCAATGATTCTAGGGATACCGAACCTACACACAAAGTCTTGTACGATTTTCTTTGCAGTGAACACAGCAGTATTAGTGGCTGCCGGATATGCTTCTACCCAACCGGAAAACACATCAATACACACTAACACATACTTTAGATTCCTGCACGGTGGTAATTGGATATAGTCAATTTGTATTACCTGAAAAGGTCCGTCTGTAGGAGGGATGTGGGATGGCTCAGTTGGAATAGTTTTCCCAACATTTTTCCTCAAACAAGTAAGACATGACATTGCTTTCTTACCAGCTTGAGAGGAAAATCCGGGAGCACACCAGTATGCTCTCACCAGTTTGCACATACCTTCTTTACCCAGGTGAGTCAGGCCGTGTGCTGCTTCAGCCAGGCTTGGATAGTATGTTCGGGGAGCTACAGGCTTACCTTGTCCATCCCTCCAGAGTCCTGAGGACTCTTGACCACATCCCTTCGCCTTCCAGACCGCCTTCTCCTGCAGGGAACACAAATCTTGCATTTCAATTAATTTCTGCGTGTCTAATGTCTGAAAAACCATCATAGTCTCGATCGATACAATCATAGGTTGCCCTGCTGCCCATTTAGCAGCTTCATCTGCCCTGTTGTTGCCCAATGACACTGGGTCTTCTTCAAATGTATGGGCTTTGCACTTTATGACGGCTACTGTTCTGGGTAACTGTATCGCTGTCAGAAGTCCTTTTATGTGTTGTGAGTGTGCCACTGGTGTACCTGCTGCTGTCGTAAAGTTTCTAAGACGCCAAAGGGCCCCAAAATCGTGCACTACCCCGAAGGCGTACCTAGAGTCAGTATATATATTGGCTGATTTACCCTCTGCCAGTTCACACGCTCTCTTTAGTGCTACTAGTTCCGCCACCTGGGCTGAGTGAGGTGGACCAAGGGGTTCAGCTTCTACCACATCCTGATCGTCTACAACAGCGTAACCAGTACATAGCTCTCCTGTCTCTGTCTGTCTATGGCAACTTCCGTCTGTATAAAACGTAAAATCTACATTTTCTAAGGGGGTGTCACGTATGTCGGGCCTTGCAGTAAAGGTCTGATTCAGGTGTTCCATACAGTCATGCGTGTCAGTATTCTTGCCTAACTCATCATCAACCAGGGTCTCCTCACCTCCCACCCTTTGTGTCTCTTGAGACACATACGGAAGGTATGTAGCTGGATTTAGGGTGCTACATCGTTTGATGGTGATGTTTGAGGGTGCCATCAGGGCTAATTCCCACTTTGTGAATCTAGCTGAAGAAACATGTCTGGTTTGTGCTAAATTTAACAGAACTGATACAGCATGGGGTGTATAGATGGTTGAATTATGTCCTAATACTACATCATCGCTCTTACTTACTAGAAGGGCCGTTGCTGCTACACTTCTGAGACATGTTGGGAGTGACCTTGCCACATTGTCTAATTGTGCACTGTAGTATGCTACCGGTCTGCTAGCGTCACCATGTTTCTGTGCGAGGACACCTGCTGCACAGCCATCAGCTTCTGTACAATATAGCTCAAAAGGCTTTTCATAATCAGGTATTCCCAATGCAGGTGCTCTTGTCAGACTATCTTTAAGATTAAAGAACGCTTGCTCTGACTCTTCTGTGTGTACGACACGTTCTAGTTTTGAGAAAGAGACTAGCTCCTGCAATGGTAATGCCAGAATAGAAACACCTGGGATCCAGGACCTACAGTATCCACACATCCCCAAGAAAGTACGAATCTGCTTCTGGCTCTGCGGCAGGGTCATGTGTTGTATAGCCTCAATTCTGTCGGTTGTCAGGTGTCTTAGCCCCTTAGTGAGGCAGTGTCCTAAGTATTTGACCTTAGTCTGACATGGCTGTAATTTATCCTTTGCCACCTTGTGCCCTGTTTGTGAAAGATGAAGCAACAACAATTTAGTATCATGTAAACATGACATAAAAGAATCAGAGCACAACAACAAATCGTCCACATATTGAATTAGAACAGACCCATTGTGGGGTTGAAAGGATTGCAAACAGTCATGTAAGGCTTGGGAGAAAATACTGGGGCTGTCAATGAACCCCTGGGGTAGTCTGGTCCATGTGTATTGCACTCCCCTGTAGGAGAATGCAAAAAGGTATTGGCAGTCAGGGTGAAGAGGGACTGAAAAGAAAGCAGAACATAGATCAATGACAGTAAAATGACTGGCAGACGGTGGAATCTGCATGAGGATGACAGCTGGATTCGGCACTACGGGGAATTGGCTCTCAACAACTTTGTTAATTCCCCTTAAGTCCTGGACTAATCTATAGCCCCTCCCCCCATTCTTCTTCACAGGGAAAATGGGACTATTTGCTGTACTGGCTGTACGAATTAAAATCCCTTGTTGTAACAGCCTCTCAATAACAGGATATACCCCTAGTTCCACCTCCGGTTTTAATGGATACTGTGGGATTTTTGGAGCTATCCTACCACTTTTTAGATTGACCATGACAGGGGCTACGTTTGCCATCAGTCCAGTGTCCTGTCCATCTCTGGTCCATAGGGAACCTGGTATTTCCAGCAACATCCCCTTTACTTGAGATGGACTTTGTTCTATAACAGGAGAGTGTAACATTAACCTTTGAGGGGTGTCCAATATGTCCTGTACCTCATGTGCAACCTTCTCGGGTATATCTAGGAACACACCATCTGAAGTACAGTATATGACACATCCCATTTTACATAACAAGTCTCTCCCTAGCAAGTTAGTAGGAGCCGCTGCAGCCAAGAGAAACGAATGCTTAGTATGCAGAGGCCCGATAGTAACTTCGGCGGGTTTAGTTAGAGGATAATGTAACACTTTTCCCGTCACCCCCATAGCTGGAATAGTTTTGCTGGTCACCTGTAGATTGAAAGGAGAGGTTATCACAGATCGGGCCGCCCCTGTATCTACAAGAAAAGTTTGTTTCCTGCCAGCTATGTCAACTATCATTGTTGGTTCTTCACTCTGACTCTCAGTTAACCTCACTGGCTGTAGACTACAGGTATGACCTAACCCCTAGCGCTGACTATTAATTTCCCGCGCAGCATTTGCTGCCGTAATATGCGCGGGTAGATGTGAGTCTTCTAGTCTATGTGAATCCTTTCTTGGAGGATGTCTATGTGACCCACCCCTATGTGTATTGAGTCTTTCTTTATTACACTCTCTAGCGTAATGTCCTTCCTCGTTACAGTTGAAACACCTGATCACTTTAGGTTTCCTGTTATATGGGTTGTATGCTGGTGGTCGTGTGTGCACCCCTTCTAGAGCCTGTATACTTACCGTCATTAACTTATCACTTTTCTCTTCCCTTTTTCTAAAAAGGTTCTTGTCATGCTCCACAGCAGACTCCCTAAGGAAGTCTACCGTGACGCCTCTCCAATTAGGTAATGTGGTTTGTACTCTCGTCTTTAAATTTTCCCTAAGGCCATCCATCAGTACTCCTACAGCTACCTCTCTGTGATGTGGGTCCTCACTTATGTTGGATATCCCAGTAAATCGTGCAATCGCTGTTATAGCTCTAGCAAAGTAATCTGAGGCAGTTTCACTATCCTTTTATTTAATGGTGAAAATCTTACTCCAATTTACCACTACTGGAAAACAGATGGCTAAGATGGCTAAGTGTTTGACAATTTGTTCTATATTCCGTTGATTAATCTCATCAGTCAAGGTGTCATCTTCCTCCAACAAACAATCTCCAATAAATTTTTGTATGTTAGTATTGGGAGGAAGACACGCCCTCAACACTACCCGCCAATCCTTACTGGTTGGTTCGTGAGCATTTCCTAAGTCTTTAACAAATTTCTGACATTTAGCTAACTCCTTTCTAGGGTCCGGGAATTCAGTCATAATGGAACGTAATTCTGATCTAGTCCAGGGACAATGCATTGTAACATTTCTTAAAGGAACTACACCATCCTTATCCGGTTTCCCATTGGGAACTGATATTGTGCGGACCGGGAACACACCCTCTGGTACACTAACTTTAGGGGACGCTACAGGATTTACAGGCCCTAGATTTAGAACACTTTCACTCCTAGTGATCACGCTACTCTCACCTATCTCAGCCATTTTCTCATACTTGCGTTGAGCCTCTAGTACATTAACAGTATGGGCAATGGCCGAAATCACAGTGGGTTCATCTTCATTTTCAGATACACTTGATTGAAACTGATTTAAAACAGGGTACAACTTAGTAATTTTTCTATTTTCAGTTTTAACAACGACTGTACTTACCCCTCCCGCCACATAAGGTGGCGGGGGCGTGCTTGCGCTGAGTTCGCCACGCTTCTCAACGGTTACATCCGCCTTGCGCGCGCTTTTCGCCACGCCTATTTCCGGTTTGCATTCGCTGCTCTGCCACGTGTTACCTTCCATTTGCCACAATTTTAAACAATCATTATGTCTATTTCTCTTTTTCGTTGACTTGATCAACCATATTTTATCTTTTACAGTATTCAGTACCTCTGCATTAAAACTCCCTATTGTTGGGAAAGGCCTATCACAAGCTTTGGTCATCCCGACCCACGTGTCACAATACACAGTTGCATATGCACCAAATTTCTTACACATGAGAAACCTCGCTGAACCTATAGGGCCTTCCTTAGGCAGTACACTGACCATCTCTAGCGTATGCTTAGCACCCATGTTGAACAATATACCTTCTACCCGGAACACAGACACACCGCAATGCTCTGTTCCTTCCGGCCAAATGTGAAATACAGACACACCGCAATGCTCTGTTCTTTCCACCTAATAATTTCAACTCTGTTGCTATACTCACCGCTAGAGATCTATAATACTCGGTGAACGTATTTCCTTTAGCCGCGCTTACTCGCTTTTCTCGCCCCCGGCGAGGGTCCCTAATACAGAAATATCACTGTGGGCCCCAAGGGCTATCAGCTCCTCGATACCCTGGCTCAACCACAAAAATCTGCTGAGTTTATTATCGCTGGGAGCGCACAGTCAATACAATCAACCTGCCTTTCCAGTATAATTCCTCCTAGCTGCTTCACCAATTCGCACTAACGGTGCGACCGGATCGCACTGCCTACCAATACTAATTATTAGCAAACCTTGCGATCTATTGGTAGCGCTTTGCGAAAACCCAGTTTTCGCATTCGGTATACCTGCCCTGTATACCGTCCTTCAGTTGGGCAATCCGCCTCGTCAGACAGCAACTGAGCACCTTAACAATAAAACAGTGTATCTACGTTACAACATCACACACTATACACCTTTTCTGCACAGAAAATCAAAAGTTCCCAACAATAGTAATAATGTCTCAGAGGCTTTCACAAGTAATTATACTATGCATGTATAATAACTATCAACACGATTGTTTAACCACGTGGCAAGTTTACCGGAAGTTCGCGTACGCACAGCAGGAAGTACACATACGCTAAACAATGCAATACAGTTAAAACGCACAATGACAGAAAAAAGAAACAGTTTTCTCTTTTGTCCCTAGGTTCTAGTTAGCGTGCCCTAGATAATGCAAAACGGACATTCGGTTTCGCAACACAGAGTAAAATTCAGGTTTTGAACACCGTGCGTTCTTACCCGTTTATGACGCGTCTCCACCCTTTGTTGAGGAACCGAAATCCGTTGGTCTTGCGTATCATCAGCAACGAAACCTCCAAAGCTGACGAGCCCCCAAATTGTTAATGTGCGTATCGTCACTAACCAATAACGATTGTCGAACCTCGATTTGTGTTTCCAAAGCACAAAGGTTTATTCGCAATAAGTGGAAAAATATGCTCAAGCGAAGTAATAGTAAATACAGCCGTTACTTATCGCAGGCGCTCTGGATCCAGTGCAGTCATTCAATCCTGAAGTCTGGGGACAAGATGTCTGCACTCTGGATCACAAGCTGCTGCTTATATACACAATCAAATACAGTAATACAATGAAGATGGTATAGCTTGCATCTATTGGTCTGGGTCTCAGGAATGTCCAAGGGGTCGTCAATCATTGGCTGGTTCATCCTAAGGAATCCAAAGGAGGGGGTCATCTCTGCAGGGGGTATGCTCTGCTCTTCCCGCCCGGATTCCTTAGTCTTAAGTAGTTCATAATTCCCTATCATTCATAACTTGCGTATGCACTCTGCGATTCCCTCGCAGAGTGAACCAAACAGTAGGATATGTAATAAGGTTCATTATGATACCACTCATGATGTTATTCCTTTAACCCATTCCGTGTATTTCACTAATATGCATGTAACTCTGATATAACATATAAATACTACTATATTTCGACATAACTGACTATGTGTTGCAATTACCATTAATGTGTACTATTTTATAAGTATGCGTGTTTGTGCGAATGTATGGTAAAAGACCGATTACTGTTGTTGCCACGTGTAGTGGATGCGTACGCCCTTTCACGCCGTAGCGTGCCCTTGTACGTCATAGCGTACCGTACGCATCTTTTCAGACAAAGACAACCAAGTTTGCTAGACTTTAATTGAAATAACTTTATCCAATTTGCTGACTTCGACATGCTCATCAAACAATCGGGCAAGCACACTTGCTCTGAGGATGGGAGCATTGTAATCCTGAAAGACAACCCTACCATCAGGAAAGATATGCTGCAATATTCATAGAATATGTAGTGCAATACCCAATGCCACAACTAATGTCTTCTTGCCATATCTGGCAAAAAGACATATATGCAAAGCCATATGTGATGCCAAGACTAGTGTGCAGAGCCATAACCGGTGCCAAGACTAATGTGAAGAGCCATATGTTGTATAGAAACTTATTATGACTAGTGCCAAGAAATTAAAAAAAAGCTCTTAAAATAAAAAAATTTTGAGAAAAATAATGAAACTCATGTGACAAATAATTCTAAGTGTTATAATTTAGACACAAGAATAATTAATACAATTAATTAACATGTATAACATTCATAAACATGAACATGTAAATACATTAAATATAAATATATACTCTGTAACAATCAAGTCCATGAAGGAAGTCCACAGTCGCCAGCCACTAAAGGTGAGAGAGTCACAAAATTTTGTTATTGACTCCATCTCAAATGTAGAATTTAGGTACAAAACAAATATGAAAATGTATATACTGATCACTGTATTGTTACAAACAAATTTTCTACCGATTTAATAATATTGTACTCGCCTAAGCTTAGGTGAGGATCCACTGAATAATAAAGTTCCTTATTTAGGTTCAGTCCAGCTGACAAAGTATATTGTATCTTCAATCTTTTAGCATATAATAGCAATAAACCACAATATGATCTAATTAAAAGTGTGATAAATGCATATTATGGACTGACAAACATTAGGTATGTTAAACAACAGAACAAAATCTAGAATATATGGTGTGGTCGAAGTAGGCCAGTATACATTGGTTGGCCATACCGACACTTCTCCTATTGCTTGATTGTAAAACTATCAAATTTCATTCACTTGCATTCTCTATATTATTACTTTTAAACTTCCCCTTCGACCACTGTATATGTGTGTATATGTATGTGTGTGTATATATATATATATATATATATATATATTAGGGATGAGCGCACTCGGATTTATGAAATCCGAGCCCACCCGAACGTTGCGGATCCGAGTCGGATCCGAGACAGATCCGGGTATTGGCGCCAAATTCAAATGTGAAACTGAGGCTCTGACTCATAATCCCGTTGTCGGATCTCGCGATACTCGGATCCTATAAATTCCCCGCTAGTCACCGCCATCTTCACTCGGGCATTGATCAGGGTAGAGGGAGGGTGTCTTAGGTGGTCCTCTGTCCTGGTAGATCTCGTGCTGTGCTGTTTAGTTCTGTGCTGTGCTGTTTAGTTCTGTGCTGTGCTGTGCTGTGCTGTGCTGTGTTCTGCAGTATCAGTCCAGTGGTGCTGTGTGCTGTGCTCTGTCCTTCTGAGGTCAGTGGTGCTGCTGGGTCCTGTGCTGTGTCCTGTTCAGTCCAGTGGTGCTGTGTCCTGTGCTCTGTGCTTCTAAGGGCATAGTTATTTCCCCAATATTCCCCTGTGTTTAAAAAAATAAAAAAAAGTTTTTTTAAAAAATACCAAAAACTACTTTAATTTTTTTTAATTACCACAAAATTTGCACAACCAATCCTGCAGTATAAGCCCATTGGTACTGCAATATTACCAAGTTCACACATTCAGCAGTAAAAGTCCAGTGGTACTGCAATATTACAAAGTTTACACATTCTGCAGTATCAGTCCAGTGGTGCTGTGTCCTGTGCTCTGTCCTGCTGAGTTCCGTAGTGCTGCTGGGTCCTGTGCCGTGTCCTGTTCAGTCCAGTGGTGCTGTGTCCTGTGCTCTGTGCTTCTAAGGGCATAGTTATTTCCCCATTATTCCCAAGTTTTTAAAAAATAAAAAAAAAGTAAAAAAAAATAAAAAATTTAAAAAAAAAAAAAAATATATAATAATTATAACCAAATTTGCAAAACCAATCCAGCAGTATAAGTCCATTGGTAGGTACTGCAATATTACAAAGTTCACACATTCTGCAGTATCAGTCCAGTGGTGCTGTGTCCTGTGCTCTGTCCTGCTGAGGTCCGTAGTGCTGCTGGGTCCTGTGCCGTGTCCTGTTCAGTCCAGTGGTGCTGTGTCCTGTGCTCTGTGCTTCTAAGGGCATAGTTATTTCCCCATTATTCCCAAGTTTTTAAAAAATAAAAAAAAGTAAAAAAAAATAAAAAATTAAAAAAAAAATAAATAAATATAATAATTATAACCAAATTTGCAAAACCAATCCAGCAGTATAAGTCCATTGTTACTGCAATATTACCAAGTTCACACATTCTGCAGTATCTTGTGCTACATATAATGGAGACCAAAAATTTGGAGGATAAAGTAGGGAAAGATCAAGACCCACTTCCTCCTAATGCTGAAGCTGCTGCCACTAGTCATGACATAGACGATGAAATGCCATCAACGTCGTCTTCCAAGCCCGATGCCCAATCTCGTAGTACCGGGCATGTAAAATCCAAAAAGCCCAAGTTAAGAAAAAGTAGCAAAAAGAGAAACTTAAAATCATCTGAGGAGAAATGTAAAGTTGCCAATATGCCATTTACGACACGGAGTGGCAAGGAACGGCTTAGGCCCTGGCCCGTGTTCATGACTAGTGGTTCAGCTTCACCCACGGATCTTAGCCCTCCTCCTCCTCCCCCCCCTACAAAAAATTGAAGAGAGTTATGCTGTCAGCAACAAAACAGCAAACAACTCTGCCTTCTAAAGAGAAATTATCACAAATCCACAAGGCGAGTCCAAGGATGTTGGTGGTTGTCAAGCCTGACCTTCCCATCACTGTACGGGAAGAGGTGGCTCGGGAGGAGGCTATTGATGATGTAGCTGGCGCTGTGGAGGAACTTGATGATGAGGATGGTGATGTGGTTATTGTAAATGAGGCACCAGGGGGGGAAACAGCTGATGTCCATGGGATGAAAAAGCCCATCGTCATGCCTGGTCAGAAGACCAAAAAATGCACCTCTTCGGTCTGGAGTTATTTTTATCCAAATCCAGACAACCAATGTATGGCCATATGTAGCTTATGTAAAGCTCAAATAAGCAGGGGTAAGGATCTTGCCCACCTAGGAACATCCTCCCTTATACGTCACCTGAATAACCTTCATAGTTCAGTGGTTAGTTCAGGAACTGGGGCTAGGACCCTCATCGGTACAGGGACACCTAAATCCCAAGGTCCAGTTGGATACACACCAGCAACACCCTCCTCGTCAACTTCCTCCACAATCTCCATCAGATTCAGTCCTGCAGCCCAAGTCAGCAGCCAGACTGAGTCCTCCTCAATACGGGATTCATCCGAGGAATCCTGCAGCGGTACGCCTACTACTGCCACTGCTGCTGTTGCTGCTGTTAGTCGGTCATCTTCCCAGAGGGGAAGTCGTAAGACCGCTAAGTCTTTCACAAAACAATTGACCGTCCAACAGTCGTTTGCCATGACCACAAAATACGATAGTAGTCACCCTATTGCAAAGCGTATAACTGCGGCTGTAACTGCAATGTTGGTGTTAGACGTGCGCCCGGTGTCCGCCATCAGTGGAGTGGGATTTAGAGGGTTGATGGAGGTATTGTGTCCCCGGTACCAAATCCCCTCGAGATTCCACTTCACTAGGCAGGCGATACCAAAAATGTACAGAGAAGTACGATCAAGTGTCCTCAGTGCTCTTAAAAATGCGGTTGTACCCACTGTCCACTTAACCACGGACATGTGGACAAGTGGTTCTGGGCAAACGAAGGACTATATGACTGTGACAGCCCACTGGGTAGATGCATCCCCTTCCGCAGCAACAGCAACAGCTGCATCAGTAGCAGCATCTACAAAATGGCTGCTCATGCAAAGGCAGGCAACATTGTGTATTACAGGCTTTAATAAGAGGCACAACGCTGACAACATATTAGAGAAAATGAGGGAAATTATCTCCCAGTGGCTTACCCCACTTAGACTCTCATGGGGATTTGTGGTGTCAGACAATGCCAGTAACATTGTGCGGGCATTAAATATGGGCAATTTCCAGCACGTCCCATGTTTTGCCCACACCATTAATTTGGTGGTGCAGCATTACCTCAAGAGTGACAGGGGTGTGCAGGAGATGCTTGCGGTGGCGCGCAAAATTGCTGGACACTTTCGGCATTCAGCCAGTGCCTACCGCAGACTAGAGGCACATCAAAAAAGCATGAACCTGCCCTGCCATCACCTCAAACAAGAGGTTGTGACGCGCTGGAACTCCACCCTCTATATGCTGCAGAGGATGGAGGAGCAGCAAAAGGCCATTCAGGCCTACACAGCCACCTACGACATAGGCAAAGGAGTGGGGATGCGCCTCAGTCAAGCGCAGTGGAGACTGATTTCCGTGTTGTGCAAGGTTCTGCAGCCATTTGAACTTGCCACACGAGAAGTCAGTTCCGACACTGCCAGCTTGAGTCAGGTCATTCCCCTGATCAGGCTGTTGCAGAAGCAGCTGGAGAAAGTGAGGGAGGAGCTGGTAAGCCATTGCGATTACACCAAGCATGTAGCTCTTGTGGATGTAGCCCTTCGTACGCTTTGCCAGGATCCGAGGGTGGTCACTCTTTTAAAGTCAGAGGAATACATTCTGGCCACCGTGCTCGATCCTCGGTTTAAAGCGTATGTTGTGTCTCTGTTTCCGGCGGACACAAGTCTACAGCGGTGCAAAGACCTGCTGGTCAGGAGATTGTCCTCTGAAGAGGACCGTGACATGCCAACAGCTCCACCCTCATTTTCTTCCACGTCTATGGCTGCGAGGAAAAAAGCTCAGTTTTCCCAAAAGAGGCACTGGCGGGGATGCTGATAACATCTGGTCCGGACTGAAGGACCTGCCAACCATTGCAGACATGTCTACTCTCGCTGCATTGGATGCTGTCACAATAGAAAAAATTGTGGATGATTACTTTGCTGACACCATCCAAGTAGACATGTCAGACAGTCCATATTGTTACTGGCAGGAAAAAAAGGCAGTTTGGAAGCCCCTGTACAAACTGGCTCTATTTTACCTGAGTTGTCCCCCCTCCAGTGTGTACTCGGAAAGAGTTTTTAGTGCAGCGGGGAACCTGGTCAGTGAGCGGCGAAGGAGGTTGCTTCCTCACAACGTTGAAAAAATGATGTTTATAAAAATGAATAATCAATTCCTCAATGAAGTACAGCACTGCCCTCCAGATACTACAGAGCGACCTGTGGTTGTGGAGTCCAGCGGGGACGAATTGATAATGTGTGATGAGGAGGAAGTACACACTGTAGGGGGAGAGGAATCAGAGGTTGAGGATGAGGACGACATCTTGCCTCAGTAGAGCCTGTTTAGTCTGTACAGGGAGAGATGAATAGCTTTTTTGGTGTGGGGGCCCAAACAAACCAATCATTTCAGCCAAAGTTGTTTGGTAGGCCCTGTCGCTGAAATGATTGGTTTGTTAAAGTGTGCATGTCCTATTTCAACAACATAAGGGTGGGTGTGAGGGCCCAAGGACAATTCCATCTTGGAACTTTTTTTTTGGCATTATATGACCAATCAACAGTCGTTTGCCATGTTCAAAAAGTAAAACCAAATTTTAAAAAATTCAAGAAATTAAACCAAAAGTAAAATGCCGTGTCATAATTTAAAACAAGAGTTTTTGACGTGCTCTAAAACTACTGTATTGTTGTTTATATTTTATAAACACTACACTTGAAAGCTTGAGTCTTTCAATAAAAAAGTAACTGTCCATTGCACGAATATTTGCAACAGGGACAATTTTAGGGTTAAGAAAGCCAACTAATAACACTTCGACGCTGTCTGTCTTTATAAACACTACACTTGGAAGTTGGAGGAGGTATTGTGGCCCCGGCACCAAATTTACTACCGGGGCCACTCCACTGTGCAGTCCATATTTAGGTGTATCAGATATTAAACAACGGTGACAGTTGATGCCCAATTTTTTAATTATATTGTGGCCTCGGTACCAAATTGTGTACCGGGGCCACCACACTACGCAGTCCAGATACTTGTTTGGTGGAATTCAGACCAGTTGAGGGTTTTATTATTATATTGTGGGGACCACTCTATCTATACCACACTACAACTCTATACCACTCTATTTCATACTTTAATTCTATTTAATACTTTAATTCTATTTCATACTTTAATTCTATTTAATACTTTAATTCTATTTCATACTTTAATTCTATTTAATACTTTAATTCTATTACTAATTACCATAAAGAGGAACTGCCGCTTCTATTTAATACTTTAATTCTATTAGTAGTTACCATAAAGAGGAACAAAATAAACCAATTTTACCAAAAGTATAATATGACTTAGACTTACAAACACTACACTTGAAAGATGGTGCCTTTAAATGAAAAAGTCAGTCTTCATTGCACGACTATGTGCAACAGGGACAGTTTTTTGGTTTACAAAGTCAACCAATAACACTTGGACCCTGTCTGTCTTTAACATACTTGATGGGATCTCAATGACGAATTGTCTGTACCATGTTTGGAGGAGGTATTGTGGCCCCGGTATCAAATTGGGTACCGGGGCCACCCCACTACGCAGTCCAGATACTTGTTTGGTGGAATTCTGACACGTGGAGGGTGTATTTATTTTATTGTGGCCCCGGTATCAAATTGGGTACCGGGGCCACCCCACTACGCAGTCCAGATACTTGTTTGGTGGAATTCTGACACGTGGAGGGTGTATTTATTTTATTGTGGCCCTGGTATCAAATTGGGTACCGGGGCCACCCCACTACGCAGTCCAGATACTTGTTTGGTGGAATTCTGACACGTGGAGGGTGTATTTATTTTATTGTGGCCCCGGTATCAAATTGGGTACCGGGGCCACCCCACTACGCAGTCCAGATACTTGTTTGGTGGAATTCTGACACGTGGAGGGTTTTTTAATTATATTGTGGCCTCGGTACCAAATTGTGTACCGGGGCCACCACACTACGCAGTCAAGATAGATAGATGCGTATCATAGATAAAGTACATTCAGTGGTGTGGGGCAAATTGAAAAATATTCAAAATGCACTGACATTATCAAAAACAAGAGGTTGTCACACGCTAAAACTCCAACATGTATATGATGGAGAGGATGGAGGAGCAGCCGTATGTGTAGTGTAATGCAGACCTGTTGAAGGTTTTTTATATATTTTATTGTGGTGCCCAGTGCCCACTCCTCTATGCAGTCCAGGTACATTTATTGGTGCGATTCATAAAAGTTCAGGGTTTTTAATATATTGTGGTGACCCACTCCTCTACGCAGTCCAGGTACATTTATTGGTGCGATTCATAAAAGTTCAGGGTTTTTAATATATATTGTGGTGACCCACTCCTCTACGCAGTCCAGGTACATTTATTGGTGCGATTCATAAAAGTTCAGGGTTTTTAATATATTGTGGTGACCCACTCCTCTACGCAGTCCAAGTACATTTATTGGTGCGAATCAAACAAGTTGATGGTTTTCTTATTATATATATTGTGGTGACCCACTCCTCTACGCAGTCCAGGTACATTTATTGGTGCGATTCATAAAAGTTCAGGGTTTTTAATATATTGTGGTGACCCACTCCTCTACGCAGTCCAGGTACATTTATTGGTGCGAATCAAACAAGTTGATGGTTTTCTTATTATATATATTGTGGTGACCCACTCCTCTACGCAGTCCAGGTACATTTATTGGTGCGATTCATAAAAGTTCAGGGTTTTTAATATATTGTGGTGACCCACTCCTCTACGCAGTCCAGGTACATTTATTGGTGCGAATCAAACAAGTTGATGGTTTTCTTATTATATATATTGTGGTGACCCACTCCTCTACGCAGTCCAGGTACATTTATTGGTGCGATTCATAAAAGTTAAGGGTTTTTAATATATTGTGGTGACTCACTCCTCTACGCAGTCCAGGTACATTTATTGGTGCGATTCATAAAAGTTCAGGGTTTTTAATATATATTGTGGTGACCCACTCCTCTACGCAGTCCAGGTACATTTATTGGTGCGAATCATAAAAGTTCAGGGTTTTTAATATATATTGTGGTGACCCACTCCTCTACGCAGTCCAGGTACATTTATTGGTGCGAATCATAAAAGTTCAGGGTTTTTAATATATATTGTGGTGACCCACTCCTCTACGCAGTCCAGGTACATTTATTGGTGCGATTCATAAAAGTTCAGGGTTTTTAATATATTGTGGTGACCCACTCCTCTACGCAGTCCAGGTACATTTATTGGTGCGATTCATAAAAGTTCAGGGTTTTTAATATATATTGTGGTGACCCACTCCTCTACGCAGTCCAGGTACATTTATTGGTGCGATTCATAAAAGTTCAGGGTTTTTAATATATATTGTGGTGACCCACTCCTCTACGCAGTCCAGGTACATTTATTGGTGCGATTCATAAAAGTTCAGGGTTTTTAATATATTGTGGTGACCCACTCCTCTACGCAGTCCAGGTACATTTATTGGTGCGATTCATAAAAGTTCAGGGTTTTTAATATATTGTGGTGACCCACTCCTCTACGCAGTCCAGGTACATTTATTGGTGCGAATCAAACAAGTTGATGGTTTTCTTATTATATATATTGTGGTGACCCACTCCTCTACGCAGTCCAGGTACATTTATTGGTGCGATTCATAAAAGTTCAGGGTTTTTAATATATTGTGGTGACCCACTCCTCTACGCAGTCCAGGTACATTTATTGGTGCGATTCATAAAAGTTCAGGGTTTTTAATATATATTGTGGTGACCCACTCCTCTACGCAGTCCAGGTACATTTATTGGTGCGAATCAAACAAGTTGATGGTTTTCTTATTATATATATTGTGGTGACCCACTCCTCTACGCAGTCCAGGTACATTTATTGGTGCGATTCATAAAAGTTCAGGGTTTTTAATATATATTGTGGTGACCCACTCCTCTACGCAGTCCAGGTACATTTATTGGTGCGAATCATAAAAGTTCAGGGTTTTTAATATATATTGTGGTGACCCACTCCTCTACGCAGTCCAGAAAGATACCTTGTTGCAACGTTTTGGACTAATAACTATATTGTGAGGTGTTCAGAATACACTGTAAATTAGTGGAAATGCTTGTTATTGAATGTTATTGAGGTTAATAATAGCCTAGGAGTGAAAATAAGCCCAAAAACTTGATTTTTAAACTTTTTATGTTTTTTTCAAAAAAAATCCGAATCCAAAACCTTAAATCCGAACCGAGACCTTTCGTCAAGTGTTTTGCGAGACAAATCCGAACCCCAAAAATAACGAAAATCCGGATCCAAAACACAAAACACGAGACCTCAAAAGTCGCCGGTGCACATCCCTAATATATATATATATATGCAACTGGCCTCAGCCAGTTTTTCTCAGTAAGAAATTAAAAGAAAGCCCGATAACACTCAAAATAATACCATGCCGTCCGACTCTTAATAACAAACTAAGACAAAAACAAAAGGAGGTTTTAGCACAGTAACTTACGGGCAGATATCAGGCTTTCCCTCACAGAGACTCTGCAGCCCCTATCCCCAAGCAGTGAGAGACTGACTGAGCTTCCTTGCAGCCTTTTACTAGCACCACTCAGGTGCAATTCCTGATTACCAGCAAAATCACTGGTAACTTGGAAGACCTGGTTAATAGTGGACCCTTTTCCAGCTTTATATATATATTCCAGTAATATAAAAAACCTTGCAATTTATTGTAATTATTAAATAAATAAACTGTGCAAATGTGCAAAGCCCAGAATAATCAACTGCAGAAAATAAAATAAACTTAATTGACTAAAACAAATATGCCATAATATGAAATACTTAGAACCCACTCATGTGAAAGTCCATATAGCACAGCCCATGTATTGTGTTTTATATGCAGCATATGAAATAGTGGAGCGGTTCTATATGGATCAATCAGTCTTTTTTTTAGTATTAAATCCCACAGAATCTGTCAAAAGATAATCTCTATTGTTAAGCAAGAGTTGATATAGAAACAATCAAAGTACCATTAACTTTAGCTCTAAAGCAGCAAACTGAAACTGACTCTTACCACCTTCAAAGTTAAAGTTCAGTCCTCTGAATCTCTACACTATATCCGTTTAGTCCTTCGTCTCTCCATTCTCAAAGTATTCCTATACATTACAAATGAAAAGGCTGTATAATAATCAAGTTGTACACGCTTTTCCAGCAAACCTTTTCTCCACTATTACTGGATGTTTCCTCAGAAGGCTGGAAGTTATCTGGTCTTAAATTTTATATATCCCCAATAGCTGATCATTGTTATTCATGAGTTAGGTATATATTCTAGCGCACATGTTTTGCTAATAGTAAAATATTTTGTCAGTACTAATATATTGTCCTTCCCACCCTCTTAGATCTATCTCTGACCTGGCACAGGTCAGAGATAGTCTCGTCTCTGGTAACCACCTCTCACTCCCACCTACAAGACTTCTCCTGTGCTGCTCCCCACTTATGGAATTTCCTACCACACTCAATCAGACTTTTCCACAGTCTTCAAATCCTTAGATGCTCTTTGAAAAGCCATCTCTTTTTTTATAAGTGACCTTATCCGCGATAACACTATTCACACCCTCACAACTGTTCCAATCTCCCCTCTGAGCCACAATTACTTCTCTTGTTTCAGCTGCGCCCTCTTCCACTTAGAATGTAAGCTCTCTACTGAGCAGGGTCCTCCGTGCCCTTTGGTTTCATGTCTGCATTTATTTTGTTTACCTTGTATGTCCCTGCTATGTATGTACTATTTTCCGCATTGTACTGTGCTGCGGAGCCCATATGGCACTGTACAAATCTACGATAATAATGCTGGTAATAAAGTACTGTCAAAATATACAAGGTCAAACCCCATTGGCTGGTAAACTCCTATACCCGGCAATAGTATCACATATCAGAGTCCGACTGTTACTTTCAAAACCGCTGTCTGACATGGTCCCTCACTCTACTCTTCTCTCAGCTCCAGCACAGAAACTTGTGCCATAATAATACGTTGTCCAACAGAAGGCACATGAGCTCTGAACCTGTGATCGTGTGTTCTGACCTTAGACCCTCCCTATTTATCTATATATCTATATATATATGTGTGTGTGTGTGTGTGTGTGTGTGTGTGTGTGTGTGTGTGTGTGTGTGTGTGTGTGTGTGTGTGTGTATATAGGACGACTGTGTGTGAATGTGTGTGGCGGTGAATAAACTTGAAATGAATCACTAAAACCCTTTGTTCACTAGTTGCAGGTAAAAGATACTTCTACAGGTTACATGACAACTTCATCTAAGAACAAGATACAGGTTGCAATGCTTACAGTTTATTGAGCCTGCGTACTTCAAGGCAATCCTCCCCTAGGTATGGCATTGTGGACCCCTTGTGGAGACTTATAAATAAAAGAATCATAATAAAAGTTGGTCTTTATGCATCTGCAATGAATCCACAGTCTGCACAACATTGCTAAGGTGTTGCACAGGTCAGAAACAAGTAAGGAAGGAATGTTTTTTTTTTCCCAGAGCTAACACTTATAGGATCTGCAGCTGGAAGTAGATTCAGTTAGATATATTAGTGGAGGAAGTCACTTGACAAACTATGACTGTCAGGCGCTGTCTCCGCACCCTCCATGGGTGCTGGAAACAGACGCCTTTCTCCTCTCGCCCGCATTCCATTGCCTAGCAACAGGATGCTCTTCCGGGCTCCATCCGGCACACAGTACGCGCATGCGAAATACACTCGTGTTCCATTGCTAGGCAACAGGACGCTGTTCTCTTCAGCCTTTTGCAGTCAGCAGTGTTCTGACCGCCGAAACCACAGGCTCCAATCAGGAGGAACTTCTATTTATTTAAAGCACACTGCTACTGCTAGCTACTGGTTCCTGATTTTTGTCTTGTTATTGACCTTAAATGTGGATTCCGTTTTGTACTGGTCTGCCCATGCTGGTTTGACCTCTGGCTCATTTCTGACTACTCTCCTGGTTATCTCTGTTGTACTGTGCTACCGTTGGCTTGATCCGGACCGTCTGACCATTCTTCTCTCTCCCCACTGCACTGGTGACTGTCTGGGAGAACCGTGTCCTGCACACCTCACGCAGCAAAGTCCATACCGCCTTGTGGGGGTTCCTGGTGAACAGCGGGGGTGCGTTAGACTCCGTGCTTCCCAGTTTAGTTGCGCAAATACCAGTCAGTGGTAGTTCCAGTGTTAACACTATGTCAATGACACAGTTTGAGTATGTAATTTCTTTGTCTAGTAGAGTAGGAGACATCAATTGTGATTCTTCATTAATGTGCCATAGAAAGTCTCGGAGATCACTTCGAAAGTGTCAGTTTACAATTTGTTAAGCACATAGCACAGAAAATAAACTGCTCTTGTCATCTGTGTTTTCCATTCTCCTTATAGGTATTGTTTATGGCTCCCTTGGACTTATATTTATTTTATCTATAGGCTGAGAACAGCTTCCTCGAAAGAAGGTATCTTGTGGTCACACCTGACATTGCAAGGCTTTGACACATGACATAATCATACACTCATAGACAATTACATAAGAAAATAGGAATACATCAGTTCAAAAGTTGCAATAATGTTCATACAATGAATAAAGGAAATTAATAAAAAAAAAATATATACCATTTCACAGCAAGGCTTCAGTGGGCTAAACAATTTTGATGGTATCAGCACCCCATTTTGTCACACTCACTATCCAATCCTGCACTAAGACAGATTCATCCACCTATTCTTTTAGTAGTTCACCTAATAGGCATATCACAAACCCTAGGGTTTTCTGTATTTGCCCTTGGTAATTCTGCAGGACTTCTTTACTCAATATGTGTCCTGTAGCTGTGACTTGGAAAACAGAGGGCAGGTAATTGGCCTGAAGGAATATAAGCGCAGAGGTTTTGGTAAAATAAAATAAATGAAGTTGGATTCCAGGCAAGGGTTAATAATACAAGGCTTGGTTATTTTGCAATGATTAGCCAACCGGAAGACATTTGTGGGGGCAGCCTCGACTGGTGACGTTTTATAAACCTAGGCAAGGGTTGGTTACTTTCTCTTTCACTCAAAATTTTCCCTCCCACCAGTCACTCATTGTTTGACTGTGTTTTTTCTTGTGTTTTACTCAGTGGTTTTATTTGTAGGTGGATCCTGGTGTGGCGGAAAAGCAGGCCAATCAGCAGCCATCATCATCATCAATCATCGTATATGTGACTACCTGTCTGGCTTTTGACCTCTGGCTTTTGGATAGCTACCTCTCTGGCTTTTGACCGCTGGTTTTGAGAAAGTTACCTCTCTAGCTCTTGAACCCTGACTTTTGGATGAACTGTCTGGCTCTTGATCCATGGCTGTTCCTGAACTTGCTGTTGCTTAAATCCTTTGCTTAAACATAAAGTAACCCATTTTCCCAAACACTATTTCTGTGCACTCCTGCCACTGGAGTCCACTAATCCAGCATTTGCAACACAAATACATAGGAAATTTAACATGTGGGACAGATTTATAGTTGGAGTAGGGCATGTCCTAGATCAACTTTAAATTTCAGTGTAAAAATAAAGCTATTAAGTATTTGTGTGCTACATGAAAAAACATATATTTTCCGTCTGTGCAAAATACTAAACTGATTTGCACCCCTTGCATTGTAACATGGTTTGTCCAGGATCAAATTTACTCATTTTTTTTTAGCTTTGCTCTACTTAATGACCATAGTGGTGTTCCAGTTAACCTGTTGAAGGAGTTCTCAAAACTCGTTATTGAGGAGCACTTGGATGAGAAAACCCAGGTCCAATTGTGTAATGGTGGGATAGCATAGGTCAGTGGTTCCAAACGTTCTCAGTGCTTAAGGTCACCATAATTTTCCCAAGGCACCCCTAAGCCAAAATAATTACCGGGTAGTCCCATTTTTTAAGTAGTTGGTTCAAAATGACGTGAGATATATTTGGACCCCATCACCATCGCATTGTGCCCCTTCATCATATCACTGCGCCCCTTCACCCTATCACTCTGTATTCCCTTCGACATCTCACACACTGTGCCCCCCTCTTCGCCATCTCACACATTGTGCACCCCTCTTCGCCAGCTCACACACTATGCCCCCCTCTTCGGCAACTCACACACTGTGTCCCCCTCTTCGCCAGCTCACACACTGTGTCTCCCTCTTCACCAGCTCACACACTGTGTCCCCCACTTCGCCAGCTCACACACTATGTCCCCCTCTTCACCAGCTCACACACTGTGTCCCCCTCTTCGCCAGCTCACACACTGTGTCCCCCTCCTCTCCTTCAGCGTCTCTCTCTGTGTGTCCCCCTCCCCTCTTTTAGTGTCTCTCTCTCTTTGTCCCCCTCTCCTCTTTCAGTGTCTCTCTCTGTCTGTCCCGCTCCCCTCCTTCAGTGTCTCTCTCTGTCTGTCCCCCTCCCCTCCTTTAGCATCTCTCTCTGTGTCCCCCTCCCCTCCTTCAGCGTCTCTCTCGGTGTCCCCCTCCCATCTTTCAGCGTCTCTCTCTCTGTGTGTCCCCCTCCTCTCCTTCAGCGTCTCTCTGTCTGTCCCCCTCCTCTCGTTCAGCGTCTCTCTCTATCTGTCCCCCTCCCCTCCTTCAGCGTCTCTCTCTGTGTGTCCCCCTCCCCTCCTTCAGCATCTCTCTCTGTGTGTCCCCCCTCCTCTCCTGCAGCATCTCTCTCTGTCTGTCCCCCTCCCTTCCTTCAGTGTCTCTCTCTGTCTGTCCCCCTCCTCTCCTTCAGTGTCTCTCTCTGTCTGTCCCCCTCCCCTCCTTCAGCGTCTCTCTCTGTGTCCTCCTTCCCTATTTCAGCGTCTCTCTCTGTCAGTCCCCCTCCCCTCCTTCAGTGTCTCTCTCTGTAACCTCCTCCCCTCTTTCAGTGTCTCTCTCTGTGTGTTCCCCTCTTCTCCTTCAGCGTCTCTCTCTGTCTGTCCCGCTCCCCTCCTTCAGTGTCTCTCTCTGTCTGCCCCCTCCTCTCCTTCAGCGTCTCTCTCTGTGTCCCCCTCCCCTCTTTCAGGATCTCTCTGTCCCCCTCCCCTCCTTCAGTGTCTCTCTCTGTGTCCCCCTCCCCTCTTTCAGTGTCTCTCTCTCTGTGTTCCCCTCCTCTCCTTCAGCGTCTCTCTCGGTCTGTTCCCCTCCCCTCCTTCAGCGTCTCTCTCTGTTTGTCCCCCTCCCCTCCTTCAGCGTCTCTCTCTGTCTGTCCCCCTCCCCCCCTTCAGTGTCTCTCTCTGTCTGTCCCCCTCCCCTCCTTCAGCATCTCTCTCTGTCTGTCCTCCTCCCCTCCTTCACTCTCCGTTCCTTCACTTTCCTTATTCCTCATGTTCTGCTGTCTTCTTTCCTCTTTGCTGCTCACTGACACTGTCGGACGTGATGACGTCACGCCCGACAGTCAGTGAGAACAGTGAGGAGGATCCGGCGCTGGATAATCGGTAAGTTCTTCTTTTTATTTTTATTTTTTTTTCTCTATTCACAGGGCGATCACGGCACCGCGGTGACAGCGCCGCGGCACCCCATGGAGCCGCGGCGCACACTTTGGGAACCGCTGGCATAGGTTATAAATGTCCAAGGTCTGCTGTAAATGTTACAGAATGAATGTGCAATTTGTATCTTTGCTGTTAGGAGCTGCGGCGGCCGCAGGCACTGCCACAACTCCCTTGCCCATGTCACTGGCGTCCCGGCTGTCTCCATGATGACCAGGACGTTACTTCCGGTTCTCAGCCCGACCGTTGCTAAGGCAACGGCCAGACGCCGATCTTTCAGATTAGCACACCCCAGCAACACAGGGCAGCCTGGCGCATGTGTTGAGACATCTACAGCCTGCGGGCTAATTGATCATTGCATTAATTAAATAAACAGTGCCTGGGGATGATTTCAGGGCAAAGCCCTGATTGGCTACCTTCTGTATTTAAGGGAGGGTGGGCTTAGCCTCCCTGCCGGTTATAGTGTGGATTCTGTCTGTTGCTGACCTGCTCCTGTCCTGTACCTGTTTGTCCCAGTGTTCCTGTGGATACTCTGCCCATTTACTATTGGACCTCCTGTTGTGACCCTATTGCTTGTTTCTGGATTCTGCTCTTGTGCTGGTGACCCTGACCCCTTGGCGTGTTATTTGACTTTCCTACTTGCATGTGACCCCTGACCTCAGCTTACGTCTGACCATCCGTTACCATCTACACAGCCTCCTCCGGCCCCTTCCGCTGCGGTGTTGTTAATGAACTTGCACTACATTAAGAGTAAAGTCCTGGGAGCGCATAAAGCTCTAGGGGAAAGGCAGCTGCTATAGGCAAAGACCTCTTCCATCAGTTCTGTAAGTTCATTATCAGACTGGCAGCCTAACATTTGCTTCGTCATTAAAGATAAACTCTTTCTTTTGGAATCCTTCTGTTATTCTTATCCAGCACATTACATTCCTTCCTACTGTACAGATAAGTAGGTAACAGTCTTAATCAAAAGTAATGCTGCCTTCTCTAGACCTCTCTCATTTATTGCAACATTAAAGAATGTGGCACATCCTTATGACAAAATGCAACTGACAGTAAGAATGGTGAGACATGAGGACACTTTTTTTTAGCTAAATTTAAATTACCAACAGTGCTAAGTTGTTGGCATCATCAATGTGAAGCGTGTCCTTGACTTGCCATGCAAACCAACAGCACTAGTCCATGTTGGCATCTCTATGTGCAAAACGTGTCAGTGTTGCTTTTTGTCCCTTGTGGGATTCCTGAAAAGGCAACATGGTATATTTTCTTTGCAACCTAAAGCTAGAGATAAACTGAAATGGGAACTGAGTGAATGTTACACACATCTGTCTTTTACAAATCTCACACAGTCTTCTGCATTCAGAACAAATTTTAGGCAAACAGCCACTGGAAATACTCCAGCACTGTATGCCCGCTGCCCAGTTCCAGCCTATTCACTGCAGAATAATTTATTTCACGAGGTCTGTTCAGCCAAAGCCAACATTCATATGCCCCTTGGCATGGCGATGGAGGCACACTGTGGAAACTATAGGAGCTGACCTTAAGATATAAAGCTTCTGTATTGTATGCTCTCCATTTAGTAATAGTTGCTAGAATGCCAAGACAGTACTTTGGATTGTTGTCACTCTTGTAGGTGAATAGTAATAAAAACACTAAGGAATTCTGTATACATTGTTGTGACTCTGAATTTATCATTGTGACCTCTAGAGATATTAATATTACATATATGTGGTTCTTACAAGAAAACACCTTGACATCATTTATATTTAAAGCAAGGGACCTTTGGTATAGGCTACCAATCATGGGTCATAACTGGTTGTAAATAGGAATCACCATTTAGGAAACAATAGCAAGTTAATTTGTTGTTGTCTCTCAAGATCCTTAAATATGCAGCTCAAACCATCAACATTATATTTTATTGCCACTATAATTATCATATATAACTGCGCCTGTCTAGCACCTTACCAGTGACGAGACAAGTTCTAGCAATTTGTTCCATAGGACAATTTGCAATTTTGCTCAATTGTTCGGCTTCCTATTATTTAATTTACAAATTAATGGTCCTAACAAAATCTTTATTAAAAAAGACAATTTGAATAGTACAAAGGCATAACATTATTTATAATGCATATTTGTTCCATTTTTATTTAAAGTTTTTTTTGATAGAATATGTTGCTAAAAATTTTCTTTAAAAATATAATTTTGTACAAAACCAAAGTTTTAGAAAAAAAAAAAATGTTATTCATTTCAAACATAAACCTTTTTACCAAGAGACCATCTGGAAACCAATTTGGAGGTTACAGAATGCTGATTAATATATTGGTCATCTCTGGGGATTTAAAGTTGAGTACACACTACAAGACCAGTCAGTGCAATACCTGATAATGTGACTGCATTGAATAGTGTTGCTCTTGATGCATGCATGTATATGCAGGTGGACAATGACCACTATCTGCCTGTGTATGTAGTAATCATTTCTCTGCACTAATTGCGCTCCATAAGCGTTTCAGACCTTTTTTTTCAGATCTCATCCAGTGGCACCAAACTCAAAGGCGTAACTAACATAGGTGTAGCCAGTGCAACAGTTATGGTGCTCACATCTGATGGGGCCATATGTCAATTGTACAAGCCAAATGTGTATATATGCTTTTTTTCACCCTTGGATGGTACGTGCGTGTCTTTACAAAATTTTGCTATGGAGCCCAAATATGCCTATTTATGCCCCTGGCCAAATTGTATGGTTCCCCTGTTGCACTACACTTGGGCCAAAAGAGTATTAATGCATTGAAATTGAGGAGCTTAGTGTCTTTATTAATGATATTGTGTCAAATCTATGTAAGCAGCAACAGCAATGGTAGTAGACACATTTACAGTTACTATAACTGAAACTGATGGTAATAATGTATCATATTCCTAGTAGATAATGTGGAAGTGGGGTGTTTGCTTCCAGTGTTGGGCATAATGTAAATACCTGCATTTAGTGCAGCTCTCACTGACTCCATATCACCTACTAATCTCTAGTGTTCTGGAGAGCAGATGGTGGTAGTGTGAGATCCTGTGGGATCACTCTGCATATAATTATGCATGAATTTGTGGAAAGGCCGCTCTGCTCACTCTGTGTATCATTTCTTTCTTTATTTTATATGTAAACTCTATTTTGTCACATAACAAACATTTAACCATTGGCTAAAATATTTATATTATTTTATTTTATATAGATGGGATGTAGTGGATGTTAGAAATATAAAGTGGTACGGTGGTAGGATAAGGAGAAGAGTTTGGGGCAGCACAGAAAAACTGCCCTAGGGGCTTAAATGTATATCTGCGCCTGCAGGTGTGGTAGTATTTCATGGGTGGCTAGTTCTGTCTTTTTACTACATTTTTTCCTTGCCACTGTTTCTAGTTCATAACATTTTCAATTTTCAGTTTTTCTCCTAGTGTGTATATTGGTGCTCTATGGTGTATGGGTAAGGTATATCGGGGCATGTTACATGTCAGCATAATATACATATTGTAATGAGATCTAGTAGAGAGTGGTGAACATGGACCTCTTTGGTGAAGGGAGAACACACAAACACACAAATGTGGTATAAGATGAGCAAAAAATGCAAATTCCCATCTGCCTATAACCACATTGGTAAACAGAAGAGGCTATATACAAGATCTTCTGTAATGCTCTCTGTGAGGAGTTTCCATTTGAAGGGTTTTGAAGGTCTCATTTCACGTATATTCTTATTTTATTTTTTAGTCTTCAGTTTGTGAAACTCTGCATTGTGGATTTAGGGTTTGTACAAACTGCCACTTTTCATGAACTTATGTTAGGGCCCACCTTGGCCATTTGGTAAACACATCTTATCTGTGTTGTACCTTATTGGAAGTGCCGGTTAAGCTACGAGAGGTGTACCATAAGCTGAGATGAGTTTTACCATGGGCTCATGGGAAGTACCTATGTGTACATCCCATTAACCCTGCTGCTTCATATATGAATTAATTTCTGTGATTAATTACTAACAGCATCATTTACTCTCTTTAGGTATTCTACAAAATGAGACGATTCCAATTCCAGAATGTTGACTATTTTTATGGTTAATTTACTCTGTCTCTGTTGCAGTAAGTGAC
This sequence comes from Mixophyes fleayi, assembly GCF_038048845.1. Classification (NCBI taxonomy): domain Eukaryota; kingdom Metazoa; phylum Chordata; class Amphibia; order Anura; family Limnodynastidae; genus Mixophyes; species Mixophyes fleayi. The sequence continues at coordinate 74,025,655 of NC_134407.1, read as the reverse complement.
TGTATCAAAGTACAACTAATATTACTATAACCTGTTGGTGCTAGCATCCTGGTGCTCACAATCTCAGGCACTGCGCCCATTCCCCCTACTTTTTACCTGCGGTGTTGGTACTTCCAGTTTCTGCTTCTTTCTTTCCAGCAGTGTGGCACTGTTCTGTGATGTCACTGTGCAGCCCCTTACTAATAGCCTATCACTGACACTGAGGAGCAGCAGTGTGACATGTCATTCCCCTCCTCTGTCAGTCTGCTCTAAAAGGCAAAAAATGGCAGGGGAGATAATGTGAGGACTAGAATGTTTCCACATAATTAAACAAACCGCACTTTTCCCTATTGTTGGCTACTAAGGAAATAGTTTGTGTTCCATTCAAATCCATGGGGGCCGGTGCTCAGTTTGAAGGCATCACAGGAAAAGTAATAACACTGAGTGAGTGACTTTATGGTGACTTTATGAGTTTTTAACCCCTCAACCTTTGCACCTTAGGCATCTGCTTTGGTTCATCTAGTGGTGAGAACTGGTCCTGGTTATACCCTTGTGTGAAGAATGGGTTTTCTGGCTCAATTATACCCACTTCACTCTGGCTGGCCACCCATGGGTGCCTTACTGTGCCAGGGAAGTCTACCCAGTACCTTCTAGGATTCGTATAGTTACTCAGGCAAATGCAGTTAGAAAGTAGAACAATACATTTATTGTAATAAAAATGATCATTAGAATATAATATACACACATTAAATTAATGCCAGGCAGGTTCACCACATTATCTGTCCCTTACACCACTAGCTTAAGGAGTTACAGTCACCTGGCTGTCCTGAATTGCAGAATTCAAATCCCATGGTCCTCTCTCAGCTCCCCCCTGGAGTGGCTCCTTATATCTCGGGTTTAAATTCTACAGTGTTTTTCCCTCCCTGGGCAAACTCTTGGGTCTCTCCTTCTTAACCATTGGTGAGTGCTGGCCAAGGAGGTTGGAGAGGGGAGACAGGATGAGCTGTGCTTCCATAGAAACTCCCCTGCTAGATTGTAGACCAAATGGCTGGACTAGTCTTTTCAGGACAATGGATACTAATTAGCCTTCCCCCACTTCCAAAGATAAGGTGGCAGTCAGCCCCTGCTTAAATTAACCCCTTACACTACTTTGTGATGTCACAGAGTCCCCAGCTGTTCCTTGTTTCCTGTAGAGAAAGGAGGGGGAGAATTTAGCTACATCCCCCTCACCTGATCCTGGAATCTCATCCTTACCCATAACTCACCTGGCTTCACTTTAACAACAATGAATAACAGCTTCACAAACAAAAACAAAAACAAAAGCAAGGGCTATAAAAAATACATGCTATAATCCACATTTTGTGAGAAATGAGGGACAGGCTTGTTAAGGTTTTTTCAAACTCGTTTCGTCACACCTTGTATGGAAATTTCATAATCCATCTCACGTGACCTTACACACTCATGACTCCTTAGAGTTCATTTTTTTCCTCTTGTGTAGCCCCGTGTTCACTGGCAGTGGTGCAGGTGCACCCCCTTTACAGCTACTGTACCTCTGAATCAACTCTTAGACAAGCTCAGTCCTCCTCACCTCTGGCTCTGTAAATGTAAAGTGTACAGATGACTTGGCACATGCAGGTTTAACAACAAGTTAGTTCATGTGCTGTTAACACAGGTATAGTAGCACAGGACAAACATAGTTGTTAGAAGAAATGGAAACCAGACTATCTCACTTGATAAAATAAATGCATACATATCTCTTCTCTCCTGCACAGTTCTTTCTCGCATTACATATGAAGGAAAAAGTTCTTACCGATGGTCTCAAGACGACTCACTCACTGTCGTTCTTTATCTCTACATCTCACCTCCACACTGCTAGTCTCTGTATTCTTCCCTTCCTCTCGCTCAACATTGGGACTATCCCTCTGCCAATGGTCGCTCTTGGGTATCTCAGGGGCAGACTCATTACACATGCCACTGTTAATGGTCTCCTGAATCAGTCTTCTTACTAAACTGTGCCCTGGCCTCTCACATTGGGCTTTTACAGACACATAAATTATCCTGCTCCTTATGGCATTGACTAGGTTTTGTAGTCTCTCTTCGTACTTAGACTCACTTTGCACTTGACTGTAAGTTCTTTCAGCAACCCCAATCTGGCTATAGTCTAATAGTAATCTGCTGCATCTTCATACCTGAGGAGAGCCATGGTCATGTCTAACTGAAAGGGACATGGACAGGGGCTGGCTGGGCTGGCGGGCAGAGAGACATCTGTTTCCCATGCCAGTGCTATAGTGGGCTACCTTGGACTGGGTCACTGTTCCACCTGCATTTTTTTTTCTTTAAAATATTCCCCTACCTTGTCCTTCACTAGCTTCATTACCACATAACCCCTCAGAACATTCACTGATAATATTGATCCACATTCACCCAATAAGACCAAGTAGCCATTCCTTTGCCATCTCAGCCTTCCTGTCCACTTCCCTTTCTTTGGTTTCTTCTTTTTTTTTAATAAACCTCCTCAAATTCACTCCACCATGTCATAATATACCCAGCAGTGGTAAAAAAATCATGGTACATATAATAATAAATAGGCCTCTTAATGTCATACTGATGTTGATTCTCATATAAAGATGTGTCAATCATACTAATTACCTGACATGGTAGACCAGAAAGCAAAGCTATGGGAATCTTATCTATTTTTTAAGGGAGAGCTGATTGAACTAGAATTATATAAGCTAAAATGCTCCTAATAAAACAATACACACAATAATAATTTAGCAAAAAATAAAATAAACAGTGAAAGAGTCGCTTTTGCATTAATGAAGTGTTATATCATGTATGCCAAGCACTATCTGGAAAAAGCAGAGGTCACTTGCAACAGCCACCCATTGCTGAACTGCTCACAACTATAGTACCTGTGTACTGTAGTTCTACACCAGCTAGATGGATATGTTACCTTCAGTCTTATATATAGACTAGACAAGACAGATGACTAGTGAGTTTCATATTTGCAGGGAACTATAAAAGAAAAACAAGATTACAATCTTCCTACGGATTTCTATTTTCTCTGCTGACACACAGTGAACAACCAAGTCACTGAGCCAAATGTGTGTGTGGCAAGGTATTCACACTCTACTTACCTGGTACAAGCTGGCAGGTTTTTGAGGAAAATCCCATTCTATCACATCATCAAATCTCAGCCAACAGCAGAGTCATGTATTTCCTCTACTTGCTGGAGGAGTGTGAAGGAATACGGTGCATGGGGTGGTTTTTACTCACCTCGCAGAGTAGGTAAAAGTTACATAAACCAGACCCCAGTACTGGAGGTGCGTGGACCAACAGTGTTTAAGCAATATAACTAACTGACTATATAAGCATTGCCTGAGGGGAAGCAACGATACAAGAGCTTCAGTTTGCAGAAAAAAAGGGTTAATATATACAGTGTGGAAATAAAGTCTAGAAAGCTAAATTGTGATGGCAGATGAGAAACATTTGTTGCAGACGGTCTGTCTATGTGCCTGCTATAAAAGCTTAACCCCCTAACTGCTGAAGATGAGTGGAATCTGGGATGGGGGGATTTCTAAGGAAGAGTCACACTCAGCTGAGGTGCGAAGGTGTAAAATTACAGGTTGCTGGTGGAACAGTTACCAGGGACCTGCTTTTCTGACTCCTTCATTCACACTGACTACCAAAAGTCAAATATCAAAATGGTTATCCTGATGATTTATCAAGTTTTAAAACACTTTTAATATCACGGAATGTTTAAAAAACCACTAAATGTTAAGTACAATATATATTATATTTGAAAACTTATCTAATTACATATACCTCCCAACCGTCCCGATTTAGACAAGACAGTCCCAATATGAGGTGACTGTTCCGCTGACTTGTGTCCCAACTGCCAGGAATTTTGGGAGGAAGTTCATGCTAATCATGATAAACCTGTGCCGTCCAACACCTGCCACTGGTGCATGCAGCAATGCAAGGTTGTATTTAAGAGAGTGTCCCCCTGGCACCTGCTTCTGAATCAGTCACTCAATGGGCTGGCTCAGTTCTGGCCAATCTCAAGCTCTGGGGTTTAAAGTTCCCTTGCACATATAGGTTTGTTATCATGTTAGTTGGCGAGCTGTAGTCACAGGTGTAGTAGAGCAGTTAACACACAGTTGCTAAAAGGAATAGGCACTAGGCCTTGTCACCAGCACAGTTCTATGTTGAAATAGACAGAACAATAGTGCTGACACACAGAGCTGACAATCTTTATCATACTTGCCTAGTTTTGAAGGCAGCTGTCTGGGAGGGGGTCCGCCGAGGGGGCGTGGCCAATCTTAGGCAATTTTAGCCAATCGCAGCAAGGGGCGGGGCCACAATATCGCCTTTAGCCCCGCCCACCCCATCTTCAACAACGGCGACAGCTGGATCCAGGATTTTTGCCTGCTCTCTCTGGAATCCAGGAGAACACCCAAAAATTCGGGAGTCTCCCGGACATTCCGGGAGAGTAGGCAACTATGATCTTTGTCCTTCAGGACTGTCACTCTGTCTGTTAATCTCTCACCTCTACACTGCCAGTCTCTGTAGTTTTCCCTTGTTCTTTCTCAACATCTGGTCACATGTCATCTTGCAAAGATATCCTGGCCTGTATTATAATGAGACATCTCTGCAGCATCTTAGGGTGGCTTTCGATCTCAGAGCTAAATTAGTATTTGCACTGCTCACTGTTACAATGTAAGAGTTTGATGACACAAAAGCATGGTAATTAATTGTTGCCCCTTTCTGACTAATGTGCGATGTAGGTGCCCACCACATGGGCACCTACCTCTTGCTCTGAGTTTCTCCAGGATAGCTCAGTCTCTCTTCATCCCCAGACTATGCTGGTGGAAAGGATGAGAAAGGTCCTTTGCAAGTTTCAAATGCCATGTGTTTGCTGATGATACAAGTAGTTCACATCACAGTTGTTAGAATAATGCCCAATCCTTTATTGAGCACCTCCAGCACATACCTATTAGTTGCAAATAATTAATTGACGTGCTTCACAGATGACACACAAGAGCTGACACTCCACGACTTAGGCACAGTTACCCTCACACTCGATCTCTACACTTTTTAGCAGCTCATTTGACCTTCCACCATGAGACCAGTTTCCACTTTACTGAAGTGCCCCTTGCCCCCTTAACTTTTACTGGACCTGCATTCGGCATCCGACAAGTTACAGTTTTACTCATCAAATAGGTGGACTCAAAAGATTCAGGCTTGGTGCAGTATAAGTCCCAGTGTGAACATGAATGTACTCAATCTACATTATCACTTCCTATATGCCATATTGATAAGCCTGATACTGTTAGTATTAAATATGAGTGTGTTTTTATATGTTGTTGAATACAGTTGGTTGGTGAACATATTACACTATTCTTGTCCCCCATTCCTCATTTTATACTTTTGAGATGTTGTGCTATGTAAGAAGTCCAGGAACTATTGGAAGAAGAATCAAAACAATAATTGACAAACGCTTATGTAAAGCCTTTATTTTGTTATACAGGTTTTAAGTTATGTCCATTTGGATATTTTGTGGATACACTCTTCTTTAGGAGCTGAAAGAGGTTGCTTTGGTACATATAGATGAACTTCAGGCATATTTTTTTGATGCACAATCACTTTGCATTATTTACACACTGTTGGCTGAGTCATTAAGGAAAGTAAGGCAAAAAAAAGAGTAAATGTTCTCCAGGACAAACAATGAAAGGGGTGCAACTTAGTTTATTATTTTGCACATAAGTTAAAAACTGGCTGTTTATTCATGTAGCACCCTTATACTGGATATCTTTATATTTACACTGAAATTTATAGTTGACCTAGGACATGCCCTACCCCAACTATAAATCTGTCCCCACATTTTAAATTTACCTCGCCCTCCAATGCAACATGGTTTTGCCCAGATGCAAAGGTACTACTTTTTATGCTTTGCTTTCTGTAATGACTCAGGCCCTGTGTGAATTATTTTGCAGTATTACACTATTATTCTTTTTATGTATTTTTATTACATGAGGATATCATTTTATGAAGAAAGAAGATGGCATTTTGGAATTAATCAGATAAGCAATTTTGAATTAAACCCATTGATAGACATATATTTTGGCACTGGGGTATTATTCACATTATTGGACTACACTATCCCCTGTATTCTTTTTTTCCTACATGTCTATCATACAATTAAGCAAAAATCTTTTTAGGTTAGAATGTCCCACTGTATTTTCCATTTTTTTAGAGCATGACAGTCGCAACAAGGATAAATTAGTTATTAGACTACCAAATGAATTTGATGGCATACCAAAGCAATTACAAATTACAAGTCTTTTATGTAACAGTAAATATGGACAGAAAGTAAAGGCTAGTACTATTTTCTTTTTGGAACATGTTGATTCTGCAACACAATCCCTAACATTGCTTATGCGTAATTCTTAGGTCAAATCTTTTTTCAAAATGTTCATCTCCCGGACTTCCTACTTTATTTACTATCACAGTTACTTGTCCTGAAATAATTAAGTGCTGGTTTGTTTTTTTTAAAAAAACAAAAACATCCCTCTCATCAATTAGTTAATTAAGGTTAGGTCACCGCAATATTAAATTAAATGGGAAGTTGGAAAGCAGAGCATGTTATGCCAGTTGGAAGGGATCTGTATTTACCAGCAGGTAGGATCAGTTAGGGGTTTTCTTCCGGGACAGCATAATGATAATTCAAGATTTGACATCAACATAACACATTTGTGCTAGCTGGAATAGTTTGTACAGATTAGAGGATAAATCCACTTTCAAAAAAGTGTCTTCCATTGAATATATTGTCCCCAAACATGCATATTTGGCAATAAAATATGGTACTTATTATTTTTAGAAAATCCAGCAGCCAAACCTGCTGTGGAGTAGTATATAGTTTGTTTGCTCTGGGTAACATGCAGTTATATTTCCACTTCAAACTCCGCTTTTTGTTACAGGTATTAGGTCTGAGGAAGCTTGACAATGATGTCAGGGGGTAGGTGCTTGTTTGCAAATGGACAACATGACTTGTATTTTACTGCTACCATCATTGTACATAATGCATACTTGCCTACTTTTGAAGGCAGCTGTCCGGGCGGGGGTCCATCGAGGGGTGTGGCCACATGTGGTGCGCCGTTAGGCTCTGCCCCTGTCAATCTTAGACAATTTTAGCCACTCACAGTAGGGGGCTGGGCCACATTTAGCCCCGACCCCACCATATTCAACAACAGCGACAGCTGGATCCGGGATTTTTGCCTGCTCTCTCGGGAATCCGGGAGATCTCCCAAAAATTTGAGAGTCTCCCGGAATGTAAGCAACTATGACATAATGTTGTGTTATTATTACAAGCTGCACTACCCCCATTAGAAATGCATTTTCCGAAGATACACAGCAAATTAATCAGGTGTCTCTGTGGGTCACAATGATAAAACAACCAAACAGACATATTTATTGGGCAAATATTCATAACTTAGGTAGAGTAATTCTTTAAGTCGCAGTTGTTCACCAGACTTGCACTAAATCCACATTGATGGTTGTTTATCAAAGGGTAAAAGGTTAGAGTACAAAAAAGAGTTCAGCCATCACAGCAACATTCTCAGACTTTTTAACATTCAATGCAGTTTTTTATTGTTTTTCTTTTATCCTTATTCATAAGGACACCTCAGTTTAAATCTCAAATATTTTGCTTGAGTCAAGGAAAGACTGTTACATTGCTGGTCACACAACCAAGAATTATTATTTTTTTTGTATCAAATGTTTTGCAGAGGGCAACGTATTTAAACAGAATCTTTAAAATTTCATATTTATATAGTGCTGTTTGTGGTTTTTCACACTTTTTTAAAAAAATCTAACTCATTTGTGAATTTGTATCACACAAAATTTACCAGAGGAAAATTACAGCCACATGTTGGAGATTATATGAAATCATTCAGCTGTTTCATTTGATTTACCTGGTCTATTCAAGATGCTGTGTAGTCAGCCACAACAACCCTGCTTCATTGCTTTCTGTCACCACTTTCTTCCTGGCCTGGCCCCTCAGACATAAAAGTTTCAGTTTTTTACCACAAGTAAAAAGAAAATGGGATAATGTCCTATATGTTGTTTGCTTCTGTGAGCGAGGTAAAAGTCAATGGTTGCCTCACCTAAAGAAGTGCTTGTGTTATGTTGTAGATGCACTCACACAATAAATAACTTTCAATCAACGCTGTGTTAAATAAGACTCCATGAGCCTGTGAAGAGGTGCTCAGCACCGCAGAGGAACTTGCCTAGACATTGGAGAGCAGGTAGGGATCCATCATCATCTTCCGGGCCTGCACGAAGTGAATCCGTGAAGATTCACTTTGATCCAAGCAGTGGCCGCTGTGTTGTGGTGAGCTAATCAAAAATCACCATGGGCAGTTTTAATTTTGGTGCAGTGGCAAGCCAATCGGAGATCACCACATCATGACCCACCCCATTTGCAATGGTTATATTTAGCAGTTGTGAGCAACAATGCCAGTCCAATGACGGAGACAGATCTGGAAGAAGATCCAGATAGAAGACTTTGTGACCAAGCAAGAAAACAGTGAATCCAGTGAAGAGACTTTGAGGACGCGACACAATCAGCGACAAAGCTAAAGATGCAGGGATCAAACAAGAAGACGGCACTGAACCTAAGAACACAGCAGGGGGAAGGCAAGAAGCTAATAGCTAATTTTCATGGCTCCCTCCTTCTCACACCTAATGTTGACAAAAACAGGAAAGGCCTTTTAGCACCTTTACAGAGGCAGCAACTGTACTCCACAGTTCAGGTATCAGGCTCGTGGACACTGTTTTGGACACTAGACCCATGGCACAAGTACTCAGGCATAAGGTCCAGGGTGCAGTAGGGTACATTAGGCTTTGTTAGGTTTTCTTTGTTGGGCCCATGCAGGCTTAGAGCATGCCCACCGGTATCACTAGGCTCAGGGCCTAGTTGAGGGAGGCATTTTGTTCAGGTTCAGAGCCGGTGGACACTTTATTTATGGCCTAAAGCCTGGGGCACTTTTATAGCCAGGTTCAAAGCCTGTGGATACATGCTATTGATTAGGCTGACAGCTTGTACCTACTTGTTTTTATCAGGCACTAGGCCTGTGATCAGTTGAGGGTTTAGTAGCTGTTCATTGAGAGACTGCGACTGGTCTACCTCACCATTTTTGACCCTGAACTCCCACCAAAATCTCCTGGCATCCATTTAGTTGTTGGTTGCAGGTTTTCCATTCATTATCCTGTGTCCTGTAGTTCTGTACCCTGCAGTCAGGCCCCCATTAAAGGTAGGATTCTGGTGCGCACTCTGTTCCTTAGTAGCTTCAGTCAGGTCCCTATTAAATGTAGGCTGATGTCTGTAACCCTTTGTTGTGTATTGCTTTTTTCCTTCTTTCCTGCACTGTATGATATATTGTTTTGCCTGCATTGTGATTGTATTGCATTTTTTTTGCATTGTGTTGCCTATTTTTCTGGTGGGCTGATTTAGTTAGGGTACTATACCACACCTAGGATAGTTGTTAGTTGCACAGCATATAGACCACATAGTTGTTGCTATGGTCATTGAGCCTTGTTTGACTAGTGTGGATGGCATACTCTACTAGTGTTAATAGTTTGGCAGACTGTGGGTTGGTTTGTTGTGTGTGTTATTTGCAGGTACAAGAGCAGATTGATCTCTGATCAAAGGGAACTGGTGCAGTTCACGATGAGAGGGAACCATGTTTCAAAGCTACTGGCTTAACTTTGCAACCACTGCGAGTAAGGTGTCTATGCAGAATATGTTTCTATGGTGACAACTGTAGTCCCCTGTGCCCTGGCTACTGTAACCAGAACAGTTGCAACAGAGTGTGGAAACAGTGCCTTACCCCAGCTACATTCCAGATTTTCATCTCTGGTTCTTGTTGCAGATGAGGCGATCTTGTGTCTGTGATCCAGAGCAGGTCAACACATTGAGTGAGGTAGGGCGCGCTACAAGCCTATATCAATCTCTAACTATTTAAATGACAGTATCTATCTGCACATGAAATTTGGTAAACAATATTTTACTTAAAACAAATCAATACATAATATTAAATAAATGTAAAGCAACCAACTATTAAAAACAATAGCTGCAAGACGCTCTGATTTAACAATAGGTCCTATGGGTTCTTACATAAACACTGACTAACCTGCTTACACTATATTTGCTCCCCCAGAAGCAATGTTCACATATGTACTTAATTTATTTCATATGCCAGCAGTCATCTATATCTCGTGGAAAAAGTCCTATTTTGGGAAGGGGATGAAATACGTCAGAAAGAACATTACTAAAAGCTCTAATGTCATGTGTGGATTTCTGATAGTTGACCGAAAGTGCACTGCCTTTCATTTACCAGCGCTAGTTTTAGGCTCAAATCAGAGGTTTATAGAAGAGCCAGTCTCAGGCGAACGGTACAGATGTAAATTGTCCACTTAACTGCGGACAGGTATTTGCACTTGTATACTACATTGCTATCACTACAAACAACTGATTGGGATACAAGGAGGAGAGATATACGACTGCATGACCTATAAATTACGTTTATTATATATGTTAACATCGCTTTTTGTAATGATGTCTGTAATATACTTGGGTGACACCTATGACTGACCCTGACAATGAACACAGGCACACCTAACAAATCCAAATATTTTATGGGAAATGAAGTTTAAAAGTGTTTATGAAGCATCTGTCGACTCCCATGCCCTCCAAGCTTCCTGAGATGCTCGCCTACATTCATGTCACACTCTTCCTTTCTCCACACATCCCGTTGGACCCACTTCAGTCAGGATTTCATTCCCTTACTCCACAGAGACTGCACAGACTGAGGTATCAACAGTTTCTTCAATGCTAAATCTAGAAGAGACTACTCACTTCTAATTCTCCTTGACCTCCTTGCTGCATTTCACGCTGTTGTTTACTTACTTCTTACACTAACGCTACATTCTCTAGGCCTTCGGGACACTGTCCTGTCCAGGTTCTCATCCTAATTTTCAAACTGCTTCTTCATTGTTTGTTTATCTGGATCCACATCCTCTCCCCTTCCTCTATTACTTTTAGTAGGACAAGGCTTCACCCTAGGCCCTCCACTGTTCTCTATGTGTACAATTTCTCTTGGAAAATGAACAAGCTCCTTTGGGTTTCAATATCACCGCTATGTGGATGACGCTCCAATCTATCCTCTCCAGATCTTTCACCGTCTGTGCTGGCCCACGTTACTGAGTATATTTCTTCCTTTTCATCTTGTATGTTCTCTTGCCATCTCAAACTCAATCTTTCAAAAACTGAGCTAATAATCATTCCATCAATTAACAAAAGTTATCAGTCTTACCAGACATCTTTATATCCTTTGACACTAAACCCTACCATTCAAGCTTGATGTGTAGATGTCATGCTTGACTCGGAACTGTCCTTTCCCCCCCCACATACAATCTATATCTATATCCTCTTACATGTGCCTAAAGAATATCTTGCATATCTCACAAAAGACAATGAAAAAAAGCGTTAATCCTTGCACTCGTAATCTCCTGCATTGACTATTGCAATTCCCTTCTTTCTGGTCTTCCCCTAAAAAGTGTTGCACCTGTACAAACTTTTTAGAATGCAGTTGCTAGACTTGTTTCTATTCCCAGTTACTATAGTTTTTTTGGGCTGCACCCACTCTCATACAACAAGATTTTCTCTTAGCCTCCAAGCCTTTCACCTAGCATCCAAACCTTCAAGTGAGTGCCTGTTTAAACCTCCCTAATTACCACCCCTCTATACAGCTCACACAAAATTACATTCCTTCTCTATACTCAAACACCCTACTGCCCCTCCAAACCAACAGTAGGGTGTCACTAGATCATATAGCCATACTAAGCACTTTTTCACATTGCTATCAGGTTGGACCAATATGCAACATTGCAAAATACATTGTTTAGCATGATATTGGAATTCTACTGAAGCTCTGTTAAAGTTACTTCAACAATATTAAGACAGTGGTGCAGATATAGGAAAAACTCAAATTGTAAAGAATATCATGACCGTTATACTTACTGTGACATCAATATGCAGAATGTACAGATCATTTGTTACCTAGGGGACCAGCAAGCAATCATACATACATGATGTGAGATAAAGAATCACCAACCTCCCCTAGCAATATTTGCTTTCTCTGAATTAGAGAGCAGACATGCTGGATATAACTAGTTAAGCAGAAGTGCATCAGTTATTCTATATATTATTTTTGTAGTACAAAGCTGTTTATATATATTAATGTAGAAAGCTGGCTATACTTGTCAGTACTGTTTGCTCATACACAAGCTGCATAAGTGTAAATACACAGGGTGAAGAGCATTGCATTGCAAAGTCTTCCTCAAGTCTCCTTTGATGGCTGTTATCTCAAATTTCATTTCAGTGAAATCAACTGGGAACCTGCAGTTTATATATAGTTATCTCAGGCACACTATCTGCTCCAGAGCCAAATGGGTTGACATTATGTGGTGTGGCTCACACTTTACTCATGTTGACCCTAACATAGTGGTAATATCCTCTGAGGTCCTCACAGCTAGGTCACCAATTGAAGTCAGGTTGCACTGAACTCCCCTTTCTCAGCTGAACATCACAGAGGTTGTACAGTTGCCCTTTTCAGCCTGTCCTCCAGCTCAGCCCTACTTTCTATAACATTTTGCTCCAAGTGTGCTCAGGCAAAGGTTTTAAATTTGCTTCCTGTTTGTCACGGACGGCTTCTGGAGATACTAATTCACTGCCCAGTAATGTCCCATCTGTCTTTTGGCTGCTAGTCTAAGTCAGACAAGCCTGCTCAAAATAACATAGTATGGTTGTAAATATAGTCTACCTAGACTTTCAATAGACTAATAGGTACAGTCCAAAATCATGATTACAAGAAAGTGCTATAATCGCAATAAAACTACCCAAATACTTTCAATGCAGGAGAATACGATCAATGCAGGAGAATACAATCACCTAACCCTACTGCTGCCTGAGACAGTGACTGAAATTATGCTGTTCTCATCCCTTAAATAAACTAACATAAACCCTACTTGCCAACTTTTGCAGCAAGCTGTTCAGGAGAGGGCTCCGTCATGGGGACGTGGCCACGCAAATCAAGTTGTTAGGTCCCGTCCCCTGCTAATCTTTGACAAGTTCGGCCAATCACAGCAAGGGTCTGAGGCAGGATGATGCGCTTAGCCCTGCCCTCACCCACTTCACCAACGAAGAGTGCTGGATGTGGGAGGTTGCCCTGCAGGAATCAAGGAGACCTCCCAAAAATTCAGGAATCTCTCGGAAAAATAGGCAACTTTGACATAAACATGCCTGCAACAGCTACTGCACTCGGCTCCTATAGGAACATCACTGAGTTCCCCTCTAGTAGACTCTCCACAAATCATTTTTCAGAAACATATGTACATAAAGACACACGTCGCACTTTCATGCCTATACATATGGGATCTGAAAACCCACACCTTTCCTTTCACTTGTTTCCCTTTACCTTTCGATTGTAAGCTCTTATGAGAAAGGCCATCTTCATCATTTTATATTGGGTTGTATTAGTATGTTATGTCTGTTTGGAACTACATAAAACCTTGGTGCTTTGTAACATTACATAATAATAATAATAATAATAGAAGGTAGTTACACAGGACAACAGGTAATATACACATGTATGAGTAGAACGGACTTCTCCTGTCTATCCACCAGGGATTGTATAGCATATCTGTGTATCTGTGTATAATACGTTAATGTTTATAGAATAGATGTGACACGTTTACATTGAGATCCTATATCGTATTACACTTACTAAGACGTCAATTTAGTTGTAGAAACAATAAAAGGCAGTACTGCCTACTAAAATGTAATATAATCTGTGTATACTGGCCAACAGAATCCACAGGGTGGAGATATGCGTCCACTGCTAAAGTAAACATGTTAATCTTACCTTGCTACTTTGAAATGAAATCACCAGTCAAAGGGAGAGTAGAGTAAAGTGTGTTTCTGAAATCTCCCAGATGCCTTTGCTTGGAGATTTTTTTGAGAATATATTATGAACCACATTGAGGTTGGCATTTGCAGTATATAGTAATATGGGTGACATTGACTAGAAAATGCTCTATAATATTAGACTGTGTGATCGCATGCTACAGGTTGATAAAAGTATTAATTGATGTCTTGTATTTATTTTTTTTCTTAATGTTTTTTCATTTTCATAATTAAAAGGACTTCTCAACAAAAATCAATGTTTCATATATGAATTTTTTTTACTATTTCAAAATCTTTTCAGAATGACAACCTCTTAAACTTTCTTAAAGGTTTTCAGTGCACGTTTACCTATAGCTGCTATTGTCGACATGGTATATACCTTAATTGGTGAGCCCTATAAACTGGATAACTTATTATATTTCAGAAATTGTAAGCAGGTTAAAATGAATTTCATTTGCAAACTGTTTTCCAAAGGTAAAAATATTTCAATACTTCAATATCGATTTGGGTGGGCATGTCCTTTAACTTAAAGGGGTAACTACATTTCTATAGAATAAGAATAACAATTTACTGAATTAAACAGACATACTCTTTAAACCGGCATGTAGTTGGGTTCAGAGATATATAAAAGTGTATTAAGACGAAAGTGTCCTTTCATGTCCTTCCTTAGGTGATGAAATCTATTAATCTTTAAAACATGAATGCTAAACCACCATAGCTAAGAGTAAGCTCAATGGAGGATTCAGTTAAATCCTCTCCCTCAACATTATTCCCCAGATTAATAGATACATATACACAGATCCCAACCTCTCTGTGCCCATGAGGCTCTGGCTGTGAGCCTGCAGTAGTTCATGGCTCTATGTAGGGTTGTCATGTGGAACCTGATTGGATGAGTTAAGAAGTTCCTGAGTAAACATTTTTAGACAATTCACCTTTAAGTCTGCAACCTTATATTTATTAACATTCTTAACATTTACTGTTTATTCCCTTAGGTTGCATTATACATTTGTAAATCTGACTAATACCTATTTTAACTTGTCTGGCAATAACATACCACCCGACATTTAAAATTCCTAAACTCGGACACGATCATTCCTCCTCCGAATGGGCATCACATTCGGGTCATTACCACATCACAAATGGTGTAACCAGGCCCCCGGGGAGTGTCTAGCGCATTTGAAGTGCTATGTGCTATGAAGCCCCAATCCTCCTCTCCTCCCACCATGGTGAGTAGGGACATACCTCCCATTGTCCTCCTAATCAGGACAGTTGGTAGGTATGCCAAAGTCCATATGTGACATTCTAGCTCATCTGACTATCCTTATTGCAACTTAAATAAACATTGGAGA
This sequence comes from Mixophyes fleayi, assembly GCF_038048845.1. Classification (NCBI taxonomy): domain Eukaryota; kingdom Metazoa; phylum Chordata; class Amphibia; order Anura; family Limnodynastidae; genus Mixophyes; species Mixophyes fleayi. The sequence goes on along the minus strand of NC_134407.1, from coordinate 74,010,301 downwards.
ATACAGTAGCTTGATGAGAATGTGTCTGGTTGTCAGGATAAAACATGTAAATTGCTCCAAAGACAGAAACAGCAACAGCACCAAACTGTAGGTTGGATAAAAACTATGGGCCTGATTCATTAAGGATCTTAACTTGAGAAACTTCTTATTTCAGTCTCCTGGACAAAACCATGTTACAATGGAAGGGGTGCAAATTAGTATTCTGTTTTGCACATAAGTTAAATACTGCCTGTTTTTTCATGTAGCACACAAATATCAACTTTAAATTTCAGTGTACAAATAAGCTATCAAGTATTTGTGTGCTACATGAAAAAACAGGCAGTATTTAACTTATGTGCAAAACAGAATACTAATTTGCACCCCTTACATTTGTAAAAGTAATTTTCCAGTAGGTAATAAATGGATGAACAAGTTTTCATCCAATAATAGGTTTTTATTGATATATAATGAACTGAATGGAGCAGGTACGTTCAGTGTATATCAAAGTCAATATGATAGCCAATTCTGATTCGATAAAATTAGTGCTCGTATCTTTATAGGGTAAAATGGTTACTTGTGCCAAAAACATTACATGTCATCAATTGTCACTCGCCAAAACCAAACCTCCTGGCGTCCGATAAGACAGACAATACATCATCCCTCCTACTTATTGGGGAGGACATTTCCATGGACATGGGTTTTGTTTTAAAGGTCATTCTAACCTTATTTTAGCCAAACTAACCTTGGTTCCCATCCTGTTGACTCCATCTTGTGCAACAGTTGGACCCTATGATATACATCTGTGTCTCATTAGTAATATTGCATAAATTGTTTTTCTGCTAAAACTAGGATAAAGTTCATCTTCTTAAAAGTACAGGTCCTTAGTAATACTACAGGCCTTTGTAATACATTGGTTCTATATATATTAGTATTATATGTGAATTCATATGTATTTCTGTTAGTTTCAGTAAAATTTACAAGCTTTACTGTGATCATTGGTTTATTATGGGGCATACAGGTGTAAGGAGCCCAGACTAATATCCGTGCGGTGCGCTCTAGTCTATCAGTGATTGGGAGCCGCCACAGCACGTCAAGCAGTAAGAAAGAAAGACAGGAAGAACAGAGGCAGAGAAACAACAAGGTAAGTGAATTGGGAATGAAGAGGGGAGGTAAAGGTGCAAAGGGAAGGGGAGGGTGTTGGACACATGTGCAGTGTGACGGCTCGTAGCAGGTTTTATTTTCTGCACAAACTGTGTATTTCTATGTTTTATAGAAAGTAGAAATTTGCTACTCTATAGAAAAAGGTAAAATGTTTCCAAGAAAGCATAAGTCAGTGGCATAGCTTTAATTATGTGAAGTACTGTAGGTAAACAGGGAGGTTTGTCACTGCAAGAGTTGTTAAAATGGCTAACAAAATAGTATATGAGACGCAACAGTTTCCTGTCACATCATTATGTGTGCAAAGCAGTGGAGGAACTACCATTGGTGCAGTAGCTTGAGTGCACCGTGGCCCATGAAGATAATGGGGACTGCTGCATGGCAGATGCGAAGGGTCGGGAGCCCAGGTTCCCTCCTCCCCGCCTCCCTGCACCAGGGCTCAAAACTCGCTAGTTCCACCTCTGGTGCAAAGTGCTCTGTTCCATGCTGGAGAAATCCTAAGCAGTATACTACAGGGACAGGCCAGTGAAATCAAGATAAGAACTCTGGTCACATACTGAAAGTCAATAAGGCAGAGTACATTATTACTATGTGAGACTATTCTCATGAACTGTGTAATAGCATGTGGCACATAGGTGGTAATGTTCAAATATTTAAGTTTCCTCAGGGACAAGTGGGGGGGTCTGATGGCATGTGGGGTAGTCTGATGGGCAAGTGGGGAGGTCTGATGGCATGTAAAGGGCATGTGGGGAAGTCTGATGGCAAGTGGGGAGGTCTGATGGCATGTAAAGGGCATGTGGGGAAGTCTGACGGCATGTGGGGTAGTCTGATGGCAAGTGGGGAGGTCTGATGGCATGTAAAGGGCATGTAGGAAATTTGCAAAACATTTGTGATTGGAGGGCTTGTGGGAGTCTGAGGACAAGTTGAGGGGAAGAGGGCCCTACAATTTCTGATGCCAGCCCTGAGGTCATTAAGGCATGATTTCCAATGCATAAAACTATTGCTTTCAATAAATTACCTTATTAAAATTTGTTAACAAAGGAAACATAATTGGCAACTGCATACATAATTGATAGTGATTGTACTAGAGATGTGCGAAAATTTCAAAACTGTTCTGCAAAATATTGAATTCATTTTATTGGCTGATGCAATTTCACACATTGCAGCAGCTGGGTTTTGCCTTCAATTTGTCTTCCCAGTCCTAAGTCCTACACTAACCATACTATATAGAAAACTTAATTGACTGTCGTACACCCAGCTCTATTACAGTGAGAACAGCAATTCTGCTGAAAGGTGTAGCAAAATCTGAACTTAAAGAACATTTTACTGGAACTTCACACCTCTCTTCTGCTTTAAAACTCAATCTCTAGATTGGGCACTTCATATTAGCAGTAACAATCAACAGACTGCCTGGTGATATTAGGCAGCCTGTACAATCTGAGAATGCGTATTCATTTACATTAGTCAATGCCCGAGGGGAGCTTACACTCTAAATTCCCTAACACAGGCACATAGAAAGTAGTCAAAAATGATCAGGTGCCACTTAGCCTAGCAGTATGGTTTTGTACTGTGGAGGGAAACTGGAGCACCCAGCAGGAACTTAAAAAAAAGCATACATACAGGAGAATATAAGATGAGAAGTCCATGCAGATAACACCCAGCCCTGCAGCGCAGCTATTCTAACCATTGTACCACCATGCCATCCAGTCCTTTGTTTCATGTTATTGATTTTTGTCTTGCTCAACATTGTACTTCAATATTTGTCAGTTTGGAGGAAAAACTTAAATAATACAAGTAAAAATTGTGTTTATGTGGAAAATCTCCATGTTATTATATCTAGAGTGCCTTATTGCAGCATCTATTGGAATAATATTAATGCACAGAGGGGCTGTCCATTTCTACTGACCCATTTTTTTTGAAAGCTGACCAACAGCCGTCCCATAATTACTGTAACACTCTGGCTTGCAGTTCCAGTAATATAACAGATGAGGGTTTCCTGTGTTATTTTTCCAAGCTAAAGCCAACACAAACCTAAGAGCTGGTAGTCTTCCATCCCTAAACCCTGGTAATAATAGGATGTTTCCATTGACCGCTGTATATTGACTCTTGTTCCACCTCTGCTTTTCAAGCTTTTGAAGGAATTCACTTTGTTGCTTTGAATCCAAGTGTAAATAAGCTAAGTTTGCCATAGGGGGACATAAAATTCACCTTTTTGACTCATTGTTTGCACTGTTTATGGGTTTTCCTTCAAGAGTAAGTTCAGTGTTCTGCCCTGGCTTCCTTCCAACTCAATGTGTTAACTTTAATAATTTCCAAGGCGTTGGGTGGGATTTATTCATGGCACAAGTATGTTTTCCAATTGGGGTCTTAGAACAGCCTCCTTTAGTTTTTTTTTTTTTTTTGTTTGGTCTAGTTCTCTAAGCCAAAGCACAGTTTGCTTTGTTACCAGCTGTTTCCTATGTGTCTTTTCTCCTGGTTTTTTCCTGTATTGTGATTTTTGAATCATATGATTTTGAAAATGAATCCCACTACCATAAATCTTTTATACCTACATTTGCTAATGTTGTTTATGCAGGCATTTTTATAACAGCAAGAAGTCAGGCCTTTAATAACATGTTCTCAAATCCCTAGAAAACTTTAATGAAATAGTAAGGCAATGCTTAAAAGCTTTTAGTTGTGATGCATTTTGTGTATATACATCTGTTGAGTTTTCAGAAAGTAAAAGTTCAGCATTGATGGTGAACTTATTTTTTCTTTTTTTGTCAAAACTGACTTAGTTTTAAGTATATATTTTTTTATTTTTTGTTCTTCCCAAGCAAATGTCATATGGTTTTGTTTTCAGGACAGAGGGCTGTTTTGGTTGCATATTAGATTATGGGGCTTATTTATTAATGGCCGCATAATGGTCGCCATTAATAATCATCCCGTATATAAAAAATAAGGGATGCTATAACGCAGCCATTTATTAAAAAGTCATGTCAGGTCAGCACATCTGAGAAGAGGCTGTCAGTATTGGCAGAAACCTATTATTAGTGCACTTGTGCTGTTGTATGTAATCGGTATCAGCAGCTTTTAGTGGTAGATGTTAAACCACAAGAAGCTTTTAGACTTAACAAATTTGTTGGTTTTTATATCTGAACTTGTTGTAGTGGATGATATATACATACTGTATATACAGTTGCTCACAGCTGATACTGACTGCAACAGAGAGGCTGTATTACAATCTTATGCAATTAATGTACTTAACAATATTATAGTACATTAATATATGGAGATGGTAGTAAGCTTATATTCTGGGCACTGTCAGAGAACAGGCTGCTCATATATAGTTTAGTGCCTTCCGATTACTTTATATATCAACTTTCACAGGAAGAACAGTTGAGAGCCAAACTTCCTGTTTATGCATGCTCAGTATAGCGATGCGGACGGCTGAGGGTTGCACCACTTCCTGTCTGCACTGGATCACAGGGGTCACCACTACCAAGATGGGAGTTGAAGCAAAGCACTCCATATTAACAGTCCTTGCGTTTACTCTACTTTAGAAACAACTCCGGGATCTGACCCAGATTCTTAAAGCCATTTTAAGCCATTAGGCTTTTTGGAGCTTGAAAAATTGCCAAAACCAAAACCAAAACAAGAACTTAAGCCAGATCCAAAATAAAAACCAAAACCAAAACTCGGGGGTCAGTGAACATCTCTAAAATATATAGATGGATAGATAGATAGATAGATAGAGAGATAGATATATAGATAGATATGATCTGTAGGTGTTCAACAAACGAACAGACCAGCACCAACAATATGAAAAATACAAAATTTTATGGAAAAAAATAGAAAGATATATCACAATAGTAAGCCCTGCCCAATGATCGTTTCAGCTAGGTTGCTTTCATCAGGGGCAACCTAGCTGGTGCTAGTCTGTTTGTTTGTTGAACAACTATGAATCCTGTTTTTTGCATTATGGACTGAATTATCTGTCTCTGTACATCCCTCCCTCTGATCCAGTTTCCTATTGTTGCTAGCGGGACTCTGCTGTCTACCTGCTGCAGACTATCTACCCGCCTGATCCAGTCTCCTGCTTGCTACTACACGTACCTTCTTGTACATCTCCCACAGATCTTCCTCTCTGCACTCTCCACTAGGCCTCACTGAGTACGTACCTGGAGGGCCGCGACCTGCAGGGCAGAAGCCGCTAAGCCCAAACTCCCTTGCGGGGGTCACTGGTGAAAATCTTATCTCCGTTTAGAGTCCGTGCCTCTTTGTAGGTGGCGCTGAACCTAGCAGGCTCTGGGATCCCAGAGATACCCACTGACTGTGGCACAGGCTAAAAACATTAACTCTTGCAGGGGACTGTTATGACCATCTAGTTGCTATCGAATAATGATTGCCCACTGCCAGTGATGTGGTTTCAATGCACAATTTGTTTTAATAGCCAAATGTAGCAGAATAACAAGTCAGAATAAAATAAGTACAACGGTTACTTAGCAGGCGCCCTGGATCCAGTATACAGCATTTAATCCAGAAGTCTGTGGTCAAAGAGACTGAATACTTGTCCCAGGACCCCTGCTTATATACAGTTAGTGGTACAGTGAAAACAATACAGATGATTTGGCTTGCTTCCATTGGTTCAGGCTACAGGAGGGTCCAGTGCAATGCAGGTCATTGGCCAGTTCAAAAGATCACATCCAAAGGTGGGGGTCAGCTCTCCTGGGGATGCATTCCTAATCTTCCTGCCAAGAACCTGTTTAAACTGGTCTATTTGCATTACACAGGCAATATCATTCTTAACCATTTATTCCCTACAATTCATTTAGCATACGCAAGGTCCGATCAGTTCGGCGATTGAACCGGATGTCTGCGAATAAATAGGGGATTAGAATGATACCAGACATGATATGTTTCCTGTGACCTGAACCTCAGATCTCACTAACATGTATGTAACATTATAATATTTAACCATAAACTCTGCTACTTTCTACCTAAATGACTATGTGTTGGAACTACTTTTACATGTGAGCTAATTACAAGTGTATTTGTGCGTTTAAATGTGTGTATAAGTGTTTGTCACTAATTGTGGTAATATATATATATAGTGGAAGGGCGCAATGAAACAAATGGAAGACAGACAGTACAACGATGAATGTTTAAAACTCTTTTGGAGACAGTGTAAAATTATATTCAGATCGGCGTCACAGATGGAAATACAAAAAACTGATTCTTACCCTAGAAATCCCTATTCATAGCGGCAATCCTCAGATGATGAAAGTAGATATCGTACAAATACACGATATAGATAATAAGTCCGCTGTAGCAAAAGTCTCCGGACTCGTGCAGCCGCGTCTGAAACGCGGAAGTGACAGATTGACCCGCACAGGTACGGTGGCGGTAAAGGTTCAAAAGTGTAAAAGTGTAGAGTTGTAAGCCAACGCGTTTCATCCGAATAGGACTTTCTCAAGGATGTATTAGAAGGGAATTAGAGGGCTTTTATAGGTCTTGCCTCTTCCTGATTTGATAAGTACTTTAATAATGAAAAATAAGTGCAAATAAGTAAAAATAAAGATAAAAATGTAAATGAAAATATATATGAATGAAAATAAAAATAAAAATAAAAATAAAAATAAAATAAAAATAAAAATAAAAATAAAAATAGAAATAATAATAAAAATAAAAATAAAAATAAAAATAAATATAAAAATAAAAATAAAAATAGAAATAAAAAATAATAGTAAAAATACCAATAAAAAATAAAAATAAAAATAAAAATAATAATAATAGCACAAATAATAAGAATAAAAATAAAAATAAAAATAAAAATAAAAATAAAAATGAAAATGAAGCATCAGAACAGATATTGGCTATATAAAAACTATATAGTTAAAAATGAGCCTAAATCAAAATCACTATTGAGGCCATATGGCATGAGAGTTCTCATCATATAGATCCATTTTGTTTCCAAACGTGAGATGTTTTCGAGATAGTTGCCACCTCTCCAAAATTTATTGACATGTTGTATTCCCAAAAATTTAAGTAATTTCGGATTACATTTGGAATTGTTGATAAAATGATTGGAGACACTGTGGGTTTTGAGTCCTTTTTTAATATTGTAAAAATGTTCAGCTATTCTTGTTTTGAGGTTGCGTTTTGTTCTACCAACATATTGGAGGCCACAAGTGCACTCCAACATGTAAATGACTCCTTCCGTGTGACAGCTGATGGCTTTTTTGATGCAGAATACTTTTCCATTGGATGTAGATTTAAAATGAGTAATAGCTTGAGTCTGAGTTACATTGCAATCCTTGCATGTTTTGCAACTTAAGCAATAGTAAAAACCTTTTCTCTCTATATTGCTTGATTTTGTTGGAGAGAGAGGAATAAAACTTTTAGTTAGTATTTGTCGTAAATTTTTGGCTCTTTTGTATATAAATCTGGGATTACCAGGTAGAAAATTAATAGCTTCCTGGTCCAGTTTCCTGCATCAAACAAGCCATCAGCTGTCACACGGAAGGAGTCATTTACATGTTGGAGTGCACTTGTGGCCTCCAATATGTTGGTAGAACAAAACGCAACCTCAAAACAAGAATAGCTGAACATTTTTACAATATTAAAAAAGGACTCAAAACCCACAGTGTCTCCAATCATTTTATCAACAATTCCAAATGTAATCCGAAATTACTTAAATTTTTGGGAATACAACATGTCAATAAATTTTGGAGAGGTGGCAACTATCTCGAAAACATCTCACGTTTGGAAACAAAATGGATCTATATGATGAGAACTCTCATGCCATATGGCCTCAATAGTGATTTTGATTTAGGCTCATTTTTAACTATATAGTTTTTATATAGCCAATATCTGTTCTGATGCTTCATTTTCATTTTTATTTTTATTTTTATTTTTATTTTTATTTTTATTTTTATTCTTATTATTTGTGCTATTATTATTATTTTTATTTTTATTTTTATTTTTTATTGGTATTTTTACTATTATTTTTTATTTCTATTTTTATTTTTATTTTTATATTTATTTTTATTTTTATTTTTATTTTTATTTTTATTTTTATTTTTATTATTATTTCTATTTTTATTTTTATTTTTATTTTTATTTTATTTTTATTTTTATTTTTATTTTTATTTTTATTTTCATTCATATATATTTTCATTTACATTTTTATCTTTATTTTTACTTATTTGCACTTATTTTTCATTATTAAAGTACTTATCAAATCAGGAAGAGGCAAGACCTATAAAAGCCCTCTAATTCCCTTCTAATACATCCTTGAGAAAGTCCTATTCGGATGAAACGCGTTGGCTTACAACTCTACACTTTTACACTTTTGAACCTTTACCGCCACCGTACCTGTGCGGGTCAATCTGTCACTTCCGCGTTTCAGACGCGGCTGCACGAGTCCGGAGACTTTTGCTACAGCGGACTTATTATCTATATCGTGTATTTGTACGATATCTACTTTCATCATCTGAGGATTGCCGCTATGAATAGGGATTTCTAGGGTAAGAATCAGTTTTTTGTATTTCCATCTGTGACGCCGATCTGAATATAATTTTACACTGTCTCCAAAAGAGTTTTAAACATTCATCGTTGTACTGTCTGTCTTCCATTTGTTTCATTGCGCCCTTCCACTATATATATATACTGCTATTTTTATAGGAGCTGCATTTTTTGATGAGCGCTTATCTTATATTTGTTTCTAACTAATTGTGGTAAGTTACGCTACTCCACGCCGTAGCATGCTGTTCGCATAACTTCAGACAAAAGACAACCAAGTTGTTAGATATTAATTGAACTAACCATATCCAATTATCTGACTTCGACAGGACCAATGCAGGACCATCAACTACCTGGACATTTATACCCCTTATACACCGATTATTAGCCTTCAGTTAACTTTGACATCAATCAGAGAGTGGGTAACATGCTTTTGAGAACAGGACATGTTACATTTGGGCTCAAACACCCCTGCACATGTTTTTGAGGTGTGGTTATGTAAATCAATGGGTGTGGTGCTATTGGGAACCTATCTGTATTGTAACAGTAAAAAGGAAGCATACTCATACTCCAAAGCATAATAACAATTTATTACACACAGCAGTGTCAACAGATTATACCCAGAAGCAATGTTAAATATTTGACACTAGTCAATAATCTTCTATTATGTATTTCCCAACTGTTCTGATTTTGGCAGGACAGTCCCGAATCACGAAACGGGTGGGTTTGCGTGAAAGGGCAGGTTTCACAAAAAAGTTGGTTTGGTTGGGTTTTGCGCAGATTGGGGATGTGGCTTATTTTATCCAGATTCTGCATGTCTCAATGTTGGGAGGTATGCTATTATGGTCAGTTCTTAGTATGTAAATATCTAATAAGCATTATATAATGCAGAACCGCCACACATAAGTCATTCTGATGGCTAGTATTCAACAAAGAGACTAATCTAGTGCTAAGAATACAAAGCAGACCTCATTTTAATGATATTACACCCCATGGAATGGAACCCATCTCAGCCTCACTAATCATTCGCTGAGAACACTTCATTACCTGTACTAAAGAGTACTGTGGAGCCATTCAGAGCTAGCTGTAGTGCAGGAAGTAGAACACTAGTAGCCAATGATAGCACAGGCTCAAATATTCCTTTCTCTAAAACAAGAAAATTAGCTGAAGCAACATGACTGTCCAGGAAATTCTGGCTAGCTTCAAAAATATAGAATGTTACATTTGAATTGGAATCCAACATTATGTGGCAATGCTGATAAACACATCTTTTTAGTACCACAGATTAAGGGCCCTATTTATTAAGCAAAGAAAAGCCCTATCTCCTTCGAAAACGGATGTATTAGCCAGAAATAGAACTTCCACTTATCTATCAAAGGCCACCACCGGCGAAGTAATTCTCAGGGTTTTTCTTGCAAAACATGGATAAACCCATTTAGCAAGGGTCATGGGGTACAACTACTGCCGTAATCCTTCTTCAGCTATTTCCATCTCAGGATTGCGATAGAAGGAGCTATTCAGTGGAAAAATGCATTATTTATTTTAAATAAAGCATTTTTTTCACATGGGAATACTAGCAATAAATATATATATATTTTGAAAATGTTTTCATGTTGGTATTTTTTATTTATTTATTTGTTTTTACTATTGGAACTAAAAGTCAATGTCAGTGCTTCCAGTTCCACTACTCATGCATGAACTGGCAAGTCAGGTCACACATGCACAGATCCACCAAGGGGGCAGGCACAGGCAATCGATTGATTTTGCCTCCCCCCATCCATGGTGAAATTGACATTTTGTCACAGTGCGGGGTCAAAATTACACAATTCATTGAGGCTCCCATCCTGTCCACTTCACTCTGAAGATGCCTGCTCTCCCTGGAATATAAGAAACCTACCCGGAATTCGGGAGTTTCCTGGAAATTCCGGGAGAGTAGGCAAGTATAAGGTACAGGTCTTCAAATAACTTGCCAAAGCCCCTTATTTGTATACCATTGATATTTTAGACACTAAGATGCACTTATCTAATTAACAACGCTGTATACATTTGTTTTTAATTTGCTTTTATTTACTTCCAACTTTACTCGCTAAGAGGTCCTGTGGAGATCACAGCAAACAGTAGCCTGTGCACATGCAGGTTTCATAACAAGAAAGTTTGTGTTAAAAAACATACAGGAATGGTAGTGGTATACAGTTACCAGTTGTTGAAATAAAGGGTGCCAGACCATCTCTTACTGAGGATGAAAATAAACAATGTAGGGCTAGATTTACTAAGCTGCGGGTATGAAAAAGTGGGGATGTTGCCCATAGCAACCAATCAGATTCTAGCTTTCATTTATTTAGTACATTCTACAAAATGACAGCTAGAATCTGATTGGTTGCTATAGGCAACATCCCCACTTTTTCAAACCTGCAGCTTAGTATATCTAGCCCGTAGTCTTTATTTACATCTTCATTTACAAATTTTATACTCCAGCACAGGCCACTTAGGTACATTGCAATAATGACACTTGACTCTAGAGCTGATAATCCTGCATAGTGGGACTGTCAATATTCGCTCACCATTGGCGCTTCATGGCTGTGGTAAACCCAGTTTACTCACTTGTACTAGTTACCGGTTCACTTCCTCCCATCATCAGCTACACTTGGGAGACAGGCAAGTACAATATGTGACAACACAGGTGTCTCTCATAGTGAACATCCATGATCACACCCTTTTACATTAACAGGGTAACAGCCATATGCCCTGTCTACTCTCTTTAATCTCCACTCCTGACTCTGTACAGTCTCATTGGGTTTGGAGCCTCTCTCTTAGTGCTAAGAACTACACTCAGGCGATTGCATCATTTATTTTTTGTTCATTTGTAGGTGTGTTTGACTGTTATTCATTACTATTTTTATCAGTTATCGTTGTAGCACTTACATATTGTGCAGTCTATATTATTCTCCACACAAACCCGCACACACTAGAATTTTGTTAGCAGCCAATTAAACTACCAGTATGTTTTTGGAGCATATACAAAGTCCCCAAAGATAGCGCCCTGGTAGGAACCCATGACCACAGCGCTGTGAAGCAGTCATGCTAACCAATGAGCCAACATGCTCAGAACATCTATTGTATTTTTTTTATTAGGTCTTACACACAAATGCATGGAGGAAAGATTAGAACTAACTGCAACCAAACAAAACATTAGATTGTTAAAAGCAACAGTTTAGAATTTTTTATGTGATGAACGTGCAGATCACAGGTCTGTTGGGAAGCATACCGTTAACCAGTGTTTAGGCTGAGAAATTGGGCCTAATTTGCAAAGTGAAACAGCCAACATGCAGCACAAAATTGTGTTTGGCACTGCCATGCACCTCATCTTGTTCAAATGTGTCTTCATTTCTGCCAAAGTGCATAAGTTTATGGTGCAAAACAACGGAATTTATGGAGGAGCAGGAATTTGTACCAGCCAGTTGGAGGTGGTGGGCGGTGTGAGGATGTTCCTTGCAAAATATAATATATTTTGCAGTTAAGGCATATTACACTGCACGTAGAGGGCCTGAAACATGTCCAAAAGCATAAGCTGTACAAAAGTTGTGGTTAAAAAAAGAACATGCAACTTGGGCTTAGTTCCAGCCATATTCAAATCCAAGAATGTCCCAAAATGCGTTTTTGATTTTAATCTGGGTGGAAGTACGCACTGCCCAAATAGTACGCACACACAGAACAGCCTGCAGTATACGCACATGAGCAAGTACATTAAAAGTTCACATTTGAACGCATAAAATCACTTTTTTTTTTATCATAAAATAAAATAACTTTTAATATAATCATTTCTATCTATATTTATTTTCAAATATATATATATTATTTGCATTTTTTTGCTTTAATAAAATAAAAAAAATGCTTTCAAAGTGTACTGTACATACAATGCATTTTTATATTAAGTCAAGTCTTACTTGCATACAGTTGTAAGATATCTAGTGGCGCACATATGTGCACTTTTTAAGTCAAAGACTATACCGTGCCAGTTATCACTATCAGTAGGCATTTACACCTGCCCTGTAGAGGGTGCAAAAGATACAGCTGAAAACTAGTGTAGTTATGATAACCACAGGACTTAAATCGCCTACATCTACATCAGAATGATTTTACTGTACATAGCCTACTTTAGTCTGTACCTTCCCACCCTGTCCCGTTCTTCCTATGAAGCTGTAGGCAGTGATTTGCCTTCAGGTATGAATTGCATGCATGAATTTACGTTCATTGGTGTAATGTCCTTTTCTGAGCATGCGCACAACTATTTCACGCAAGATACGCTGCGCACTATGGATGTACGTCAGAACATTAATCAGGCCAAGGTTGTGCTTCATAAATGGACTCCAAGCTATAAATGGTGTAATTTATTTAGAGTAATGTAGCTCACTTGCACATCCCACTTACCATTAGAACATTCAGTGAAGATGTATACTGGCTGTTTGCAGACCAGGGGGTAAATTTATCAAGCTGTGGGTTTGAAAAAGTAGAGATGTTGCCTACAGCAACCAATCAGATTCTAGCGTTCATTTTGTAGAATGTACTAAATAAATGATAACTAGGGGCCTGATTCATTAAGGATCTTAAATTAAGAAGTATCTTATTTCAGTCTCCTGGACAAAACCATGCTACAATGCAACAATGCAAGGGGTGAAAACTAGCTTTCTGTTTTGCACAAGTTAAATACTGACTGTTTTTTCATGTAGCACACAAATACTTGATAGCTTATTTGTACACTGAAATTTAAAGTTGATATTTGTGTGCTACATGAAAAAACAGTCAGTATTTAACTTATGTGCAAAACAGAAATCTAGTTTTCACCCCTTGCAATGTAACATGGTTATGTCCAGGAGACTGAAATAAGATACTTCTTAATTTAAGATCCTTAATGAATCAGGCCCTAGAATCTGAGTGGTTGATATAGGCAACATCTCCACTTTTTCAACCCCTCAGCTTGATAAATTTACCCCCAGGCTTTAAGAACAGTACTGGTCTGTTGTGGTAACCCTGCATCCTACAAAGAAGTGTAATTTACTGTTGAAACCCCTAGGAACTTTCAAGTGCTATAGCTCAGGTAACTCATGTGTATGAAAGTCTGATTTGGGAGAACTAGGCCAGAGAGTAGCTAAGCCAAGCTAATCACAATGTTATCTACAGCAAGGAGAAGTCATGTAACGCTTGTGTCAAAATGATGCAGGAAAACAGCAATTTCAAACGCACCTGTATATGAAATGTATATGAAGATGTACAAACATCAAACTCGTTCATCTGACTTTCAGCCATTTAACGTACATGAAAACTGGGTACAGCATGCAAACTAGCTCCTACCCGGCAGAGTTTTTTAGCTGTGGAGAGGCTTCGTTGGTTCACAAATCTATTTAAGGAAGACAGAGAGCTGGCAATTGCAAAAAAAACAATCACCACAATTTGACTGTTATTGCATCAGGGAATGGATATTGGGCCATATATATATATATATATATATATATATATATATATATATATATATATATATGTGTGTGTGTGTAAAATGTTCTTTTCTTACATAGAGTCAAGCAAACAAGATATACTGACATCTGTCAGTCAGTGGAGACTTCACAACAACAAGCTCTCTAGACTATGCAATGTCTCGATGCTGGTTGTTTTGCTTGCTGCACACTAGGTCCTCTGAGCTTGCACATGTTTAGAGTAGCTGCTATTCTGTGCAGTTTCTGTGTCGTGGACCATGGGGTAGGTGTAATATATACTGTAAGACCACCTTCTGTGAAAGGGTCGTTTTTAATGAAGAATCAATGGATTGTGTTCATCAATCTGAGTGTTTTGGTTCTGACCCCCGACTGTGCGGCCAGCTCTTTCTATTAGTATTTTGTCTTCGGGATTTTTCATTGCTAAAACAGACAGGGACATTCAGACTAAATATCAATATGTGCACTATTGTACAAACCCCAATGACTGCCAGTGTTAGTGCTGAGCAAATGCATTGGATCCTCTTCACTCACCAAAGACTTTTTTAATGCTATTTAAGGTACTTTAAGCTGTATTCTGTATTAAAAACAGTGATTTGTTAATTTCACATATTGCAAAACATGTAAAGCTGACACACACACCAAAGTCTTCTCCTTCTGCCAGTCTTACACTATATATAAACATGAATTCAATCTGAATTTTAACATGATCATTGCTGGGCTTTTTAACTGGTTTTAAAGGTAAGTACTCCCAAAGCAATATCAGCTATTAGACACCTAATGAATCACCTGGTACAAAGAAAACAAAACAAAAATAGAATGTAAAGTGTTGTGCTCTATAGAAACAATAGAAAAATGGGGAGCCAGAGCGGTGTGACAGCATTATGCAAACAAAAAGACAAACATTGAATCCTTTGCATCATGCGTCTTTAGTGAGTTTGAAATATCCAATGTTTTAAGAGGGCATTGAGTGAAGGGCACCTGATTCCCTGAGCTTTCTCATGCTCTTACAGATAGCGATTATGACTGGACAATAGAGAAATGAACAGGAGACAGAGGAAGATGCAGGAAAAATAACGTTGAGGGTAAAAGGATTGAGAGGTGACCATAGAAAAGAGAGAGAGAGAGAAGAATAGCATTTAATCCAAAAGTGAAAAGCTGGAAAATGTAAAAAAAAAAAATGTGTAACACCCCCTCCCACCCTTTATTACACAGAGACTAGATAAGTGAACCACTGGGTTTTCTTTTTTTTCAGGCTGGAGGGCAGGGGCCATGTGCTCCGGGTCAGTCCCATAGTGGGATACCTTCTGCTTGGACCCTTTGCCACCTGCATTTTTTTCCTTTAAAATTGGCTGCTGAGATGCCACCTTCTTACACAATATGTGGAGTTGTAGGAAAATAGAGAGATTCTGGAACAAGATTGTGGTGTTTATAAACACCAGTCTCCGCATTAAACTGCAGAGAGACTTTAATGCATTGATGTTTGCAGATTTCCGTAATTGGATACCCAGTCTCCCAGAAACTGACATAAAACCAACACTGATTGTATTGGTGACAATAGCGAAAAAAGTGATATTGAGACATTGGATTAAGACCTCTTCCCCTTCAGTCGCTCAGGTGAAGGCAAAAATATTAGAAACTCTCTATTTTGATAGAAGGGCAACAATTCCAGACATTGAGAGGGGAATGTCACGTTTTTATCACAAATGGGGACTCTATATAGAATCCCTACCTCAAAATATACAAGACACAATTATGAAGATTTTTGAGTCAACTACATGGTCTTTATTACGTAGACTATAGCAAGATATTTACCTGTATAAGATGACAAACTCAGAGAACAAAATTCTATACCATGTGAATATTGGAATACAATAATTGGAGGGTAAAATATGGTATTAAGGATTAAATTACACTTCTCCCATTCATTTGTTTCTTGTGGAAGAAAAAAAAAAAAAAATTATATTATAATTTTGCTTATGGTATCTCTAACGCAGCCAAAAGATACTCCAAGCTGAGCTTCACTCCCATGCCCCCCCCCCCTCCTCGGCCCACCATATCAATCCTACCCCCCCCCCCCCCTATATTCCTATCATTTAAAAATGTGATTGAAAATCAGATACAAAACAGCTAAAGCCAAATTTCTTGTGCATTTTTTTGATATCAGAGCAAATATAACTAAAATATTGTAAGTCAAGATGTTTGAATCGAATTGTTAATCTTGTATTTTTATATGCACAAAAAACTGTTATATATTTTGTATGTATGACTTCAAGAAAAAATAAGAACAGATTATAAAAAAAAAATTTGCCAGCCCTCTTGTCGTAGTGGTGCCTTCACTGAGAGCCGTAACTTAAAATTCTAGCGCCTGGGGCGAGAAAAAAAGAATGCCGCCCCCTAGCCCTCAATTTTAACCAAATTGACCTAAAATATTCTGAAATTGCGCCCCCTTTCAGCATTGCGACCTGAGCCTCAACTCTTGACTTCCTCTCACACCCTGCACACTGTCAATGCTTCCTACACATGAAGACCATGCACTCTGCATACTGGCCATGTCCACTCAACCGGAAGTGCTGGTAGGTGCCTAACCATGTGCTCACTCGAGGCACCATGACTCATTGTTTTACCTCTGACGGTAGAGTACAAGTAGCAAAAAGAAAACCAGGTATCCAAAATTAAAATCATCATAAAATAATAACTATGCTGTCCCCTGAATTGCGCTGTTTTATGCGTTTCTCTAAATTGCCTGTATGATATATACAGCCTGGGCCATAGTTATTATGGTCAGTAAATGTATTGTAAAAATTTAGAAAGGGCAATTGGACTAATGGAAAATGAGTCTCAGGTGGGATTTTTGTTTAAGTCATTTAAGCCTACTAGTACTACTACTAGTATACAAGCTTTCCTTGTATCTTCTTGTCTTCACTGTCATAGACACCTGCACTCCCATGCTATCCACCTGCTGCCTGATAAACGCCTCAGCCCATGAGTTGTTCCCTCCTCCTTCTGTTTGTTCTTTGAGTCATTAGTATTTGTTCTGCCCTACTACCTAATACTGATGTTGTTCACTGATCTCCGTGTTTTGGTTTTGCATCTGGATTAAGTTTGTGATTTGGCTTTGGTTTTGGCAAAAACCGCCATTGCGTGTTTTGGTTTTGGATCTGTATATTTTGTTCCTACATTATTATTAACCTCACTAACACTAATTGCCAGTCATGTGCAGTCAATTTTCACCACCTCACAAGTCACAATATTTTTTCCATACACTTTCGGACAAAGACTGCAGTGAGCTGGCAGGATGCTAAGCGACAGAGCAACGACACGGCAGTTCATAGCACATCTAGGAAACATAGCCATACAGCAGTGGCAGAAAAGAAAAGTGGTGCAAGATGGAATTGTCCATGAGGCCTCCCACCCTCCCTTATGTAAGATACTGAAAAGGTCGAGTACAGTTTAACAATCCAAGTGCTCCAGCGACAAGGAGTTCCACTTTTGTGGCTGAAGTGCTTGGTTTGTTTGGTCCCCCACAAAACAAGCTACCAATAGCTTAGCTGCCTTAAGCCCAACAGTGCTGTCAATGAACTCTACATTATTAAACCATGTCTGCTCGTGCTGCATCTTTAACCTCCTTTCTCTCTGGATACTTCCCTCTCAACCCTGAAGAACTGCCAAACTTATGTAGACACAGGAATGGATATTGCAACTGGAGTGGCATTACATCTGCTTCAGACAGACTGTGACACGGAAAATGTGGGCAGCATGGAATATGTCATGTTGGCTGCATTGAACCAATATATAGATGCGGTTGAGGAGACCATACTTAAATTAAAAGTGACCCACCGGATGAGATCTCGGATTTAAGAGAGCTTGTACACGAGAGATTACACTGCGTTTCAGAAAAATAATACAGAGGAGGCCCTGAGGCAGGATGATAAATATGTCCATTTTAAAGAGCAGCTAATAGACCAGAGAAAACAAATGGGTGTGCAGACGAAGATTTGGAAGATGAAGATGAGGAAATCGCCGTCACCCAGAGCACTCCTATAACACAGTTGGAGATGGTGAACCCAGTGAAAAACAAAGTATGTGGTCACATGTATGAGAGAGGAGCAATTGAAAGTATGTTTGAAAACAAACTTCAGCACTTATAGCACATGTAGGTAACACTGGCACACAGTTATAGCTGAAAGGAAAAGTGGTGCAAGATGGAATTGTCCTTGGGACCTTCCCACCAACCCTTATAATGATTCTTATAAAGGACATGCACACTTTAACAAAGCAAACACTTCAGTGACAAGGTGTGCACTTTTGTGGCTGAAGTGCTTGGTTTGTTTGGACCCCCCCCACAAAACAAGCTAACGATGGCCTTCAGGCGGCTAAGGTAACAGTGCTGTCAATGAACTCTACAGTGGCAAGATGTTGTTGTCATCATATTCAGCCTCATCATCACCCTCATCAGTGTGTACATCATCCTCACATAATATTAATTCAGCCCCGCAGGAAACCACCATTACAGAATGTCTCTGTAACATAAATGTCAAAAACAAAAATGTAAAAATTAAGCTTTTAGCTTTGTAAAGAAAAAAACACATTGTCAGGATGAGAGCATAAATCTGAAATAATGAAATAGAATATTGAATGTCAGGGCCCAAATAAAATATTGCATTGATACATAAATGAACCTGATTTTCAACTCAGATAAATGTTTGACCAAATGTTTTTATAAAGGAAACAATTAGCCCAGTAGGAGGTAATTAGGTTGAAGAGAGCTGCTTAAGATCTGCAGATCACAGACATCCATTGTTTTGATCATGTATTCCACTTTCTAAATTACTTCCTTTCAATAGATAATGTATACAAAATGAACTACTAAATATAAATGACAGAGCCATATGCCTAGGTGAGATCCTTGCAGACAAAGATAGCATTTGAAGACAGCCTATACATGTATATAGAAATATGGGCTTCAAAGGAAAATGTCTTCATATGTCTAGTTCATATTTTGGGAAATCTGGGTGGCACTCCATACAAAGGAGCAGAAATCACACCAGGGTTGTGGATGACAGGTACGGGTGGTATCAGGACCGCTGCGGACCTCCGAAACAGCTATAATCACATATCTTTGGAAAAGGTATGTCACATTGTCATAGTTCCATCATGTTTGGTATTTAAATGTGCGGGAGATTATGACCGGTTTATTGAAGGGGAAGTTATGTCTCTGGGGTATATCTGTGAAGAATTACCCAAAGGTCAAAAATTTGGGAATATTTGTGAGAAAAATATAGTGACACCCAGGGGACATCCCTGCCCCCCTATTAGCATTAACACACCCTGTGAAGAACGTCCCATTTCATTTTACTTAAAAAACCTGTGTTGGGAAGAGGCAAGTTGTCAGCTTTTTGTGGATCAATCTAATTGAAGGACTGTCCATCTTTACTGCCTGCCCCAGGCATACAGAATATTATATGTAAGTGATGCTCTGCACTTTCCTCCCATTTGTTTTTATAACTGTTTGCAATTTTTTACTTGTATGTCAAATATTTATCTAATTGTTTATTTTTATTCTCTGTGAGCTTTACACTTTTTGTATATTAAATCTAACAATTAAATGGTTCTGTCCTTATTGCTCTAAAACAAATTTATTGCCTGTTTAGAAGAGACAGATTGCTTGGCTGGATTAACTCTTTAGAAACCAGTGTGTGAAGGGTTAACTGTTTTGCTACCAGAGCACAGAGTGTGCGCAATTGGGTGATTAAGTCATAGGTTTGCTACAGGCCTTATACGTAGCTGGTGGCAGTTGTTGAGAGGTGTGAAGTGTGCGTCTGTGTTGGGAAGGGGCCAGCAAAATCTGTAGCCTGAAAGAGAGGTGCTTTTGAGGTTTAGGCTGGAATCCTGTGTGTTCACTTACAGTAAGCTTCCAAGTCACAAGTGCGCAGAGGGCGGTTTGTGACCGATAAAGGGGTTCAGGAGCGGTTTCCTGACAAAATAGAAGTGATATATTGTATGACGGTTGGAATATATGATCAGATATCTAATCAGGGAGTAGCTACAGGGGCTTATCCCTGACACACATCTTTAATAAAGGTGAAACTTTTCTGTAGAAAAACATAAAATTGCCAACATGTCATTTAACCCAAATATTTAAGATCATTCCAACATCAGCTAACTTCCTTCTCTCAGCTAGATTCTAGCACCTACAATCTATACTGTCATCATCCTCACCCTCATTAGTGTGTACATTATCCTCACACAATACTAATTAATCCCCGCTGGAATCCACCATTACAGACGTCTCTGTACTTTGATGTAATTACCAGTAAAGGCCTTCCTCGTGGAATTTGTAGTTTATTTTATGATAGAGTTGTCACAATCTTTGGGCAATTCTTTTAGACCAGACCAAATGTCAAAATGTTTTGCTGAATCATCGGCATAATCCTTGGGTCTCTTAGAAAGGCTTAGTTTTTACCTAGCAGCAGTAGCCTGAGAAACTGAAGGAGGGGACGCCGTCGTGTCAGGTACCACTTCAGCTGTCAACTTGCTCACCAGGAGCTCTTTGCATCTCTTGTGATCTGGGACAGTGTGAAATAAAGAGAAGACATAACTCTTAAACCTATGATCAAGCATAGTCACCATAATGCAGTGATACGATTTCCAGAAGTTGATCTCTTAGCGTAATTTCTTTGTTTCATCTCTTCCTTCAATTTTTCAAGGTGCTTTTCCAAAAGTCTAATTAAGGGAATCTCTTTGCTCACTCTAGCAGTGTCTGACTTCAGTTCACAGGAGGCTACTTCGAATCGTTTCAGCATCTTGCACAGCACGGAAAGTATTCTCCACTGCTCTGGGCTAAACTACATTCACCCTCCTTTCCCTATGTCATGGCTTGTGGAGTAAACGTGGATGGCTTTTCGCTGTTCCTTCATCCTCACAGGCATATAATGTGTGGAATTCCACCTTGTTATCACCTGTTGCTTCAGTTGGTGGCAGGGCAAAATAAATTGTTCTTGCAGCTGCTGCAATTTTCTACATGCTGTTGCAGAATGCTAAAAATGTCCCGAAATTTTTTGGGCCACAGACAGCATCTCATGCATGTTTCTGCCATTTTTTAAAAAGCTCTATACCACCAAGTTGATTGTGTGAACAAAACAGGGAATGTGATGGATTTCACCCAGATGTAATGCTCTCACAATATTGGTGGTGTTATGAGAAATGACATATCCTCAGGAGAGTCCAAATGGGAAAAGCCATGTTGCAATGACATCCCTTAGTTTTTCAAACAGGTTGTCAGTGGTATGCCTCTAAGTGACGTCGCTGATACACAGAGTGTAAATTGTAGGTGCTGGGATCTAGCTGATCTGATGCTGGAATGCTTGTTAATATTTTGGGTAGATGGACATGTTGACAATTTTATATTTTTCTAGAGTAAACTTTCACCTTTATTAGAGAGGTGTTTTTTCTTTAAAACGGTACAAGCTATTTTTATATTTTTGTTTCCCTGACTTTAAACTACTATGCACTTGAACATAGGCTTTAGCACATGACGCAAAGTGATCAGTATCATCATGACTGAGACTGGAGAGTGACATGAACAATGTGACTGAAGACTGGAGAGTGATAAGAACACTGCTACCCCTGTTTCTGTGTGACCAGTGGTACTGAGACTGGAGAGTGACAAGAACAATGTTACTGAAGACTGGAGAGTGATAAGAACACTGCTACCCCTGTTTCTGTGTGACCAGTGGTACTGAGACTGGAGAGTGACAAGAACAATGTTACTGAAGACTGGAGAGTGATAAGAACAATGTGACTGGAGACAGAAAAGAGTGACAAGGACACTGCCACCCCTCCTGTTTCTGTATGAGCTATGGCACAGTAGAATGTCACTTGAGCTTTTGAACACCGCTGTCAACCCTATAATTTCTCTTTCAGCACTGAAAACTGCCACCTCTCTTGTTTCTGTGTGAGCTATAACTCTCTAGAATGTCACTGAAGACTTTGAAGAACACTGCCACCCCTCCTTTTTTTGTTATAGCTACAATGCTGCCCAACTGCACTGCAGACCGCCAACAACCCTGCTACCCCTTCTGTGTCTCGCTGTGAAATGGCGGAGGATCTCCATGGAGGGCAGTATTTATGACAATTTATGACAATGACGTTTTGCCTCATTTTCAGTTCCGAGGGTAGCGAAAGTACCAAGCCAGCTCGGCTCAGAACTCGCCTATGTTCGGGTGGGCTCCGTTTTCTAAAAACTGAACCCGAGCATCTCTACCTAATACATCATTGCTCTGTTCTGCCATTCTTTGTAACTTGTTCATAGTCTGCAGAGTGTGTATTCTGTGAGTAGTTATTTGCTGTACCTAAACCGTACAGCGCTGTGGACCCTTTGTGATGCCTTATAAATTAAAGAAAATAATAATTTTGTTTAAAAAAACAAAACTTGTTTTCCCTAATGTTAGAAGAAGATAGTGAACTGCATTAAATATTCAACAAAATTGTATGACTTTGTTGTCACCCACAACACGTGATTGGCAAACGTTGAGGTTTACTGCTCCTTTTGCGTGTAGAACCTCCTGTACTAGACAAGAATTATTTATTGGCATTGGTAAAATCACTGGGTGGCATTGCTGAGTACACCGATATCCACAAACCAGATATTTACTGCCTCGTAATGAGTCACAGTGGATTCCCTGGAAAGAGTCAGTGACAGTAACACTGTTGTGCTGCTTTTTGCTCTCTGCAGGAGATCACTATTTTTAAGATGTGGTGAGGCAGGGAACTGCTCAGCTTGGTTAGCTACTTGGACCAAACTCAGGATGGCTGTGAGAATATTTTGAGAGTAGTTTTTGCTGGGCAGGATTTCACTGCTGTAGCTGTTTCTTTCGGAAACTAAGTGAGATTTGTACTCCTAGGCAATCATTTTCCCCACATAAAAGTGAGAGGAAAGGTAAAGGGGGAGCATAAGGGACAGCTTAGGAGACGGCTTAGTAAAAAGCAGATATAATAATAATAAAAAAAAAAAGATATATGTGTGTGTTTATGTGCATATATAGTATGTGTTTATATGTGTGTGTATATATGTGTATGGAAATATGTAATGGGAATATAAATGCCACCATATACACCCCTACTTTGACCCTTGTATGTATATGTATAATATATATACATATATGTATATACACGGATCAGCCACAACATTAAAACCACTGACCAGTGAAGTGAATAACATTGATTATCTCCTTACAATGGCGCCTGTCAAGTGTGGGATATATTAGGCAGCAAGTGAACAGTCAGTTCTTGATGTTTTTTGCATTGAAAGCAGAAAAAATTACCAAGCATAAGGCTCTGAGCGACTTTGTCAAGGGCCAAATTTAGATGGTTAGATTACTGGCTCAGAGCATTTCCAAAAGGACAGGTCTTGTGGGGTTTCCTGGTACGCAGTGATTAATACCTACCAAAAGTGGTTCAAGGAACGACCACCAGTGAAACGGTGAAAGGGTCATTGGCGCTCGAGGCTCATTGATACGCATGGGGAGTGAAGGCTAGTCCATCTGGTCCAATCCCACAGAAGAACTGCTGTAGCACAAATTGCTCAAAAAATTAAAACTGGCTAAGATAGAAAGGTGTCAGAACACACAGTACATCACAGCTTGCTCGACCCATGCTGACACCTGCCCATGCGCCTACAATGGGATCATGAGTGCCAGAACTGGACCATGGAGCAATGGAAGAAGGTGGCCTGGTCTGATGAATCACATTTAATTTTACATCATAAGAATAGCCAGGTGCGTGTGCATCATTTATCTGGGGAAGAGATAGCACCAGTATGAATCATGGGAAGAAGGTAAGCCAGCATAGGCAGTATGGTGTTCTGGTCAATGTTTTGCTGGGGATCCTTGGGTCCTGGCATTCATGTAGATGTTACTTTGATACACACCACCTATCTAAACATTGATGAAGACAAAGTACACCCCTTCATAGGAACAGCATACCCTTATGGGAGTGGCCTCTTTCAGCAGTGTTCAGGAATGGTTTGAGGAACATGACAAAGAGTTCAAGGTGTTGATTGGCCTTCAAATTCCCCAGATCTCAATCTGATCGAGCATATGTAGAGTGTGCTGGAAAAACAAGTCAGAGCCATAGAGGCCCCCTAACTTACAGGATTTAAAGGATCGGCTGCTAACATCTTGGTTCCAGATACCACAGAACACCTTCAGAGGTCTTGTAGCATCCATACCTCGATGGGTCAGAGCTGTTTTGCTGGCACAAGGGAGACCTACACAATATTAAGTAGGTGGTTTTAATGTTGTGACTGATTGGTGTATATGTGTTGTGACAAAGGGAGTGGTTTGCCACAGGCCTCTTAAAAATAAATTAGGTATTCAGCTGTCAGTCTGCAGGGCAAGGCTGCAGACATTATACATTCGTACAGCAGTGCACCTAGTTCAAAGATACATCGGTGTAAGACATATATGTGTGACAAAATTATAGTATACAGTGTGTTTTTACTTACATATTTTGAAGTGACTTAGAGGTATCTTTTTCCACAGCTAACAGCAAATGACATGGTGTGTCTGAAGCGGAAAAAATCAAGCAGAACACTTGCAGAGTACTGCTTTGTAAATGTCAGGTGGGAGTGGAAGTATTTAAGCTAGAGTTGTTCATTACTCTTTGTGACCAATGATGAACAAGTTGGCCGGTATCTAGGGAGTTGGTCTCTGTTAGGGTCTGAAGAATGTGTGTGGAACTTTGTGTTATGTGTTACATTGTCATGCTGACAATAAGAGCAAACTACAAAGCAATAAGTTGTTCGTGTGCACATCACCAGAAGCGTGCCCATGCCACAAGTGATTTCAGAAGTGAGATGCTTAGAGAAACAAGTTTCCGCTGCCAAAACTGCTTAGGCATTAACATGGAGGAAGTTTTGAGAACCCTCGTAAATGTGTCCACTGTACAGCAAGAGTAGCAAGCTTAGGTGCTACAAGTTACAGAGGCACAGGAGTAAAATATCAGGCTCATACGAGGGCTGGGTACATTTAAGCGATGCTGACACCGCCGATATAGTAAATGCCTACAAAATAATAGCGAATGTAATAAACCTGATAAATAAAAAATTCAGACTTAACTTAAAAATTACAAAGTACATCGCTGACATATACTATACACGACTGCTATATTTATCGATTGAAGGAAATGCCGGGACTTGGTATTTACGCCACCTATGTGCGTGACAGTGACATTTCCAGAATTAAAGCCACAATACCATCAGTCACTGCATTTAGGATGTAATTAAAATCCACATTTATGATTTCCAATGTAATAACCCTATTCCTATCCCTATCTCTATCCCTAACTCTAACCTTTAAGTTAGATGGAGAATAGTTAAGTCAATTGTTATTACACATTCATGTCCTGAAAGTATTTGAGTTGCACAATTTAAATTAAATACTTAAATACAGTTGTATTGAACGTACTTGAATAGAGTAAATCATTCAAATATACTCCTTTCCAAATTAAGTAAAAAATTCGGAAATTGACATTAACAGGGAGAACTTCCAACATACTTGGTAATTATAATATGCTCCACCAAGAGTAGAAATCGATTAATCCTGCCAGTTAGGCTTCTCCTTGGAACCATAATAACTGAGTTGTGCTCTCCTTGACTCAACTCTACTGCAGATACACAGTAATATAATGTCTCTCCTCAATCTTTACTTTCTACCTTGAGTGATGTTTCAACACTTGTATAGTTATTTGATTAAATAATGATCAACTGTCACAAATCATACTGGGAAAGTGGACGTACACATGTAACAGTTTACGCTACTGAACAAAGAGGCATAGAGTTTAACATGCCCTTAGTGTTCAACAGGGACCCCCGCAAGGAGGTTTGGTCTTGGCTGCATTGGACATGCATGTCGCGGGCCTCAGAATCAGCTGCTAGTGAGGTATCTATAGTCACAGACCGTGCGCAGTGGACTAGCCGGGTCAGTCACAGGAAATCCAAGCAAAATCCAAGCGAAGCCAGAAAAGTGAAGCAGAAGAGTAGTCAGGGTAGATGATGTCAAGTCAGGAATCCAAATAGAAACAGAATCGAGAATCTGAAGAATAGTCAGGGTAGCCAATGTCACAACAGGAATCCAAAAGGAATCAGAAGGTAAAGAATGGTCAGGAATAAGCAAGTTGAAGACCAACATAAAGGAATTAAACCGAAGGTATAGTACATACTTATGGCGCTACAAGTGGAAGCATGCTATTGTGTACATGTGCATGCTGCCACTTGTAGTACCACAAGTATGCACTTTAAATGATATACCCATCTGGAAATATTAAGTATTTCCACATTACAAAAATAATATTATTGGCCCACTGGTAATGAAATAGTGTGCCACTATAATATAATAAAATAAAATAACAATTCCCTTAAATATAATCAGTAATAAAATTTGGCCCACTAACTTATTCATAAAATAAATTGGCTCCCTAAGATAATTAATAATAGTTTTGGCTCCTCGAAACAAGAAATCATGATTAACCTCATAATTAAAATTTGTATTGTGCTTCCTGTTTTGTGCAGAATAGCTCTAACAGCATGCTTTTTTTTTCTCTCGAATGTCGGGTGAGTTTCTGTTGAATCTTGGGCCTGTTTCTGTTGAATCTCTAGTGAGTTTGACTGAACTGCTGGCAGGATAGGTGTTTTAAAATTGACATACATCACTGGCGTTTAGAGTTTGGAATGTCAAAATCGCAGGTTAATATATATTGGGGTGCATAAAATCGCTAGTGATCTCGAGCGATTTGCAGCGATTACTGCTGGCAGCATGATCCAATACCCTGGCACAAGATCAGATAGGTATATACTTTGAACAGCCAGGGCCGTCTCTTCCATTGGGCACGATGGGCAGGTGCCCGGGGGCCATGCAGGCAAGGGGGCCCGTCCGAATCCTAAAAAAAAAAAAGTTTTTTTTAAATTTTTTTAATACTTACCTTGCGGTCACATCAGCGGTGATCCGGCTCCCTCCCTGGTCCCCTCTTCCGTGCTGTGCTCGCAGTGAATGCTGGGCGTGATGTCACGCCCAGCATTCACTGCAACAACAGCATGGAAGAGGGCAGAAGAGACTCAGCGGCGCGGAAAAAAGAAGAGGGTCGGACTTAAGGTAAGTTAAGGGGGCCCCTATATATATATATATATATATATATATATATATATATATATATATATATATATGTAAAAAAAAAAGTGATTATATATAATCACATTTTTTTTTACATACATATATATTTTTTTTACACACACACACTATTTTTATATATATATATATATATATATATATATATATATATATATATATATATATACATATATATATATATATTTTTTTTTTAGGGGCCCGGTACACTGCATTGCCCAGGGGCCCATTAAGTAGTTAAGGTGGCCCTGTGAACAGCAACTAAAATATATCTAATTAACTAATCTTCTAGATATATGATTATATGTAAATAACACTAGGATTAGTTACCTTACAGTGTTTGGTCTCAAAAAAAGTAATTGCATGTGTTAATTTATGGAGCTGATGCCTTTGTACCACAATGTAAGACTGCATGAATTTATGTATCCCTACTTATAAATAGTGTTTATTTTCCATGTAAACCCATCATCACCTTATTTCACAGTCTCCCAGTCTCTACATATTCTGCAAACAAAGAACAATTGTAGGATCTGGCATAAACACCAAGCCACCACATATAAGTCAGGTTTGTCTGATCTGTCTGTTTGATCCTCAGGTTTAGAGAATTCTATCAGACTTAATTAGTTTTCTGGGATGATAGCAACAAAAGGTAGAAGGCGATCAATATCCTCTAGAACATATATTTATTTGGAATGGGTTATTCTGGTCCATGCAGACGGCAAATTGCATCCAGTTTGATCTAAATCAACCACTCTGGCTTTCAGAATCATAGATTGTATGGACAACTTTCGATAATTTTCTTATCTTCAAAGTTCTCCACCAATTTTCTTCCTATTGCCTGTCCTTTTGTCTTGTAGCATACATTTTTCAATCCATTTATACATGTTGTACCCTTTCCACTGCTACTTCCAGTTACTGCCTTAATTTCTCTTTTCTAACTGAACATTTCAATTCTTATATTGGTAAGTCATGAACTAGCACAGGCACACACGGTGGCTAAGTGGTTAGCACTTCTGCCTCACAGCGTTGGAGTCATGAGTTCAATTCCCGACCATGGCCTTAACTGTGTGGAGTTTGTATGTTCTCCCTGTGTTTGTGTGGGGTTTCCTCCAGGTGCTCTGGTTTTCTCCCACTCTCCAAAAACATACTAGTAGGTTAATTGGCTGCTATCATAATTGACCATAGTCTCTCTCTCTCTCGGTCTGTGTGTGTCTATATATGTTAGGGAATTTAGACTGTAAGCTCCAATGGGGCAGGGACTGATTGAATGAGTTCTCTGTACAGCGCTGCAGAATCAGTGGCGCTATCTAAATAAATGGTGATGATGATGAACTATTCTTGTATATACCTATAATTCTTATATAAACTGAAATGATATTTGTTAGTGGCACTAATATTATTTTACATTGTTCTACATGGTGGTATATAATTTATGCTATTCACAAATAGTCATACTTCTATGGATATTCCTTAACATGTACGATTGCCTTATTTAGAGTGCAGATTATGCAACAATATGCACCAGTTGTGTGTCTGCTGTTACACACCTCTCACAGTGTCTTCACACCAGAATAAGTCCTGCTGGTGACAATGAAGCCAAGCACTGGCTGTTACAGCCATAGTCTTTTCTCTAAAATGATAATAGAAGGTTGCTGATGGCTTTGAATGGGACAATTTAGTGTTTGGGTAAAACAGACACCTAGCATATTTATATGAGTTTTATCAACATTTTTTCCTCAAGTTCACATTAGTGATTTGTAACTGCCATTCTTATCTATTATATGTATTTATACCTCTGCAGGGGGAGGGGATGCGTTGCATAAAAATCCATAATCATATTAATTGCCGGTGTCATATATTGATTTTTTCCTGAAGATAGGACGTTCTGGAATCTGGGGTCATAAAGCTGTGAAATTTTGAAGTTGAGCACAGCAGCAAAGTGCAAACAATTTTATTCCAAGCCGGCCTATTCCTACTGTAGTCACAAACAAGATATAAATGTACTATCATGACATTATATTTTAGCTTATGAAGTTGTAGTGGCTAGTGACTTTCTGGATCCTTTGTGGTGTGTGGTTGTATTTAGGATATTCCTCACATCAGCTGTCCTTGATGGACTCTGTCTCTACCTGTCAGCACCTTGCGTACAAGAAAAGACTTCTTTGTGTACTCGCTTCAGGATCTGGGCTGCCACCAGCTTGTTATGTTTCAAATTAACATCCATCGACGTTTCAGCTGGTTTCCTCTTTGAGAAGGAAAACTGTGTTCTTCTAGTATTCTCCAATTGCAGTGCACCATGGGAGGCTGTTGGTCTATGCAAATGCTGGTGCCTCAGTGTGAGCTTGTGGTTTTCCTCCCATCCTGCTCTGCAGATGGAAGAACGAGTGTGCCTGCTGCCACTGGCGCGTATACGAAACCTCAGAAACGTGGATTGGTGCCAGGATAGCTCAGAAAAGGAACATGGTTGTAAACATAGGACAGCACATGGTTCCTGACTTAGAATGACAGTGAAAATCATCTGCCTCTTCCTCACCATGTTATATTTCATCCGCAAACCTCACTTGTTTTGTATAACACATTCCTACAAGTGGAAGAGGCTAACCAGAGAGCCAATAGTTTAATTCTTCAATTTATACATCTTCTTTTCTTTAGTTTCTTAAAACATGCAAAAACCATATAATTTAAAAAGAAGTAATATAACTACAATAAAAGTAAAACATTTCCCAATATTCTTTAGCTCTTTTCTCATTTTTTACTATACACTTGAAACTACTATTTACTAAAGGTTAATATTAAAGAGGGCTGTTTATAAAAGAAAAATATACAGAAATTGGACAGACTGAATTCTACCCAACAATGTTACATTTATAAACATGTTGTGCTGCTTCAATAAACATGTCACAGCAAAAGGAAACAGCCGTAAAAATACCTGATGCCTTCAACTGCAATAACCCTTTTCTCTAAGGGGAAATGCAAATCTCCCCTTAGGGAGGGATACTTAATGTCCCTTATTAACCTTGTATGGCTCCTACATTAAACAAGATATATTAGATGGGGCTTTCTGGAATTTATTCAAAGATAAAAGAGGTGAAGCTAGAATTTTCCTGCACTACTCTCCCTCACCACATCATTTTGTCAGATAGATATTCTTTATTTGTATTGGTTGGTCCCCCAGCTTCCCTTACTACTGTAAGAGGTGTTACCCAGGAAGTGCCCTTTCAGTCATATGAAAGAAGGTTGGTTTATTTATACACTGGACCTTGAGGGTGATTTTCCATTAAATACTAAGTTCTTTTAAACCACATCTGGATTATCCAGGAATAGCCCCACCTGTCCTATGATCCACACTGCCCAGTTCATATAATGTACACAGTAGTGCCCCAATTCATATTATGGCACACAGTAGTGCCCCAAGTTCATAATATGCCCAGTAATACCCCCAATACCACCAATTTCATGCATACATGCAATTTACCACTAAAAACATATGTTAATACACACCAGGGTCCAGACGTTTCCAGTGCAGTAGGTACTACTGTGCATGTTCTCTCTAACGTGCTGTCTCCAGCTATGTGTGCCAGGCACGCTAGTGAGAACATCTGACAGTGAGAGGACTCCACACAGATGACAATACCAGTGCACCCCAGCCCATACAGCACAACACTCCCCCCCACCCCACAGGTGGAAAAATTGCTGTTGTCTTCCAAGAATTAAAGAGTTCCCCAAAAAGAGGGCTCCAGTGTGGGCCCTGGCACCGAGGCATGCCTGGCCCTGGTTTTAATTACCCGTAGCACTCTTTTGGTGCCGCTGTGTATAGTATGTATATTCAACTGTTAATAAGCATATACTGTCATTGCTGTCAACTGTCCTTGCTGCTGCCATGTCGATTGGATGATCTCCGCTGCCTCCTTGGTGACAACAGCTGCCACCAAACCTGAGGAACAACTGCCCTGGCCAGAGCCGTAACTTAGAATTCTAGCGCCTGGGGCGAGAAAGACAAATGCCGCCCCCCTAGCCCTCAATTTTAACCAAATTAACCTAAAATATTCCTAAATTGCGCCCCTCTTTAGCGTTGCACCCTGGGCGGTCGCCCCTGTTGCACAGCCCTAGTTACGGCCCTGGCCTTGGCTCTTATTCCATCAGCGAGCCAAAACACAGGCAGTTACTTCAAATGGACAGATAATCTCAAGAGTGCCTGTGCAGCATGAAAGCGAAATCCTCCTCTAGAACCAGCA
The DNA here is from genome assembly GCF_038048845.1 of Mixophyes fleayi. Lineage (NCBI taxonomy): Eukaryota > Metazoa > Chordata > Amphibia > Anura > Limnodynastidae > Mixophyes > Mixophyes fleayi. Next base: position 73,978,756 of record NC_134407.1, on the reverse strand, counting down.
GAGGAAGGACGACAAGTTATGATTCATTTTGAAAGACAGTTATGATTGTTGTAAGTTTTCTAGTCATTGGTTTATGTTTCATTTTTCTGACTTCTGCTATCTCCTCATTCCAACCTTACTATACCACTGGTAGCTGCACAGTTGTCAATGCTTTAATTTTGGAGGCTGATAATGTTGCTTCCTAACAATAGCACACCTGTACTTAAGTTTCAAAAACTGTTTGACCACCAGAAGTCACTGTGCTTTTTGTATCCTCTCCCATAGCTTTTGAGTGGTCTTCTCAATAGGAGGAAACTACAGTAGCATAGATTTAAATGTGAATGGTATAACAAGCATTAAGAGTTTGAAGATTCGACTTTATTGGAGAGACATGAAGTATTTTAATATGTAAGGGGATACCATAGGAATGGTGGAATTTTGACTCTCTGGATACGGCTAAAAGTGGTTTCTTTTGGCAAAAGGAGTAGTGAAAAAGAAAATGGTAAGAGTATTAGGTGTTATGGAGTAACAATTGGAAAAGTGTTGAAAATGGATGAAGAACAAGGTTAAATTGGATGAGTTTGTAAAAATTGTTTGGCTCTGAGATTGGGAGATTAAGTTGTTTATATGGAGAGATAATAACAACTATATGGAGTAAGAATTTGTAAAGACTTTGTGGGCATATTCAATTAAGTGCGAAGTGCCTCTGGAATGGGCCAAAAGGCAATCCATGTTACCGCAACATTGTGGATTTCCCTTCACCCCCCATAGGGTTGAGAAGGGAAATCTGCTGTGTTACAGTACCGTATTAACATAAAAAATGCACAGCCACGATGTCCGTGGCTAATTGAATATGCCTCTTGGAGGCAAATACATATTACAGTAGAGGACTCAATAAGACTTTATAGCTCTTAAGCTTTTCTACCTTTATTGCCATTAACTCTTACTTTTGGATCTATTGTTCACTTGCTGACCTTGCATAACATTCTCTGAAGAGTGTTCCAGTGTCTTGGCGGTCAAAGACTACAGAAGGAAAAATTGACTGTTCTAGAAGCAACACTACTGCCAGGTGAGAAATGTGAGAGTCAGCATTATGTTTCCTCTTTAAAAGTGAAATACAAATGTTGATGGGAAGCAAAATAGCAGCTAATGTGTTGGGGGAACCTTGAGTCATTTAGGGGTATGGCTGGCAACAGAGGAAGCTTTGCCTTCCTTCCATCTGAGTAACCTCTTCTGTTAGCTATGTACTCAGTGTCAGACTGGGGCATGAGGGGCCCACCGGGGGACTGCAACAGTAGGGGCCCACCAGAGGGGGTGTGGCCAACCACCATAGAGGCGAGACCAGATACTAGAGAGGGAGTGGTCAGCCCATGAATGATATGGCTAGTGGCATAGTGTAGTACATAAAGAAATGCAGTGTATATAAAGAGTGCATAATCTAGGCTCCACCCCTAAGATCGAGACAAAGTCTTGCCCTACTAGAATCAGAGCAGATGACAGACTGTGCTGCTTTCTCCTCCCTGTTCTTGCAGCATTCACTACGTTCAGGGGTTGGCTAAAATCTAGTCAAGCCCAGGAGTGCCAGTTGTGCATTTAGACGTTCATGTTATGCCAAACAGTAGTGCCCCAGTTAAAATTATGCCACATTGTTCAATTTATGACACAATTCATATGCCACACAGCATATGCCACACAGTAATGCCCCCACACAATATTATGCCACACAGTAGTGCCTCAGTTCAATTTATGCCACAATGCATATTATGCCACACAGTAATGCCCCCAAATCATATTATGCCACACAGTAATGCCCCCAAATCATAATGCCACACTGTAGTGCCCCCAAATCATATTATGCCACACAGTAGTACCTAAGTTTAATTTATGCCATAATGCATATTATTCCACAGAGTAGTGCCCCCAAACAATATTATCCCACAGAGTACTGCCCCCAAACAATACTGTCCTACAGAATACTGCCCCCAAACAATATTATCCTACAAAGCACTGACACCAAATCATATAAGGCCAGATTACTGCCCCAAACAATATTATGCCACAGAGTACTGCCCCCAAATAATATTTTGCCAAGAACATGCTACCCACCCAGGTAAAAAGGGAACATTGTCAAGTTTAAAAAAAAAAAGCAAATTAAAGAACTTACAATGAAATAAAGTAAACATGATTTACCTCTGCTTCATCTCCTCATTGTGGTCGACTCTGCAGGCTGCAACGTCATGATGTGTGCGACTCTTAAAGGTGCAGGTGACTCGCCCTTTGCAAATTATTGGCTCGGGTGGGCCCCACCTACATAGAAATGGACAGGGGCAGATTGTGAACTTAAACTGGACCTGGAAAAAAGTCTGAAAGTGGCCTCATGTAGGTGGGGCCAAATAAATGGTAGTCGGAGTCCTGTATGTGAGTGTGTGCGTCTGCTGTATGTACCTGAGTATGTGTGTCCTGTTCTTGTCGCTTTCCCGACCTGTGGCTGCTGGTGTCTTTAGCTCAGTTGCTGCTTGTCTGGATCCTGGAATATTGGGAGTCCTATCTCAAAAAAAAATGGGTACATGAAATTTAGAAAACTCCAACCAGCCCCGGCGTTAAATCAATAGTACACACATTTAATAATTATATAATAATTTAATAACATTTAATAATTAGGCCTCCCTCCAGCCCGAACATTAAAATAATAATATTCACTTTAATAAATAGATCTATTTCCCTCCAACCAGGCCCGACATGAAATTAATAGTATCCGCAATTAATAAATAAATCTATTTCCCTACCGCCAAACAGGCCTACCAATAAATAGCATTTAAGTTTAATAAATATAACCATTTCCCACAACCATACCTGGCATTAAATAATTCACATTTAATAAATAGCTCTCCTGCCCAAACTCAGCCCCATATTCAATTAATAGCCCCAAACCAACCCAGCATTAAATTAAAGGTCCTGCCACCTCATCTTAAATTAATAGGCCTCACTATTAAATTAAATTGCCCCAACATCACCCCACAAATAAAATAGCACACATTAGCCACCACCTACCTCACAACCACATTACATTACCACAAGCACCCCTGCCCTCACCCTTATTTTACTTATAATAAGCTCCCCCGTCCTCACCCTCCATTTCACTTATAATAAGCCCCCTGCCCATTTCACTTATAACAAGCCCCCCTGCCTTCACCCCATTGCACTTATAAAAAGCCCCCCTGCTCTCACACCCCATTTCACTTATAATAAGCCCCCCCTGTTCTCACCCCATTTCACTTATAATAAGCCCCCTTGCTCTCACCCCCATTTCACTTGTAATAAGTCAACCTGCTCTCAGCCCAGTTTCACTTTAACAAGCCCTCCTGTCCTCATCCCAATTACCATGCCACAAGCCCCATTGCCCACACACACCATTACCATAAAAACACACACACACATACACTACCATAACACACACACATTAACATTACAGACAGAAAACACACAACACCCTTACTTACGTTGTTTCAGGCGCGCTTCCTGCACTGCACACATGGGACGCACCTGTCACATGGTGCACGTCCCATGTGACACCTGAGAATCATGGGATGGGATAGGTTGCGCACGGGGGGGGGATAAAGGATCCGCGGTCACAAGTAGCCACGGTCACAAGAAAGAAATTGTCCACCACTCGCCTGCTGGCCCCCCTGGTCGGGGGGGGGAGGATCCATCTCTCTTCCAAAGGGTATGTGGTCCTAAAGCATCGGGGCCCACCGGGGATTCTTCCAGTATCCCGGTGGGCCAGTCCGAAGCTGTATGTACTGTAGGATTTTGTCATGGTTAGGCAACAAACATATTCAAAAATAGTGATTTAAACCACATTCTATTCCACTATTCCCCCAATACTTATACTTCCCTGTCCTACAAGTTCCTAGGAGATTATTTAATAAATTAACTGTAAAATTATGGCATAAAAGGGAAAAAAATGAATATAGAACTGTAATATCTACTGTTGTCTGGTTGCTGGAAGAATAATGGTTGTAGACCAGAAATACTCTTAAAACATCCCTATAGAGGAAGAGATAAAGTAACATTGCCACATCTATTAAACATTTGTAGGGCAGTAAAACTATCCATTACTGGTGGACAGAATCTTGACTAGATTGAGTCACTCTTGGGTCTTTGTCTGTGATTCTCAGGACCCAAAGGGCTTAAACTTTTAGACTAGCAAGGAAGATGAAAATCAAACCAAAACAGCTGTTTTCCCGGTTTTAATTTAGCAATGTCAGAGCAAGGTGTACACCAGGGACCGCTTTGCTCATAAGAAATTTAGAAAACTATGTTCTTCGGGTTTATTTTGCAGGTTTCTGACAGTTTGGCTGGAACCAAGAAAATGCAATGTTCAGACTAACTTCTCATATGTCTCAGACATACTTGGGATAAGAGAAGTAGCCAATGTTTAAAAAAGAGCAAAGTCAGGGTAGTGCAAGATAGACTTGTTCTTATATGTAGGAATCTATTTATAGTTACCTGCAATTACTACCTCTTGGGTGTCATTTGCTGAAGTTAAAATTAATCTATTTGCATTTAAGGGGATACATAAACTAATCTATTTGTTTTTACAGTGTTTTTTAAAGTTGTCCTTTTGGCCGAGAAGCTTACCCCCTCAATTTTGTGGTGTAGTTTAAAACATTAACTGCATCTCTGTTTCTCTCAAGATATCAAATAGCTATATTTGTAAAGGTTATGCAGAAAGTTCTTCACCAGTGAACTGATTAAAGGAGAGGGCTCCATTGGTAAGTCTACAGACCCAAAATAATCACATTAAGACATTTGCTTTAAACTCCATTAACATTGACAGTGTCGCCTTCTTTTGACTTTCGCAATAACTGTATCCTTGGTGTATCGCAGGCAAGGAATTTTAGCTTAAGCTCAATTTGATAGGACAATTGCCTGAAAAACTTTATGTACAGCACAACAAGAAATTGTATAGAATAAGTGTGAAAAAGTTTGTATTTTTTTAGCCGTGAATTAAGTAAGCAAAAGTTAGTTGTGATCATTTATTAAGCACCCTATTAGTACATATACTCTATTTTGACTGAAGCAAAATATTTTCCATGATTCAGGACTCTAGCTGTATTGCTACAGTACTTTGCTTGTAAACATAACACACTTGTATGTTTGGGCTTGTGTAGCATGACTGGCAGATGAAAGTCCACATACTTTGCAGTATCTCATATATGACTTGAAAACGTATGATAAAACTAGAGTCCTGGGGCCTGATTCATTATTTATCTTAACTTAAGAAACTTCTTTTTTCAGTCTCCTGGACAAAACCATGTTACAATGCAAGGGGTGCAAATTAGTATTCTGTTTTGCACATAAGTTAAATACTGACTGTTTTTTCATGTAGCACACAAATATCAACTTTAAATTTCAGTGTACAAATAAGCTATCAAGTATTTGTGTGCTACATGAAAAAACAGTCAATATTTAACTTATGTGCAAAACAGAATACTAATTTGCACCCCTTGCATTGTAACATGGTTTTGTCCAGGAGACTGAAATAAGAAGTTTCTTAAGTTAAGATAAATAATGAATCAGGCCCCTGGTTAGGAAATAGGGTTGAGGTTCTTGCTTGGTTAGAGTTAATTCTAACTCTAATTCTAAATTTAAGTTTGAAATAAGTTTATACTTTTGGCTATCACTTAGGATAATTTTAGGGTTTAGGAACAGTTTACTTTTATAAAACTTGATGTAGAAATCTAAGCAAGACAAAGAAGAGCCCCTCTTATCTTAAATAATGGGCCTTGTTTACTAGCATACTGATAAATGATATTTTAAAGCAGGCCTGTCCAACCTGCGGCCCTCCAGGTGTTGTGAAACTACAAGCCCCAGCATGCTTTGCCAGTAGACAACATGTTATTAGCTAGAAGGGCATGCTGGGACTTGTAGTTTCACAACATCTGGAGGGCCGCAGGTTGGACAGGCCTGTTTTAAAGCCTTCCCCATATAATGGTGATTTCCTCTTTTGCTCATTCACAATGGTAGTTACCCAAACAACTAAAAGCCCTGCAATAAGTAGGTATTGTAGGTGAGTTTATGAAGTGAACATTTAAGGGAAAGGATATTAAGGTTATGAAAGACCCCTAGTAACCAGAAAAAATGTAACCCCCCTGGTAGGTTTTCTGAGAATGCCAATACCAGATTTTAACAATCAAGAAAGACAGGGGGACAAATACACATTTTGGGAGCACATTAGATTAGGCAACTTAATGAATAGGGATAAAATCAGCATCAGAGGTCACGGTCAAGCCAAATCAGACACCAGTATACTGAGAACAGCAGAGAGAAGGTGCAGGAGCAATTAAAACTGCTGTGAACAACTGTGATAGGAAGCACTTTAAATAGGTCAGGAACTTCATTAATAGGGATAAGGTACTGCCAAGTATTTAAGAGCACATTCTAAGTCCAAGTCTGAAAGAGGAGCTAGAAAGTCAAGACCAGGGTCCATGACATGTCTTCCAGACAGAAAGAGGGATAATATTGCTTAATTTAATTATACAACTTGCGCTATACTATAGCGATATCAGCTGAGTTTTCTTGATTTTCCATTTAACACTGGCAGTGTTTGTTGTGTTGCTATGCTGGGGGCATTATAGTAAAGACTAAAAAATGAATTAATTGACCAAACTCTGTAATCTAGTAAAGATCAATTTTTCTTCAAATTAAGCAAATTGTGGGGATTTTCATTAATTAAAAAAAGATATTACCAGTTACTTTTTTAGAAAAAATATATCTCTCAGCTTTCATCTTCAATGATCAATTAATTTCTGTGGGGTTTCAGAGGTCAAATAGTAAGGGTTCAAATTAAACAAAATACTCTCCAAAAGCCCTCGTTAGCCAATTTATTATAGAATAAAATCTCTCTCTCCTTTGTCACACTATGGGAAATTTTAATCCGCTGAATTTTTTTTAAATAGCAAACAATTCTAACTGCTCTCTACTAGCCTGACACTGATTGAATGTGTTCTGATCGAACCTGGAATATCAATAGCTGCTCATCGCAATTTTTTTTTTACATGTGACAGACTATTTTAGAATTAAGAAAATGTCTCTCTAGTATTCTCAGCAGTAGTCAATCTCAACTACTGCCACAAGGCAGTAGTTGAGATAACTATTAAAGAGAATCAGACCCTATCTTATAACTAATAGCCTGGATTGGTCTTTGGGAAATATCCAAGTCTACACTGGCCACTCTCTTTATCATTTTAGTTAGCAGGAACTGAACTTGACAAGCTAGGTTTGGTGTCACTGGTAGACATTGACAGCCTAGTCAGGCCAGTTACATCTATCTCAGATCCCCAATGGAGGCACCTTCAGGAAAAACAAAACTATGTCTACATTCCATGAATAGGCTACAGTAAATATGTCTCTACATATATTTATGGGAACAGAACATACCCTCTAAGGACATTTGGACCCAAAATCTAGCAAATCACAGTGCTCACTCTTTTTCTTAAGAGGTTAAATCCCAATTTGTGTAAATGAACTCTTCTCAGAAAATGTATAATGATCCAAAGCTATAAATCCATTCTCTGTGTCCTCTGAATTTTAGTTTTTTTTAATATTGGTAACCATATATGAGCAAATCCCGTAATTCGTAACCACACTAACCAACATTTAATTACAATAAACAGTCTAATAATAGATGTGAAATAAATGGATGGAAAGCTCTGCATTATTACAGATATTAAGGTCATAAAACTTGTCCACCTCTCGCTAACCACTAGCCCAGAGTTGCCCATTTATGTTCTCCCTCTTATATTTAGAGAACATTTAAAAAAGCTGCTTTGGAATATTTCTCTTCTGAGTCATGTGCTGGCCTTTCACAGAGGCTGCTCTTACCAGCACTCCTGTAAGCACTAATAATTGTACTGGAACACACCAAACCCAGCCTTGCATTCATAATTGCTGTAGCTTCATTTTAACGACTAACCATGAAGCCTGCTATATAATGTAGAATTAAAATACTTGAGACCAGTAATACTTTGTGAGTGTTATATGTGAAAAAACTTTGTTGACTGCTGTATAAACAATCGAGGAAATCTAGAAAGTTATTATCCATTCTATATTATACTATCATCTTTAATAATTGAGACAAGTTGAGAATAGCATGGCAATAATACAGGGACGCATAATTAAATAGAAGGTGTGAAGGCCCTGATCCATGGAGCTTACAATCTATAGGAGATACAGGGTTGATACTCAAAGCATAAGTGCTTGTTTTATATAGTTGCATACTCAGCTGCTCTGCTGAGGTTTTGCAATGTAGTACATTCTGGCACAGATCAAGGAGATGGAGACATTCAGGACATCTGTATCAAAAGGATATAAGATCTTCAACAATATAATTCCCCAATAATCATCACCATCATCACTTGCAGAACTTGGAATCCAGACAGTTTAAGAATGCTTAATTGTGCTGTAATATGTTTGAGTAAAGTAACTGCATTTTATTTATTGGGAAGCAGTCCATAAAGCTCCATTGGCAGCTCTCTAATGTTCCGTGTCTAGCCTCTTAAAAACAATTTGATGCCAGCATCTATAACAACTTTGATTTTGTGCGGCCGTAAGATCATCATCATCAACATCATCATTTATTTATATAGCGCCACTAATTCCACAGGGCTGTACAGAGAACTCACTCACATCAGTGCTGCTCCATTGGAGCTTACAGTCTGAATTCTCTAACATACACATAGACTGCATGAGACTAAGGTCAATTTTTATCAGCCAATTAAACTATTAGTATGTTATTGGAGTGTGGGAGGAAACCGAAGCGCCTGGAGGAAACCCACGCAAACACTGGGAGAACATACAAAGTCCATACAGATAAGGCCGTGGTCGGGAATTGAACTCATGACCCCAGTGCTGTGAGGCAGAAGTGCTAGCCACTGAGCCACCATGCTGCCCCCAAGATGGTGCTCATGGTTCAATCCTCTTGTTCTGTAAGCAGGTGTACTACCCCAGGAGGCTCCTATGAAAGGGTGGCCATGCCTGTCCTAGAATGGTGACTCTGAAGTTGCTGCTAAATGCTCCCTAGTTGTCTGATAGTCACAAATTGAGTTTGGGCACTAGATGGATGCTTCTGTTGGTTTGCCGCTAATGCAGGACTAACTGTTCTTGACACCCTAGGTTTGGGGGATTGGGAGTGCTCCCGTTTCCCACCACGACTATATGACTAATAAATACCATGCATAGTGACAGGAATTGTTGATTTACAAAATAGCTTTGATGATACAAGTGGATTTAATAAGCACAGTTATATATCCAATGCTTTGTAACATTTCATTCACAAAAATAACTGAACAGAAAATGTAAAGTACTTTCAGGCACAGTCACCAGAGGATTCTGGGGGAAAGACCGGAGGCCCAGTATGTAAATTGAAGTAGCAGTCCAAGTTTTCCAGAGCAAAAATACAAGTAATGTCCACTAACACATCAATGTTTCTGCAGATTACAATATAAATAGCACTCTACTTTATCTGGAAACAGTAATGAAGTCACAGTATTTCTTAGCATACACGACCTAAATCATTAAGGAGAGCAAAGCATAAAAAAGGAGCAACTTTACACCTTGGCAAAACCATGTTGCTTTGGAGGGGGAAGTGAATTTAAAATGTGGGGACAGATTCATAGTTGGCATAGGGCATGTCCTAGATCAACTTTAAATTTCAGTTTAAAAAAAGCAATTATGTATTTGTGTGCTACATTGAACAACAGCCAGCATTTTCCTTATGTGCAAAATAATAAACTAATTTACAAACCTTTCATTGTAACATGGTTTGTCCAGGAGCAAACTTACTCCTTGTTTTGCTTTGCTCTCCTTAATGACTCAGGTCCATAATCTCCAACCAGAGAATAGCACCAGATCAACTGCAATGTCCGCAGAGTCAAAGAGAAACTTGCTTCAATATCAGACACAGTTTCAAGTAGAGATGCTCACCGTGTTTTTTTTTTTTTTTTTTGTTTTGGATCTGGATTACCTTCGTGTTTTGGTTCGCAAAACCGCCCTTGCGTGTTTTGGTTTTGGTTTTGTTTGGTTTTGTTTTGCTATTTTGATTAAAAATCAATGTTTTTGGGCATAAAATAACCTAATTTAGTGCTCCACCTGTTTCTTGGATAAGCAAGGTAATTCTAAAGCTAATAAATTAGGAAGAAAACAGTTTAATCCCTGGTAGGCCGTCCTTAATTATCCACACAAACCTGGTTCTCTTTCTCTTCATCTTTGCCTATTGGCAATACAGCCATCGTCTTTGGGTGTATATTACACCCTCCACTTGTAGTTGAATAGAAAAAAAGCAGCCTGCATAGACTGTGGAATTAGAAAGTAAAAATAAATGGACCACGGTAGTTTGGTGACTATCTATGCCCCCCCCCCCCACCCTCCACCCTCCACTTGTAGTTGAATAGAAAAAAAGCAGCCCGCATAGACTGTGGAATTAGAAAGTAAAAATAAATGGACCACGGCAGTTTGGTGGATATCTATGCCCCCCCCCCCCCGCCCTCCACTTGTAGTTGAATAGAAAAAAAGCAGCCTGCATAGACTGTGGAATTAGAAAGTAAAAATAAATGGACGAAGGTAGTTTGGTATCTGTCTGCATCAGACCCCCTCTCCACTAGGAGTAAAATAGTAAACTATTCAGCCGTTATAGAGTCTAGAATATAAATATAAATGGAGAAAGGCAATTTGGTATCTGTCTGCATCATAATTATTAACATCATCATTAGTGCCCTCATCGCCTACACAAATCTCCCCCTCATCCTCTTCTAATTCAAAAGTGGCATCCTCACTTGGTGTATCACCGACTACACTCGGGCTGTTAAGGCACACATCAGCAGAACTGCTGAAAGGACCCTTCTTTATGGGTACTAACAGAATGCTCACGATTAGACATACCACTGGTGGATGGACTCTCCCCAGGGATTGGTGTCATTTCTGATTCAGAGCATACATTATCCTCTAATGTCTTACTGTTTTCTTGCAGCTCGGCTTTCACGCGTAACAGTAGTTGTGCACCACTTTTAGACTCAAAATTACTTGGTTTTGCTTTGTCACGAGTGTCCGTACAAGAAAAAGGCTCATTAATTTTCTTTGATCTGCCACTAATAGAGAAAGGCCAAGGCCTCATTCTTTCTTTGCCACTGCGTGTGTAGAATGGCATGTTGGCAATTTTTTTTTTATCGGCAGTTAACTTTTCCTCAGTTACACTTCTTTTGCGCTTCAACACGGTAATTTTTTTTTTGGTGTGTGTGTTTTTTTGACTGATTTCAAAAGACTGTGTAGTTTGACATCACCTTTCCCAGATGACGTACTGGGAACACTACCATCAGGACTGGTGACAGAACCTGGTTGCTGATTCTGCTCATATGTGGACTCCTTAGAATCCATTATGAGCCCAACGCACTTGTAGTGCTACAAATTATTTTAGATACTGCTGACAAATATGACTTTTGACAGCCAGAAATATTAATGCAAAAGAATGGGGTACACCCCCAAAAGCACTTGGGAGTGCTAAATATTATATTTTAAGTCTGCTGACAAATAGTACTTTTGACAGCCAGAAATATTAATGCAAAAGAATGGGGGACACTCCAAAAGCACTTGGGAGTGCTAAATATTATATTTTAAGACTGCTGACAAACAGGACTTTTGACAGCCAGAAATATTAATGCAAAAAAATGGGGGACACCCCAAAAGCACTTGGGAGTGCTAAAAATTATTTTTCAGATTGCTGACAAACAGGACTTTTGACAGCCAGAAATATTAATGCAAAAGAATGGGGGACACTCCAAAAGCACTTGAGAGTGCTAAATATTATATTTTAAGTCTGCTGACAAATAGGACTTTTGACAGCCAGAAATATTAATGCAAAAAGAATGGGGGACACCCAAAAAGCACTTGGGAGTGCTAACAATTATTTTTTTAAATCTGCTGACAAATAGGCCTTTTGACAGCCAGAAATATTAATGCAAAAGAATGGGGGACACCCCAAAAGCACTTGGGAGTGCCAAAAATTATTTTTTAAATCTGCTGACAGGTAATACTTTTGACAGCCAGAAATATTAATGCAAAAGAATGGGGGACACCCAAAGCACTTATAGTGCCAAATATTGAAAGAAAAAAAAAGACTCCTCTATCCTCCTCTCTTCTCTATCGATTGTTAGCAGAATTGGAATCAGAATTGTATTGTCTGTCCCTACTCTAATCAGCCTGTGACTACACCCTGCTCTCTCCCTCTGTCAAATGGCGATGGATTGCTGTGGAGGCGTGTATTTATAATTTTCAAGTATCGCGAGAACCGAGCCCCGAGATCCGACGACGTCACGATCACGATTCAGCCTCGATTTGGATTCCGAGCGGGCGGGAGAGTACCGAGCCTGCTCGGCTCGGTACTCGGATAGCCTAAGTTCGGGTGGGTTCGGTTCTCGGGGAACCGAGCCCGCCCATCTCTAGTTTCAAGTAATATTTATATCTTCCGACTCATGGGTCCCCAGGGCAACAGAGACAAATAGAGTCTGAAGTTTGAAGTTTATCCTAAGTCAGAGCACAGTGCTGGAAACATCACAGTGCAAACAATGAGCAATCAAAAGAAGGGAGACATCAACTGCTACAGATCATAACCGATTGATAACAGTTCATTTTAGCAATATAGTCACCCGCAAATTTCAAAGCGATTGTAAAGTAACTTAGCATAAAATAAACTAATCATGTGATAACCATCTGAGAAATGTTCACAAATGACAAGCAGGGCACAAACGAATAAGGGGATCAGCAAAGCAAGCAGTGATTTGGTAGAAAGGAAGCCGAGTCAGTTGCACAAGATCATCTTGATTTTTATATCAGGAGGGTATATATGACTTTGTGTTTGTGAGTGTGCTTTATTTAATTTTAATTTATTGAAAGGGGATATTTTTTAGGACTTATACTATTTTAAGTGTAGTATCGTAGTCTTGTGCTAGGTGTTTGCGCCTCATTAAATTTACTTTGGAAATTCTTATCAGAATATGGATGGCTTAAGACTTCAATATGGCTTGTATTTCCTCAGTGTGAGTGATATGGTAATTTAGAAAGTATGATCATGGAGTACAGGTCATGTAGTGCATACTACTAGGCTGTGTTTGTGTACCATTGGAGGCTTCCTGCAGGGCTAACTCTACCTGTGGAAGCTGCAAACCACCAGTTTACGTGCAAAGTAGGCTGCACAGAACAAGCTTCCTTTCACCACCTCTTCCATGAACAAAGAGCAAATTATTCTGCTTTTTATTTAAGCATTTGAGGGCTCCGGTCTATTTTTCCAGTAATCCTTCCTAAAATCAATAGACAAAGAAATGCAGATTATGTTGAACACTTAATATTTATATTGTCCGAGAATGGAACAGTAGGTGGAAAAAGAGGAATATCTTATATTACTATTTTATCTGCAATATAAGTACAAAAAGTAACATATTAGATATGTAGATATTGGTATGTGCGAATATCCATATTAACATTCTTACCAGTTAAACATAGAAATATAGATTTCCTCACAATTAATTTAAGACAGAAGTGAGGGTGGAATGAGCAGTATTTAAGCTGAAAAGTTGAAATTATGTAACAATTGCTTTTCAAATAATGGATGGTAGAAAGTAATGGGCCTGATTCATCGAGACACGTATCTGCCGTATTTAAAGACATCGTACGCAAAATCAGTCTGCCATACGCCAGTAAGTGCAGCCATGTCTGCTACATCTTCGAGTGCAAAGGACAGTTACTACAGCCTATGATTACAGGGAGTGAATTGGAAGAGGAAATAGCGTTTTGCCATAGTCAATTTACATAAACTTCATACCACAGATTCCTTCTTCCGCGCACAACCTCTCCTCATGTACAACCATATCTCTTACCACTAATAAATAAAGACACCGACAACTTCAGCTTTGGCTTAAAAAGGTCACAGTTTATTAAATGTATAAACCTGGTGGGGCGAGAGCACTTGCTTTCAGCTAACTAAATAAAAGCTAAACCAAACAGTGTACGGCCCTCCGGCCTACCACTGATACCGGGACCTAGTCCCTTACGATTGGCCGGTGATAAATTTGGCGTAATAGTTACCACATCACTTCAGGGCTCACGAATGAATTGCCGTACAATGCAGAACACAGGGTCCCCGTACCGGGTAACCACGAACCAAGATGCTTTGAAGTATGTGATGGCATTACCCAATCAGCGATAGCACCGTACGCCCCAGTTGCCAACTGCAAGGGCTCTCCTGCTTAACCTTACTTACTCTGTGACTACCAAACCTTATAATATAACAAAAAAAACCATAACAACAGGGTGGGTGGGAGGGGATTTCTGCGACGGAAGAGACCCAGCATCCTCTGCGTGAGAATATATGGGCACACAAACCTAAACACTCCCACAGGATTCTATTGGCTGGAGATGACCAACAACTTAACCCTCAATGGGTAAGTGCTATGCTTCTGAACATGTGGATAAGTTTAAGGACGTTTGGCTTTATGTGCCTCACTTCTCATAAACTTCATACCACAGATTCCTTCTTCCGCGCACAACCTCTCCTCATGTACAACCATATCTCTTACCACTAATAAATAAAGACACCGACAACTTCAGCTTTGGCTTAAAAAGGTCACAGTTTATTAAATGTATAAACCTGGTGGGGCGAGAGCACTTGCTTTCAGCTGACTAAATAAAAGCTAAACCAAACAGTGTACGGCCCCCCGGAGTACCACTGATACCGGGACCTAGTCCCTTACGATTGGCCGGTGATAAATCTGGCGTAATAGTGACCACATCACTTCAGGGCTCACGAATGAATTGCCGTATAATGCAGAACACAGGGTCCCCGTACTGGGTAACCACGAACCAAGATGCTTCGAAGTATGTGGTGGCATTACCCAATCAGCGATAGCACCATACGCCCCAGTTGCCAACTGCAAGGGCTCTCCTGCCAAGCTGATGACCTTAAAGGGCAGCCAGCCCGCCACCAAGTGACCTAATGACCTCAACCAAAGACAACCCAATCTGCTCTATAAACAAATCGTTTCCTACAACCGACAGATGTACCCCGTCTTGACTATATAGATGAACTTTTGTAGCTGTGATCAAAGGATGAGGAATAACCACCCCCCCCAGGGACTGCAATGTCTTGCTCGCCATTCTATTGGCTTTGGAAAGCAGCGTTTTCATAATGGCCATTGATATGGGGGACCTCCACCTAAGCCTAGGTATAATATTAGACCAGCATATGCGCACTTGCGGCCAGTAAGCCTGAATAGCACGCAAATCTTCTCTTATTGCTATAAAAAGATCAAGGGACTTCCCCTTACCCAAATCGTTACCCCTAGATGCAACACTAAAATGTCTGGTCTTCCTTCACTACACTCCAATTTCTTCAATAAAGGAATAAGAGCACTCCACTGCATACCCCTATAACCAAACCATTTAATTTGGAACGAATCAGGTATCTCTGAACCTCTTACCTCCCTATCGTGCCTGGATGCCGAGTACACATAGGAATGACCTACCAACCATATCTGTCTCTCTCGATCCGATGCACCTGTAAATAAAATCTGCATTAATACCAGATCGCACACCACGATCCTCCTGATCCATTCACCACAACTCAAAACTCCTTTACCTGCCACCTTTACTGATCCTCTGAGAAAAACCTTATACCAACCACTTACCATTCCAACACCAGCTCCATATCAACCGTAAGCTCATATCATATGTAAGAACAATCTTACATGAATACATCAAGAAACCTTAGAATAATATTATAAGCCTACAATAACAGTAAAGTGATAAGGGGTTTAAACGTTGACCCAGGTGGAGGTAAACACCCAACCATTCATGGAGGCGCACCACTAATCAGGCCTTGATCCAGAAAGGATGAGAAAAATCCCTCCACGCCCCCGCTAAAAGCGACGAGCAGCGGAGCCCTGGGCTAACATACAACAAAGGGGCCTGCTAGCCTAGCTCAGGTCTAATATATTTCTTATAAGCATCAGACTTCCATCTACCTATAGACTTAATTGCAGATATAGACGCTCCTCTCCCAGCCGCTGCAGTAGCTGCCCCAATCCGAAATGAGTGGGTACCATACAACTCTGGGTTCAAACCAACATGCTTCAGTGTAGCTTTAAGTACTGCATTGAACTGAAACTTAGTCAATGGAGCCCCATCCGTATGTATCAACCATGGCTCAGATCCACTGGGTCGGACCCCCTCCAATTTAGAGCATAACATAAACGCACAGATACTCTGGTCCTCGTGAGCTTTAATCGACATCCAATACCCTTTGCTCATTTGATCCGTCTTTGATCTGAGAATCTTACAAGAGAGAACATTATGTGCAAGTAAAACATGCCTAGCCATTAGTGCATTATCGATAACATGTTTAGAGGGGGAAACCAATTCGCTGACTCTGAACGCCCCAAAAAAGGCAAGGGAAAATGCAGTACTAAACAACAGAGTTTCATAATCTGACTTTGTAACACTAGCCAGCGCAACTATCAACTGCCTCAATAGACTCGCCTCTATAGGCCTATGATGATCCTCAACTGATGGCTGCTCCCTCGCCCACCCTCTCATGGCCTTTGATATAAGAAAACCCTTTGTTACGTCATTAAACCCATATAAACGGGCCATAAAGGAGATGCCCGCTAACATGGAGGACATAGCCGCCTTAGATAAACCCTCCTTGAAACGTTCCCAAATAAAAGCGTCCATATCCTCTTTCTGACCTCCATCTTGTCGACCCTTTGATTCCAGAAATCTACACCACTGCTGCCAGGCTGCATGATACACTCTCCTGGTAGAAGGGGCCAACGATCTTACAGCTAGATCTTGCAAGCCTGTTCGACAATCTGCCAGGTAGATGGGGACACGGGGAGCCAGTGAGCTTAGCCTGAGGAGCCAAAGTTCTAAACCTTGCCCATTGAAAGCGCGATAAGGCATCTGCTATGTTATTGTCTACGCCTGGAACATGCCTAGCGCTAAAAGTGATGTCCTTGTCCAGGCAGCGCAGTACCAAATGTCTTAGTAAGGCTATAGCGGGAGGAGATGAAGAACTCTGCTTATTGATGCATTGCCCCACCCCCAGGTTATCACACCAGAAAACGACTTGTTGACCTACCAGCCTATCAGACCACAATTCCACCGCAACCACAATAGGAAAGAGTTCCAAGACCAGCAGGTTTTGAACTAACCCTCTAAGCCGCCATAAATCGGGCCACAATGCAGCACACCACTCCCCGTCAAAGTAGGCTCCGAAGCCTGTCGAACCCGCTGCATCGGTGTGCAGGTTCAGCTGCTCATTAGAAGCGATGGGACTGGGCCAAATACGAATACCGTTAAATTTAACCAGAAATGACAACCAAATGCGCAAATCCTCCCTAATTTCCTGCGACAGTGTCACCCAAGCATGAGGACGAGTGAAACCAATGATTGCCATTTGCAGCTTCCTGCAGAAAACCTTCCCCATAGGTATTATTCTGCACGCAAAGTTAAGAGACCCCAAGAGAGACTGTATGCTCCGCAACTTCAGGGACCTAGACCGCATGGCCATTTGAATTAAAGTCGTCAGCTTGGTAACTTTTTCCAATGGCAACCGACAACATCCCTTAACCGTGTCAATCTCTATGCCCAGAAACGACAGGCAGGTCATAGGTCCCTCAGTCTTGCCCTGAGCTACTGGAACCCCTAAAACTGAAAACAAATACTGCGCATCACGCAATACGTTGGAGCAAACTGGGGAATTGGCCGGCCCCATGAAAAGGAAGTCGTCCAGGTAGTGAGCAATACCCGGATGACCAGATCCTGCCTGCACACACCAGTGAAGGAAGGAACTGAACTTTTCTAAATAAACGCACGAGATAGAACACCCCATCGGGAGGCATAAGTCCACATTTATACCGTCTGGAAGCCTAAAGCCCATATAACGGAACGACTCTGGATGCAGGGGTAACAACCTAAAAGCCGATTCTATGTCTAGCTTTGCTAACAACGCCCCTTCCCCAAATGATCTAACCAACTCCAATGCCTCCTCAAACGACTGATACAACACTGAACTATCTTCCGGGTCAATAGCGTCATTAACTGAACTTCCTTGGGGGTGCGACAGGTGTTGTATCAATCGATACCTCCCCGCTTGTTTCTTTGGGACTATGCCTACTGGTGATAACACTAAATCCGCTAATGGAGATATTTCAAACGGACCTGCCATGCGACCTAAAGACACTTCTTTTTGAACCTTCTCTAACAAAATCTCGGGAAAAATATAGGCAGACCTCAAATTCTTTGCAGCCTGAGCGCACACAGCACCCTTGATGGGTAAACTAAAACCATAACTAAATCCTCTAAATAAAAATTCTGCTAACTGTTGGTAAGGGTGAAGGCGTAACCATCTAGTCAAAGCTTGCACCTTCACTGGTGAACGTGCTTTACTGCTTAGCACCTGATGCCTGCCCTCCTCTGCCTGCCCCTTCTCTAATTCTTGTGCAATCCCGAGCCGGGTGAGTCCCTCTGCATAGGGTGCAAATGTGTTTGTATTTGCAAGCGACTCCCCTTGTACATGTACCGCTATTGAAAGCGAAGCATTTATTGCGAGCGGGAAAGGAGGCCCCCTGCCTCCCCGGCCCTGGAAACCTGGGTACAGCGTTACTTCTCAACTCTGAGACTGAACGTCTAACCATATCCATCCATGTTTCAACATCCTTGGTACCAAACGGGATGTCCCTCTTACCACTTAACCTTTCTCTGAACACTTGATCATACTCTCTCCAGATAAATGGGGCGTCTGACTCGTACATTACCGTTATCATATGCAGATAACGCAGAATATCACGCATGGCATCCGGTCTGGTTTCCAGATATACCGCGGCAAATGAGCAGAAACCAGAATTCCACTTGGTAAACGTTTTGTATGCCTCCTCACCCATACCTCCTTTACTTGCCGCTTTTTCTAACTCTTTTTTAGCACGCCCCGTGATTGAAAAAATGTCTACATAAAAACCTTTGTTTATTCGGTCCCTTATGCATGGCCTAATACCGGTAGTAAGCCCTGTGTTAGCGCAACGCACCTTGTCACTGCCATCACCTCCTTCTTCATAAACGGGTACTGCGCCTCCTGAATTCCTAAACCCTTTTGCTCCGCCAAAATGCTGCTGCAACACTTTCATGAGCTTGCGCGGCCCAGCTTCTGTGTCAGATTCGTTGCTAACCGAGGAGGACATGGGAGGAATACATGAATGAGCTATCGGAGAAAAACAATTTAAGTACTCACCGCTGCTTGCTGCTTCCTGCCTGGACGCAGGCGACGCCTCCCTGGTTCCGTGCGACGTTGAAGTACCGCCCTGTGGACCCGACTCGACCCGACCACCAGCAGAAATGCACTCGCCTCCTGGCATACTCTGTAATACTGAATGACAAGACATATCAACAGCGGGACTGCTCCCCTGTAAATTCACCCCCGCACCCACCCCCCCACTGTCAGAACTGAGAACTTGACCTGGGAATGGTACTAAGTTGAAACCAGGCGGCATTGGGAATTGGCTGGACGGTACTTGTGATTGACAGGCAGAAGTCTGCATCATTTGAAGGTGGGCACTATGTACGGTAGCGGATATCGTGCCAGCATAGGGGGTAGGCAAAGACATGGGAAAATTAGGAGGGGGTAAGGGGCGGACCATTCCCCAATGGCATCACCTCTGAGCGGCATTCCTTGCTGAGACTGTGTCTGCGTAACGGGACGAAACTCTACCTGTGTGGGCTGGGGAAATGGGCCTCGTAACGGTAGGTTAGGTAGGAACCGGGACCAACTAATGTCTGAGAAGGCATATACCATGTATGCGGTTGGGCCTGACTATGAAACACATTTTCCACGGGACCTAGCTGTGGGAACCTTGTCCCGTTACTGTGCCAGCCTGTCGTGTGAACCTGAGGGATGGGCTGGGGAGGGGGGAATGGGGTAAATGAGGAACCGCTAACATCCCGTGAGAATAATAAAGGAGACATTCCCTCCGCTTGATAGCTAGAGAAGGGGGGCTGTGTGTTAAGAGCTGCCCTCTCCCTGGCCTGATTCTGAACATCACTGTCCTGTGATTGTACGTTTTGGTTCAACCTGGGGTCAGGTATCTGAGCAGGCAAAACAAGATCCCTTGCAGCCTGAGACACAGCGACTGGCGGTGGAAAACATACCAAAGACATGATAGGGGGGGCGCTGTTGGGCCTCGTGTTCTGCGGCTGCCTCTGCCTCACAGTCCCTACTTCTGACCGGGCATATGATGGGCTAGCTCCATTCCCCTGTTGCCTGTGAGCCACGGGCCTCTGCCCACTACCCCCCGCCCCCAACGGGTTAATAGTGTAACCGCTACTGTTCTCAGCAGACCGAGCAACCACGGGAGAGGGGGACCCTCTCCTCGCCGCGCTCAGCCTGACCCTCCCCGAAGCTGTAACGCCGGAGACAGGTGGCACGGCCTCTCTCTCCGGCGCGTGCGTCCGCCTACCAATGGCCTCCGGAGTTGCGCCACTCCCCCTTGATGAACGGCCGCGGCGGGAAGAGCGTCTGTCCCTCTCTCTTCCCCGCCCGGCTGCCCACGCTGCTGTGCGCTTCGCCCCACTGCTCCCTCGGCGTGCAGCCATAGTGTCAGCGCCGGAGGAAGCAGTGGTCTGTGGAGGAGGCCAGGGGGACATTACGGGGAGGAGAACCAGCGCCCTCCGTGAATCTAGAGGGGGCAGGGGCGCTTCTCTTCGGGCGGGACATGTCCTTTTAGTAAAAATGCAATATGCAGGTGTAGAACTCAGCAAGGGAATGATTAAAGGCACAATGAAGAAATAAACTTATATAGGTAATGGGGAGAAAATTTAAACACAGCTAATCGCCAGTAATCACAGAGAAACGACAGTAAATACAGTCACACTGTTCACATAAGTTTAAATGCACACCACTACAGAAAAGACAGCTAAAATGCAGCTAAATCACAAAATGCAGCTGCTCAGCCTGACACAGCTACTCCCTGAGGATTTCTGCGACGGAAGAGCCTCAGCATCCTCTGCGTGAGAATATATGGGCACACAAACCTAAACACTCCCACAGGATTCTATTGGCTGGAGATGACCAACAACTTAACCCTCAATGGGTAAGTGCTATGCTTCTGAACATGTGGATAAGTTTAAGGACGTTTGGCTTTATGTGCCTCACTTCTCAGTAAAGGCATGCCAAACTCGAGCGCACGCAGCCACTTTCAAATCAAGCTTTGGGCATTTCAAATGTACTAGTTTTTCTGCCGTATCTCTTGCTCCAGCTACAGGGCTTGTCAAAGTCCCTATCAGTAGGGATGGCAGATGCATATGCATGCTATAACATGTGTTTGCAATCAGGAGCAACTGTAAACATGTTTTGCATGTTCGGTAGACATTAAGAACATCCTAAAAATGTATTTCATGGAAAAAATATTTTAAAAAGACACTTTTTTTTAACTGTTTTATCATTAATGCCTTTATTATTAACAAGTAACATTAATTGAATAGGTTTTTTTCTCTGTGCATTCTTTTATGAATTTATATCCCATATAGGTATTGGACGAATCCTGCAGTGTCTTGTGTTACTACAGCTGAACAGACCTACACCTGAATTCATCAGCGTATATACACTATATGGACAAAGGTATTTGGCCACACCTGTTAATTATTGAATTGAGGTATTTCAATCAGATCCGTTGCCAGAGTTGTATAAAATCAAGCACCTAGCTATGCAGTCTCCATTTGCAAATATTTGTGATACAAAATGAGTTGTTCTGAAGAGCTGAGTGACATCAAGCGTGGTACTGTGATAGGATGCCACCTTTGCAGTAAGACGGTTTGTGAAATTTCATCCCTGCTGGATATTCCACAGTCAAATGTAAGTGATATTATTAGAAAGTGGAAGCGTTTAGGAACAACAGCAACTCAGGCACAGTGCGTAAGACCACGTAAAATCACAGAGCGGGTCAGCGACTGCTAAGATGCATGGTGTATAAAAGTCGCCAGCGCTCTGCTGATTCCATAGCTGAAGAGTTCTGAACTTCCACTGGCATTAATGTAAGCACAACACTGTGTTGCGGGAGCTTAATGGAATGGATTTCCATAGCCGAGCAGCTGCATGCAAGCCTCACATCACAGAGACCAATGCCAAGTGTCGAATGAAGTGGTGTAAAACTCACTGACACTGGACTGTGGAGCAGTGGAAATCTGTTCTGCGGAGTGACAAATCACGCTTCTCTGTTTGGCAGTCAGATGGGCGAGTCTGGGTTTGGCGTATGCCGGGAGAACATTAACTGCCTGACTGCATTATGCCTACTGTGAAGTTTGGTGGAGGAGGGATAATGGTATGGGGCTGTTATTTAGGGTTTTGGGCTAAGCCCCTTACCTTCGATGAAGGGCAATCTTAATGCTTCAGTCATTTTGGACAATGCAATGCTTCCAACTTTGTGGCAGCAGTTTTGGGAAGGCCCTTGTGAAGATGGTGGTTCCCAAATCACTCAGACACGGTATTAGAGGAAAAATAGAAGAATGATTTATTCTGTAGAAAATCATTAAATACAGCACGGCTCCCTAATGATAGCAGGCCCAACAAGTGAGGAAATCAGTTCAAATAAATCCAGTGGGATAGGTACAGCATGGTCCGTTTAACAATAGCAGGTCCAACAAGTGAGGAAATCAGTTTAAATAAATCCAGTAAATAGGTTCCACAGAACATCTCTGGCCACCTTGGGAACTGCCAGCCCAGGGGAGTTGCAAAAAGTCTCGATTTGTGGGCTTCTCACACTATCCAGCCTCCTCCCCTACCTTTCCCAGGTGTCTTCCCTCAGGTGACCACTGCTAGGTCTGGCTCCTGGCTGCCTGTATAGCTCACTAGTGGACAATAGGGAGAAAACAGAAATAACAATGGTAGCTCAATTCACTCAGTGTTCCCTGTGAAGGTGGAATCTAAGCCATGAAGTACTTTTCCAAGGAGATCTAAGCCACAACTCCTAACAATGGACATTTGAGACAAGTGGTAATTACCTTAGCTAACACAAGCAAAATAACTTCTGTTGTCCTGTCATTTTCACACAATATGGCAATATTCTTTGTATTTCTAATACATACAATATTGTAGGTAATAGCCAGGCCCTCAGTCCAGTAGCACCACGTTTTGTGACAGCCCTTTTATATTCTAACATGACTGTGCCCAGTGCACAAAGCAAGGACTACAAAGACATGGTTTGATGAGATAGGTGGAAGAACTTGACTGGCCCACACAGAGCCCTGACCTCAACCCAATCAAACACCTTTGGGATGAACAGGAACGGAGACTGCGTGCTAGGTCTTCTCGTTCAACATCAGTGTCTGACCTCATAAATGATCTACAGAATGAATGGTCACACATTCCCAAAGAAACACTCCTACACCTTGTGGAAAGCCTTCTAAGAAGAGTGGAAGCTGTTATTGCTGCAAAAGGAGAACCAACTCCGTATTAAAGTATATGTATTTGAATACAATGTCATTACAGTCCCTGTTGGTGTAATGGTCAAGCGTCTGAATATTTTTGCCCACATATTGTATCTTCAGATCCGCTCTTTGTTGAATTCAGGTGTGTGTATGCTCAAATTCTTTGCTTTTAAAACAAAGCAAGCATTGCATTCAGTATGTGTGCCTTGATGAATCAGACCCTATTTAAAGCAGCAATCCCATGAAAAAATGGGCTGTATTTTTTTAGATAAATCTTGTGCAGTGGCAAGCTATAAGAAAAAGCAATTTTTCATCAATACGTCTCTGCAGTTATTAATAATTTATGATTATACCTAGTCTCTGCAATGTCATGTAACTACCATGGCAACCATAGTCACATGGCACATGGAGGACCAAGCAGATCTGGACCTATCTAAGCTCTGTCTGCATGGTAAAATCCTTCCTCTTCTTCTCCCTCCTCTTCACATGACATGCTGAGAGTTTGTTTGTGTGTGTGAACGGTAGCCATACTTGTCTGCCCTCCAGAGAGATTTTGAAAAGGAGATAATGATTTGTTGGAGGACAGCTAATAATAAATACAGATGCCTGCTTAAAAGCTACTTAACTTATTATTTAACTTTTTAAAACACTACTATTGCATGCACACCATTTTCGTGGCCAGCAATAATATTTGTTACTGGAACACCTTAACTTATGTAATGTTGCTTCATTTGTAGATAAAAATAAATTAAACTAAAAAATTATGACATATTGGATCGATATAAAAAATGAGCTGTAAACATTAAGGGGCTGATGCAGAGTTAGCCACAAAATAGTAGTACATTACACAATATATTTGAATATTTCCACTCATATGCAGACCTGTACACATACCGAGAAGTGTCCACCTCCACATCAGCAGCATATCCGTCTCGTTTACAATAAGTCATCATTATTAGTGAGTATTTGCACCTGCCCTCTAGCAGGTGCAAGGATATGCCTCATAACAGGCGTATATGTATGTTTCGGCAGGTCTGCTTAGGCCACATTTGCATAAACACACCTTTACTTTTCTAGGCGATCATCAGAGCGCTTTGCATCCTCTGTCCTGCCTCTCCATGAGTAGGCAGGCATAAGTGCCAGAATTGTGCAAGTCTGCATGGGCACATATGTGTGCACCTACTTTCTGGGCATGTTCAGAGGGATTCATGTAAGATACGCTATGCAAACTGGTCTACGTCCCAAACTGCATCAGCCCCTAAAAGCTATATGGCCCAAAGCAGTGCATTTCAATATATACATTTCAGTATATTCCAGTATATCTGCATTATTATACCAAAGGTTGTCACACAATAACGTATTAAATAATAGTATATCACAGTAAAAAAAACTGCATAGATTGTATATCATGTTGTGTGAAACACAACTACAACTTCAATAAACTTTTTTCTCTAGATTACAGGGATTTTTAGGTTTTGTTTTGATTACCATTAATCTTTTGGGAAGAACTAGAGATGAATAAATTTGTGGCGGAATTTCATGGAAATTGATTATCAGGGTGAAGCAAAAAGCTGTTTATCAGAGTTGCAAAGTTCCACCAATATAAACTATGAGCTATGCTTTATACCGTGGAATGGCATTCTGCACTGTATTTTTAAATTCTGGATTTTGCAGAAGTTATGATGCCGGTGACAATGCATTCAGCTCTGTGGTGTGGTCTTGGTAGGAGTAGGGAATCCCACTTGGACACTTGGGGCCTGATTCATTAAGGATCTTAACTTAAGAAACTTCTTATTTCAATCTCCTGGACAAAACCATGTTACAATGCAAGGGGTGCAATTAGTATTCTGTTTTGCACATAAGTTAAATATTGACTGTTTTTTTCATGTAGCACACCAATATCAACTTTAAATTTCAGTGTACAAATAAGCTATCAAGTATTTGTGTGCTACATGAAAAAACAGTCAGTATTTAACTTATGTGTCAAACAGAAAACTAATTTGCACCCCTTGCATTGTAACATGGTTTTGTCCAGGAGACTGAAATAAGAAGTTTCTTAAGTTAAGATCCTTAATGAATCAGGTCCTTGGAAGTCTAATCTGCCAGACAAATTTGCAGAATGAGGTGAAAATTCCACATAGCAATTTTTAAATTCCATTTGTTTCTAAGAACCATAAATGTAATTGTAAGTAATTTGCAGTGAAAATAGATTTATTGACATATTTAATAAGTAAATCATTGACAGTATTGAATAAATGTTTTGCAGATGCATCAGACTTTATTGCAGTAAATAGTACACCAAAGCACAGAATATGTTTGCAGCCAACTTAAAGGTTGCAAGTTATTTACATCTAAACTAATCAAAAGAATCGGACAGTTCTCCATATAATGCTTAGCCAAGGTGCACCATTCCCTACATTAGACTAAGCTCAATTTATAAATGGTTAAAATAAAGTCTCGCAGTAGCAGCACATGCCAAAGTTTATAAACATGATTCAGGAGTCAACCTCCCATGTCTTACATTAAGGAATAAAATATCATACTAACTAGTAATAATTTACAAAGATATTAAAACCACAAAGTCACAAGAGATTTGAATGAGTCACTATCTTGCGCTTTTCCTGCTAGTTACTCTAGTATTGCAGTATTGTACCACATCGCATATGCAGTGACTCATCATTGCTATGCCGCCATGGCTTATAGTCTCTGAAACACAGGTTCTGTACAGTTCTACAATTGGTAGCCCTCCAGGAATCTATGTTTGCCAGTACATACATCACTAGTCGAGCAGTCATTTAGTGATTGCAGGTCCATCTGCCTCAGATTTTTGTTGGGATTATCATCACGAGACATACTGAAATGTTTGCAGCTTAAAACAATAGATGATGTGCATGATTTCACATCGTCGGTTAACCTCATAAAAATATGCTCTGGGATTTTACCAAAAATACTGTAATCTTCAAGTTAAAATAAAACAGCAGAAAGAAAAAAAAATTAGCAGCTCAAAAAGGAGACATTTCTAACAATGACAAATATACATGTAAATGTATCCAGACCTTGCATGAACCCAAAACATTTGACCTGTTTGGGTAACAATTTACCTGGGTTTCTGTCAATTGGATTGGCCATGGCTTTCCATCTCCTGGGGGTATATTTACTAAATAGCATGTTTGAAAAAGTGGAGATGTTGCTGATAGCAACCAATCAGTTTCTAGCTGTCATTTTGAAGATTGTACTAAGTAAATGATAACTAGGGGCCTGATTAATTAAGGATCTTAAATGAAGAGGTATCTTATTTCAGTCTCCTGGAAAAAAACATGTTACAATGCAAGGGGTCAAACTAATTTGGAGAATACAGTAGCTTGATGAGAATGTGTCTGGTTGTCAGGATAAAACATGTAAATTGCTCCAAAGACAGAAACAGCAACAGCACCAAACTGTAGGTTGGATAAAAACTATGGGCCTGATTCATTAAGGATCTTAACTTGAGAAACTTCTTATTTCAGTCTCCTGGACAAAACCATGTTACAATGGAAGGGGTGCAAATTAGTATTCTGTTTTGCACATAAGTTAAATACTAACTGTTTTTTTCATGTAGCACACAAATATCAACTTTAAATTTCAGTGTACAAATAAGCTATCAAGTATTTGTGTGCTACATGAAAAAACAGTCAGTATTTAACTTATGTGCAAAACAGAAAACTAGTTGGCACCCCTTGCAATGTAACATGGTTTTGTCCAGGAGACTGAAATAAGATACCTCTTCATTTAAGATCCTTAATGAATCAGGCCCTACAATCTGATTGGTTGCTATAGGCAATATCTCCACATGTTCAAACTCGCAGTTTAGTAAATATACCCCCTGATCTAGTTTTTTGGGTGTTTAAACTGTAATGTGTCCTAGATAGTTATTGGTACAGTATATATACACCTTGACATAACACTATATGTTAGCTTACCAAGACAGGCACTTTTTACTAATTTATGCTTTCTTATCTTGTTCCTGTAAGGCAGTGGTGCCCAAACTCAGTCCTGAGGAGCCACCAACGGTTCAAGTTTTCAGTATTTCTTTAATCATGCACAGGTGAGTTAACTTATCTTACTGGGTCAGCAATTATCCCACCTGTTTCTACAGACAGAAATCCTGAAAACATGACCTGTTGGTAGCTCTTGAGGACTGGGTTTGGGCATCTCTGCTGTAAGCCATGCTTGCCAGCTGTTGTGAACCTAGACTTACTTGCATACTTTGCTAGCCTTTGCTGGGATTTGTAATATCACAACAGCTGGAGCCTTCCTCTACAATACTATTGTCACCTTTTCCTACTTTTAAAACTTGGTATATTTTTTGTTACCATTTTTTATTGTTTTTTTTATGTCTTGTCTACTTTTCAATTTTTTGTACTGTGAGTAGCAATATAACATTTAGCTTATCTGCATATATAATACAGCAGCCCCTTCTATGGAGAATATGTGTACCCATTTGTCATTGAAAGTTATACTATTGCAGTATATTTGTCTAGATTAACCTGATGCTGTTGTTGGCCCACATAACATTTCCTGCAGTTTGCAGCTGAATTTTTGATGAATAGAAGCTGATGAGTTATTTTAAATAAAAGTATCTTATTTTTAATGATGAACATTCTAAAATGTTAATAATGATAGTCAGATCCACTGGAGAGTCTTTATTCACCTCATTTCCTCTGCATAGGCAATACAATACGTGCTTGCTACAATAAGTCTGATACTTTAGCTTTGTGTATATCCCACAGAGACAGCTGACAGTTAGGCCATATTGCAAAGGAAGTACATCTGTCCGTAAAAGCATAATTAGTTTGGTTAAAATAAATGGGGGGACAAGTTATAATATGGATACAAATAGTCAAGATATGTTTAAAACCAAAATCCCAAAAAAACGAAAGGTGATGCTTTCATACGTGCCACGTGATTCGTGTACGGATTCAACTTGCAAGCAAGTTGCGTTTTAAAATAGAGCACGGAACTTGAGCGTAGTTCCGACCGTATTCAAATCAAAGTGGATCTCAAGGTACATTTCGATTTTGATTTCAAGTACGCTCTGCCTAAACGTTACTTGCCGTATGCTAACAGACAGAACAGACTGCAGTATACGCACAAGCCTATGTGCAATATAAGGTGACATTAGAACGCATACAAAAAATATTCAATTCTAAAATAATTACTACTACAACAATTTTTTATAGTATATCTTACTTGCATACACATTCTGTGCTAGTCAGTGGCACGCATTCGTGTAGTTTTTAAAACAAAGACTATGCCGTGTCAGTCATCACTATCAGTCGGCACTTACCCCTGACCTGTAGTGGACGCAAATTATATGTCTGAAACCAAACCTACTTACAATAAACCCAAGACATGAATCAGCCACATCTGTGTCAGAACACCCTCGACACACCCTTACTGTATGTTACTACGCCTCTTCCCTTCCCATTCTGTTCTTCTAGTCATAGGCTAGGGTTTCCCAAACCCAGTCCTCAGGGCTCCCTAACAGTGCATTTTTTCCATATCTCCTTGCTGGAGCACAGGTGTATTTATTACTGACTGACACATTGTAACAGATCCACAGGTGGTCCTAATTATGTCACATGTGATCCGGAAAACCTGCACTGTTAGGGAGCCCTGAGGACTGGGTTTGGGAAAACCTGTCATAGGCTATTTTAAGTGTCATGGTGGTGAATTTATTTTGCTGTTCGGTGTGATTACAGCAGTATTGAGAACAGTTCAGCCAAATTCTGCCTACATTTAAAATTTTGCCAAATGCAAAATGAGAAAAATATTTTGCTAAACAGTTTTGTCAATTTCACTTATATCTACAGTATATGTGAGTAATCACAACCAATCAGATTTGGACTAGCAAATTGTACAGAAAAATAAATAGTCACAACCAATTAGATTTGGAATAGCAAATTGTACAGAACTACAAATAGTCACAAGCAATCAGATTTGGACTAGCAAATTATACAGCAAAGAAATAGTCCAGTGTGGGAAATTTCTGTCATTTCTGTCTCGATAAAGCTTGAAAATGCACCACCCGTCCTGAACTGGTGTAGAAGAGGATTTGTTTAAATGGGTGAATGCAAATAATATTAAGTACATTCAGTTAAGTCTCTCAGATATGTAACTAGATATTTTGTTGCCCTGGGCAAGAGTGACTGGTGTCCCTTCTCCCTTCCCACACACACACGGGTGCTCACCCCCAGAAGGCTTAGTTGCTGCTTTGCCAGAACCTGGAACATTGGGGTCCTGTTTGGAAAAGAGATAGCTACTAGTATTCACCTAATGGAAAGTATGATCATTATCTAAACACTAGGCGACCCTAACCCAATCTGACCAATATTAAATCATTGTGTTCAATAAACAGGCCATCTTGCACTCAATCAGTCCCAGAATGTATTTAATAGCATTCACATTTAACAAATATTTTTATTATCCCCCCCATATAGCCCCAACATTAAATTAAGTTAATAGTATCCATGTTTAATAATTAGGCCTACTTCCCCCTAACCAGCCCAACATTAAATAGTGTTTCCTGTTTAATAAATCAGCCTCCTTACCCCCATCCAGCACCAACATTAAATTAATAACATTCACATTTAATAATCCAACCAATTTCTCCCCCTACCAGCCCCAAAATTAAATTAATAGCATTCCCATTTAGAAAACAGACCCACCCCATCCCATCATCCCTGTCAATATATTGGTTGCATTCTCATTTAATTAACAGACTTATTTCACCCCTCATCAACCGTGACATTAAATTAATAATTTTCACATTTTTTAAAATGACCGATTTCACCCCTCACCAGCTACGCCAGTATTCCCATTTACACAGAGTTCATGTGGGCCACCCCAAGCTAATACTATGAATGCATATATTTGCAGTTTCATATGACTAGTAATTAGCTTGCATATGACACCTCACCGTTCTAGAGGGTGTCAGAGAAATTGTTACCTACATGACAATTTTCACTGCTCATCTGACACAATGCTTTCGATTTGACACGGTAATCCATCTGCATTACCATGGTGGCTCCCTTTTCTGCGCTAAACAGTAAAAGTATATTGCTGGAGACAAGGGCGGTGCAAGGTTTCTCTGCACCCTAGGCAAATTTTCAAACTACCTTTCCCCCCCACGCGCGTGCGAGCACGCACACACATCCGCCCACCCACACACACCCACCTCTTGCACACCAGATACCCACTTTCTAGACCCTCACACACATGTAAAGAAAAAGAAGACAAAAAGATTAGCCTTACCTCCTCCAGCAGTCCAGATGCACTGATGTTTGATGCAGAATGCTGTCCAGGATTTCTAGAGGGGAGGTATCTAGTTGTTTGATTGCAGAACAAAAAATTTGACACAATACACTTACAACAGACAATTTTTAGTGGTGATTTGAGTCCTAACATGTCCCTGCATCACATTCCTGCCCCTGTGTCACACTCCTGCCCCACCTCCATCACACTGCCCCTCCCTCAGCACACAGTCTCAAATCCCCCCTTGCAGCACAATCTCCCCCCCAGGCACCACAATCTCTCCCCCTTGCAGCACAATCTCCCCCCCTTGCAGCACAATCCCCCCTTGAATCACACTGTCCCCCCCTTGAATCACATTGACCGCCCTTGAATCACACTGCCCCCACCTTGAATCACACTGCTTCCCCACCTTAAAGCCCACTT
The DNA here is from genome assembly GCF_038048845.1 of Mixophyes fleayi. Lineage (NCBI taxonomy): Eukaryota > Metazoa > Chordata > Amphibia > Anura > Limnodynastidae > Mixophyes > Mixophyes fleayi. The sequence goes on along the minus strand of NC_134407.1, from coordinate 73,947,541 downwards.
CACCCCCCACCTTGAACCACACTTTCCCCCCCCCCACTTTGCAGCACATTCTTCCCCTCCTATCGAGCACTTCACTTACCTGGCTGGTTTCTTCATGCAGCTGTTCCTCTCCTCACTGACTGTCGGGATGCGATGATGGCATCAGTCCCGACAGTCAGTGAGTGGAGAAGGGGAGGGGGAGAGGGGGGGTGAGCGAGGAAGGAGGGACAATTATTCCCTACCTGCCCTCACACAGAACAGATAGTGCGTCTCTTCGGAGGGGAAGGGGTGCAGGCAGTGTTGCTGCATGTCGCCCCCCTCCTCCTGCGGTGGCAGGCAGCTGTGGAAGGTATGTTCGGCAGCCGCCGCCACCCAGCAATGTAGAGGACATCGGTGGCACCCTCCAGAGCACGGCGCCTTAGGAAGCTGCCTAACGCTGCCCAATGAAAGCGCCGGGCCTGGCTGGAGAGTGACGCTCCACCTGAGCAGCTTCTCATTGTCCCCAACCACCTTGTGCAACCAGCTGATAGGTTTGTGGTCTGTGACCTGCTCATGTGGATCAGATGTTCCTTCCAGATCTGGCCAAACACAGCAATGTCATCTTGGTAGGCTACTGCATACCTCTCTTGGCCCTCTAGCAGGCTATCAACAAGTCACTGGCAGAAGGCAGGAACATTTTTTTATGCCAAAGGGCATGACCAGAAACTTATACAGCCCAAAATGAGTGATAAATGCAGACTGCTCCTCAGCCTCGGGCATCAGAGAGATTTGCCAGTACCCAATACACAGATCCATAATGGTTATATAGAATATTAGCTAATCCTTCTAGCAGTTAATCTATCCTGGACATGGGATAGGCTTCAAGCACAGTAGCCTCATTTAACCTCCTATAATTCACACACAACCAGGTGCCTCAGCATTTTTGGGGAGATCAGCACTACTGGGGCAGCTCAGGAGCCATGGAAATTGCTAATTACCCATAGTTCCAACATTTCTTCAATCTACCTCTTCATGTCTGCCTATACCTCCAAGGAAACCAAGGCTGTCTGTCTGAGGGGAGACTGATTGCCTGTCTTTACATGATGGGCAACTAGATATGTCCGCCCTAGCTTCCTTGTAAAATGATTCTGATGGGGCCTTAATGTCACAAACAGCTGGCCCATCTGCACTTCTGTCAAAGTCTCACTACGCTGAGTGTCCTCTATCAATCCCACCCATTTAGCAGGGGCCACTAAGTCTAGTAAGGGGTCTGGCTCCTGGTCATCCTTAGGTTAGCTGCATAAAGCTAATACAGATGCCCCTCTTTCGTGGTAGGCCTTGATCATCTTCACATAATTTATCTTGTGCTTCTTCTGTCCCTCATCTATTGCTACAACATAATTGACATCATTAATGCATTGAGCTATTGAGAATGGCCCTCCCTAGCAGCCTGTAGCTTTTAATGTAGCATAGGGACCAATACCAGAACTTTTTGTCCCACTTTGAAAATACGCTCCCTAGCACTGCAGTCATACCATTGTTTCTGCTTATTCTGGGCAGCCTTAAAATTAATATGCACAATCCCCATTAGGGTTTGCATTTTCCCCTGAACTGCACCACATAATGAACCACTGAGGCTTCAAGGGTGATACATTTCCCTTTCCACTACTCTTTGATCAGACCTAAGGGATCAAGCACCCTGCATGTATAAAATAGTTCAAAGTTGGAGAAACCAATGGATTCCTGTAGCACCTCCCAGTAAGCAAAGAAGAGAGGAGTCTCAGTCTCTTCCCTGGGACTCCACAAAGGTTCTGAGCATCTGTTTGAGGGTTCCATTAAAACACTCACACCAACCATTAGTCTGGGGATGGTAAGAATTGCCTATGAGGTGTTTTACATGCATCTTTTTACAAAGACTCTGCATTAAATTAAACAAAAACTGTGTGCCATGATCAGTTAACATTTCCTTGGGAAATCCTACCACAGATGAATGTGGGTATCTGCCAACTTGTCTGCCCGTATGGATGAGAGGGCCATTTCTCATCCATATTCTCATATCTCATTTATGCATCTCATTCTTCAGCTTCTTTTTTTGCTTGCTGCTCAGCTTGGCATTCTGCAGCCTCCATGACAGCTTGTCTCTCTGTAGCCTCAATGGCAACAAATTCATCTAAAAAAGAGATTGAAATCAGTAGAAATGGATAAAATATAGTTGGGGTATGTGGCCAGTCATCCTTAAAACATGTTTTTTTACACACAGATATAGACACAACATACATCAGTGCAGCAATATAAATGTTATATTGTTGATGGTCTAAGCAGTTATGGTCATGTTTCCTCATGAGAATTCTTCAGAAGCCTGCATTCCTCAGTGGTGGTACTGACCTCTTCATTCGGCGTCAGTGGTTCTCCCAGTGGGAAACAAGGGTCTACATTTGGTGTTAGTTGCCCACATAGATTTTTGAAATAAACCTCATTAAAAATATACAACCTGAAGAATGCTATGCCTGCATTACACTTCTAAGCTATACCCAAGCATATTATCAGACAGAAGAGGTGAGGAAAGATGGTTTGGCATTTAGGAAATAGCCTTGTATAGATATCTATTAATTTTAGATAAGGAGGTTACTTTAGTTAGCAAATGTTTGAAGAGGTTGTTAATCTTCACTAATAAACATGGCCAGGTCTTCTTACAGACACTCAGTCTGAGTGGCCCAGCCATGGGCGTAGCACAGGTAACAGAGTGAAAATATTTTGCAGATATACCCTGTCAGTTTATACTAACTTCTTTTCAATGTCATGTTTTTCTGACTGTGTGGTGTCAAAAAATGTAAAAATATGTTGTTACAGTGAGCAAATGATTCTGGAAACCTTACAACCCAGCCTGTCTCTGCACGTCTATAGAGAAAATAAAAACTCTACAATAAACAAAGTAAGCAGAAGTGAATTACCAGAAACTGCAATGTAAACAATGTCCAGTTTGTGTGTTGCTTACATAGTTATGTAGTTAGTAAAGTTGAAAAAGACACAGGTCTATCAAGTTCAACCTTTCATAGCTTCTAGTTGTGTTGATCCAGATAAAGTCAAAACAAAACCCCTGTGAAACAGTTGCCAATTTAGCCTTAGCGCAGTGGGAGGGGAGGACTGGGGGAAACCTTTTGCCCATCGAATTAGCAATCTGATTAAATATCTGGATCACTAACTCATGCCGTAAGGATTTCTATAGCTGAATCAACCTTATAGTAATAAACCCCTTCCTAAGTAAACCTTCTTTCTTCCATTTGAAATTAATCACCCCTTTCTCCTCTAAAAGATTTTTGTTGCAAAGTGGTTCTTGGAACAGTTGATCAAATTGGTTTTAAAGTTTGAAAATTTAAATTAAATTCTCAAACTACAGAGAGATAAACATTTGAGTTAAATTCAAACAAGGCAAACAGGTCAAACATGTTGAAGTTCAAAATTCAAAATTAGAAATACTATACAATATAGATATTTCAGCTTGAATTCAGTAATGTCTACTGTTCAAATGAAAAAGAAAATGTTAAAAATACTATAAAATGTAGCCACATAGGTAACACTATATAATATACAAAAAGTATTATCTCAGAAGCGCTTTCCCTGTATTAATAAAATGTGGAAAGAATATAAAATACAAAAATACCAGTGTACAGAAAAATGATTGTTCAAAAAATACCCCAAAAACTCCAAATAAAGTCATCAAAAACAATCTCCAGAAAAACGATTCCTTCCTTACTATGGCAATCACTTTTGCTTCAATGAAGTATAAAAAAGAACAACGCAATTTACAGTTTTGGAAAAATATATCTCAATCCACCAGTGAAACAATAAATATAATAAACATGTGAAAAACCCACTACCCGTTGTGAATACACTCACATTAAGGTTTTCACAAATTAGCCTGTAGCATAGCTTTATGTTGATTACACCTCCATATTCAGGTAATACAGGCACAGCATACAACCATGGTGAGTCTGTTTTTCAAAGTGCTACCTTTTCAGTATATTGGTTTTAAGAATATAATGCAAATAAGTGGAAGGAAAAAAGGAGGATTTAGCGTAATACATTTTAAAATGCAATAAAAACAAAAATGATACTGCACTCACATTGTAACACTGAAATGTGCAGATAATTTAAAACATAAAGAGTATCCATATCTATATGAATTAGTCTCCTACCAGAGAATGATCACATTCTCAAATATGCAGCAGCTGAGATGGAACCTTGTACAGGCTGTAGTGTCATAGGTAGAAAAGAAAGAGGAGGGGTAGCAGTGTTCTTCAAATTCTCCAGTGACATTCAGGAGAGCTCCATTGCTCCATTGCTAATTGTCATTGCTGAAATAGAAATAATAGGTCTGGCAGGCTTGGTCTTCTAAATCTGCAGTCACTTTGTACTGTGTTATCAAAATGGATTCACAGCAGTACACAGAAGACCAGGAGCCCCAAGCAGCTGCTGGCACCAGTCATGATGATAGTAATCCCTCTACGTCATATGCTAAAGCCTATGTTAAAGTGCATAGTGTTTTTAAGTCAGGGAAACAAAAATGTAAAAAAACACCTTTTACCTTGGTCAGGAAAAAAAGACCTGTAATCCATTCAAAGTTATCTGCAGAATAAAATAAAATTGCCAACATGCCATTCTACACACTCAGTGGCAAGGAAAGAATAAGGCCTTCGCCTTTCTCTATAAGTGCTAGTTCTGCAACTGTCACTGAGGCATCTTCTTGTAAGGTCAGTCATGGCCAAGCAAAACCTTGTCATTTTGACTCCAAAAGTGGTGTCCAAATACTTTTACGTGTAAAAGCTGAGCTGGAAGACAACAGTAAGCCATTAGAGGAAAATGTATGTTCAGATTCAGAAAGGACACAAATCCCTGAGGAGAGTCTATCCACGAGTGCTATGTGTAATCCTGACCTGTCTGATAGTATACCCATAAATAAGGCCCCTTTCAGCATTTCTGCAGATGTGTGCATGAACAGCCCAATTGTAGCCAGTAATGCACAAATTGAGGACGCCACCTTGAAATTGCAACAGGATGAGGGGGATATTTGTGTAGCCGACAACGGCGCTAATTAGGATGAGGATGATGTTTGTGTAAGTCCTGCACCAGTGGAAGCAGTTCTTGCATGTGATAAGAAGAAAGACATTGTCATGCCTGGACATAAGATCAAAAAATCCACCTATTATGTAAGGAATTATTTTTACAGAAATCCTGACAACAGTTGTCTAGCCATTTGTAGCGTTTGTAAAGCCACAGTAATGAAAGCATGGATGTCTAAATAGACGTGAATATGTATTACCTTCCACTTTGTTGATGTTTCATCAGTATTGCACAAAGTGTTTGCAATCTTTACGTCAAAGGTACATAACTATATTATATTTTTTGGGGAATTGGGGCTGATTCGAAGCTCAGTGATGAACTTGCTTTTTGCTGTGAATTACAATGGCTCTTTTTAGTGCATTGTCTGGCACCCTGGATTGGTCTGGGTCTGATAAAAGCACGCATCCGGGGGAGAATGGTTAGCGCTCGTCGCCATGTATTAGCTGTAGAATTACCACAGTTATCCAAGGAATGGGTGGAGCGATCAAATGAACCATAACTGATTTCATGATCCAAAGACAATTCCATCTTGAACCGCTTTTCTTTTCTGCCACTGCTGTGTGGCAATATTTCCCTGATGTGCTATGAACTGCCGTGTGGTTGTGTCATTGTTCTGTCACTTAGCATCCAGCCAATTTGCTGCAGTCTTTGTTTGAAAGTGTATGAAAATAATATTGTGACCTGTGAGCTGGTCAAAATTGATTGCAAATGATTTGAATTTAGTGTTATTGAGGTTAATTATAATATAGGGGGGAAGCAAAATATGTGATTTTAGCAAAAACAAATAGGAATTTTAGAAAAAAAAATCGGGATCCAAAACCAAAAGCAAAACACGCAAGGGCGGTTTTGCCAAAACTAAGACAGGAAGTTAATCCAGATGCAAAGCCAAATCCAAAACCAGAACAAGGAGGTCAGTAAACATCTCTACAAATAAGTAATAGAAACACCTATTTTTATCTAGAATTCCTCCACTTCAAAGCTCTTTGTCTGAACTATCCTTTAATGTCAGTTGTTTTCCCCTCTGTCCCAAATGGTAGCTTCGGGCTCCTGTTCTTTCTCTCTTCATGTTGTCTCTCTCTCTATTAGGAATCTAATCCTAATTTGCATGTGACCTGCAGTTCCTCTATGCTACCAGAGGTGCTGCTGTTTTGCCATTGGACATTTTCACCTCACCTGCAGGAGTTAACTTTCTTCCCTTATCATTACCTCAACCTTTTCCACTGCCTTATATACCCGCCCTAAACATTGCTTCTTGCAGTTCATCAATTTGTTTGTTGCTTCTTGTCCCTGTCAGTACTCCTGTGAATTGTGCCTGTTGCTCTCCTGATTATCTAACTTTTGCTGTTTTGCATCTTTGTTATGACCCAGACCCGGCTCCTGTCAACTCCCTGGTATTTTTTGTAGAGCTCCTGGCTACTGACCTTGACTTGCCTGACTCTCCTTTTGCCTGATTCTTCCGTGGATCATCCAGTGCCTCCGGACATCCATCCTCTGCAGTCTACTGTTTAACTTGGAAATCCAGAGTCTGCAGCTTCTCAGACTTATCTGGCAATCCAGACATCCAATATCTGTAGTCCACTATCTAGCTGGGATAACCAGAATCTCCAGCTTCTTAGCTTGATCTGGCAATCCAGACATCCAATATCTGCAGTCCACTAACTTGGAAAACCAGAGTCTCTAGCTCCTAAGCCTTATCTGGCAATCCAGACGTCCAATATCTGCTGTCACCTGTCAAACATAGAAAAGTAGAGACTTTAGCTTCCAAGCTTAACCTGGCAATGCAGACATTCTGCATTACCAAGTCTTTAGTTCCTGATTGATCCAGTGTGCCTTTGTCCCATGACCTGATTCTGCCAAATACATTCTGCTGTGAGCTCTTCATTTAATCAGGCAAGTGTAACACTATTTTGTACTAACCCCTGCCTGTCTGATTCTGAGTTCTTCAATACATCTTACCAACATTATCTGTTTTGCCTATGGACTTGTGATACCTGTATTAGCATTGACTGCATTTTGATATTACCTGTGTGACCTGTATTCAAAATAAAGACACTCTGTTTGCAGTACCTAGTAATACTTTCTGTTGTATTCATACTGGGAGCAGTAATACTCTCTCACTGCTTTGCTGCTATTTTTTCTGCTTTAGCTCTTCTTTTCTCTCCTCTCACAACCTTGGTATCTTCCTCCCATAGCTGCTCCACACACTTCTCTTCCATATCACTCCTCACAGCCACTGTCACAATAGTTAATCATCATTAGGTTCCCTTTGCTTAAAAACAATTGTGTAAGTTCGATGTCTACAGACCTTGTGGAGCCAACACTGGCAGGGGACTCCGGAGAAAGATGGCTAATCTATCAACCCCTGTTTACGCCCCTGAGAGATTAAGGCTGCCAACTGGGTAGCCAGCAGTGATAGCACCTTCTGTGTATCCAGAAGCATGGGAACTGGAGCCAGTATAAAAGGCCATACCCGGAGACCAAAAGTTAGATGCAGTGGGGAGATCATGGAAGCTAGATGTCAGAACTGGCTAGGGATTAATGCTTCTGCTTAAATAGTCATAAAAGCTAGTGCAAAGTGCTGCGAGGAGAAATCTTCTGCCTTCATCCTCATTTCATGTGGGTCTTGTGAATCTGTGTATCCACCAAAAGCAGGGTAAAGCAGGACCTGGAGACGAGCCTCTCTTTCAATGAATTGAGACAGATACCCCAGGATTAGCTATAAGGAGACCGGTATTGTATTGTACTGTTTTCCCTGTGTGTTATATTACAAATTTTATACTGTGATTTAACCCTTTCATAAATGTGCTACAGCTCTGTTGATAATTTCTGTTAAATAAACGTAAGAATTCTTTATTCAGATATTTCCATGGCTGCGAAAATACGTTCTCATGTTCACTGTACTAGGGACAGGTGACTGGACGTGGGAGTCTTTGCCAGGTAACTCTGCATCAGTTGGCGTAGGCAAATAGCCTGTGGGTGATTCAGCATATTAACAATATGTTCCATGTATAACCCTGTTTCTTATATCTTTCAACTAGTTCTCTAGTCATGTACACACTTTTCCCCCAAAACCTAATACCCTCATTGTATGGAACAGACTGTAATGTTGCAAATGCTTTAGCAAAATCTATAAGTGTAATGGTGCTTTTTTTTTTGCATTAAATTACCTAAAAAAAAATGTTTGCTTCATGAATAAATCTTACCCATACCTGCCTACTCTATCAGAATGTCTAGGAGACTCACAAATTTTGGGAAGGTCTACTACTGGATGAGTGTATCAGACTCTTTGAAGGGTAGGTCAGCCACCTGTATCAGGCCTGATGTACTTGTGCAGTCATGATACTCTAGTGATGCGATTTACTGCAAATTGTGTCATAGTGGCCATGCCACCAGCTGCGAGATGACAAGAATTGCGACATTGCACAGCGGGGGTTGGGGCCATTATGGCAGGAATTGCGCCAGCACTCTCCCCACACTTGCCCCTTGGACCCCCCTACAATAGGTATAAAATTACAGATAAAAAAAATAATAATGTGAATTTCTGTCACAAAAAGCAGTATATATATATATATATATATATATATATATATATATATATATAAATATGTGCTAACAATCAAGCATCCTAAATAAAAACTTCCATTACCATGTTGCTCATATATCTCATATATATATCATAAACATTTGTTTGTATAGCGCCAATATATACAGTAGCACTTTGCTTTCTTTAAAGTGCCAATGCATATGTGTAATTTCTACCGCCCATAAGATCAAATCCCGTTTGTGCATATCTTGCACAAACTCAGTTCTGCCATCAAAAATATTGACTATTCCATATTGAAATATTGAATATGACTTTCATCCCCAAATCCTTTCACATTCAAACCCCCTCCCATCCCCTTAAAACGAACATCAATTTTGCGTGCACTTAACAACCTTCACTAGCAGAGCAGTCCAAGCTATCCTTGCAGTCAAGGGTAGGACAGTCACCCAGAATCGGGACTTTCCCACCAGAATCAGGACAGTTGGCAGACGGCCCTGCACTCTCTTACATGTTAGCTCAGTTGTTGCTTGTCTGGATAATGAAATGTTGGTCCCTGTTTGGAAAAAAGGATAGGTACATGAAATATGGAAAGTCTAGCAATGAGAGTATCCTCTAGACCTCCCTCTCCTGCACCTGCCCTGATGTTAAATCAATAGCATTCCATTTAATAAATGGGTCTCCCTCTCTTGTAACCAACCCAACATAAAATTAATAGCATTAGCATTTAATAAATAAACATATTTCACTCCAAATAGTCCTGACATTAAATAATTAGTATTCACATTTAATAAATAGTCTTACTAGCTGCCCCCTTCCCAAATAGCCCAACATTAAATTAATGACATTCCCATTTAATAAATACTCATAGTTCTCCCTCAAAGAGTCCAGACATTGAATTAAAAGCATTCAGGTTTACGAATTAAACCCATTTCCCCCCATACTGCTCCAGATTTAAATAATTAGTATACACATTTGAGAAATAGCCCTCCTCCCCCTAAACTTGGCCCCAAGTTAAATTAATAGCTCCAAAACCACCACAAAATTTAATAAATAGTCCTATCTCCCCACTTAAAATGAATAGGCACTATCATGATCCCACTAATAAATTTAGTAGCCCCACTATTAACATAATTGTCTCTACCAATAAATAAATATGTCCCACTTCATCATTAAATTACATAGCCCAGTCTCCACCGCATTAAAGTAACAGACTTCCTCAGACTAGTTCTTCTTCCTTCTTCTATCTTCTGTTCTGTTATCTCTATGCTTTTTCCACTTGGTGCAGTGTTGGAGAGGCAGACTCTTCTGCCTGCCTCTCTTGTTTCCTGGGAGTGGGAGAGCTTGCAGGTCATGTGGTGTGCAACCCACGTGCTATTGGATGTCAACTAAGGTGGGGAAGGCACATGCTTTGGAGAAGGAAGGAGAGGAATGGATGTACAGATCCGTTCCACTGCAGATCCTGATGCACAAAGGGGCAGATTCATTTAGCTGTGTTGTTCTTTTTTTTTGTTTTTGAAAATACATTTTTTATTGGTTTTTACAAAGTAAAAAGGTGAGTATCAAAAATAAGCCAACAGGTATAAAGGTACATTGGTTATCAACAGGTCAGGATTAAAAATACATAAATAAAGGCTTTATACCAAAGTTTTTAGAGAAAAGACATACAAAAAGCAGGGTAGTCGAGAAAAGATAGGGGAAAAGAAGGGCAAATGCAAGAGTAGAGGAGTGATGTTGATCAGCAGTGAAACTTTAATGTTGGGACGGTGGTTGGGGAGAGTGTAACAAGCGGGAATATGTTGTGGCTAGAGGAGGAGTAGTTTCATAATGAGTGGTCCAGGATGATCAGACCGCTTGGAAAGTTGTAGGTGTATCATGCAACTTGGGTGTTGTTCTCTCCATACGATATGTGGCCCATATGTTCTGAGTAGTACTGGAAAGAGAAGGTGGGGAGATGTTTTTCCACTGTGCGGCTATGAGACATGTTGCTGCATTTATTATTTGACAATCAATTTTTGTGAGTGGTGAGAGCTATCAGGGATAGGCCTGGGCAACAGTGTGTGTAAAGCTGATGGGGGCATGTTGACGTCAGGGATGGTTATTATGAGTGAGTGAATTTCCTGCCAGTAATGGCGTATTTTCAGACAGGTCCACCATATGTGCGGCAGCGTGCCTCTCTATCTGCAAGCCCGCCAACAGAGATCCGAGGACAAACTGAGCGAATTCGGGTGGTGACCCAGTACCATCTATAAAAAATGTTGTGAGTGTGCTCTTTGATCCAAACTGATATCGACATTTTAGCCAGATTAAGTCTGATTTTGGCCCATTCTTTCAGGTCCCGCACTTCCTCCGCGTCATGCTCCAACACCAATTCGTGGGGGTCTTTTGGGGGCTGGTTTTGTTGGAGCAAATCCTGATATATAGTGAAAATAAAAACAGCAGAGAGTTTCCAGTGGAGAACATTTCTCTGAAACTAAGGGGAGTTTGAAGTAAGTAAAGTAGTGTCGGAGTTGAAGGCATTGGTAAGATACCTGTTTGGGGAGTTGCAGTGTATTCCTGAGGGCTGCCAAAGTGGGAAAAACGCACCTGGGAGCGAGATCTCGCACGAAGAGCAGGTTGTGTTGCGTCCAGTGATTTAAAAGTTGATGCTGTCGTCCCGGGGGGAATTCAGGTGAGTTCCAGAGTAGGGCGAGCAATGTGTAGCAGTGCAGTTGGTAGGTGCGTGTGGCTACTTCCCAAGGGAGAATTTGACCGTGGGAATGTGGTTGATTGCTTTAGGTCTCTGGTTTGAGGGTGTCCATAGGAGGGAATATGGTGAATAGTAAACTAATAAATCTGATTCCATCCTCTTTGATGTGGCAGGGAGTGCCAAGCCAAATATGGAGAAAGGTGAGTAGCCAGGTAATATTTCCGCAAGTGAGGGACTCCCAGTACCCCCGACGTCTGGTGTTTATGCAGGATTCACATTCGTATTCGAGGTTTTCACCCTGCCCAAATAAATTTTGTTAGGGATAGCTGCAGATTCCTCAGGACAAGAGCTGGGACATAGATGGGGAGTGTCTGCCAGATATAGAGTAATCTAGGTAGGACATTCATCTTAACACTAGCTATGTGCCCAGACCAAGAGATGAGGTGTTTGGTCCAGGAGGTTAAGTCGGATGTGATAGAGTCTATGAGGCGGGAAATATTGGCTGCGTATAGTTGGGAGTAGGTTTTAGAGAGGTATATTACTAGATATTTAAGCTTCTGAGGTTGCTATCGAAAAGAGTAATTTGCCTTGAGAGTTTGTATGAGAGAGGCAGGTATGTTTAGGTACAGAATTTCAGATTTATCTGCGTTTATTTTGTAATTGGACAGTTCGCTATATTTTTGGATTTCTTGGAAAAGGTTTGGTAAGGCAATGTGGGGGTTGTGACAGTTAAGGTGGTATCATCTGTGTATAGTGCAATTTTATAGTTGCGAGTATCCCAGTGAAATCCGGGTTCAGTCTAATGCGGGCTGCTAAAAGCTCCATGATTAAGGTGAAGAGCAAGGGGGATAATGGGCAGCCATGGTGAGTGCTATCACAGATAGTGAATGGGGCTGTGGGGAACCCATTTGCTAGTACTGAAGCTGAGGGATTGTGGTACAGTACTCTATAGAAGGCTCCCTGTATCCCCATGCTCACTAAGGTGCACTGCATGAACAACTAGGCCACTCTATCAAAAGCTTTTTCTCCGTTTAAGGCCACCACCAGAACAGGGAGAGCCGAGCAGGAGGCAAAATGTATTAAGTTAGTAAGCCTGCTGATATTATCTGAGGCCTGTTTATTGGACACAAATCCCACTTGGTCTGGGTGGACTAGCGAAGGCTGAACTCTACCGAGTCTAGTGGCCTGTATTTTCGCAAAGAGTTTCAAGTCACTGTTTAGGAGCGAGATCGGTCTATAGCTGCCAGGATCTGTTGGGTCACAATCCGGTTTGGGGATTACCACTATTCCCGCTCTGGTGGTAGCCCCATCGAATTTCTCGCCAGCAAGCATAGTACTAAACAGGCTAGAAGCACAGGGACATGGGACCCCTTGGAATTCTTGTAATAAAGGGCAGGCAATCCATCTGGTCCGGGAGCAGAGCATCGTTTGAGTGTTTTAATAGCTTGAAGTATTTCCTGTGATGTGATTTCCGTGTTTAGGGATTCCAGTTGGGCTCTGGTGAGTTTAGCTTTATGTTGAGCGGGGTCATTTGTTGCTGTTGGAAGTTTATAAAGAAAGGCATAATAATCCCTAAATCTTTGTGCTCTAAGTTTCTGATCATATGCTATGAAGCCGCCTGTTGATTTCAGGGCCATTATAGGATTGCGGGTGTGTCTGGCTTTAAGTTTTCGGGCGAGGAGGGTGTTGGCCTTATCCCCTTTCTCATAATAATGTTGCCTCAGCCACTGTAAAGTAATTTCTGCAGTTTTGGAAAGCAATTCATTTAATTGACCTCTAAAGGCTATTATCTTGAGGTAGGTACGTTTATAGGATGTGTGTGGTGTAGGTCTGTAAGTTCCTCTATCTGTTTTTTTAGGTCTCTCACACGTTCCCTCTAAGCCAGCTTCCAAGTCACAGCCAGTTTAATCAAAATACCCCTAAGAGTAGCCTTGTCAGCCTCCCATAGCATTGCCTGCGAGATCTCTGGTGTTGCATTGTTGGCTACATAGTCTGATAAGGCTTGTGTTACCTCAAGGATATTTTTGCTATGAAGCAATATCGACGCGCTGAGGCACCACTTGGGACGAGCGCTAGGAGGCTCGCACAACCATCTCAACTGCTGAGTTGTTGGACCAGGAGATGGGTAGGATCTGGAGGCCAGTAATAGCTTGAGTTGTTGTGTGATCTATAAAGAATTAATCAATTTGAGAATAGAGATTGTGCTCAGCTGAATAATAGGTGTACATTTTGATCACAGGATACAAAACTCGACACGCATCATATAGGTTGTGTAGAGTTAACTGCTTGCTCAATTTAGATGATTCTGCTATGTGACTTGATTAGATGTGAGCAATGGATGATAGACCTAGAGTAGGGTCTAGGATTGTATTAAAGTACCCATTTCCAATCCGTATACCTGTAGGGGTTGGAGTGAGGCGCTAAAAAAAGTCATCATAGAAGGCATCCTGCTGCACATTAGGGGTGTAAACTAAAGCCAGAGTTATTGGGGTGCAGTCTAGTAAGCCTGTGAGGATTAGAAATCGGCCCTGTGCATCTGAGATCTCAGTAGTGATAGTGAGCGGTAGTCTATTGTGAATAAGTATGGCTGTACCTCTGCGTTTGGTGTCTAACGTAGAGTAGTAAATGTGAGGGTACTTCTTTAGATGCTAAAGAGGGGTGGGGTGTTTTGAAATGTGTTTCCTGGAGAAGAATGATGTCTGAATCTTGTCTATGGAAATATTGGAGCACTATGGTGAGTGTAGTTGGCAAGTTAAGGCTATTGACATTAAGTGACAAGAGTTTCAACGTCATGGTGGGAAGTGTGGGTGGAGCTGCTGATCACATAGGCAGACAGTTGATTTCTTTAGGGGTTTTCGGGCAAAGTGGGGGGGGTTGTAAGTGGAGAGAAAAACACTAGGGAAGTTCAAGAAGGAGGAAAGGGTGTAATCTCATGTCCAAAGTGGGGAGAGGGTCACGGTACAAAAGGAGTCAGTGCACAAAAAGGACTCTCCTTTAGAGTGGGAGGTAATGATCTGTCACATTCGGAAGGCGTGTTCAGCATGAAAAAAAAGTGACTGCAGGGGGGAGAACATGTGCTTTGCTACACAAATGTACAGTTTAAAACAGTAAAAACAGGAGAACCATAAGAATAATGCATGAAAATTGAAAACAGTAAGTAACAAAGGGGACTCCTGGTCCGGCCGTGCCACTAGTTCAAATAGATAAATCTAAGAAAAGAGCCTGAGCATGAATATTATCAGACAGATTTACATTGATGGAAGCAAGAGCCATAGTTATGGAATATGTGAATTTGGACCTGTGAAATATAGCTACTGAAAATATGAGCGTCTGAAGGTCGTCCCTAATCCTCAAGCCTGCTGCCACTCCATTGCGGGACCTGGAGATCTAGCAGGTGCAACTGGAGCTGCATGACATCGATCCGAGGAAGTATCTGGTAGGAGCCGAAACCGTTTGAGGATATCTAGTGCCTGTTTCAGTGTCTTCATAGAGAGGTGCGGCCATTTTTAGTCACAATTAGTTGAAAGGGGAAACCCTATTTGATTTTACTGAGTGATTACACAAAGCCTTTATAACAGTCATTATGTCTCTGCACTTTTTGAGAGTGGAAGGCACCAGGTCTTGGTTAAGTTGTATTTGGGAACCAGCGCAAAAAATGGAGGAAATATTACGTGACGAAGCCATGACTTGTTCTTTCATTTTGATAATAATGAAAACGGATGACCACATCCCTAGGGGGTTGATTTGAGTTCGGCTTGGGACGAAGCACCCTGTGCGCTCTATCCAGGTGAAGTGAGTCCTTGGTTAAATCTGGAAGCAATTGTAGAAACAGTTCCTCCAAGTATTGCGGGAGGGCATCCGGGGGGACTGTCTCCGGAATATTTTTAATTCTAATGTTGTTGCGCTGATTGCGATTCTCAAGATCATTAAGATGATCTCTGAAGGAATCAAGCTTGGTTTGCAAATCCGATGCCTCCATATCAGTGACTGGCAGACGGCGCCATGTTAATTCTGTATGAACGCCTATGTCAGAGCGCAGTTCTGACACGATTACCCTCATTTCAGACTAGATGGTTTTCGCTACAATTGCAATGACATCATTATCCGTCAGTGGCGTGGTCGCCACAGATGTCTCATCAGAGTCTGAGCTCATGTCTGTGGAATCCGCGTTGTTCTTTAAACCAATGCAGCTGTGCATTGTTATCGCTACTATGGTAATTTTTTGCTCGCAGCTCTGTGAGCCACGAGAATAAAAATCAGCAGAGATTTTCTGTCAATTCCAGCGGCTGTGTATCTGCCCCAAAGTGCAGTAGCTGGTCATATGATACTCGTCGCAATGCTGCAGAAAAATGTACATATATATAAAAAGGTGGTGGAGCCAGGCAACGGTGGGTCCCCCTAGTCTGCCGGGATCCCTTACACCTGTTCCTCCCCTAACCCCTGATAGCGGCTCATTCCCTAAGAGCTCCACAAAAATAAGAGCAATGTTAAACAATACTTTTCATTAAATACAAAAATATATATTTTTAACACTAATGTTTATACACCTGAAAAGCTTTATTTGCACCTATATTAGTAGAAAATAATTTTATATTTAAAGATGTCCCACAAGGAACATTAGCAGAGTTCCATTGGTTATTGTCTTTTCATTTCTGGGAATGCCTAGATGACACTGGCAATTTGGGTTGCAGATTAAAGCAAATTAAGAATTAAACTATAATTAAAAAAAGCAGTTTTGAAATTGTAATATGATTAGGTATTTCGGATAAACTGGAACGCTTTAATTAATGATTAAAGTTTCATGTTAATTGTACCATATAAACCAAACTGAAAGTGACGCATTGCTGAAAGACCTTACACCATAGTTTTACATCCATGTCACTTGCAGCTGCTAAAACAGGACTTTAGAAATGCTTGCATTGCACGCACAGAAAGGGTTAACTGTTGCCAATACCATGCATCATGGATGGTTCTTAAATGTAGGGAGGTACAACATAATTTCAGATTTTTTTTTTTAGCAAGTTACCGTAAGCTTAACCAAACAAATACTTCAGACCTGCTGCAATATGTCATTTATAAACCGAGCAGTCAACATCATCTTAAATTTCATCTTGGCCGATTCCTGCATCTGGAACAGCCGAAACCACCAAGAAATTTCCTCACGTCAGTACCACTTTTCTTTGTTTTGTTATTTCTTCTTTTTTTATGTATTTAATCCCTAGGCCCTATGTCTAGCGTTATGATGTCAGCAATGGAAGTGTTAACCCTTCACAATCTACAATTGATTTACGGGAAATACAAGATTGTGCATTAAAAAAGCTGACATACCAATAAAAGTTAGATCTGTAAAATATAATATTAACCCCTTCTCTGCTAACATTTTCCTTCATCTCTGTGCAAATCCTGTTTTCTCACTTTTGCGCTCATCCAATTTCAATATCAGTAATCTTTCTGTGCAGTGCACACACAAACCATACCTTGATGTTTTCTTTATAACCCAAGATTAGAATTCACAATAATTTCCAGAAAGCCACAATAACAAATCTAGACAACGTACTTCATAAAATAAGGAGGCAATTACCTTTATAACTCAAACCTGTAATGTACAATAGTTTCCAGGAGGTGGCGCAATAGGGAAAAAATGTTCACATTGTTAATTTATTTACTAAATGTAAGTTGAGCCAGTTGATAAAGAGAGTTTGTCAAACCTTTCTGAATAATACTTTTATTTACATAAATATGTGTTTCAATAATCAAAAGACAATAAATAGCAAGAAGCTCCCAAGAGCACTCAAGCTTTAAAAGGGGGACTTTCTCATTCAGAACAAGGGTGCCCCCAAGTTTTTCTGAGTAGGGATACAGAGATCAAGGTGCTCATATGCAAAAATCTGCCCCTTGCTTTTTTTAATGTAATTTCTGCACAAATTCACCTATTCATTAGTACATTAATCTGCACATCAAGATGACAGCTTCTGTAGATAGGTCATAAATGCCTACTCTGCTGGAATTTCCGGGAGGCTCCCAAATTTTGAGGAGTCCTCCCGAAATCCCAAAAGAGTAGGCAAACTCCCGGACAATTGTGGTGCCGAGGCTTAAGTCCCATTGCCACTATTCAATGCCGTGAATTTCAGCTTTTTTACAGTACAGCATCACCATGCCCCTTACACTTGTCACATGACAGGTTTTAAAAGTTGGCAGGTATGAGATAGGTGTAAAATGTTGAAATATTTAAAAATATCTGATGGTAGGAAATGATGAATTGGAACGTTCCTAACTACATACCATTCAGATACGTTTGATGGGAGAACATTCAATTATATGCACACAAATATTAATGTTATATTAAACACACTAAAGTGACACAAGTAATAAAGACAGTCTCACTGGTCCTCCTCACTGGTATAATGATCTGATTGTGTAATGAGCAGTATTTTAAGAGAGAAAAAATATAAGTTGTAATTATTGAATGGGGTGGTCTTAAGGTGATAGTAGGCACAGTTTCGGACTGGGGCATGAAGGGCGCACCCGGGGACTACAATGCTAGGAGCCCACCAGAGAGGGTGTGGCCAGCCATAATAGAGGCGAGATCAGACACTGGAGTGGGAGTGGTCAGCCCACGAAGGACAGCTAGCCCATAGTGTAGTATATAAAAAATGCAGTATGTATATAAAGAGTACACAGTCTTGACTTGCCCCTTAGATTGGGCAGAACAGTTACCAAAAATCGGGATTGTCCCACTAGAATCAGTACATTTGACAGACTGTCCTGCTCTCTCCAACCTGTTCTTGTCACTTTCACCACCTGTTGCTGCTGGTTTCTTTAGTTGCAGCTTGTCTGGATCCTGGAATGTTGGGGACCCTATTTGGAAAAAAAAATGGGTACATTTAGAAAATTTCAATGAGCTCGGGGGTTAAATCAACAGGACCCACAATTAATACTAAATACTTCCTCCAGCCCCAACAATAAAGTAATAGTATTCCCATTTAATAAATAAACCTATTTTCCTCCCTCCAGTCACAGCAATAAATTAATAGCAATTGCATATAATAAATATACCTATTTCCCGCAACCGTCACTGCCATTAAATAATTCATATTTACATTTAATAAGTAGTCCTCATGCTCCTCAAACTCAGCCCCACATTCAATTAATAGCCCCCAAACCACCTCATCTTAAATGAATAGTTCCCGCTATAAAATTAAATTGCCCCACCGTCACCTCTGAAACCAAACCCACCCGAACTTTGGGGATCCGAGTACCGAAGTCTCGCGCCTATTCGGATTCCAAAACGAGGCAAAACGTCAATGTGACATCATCAGATCTCGGATCTTGGATCTCGCGAGCTTTAGAATCAATAAATACCCGCCTTCACAGCGATCTAGCACCATTTGAGAGAGGGACAGAGAAGGGTTAGGTCACAGTATAGAGCAGGAATAGAGCAGTATAGAGCAGGCATTTTTCTGTATTTGCACTACAAAGTGTTTGGGGTCTTATATACCCCCTTCTAAAAAAGCTGTATTTTCTGAGTGCTGAAATTCTAATATAGCACTGTATTTTTCTGAATTTGCACTACAAAGTGTTTGGGGTCTCATATACCCCCTTCTAAAAAAAAACTATATTTTGTGAGTGCTGAAATCCTAATATAGCACTGTATTGTTTAGGGAGGGCCTAGCATGGATTAAACTGTATTTTTCTGAATTTTCACTGATAAGTGTAGGGTCTAATAAACACCCAAAGACGAGTGCTCAACACTTATTGTTACACTTTATTGTACCATAGCTCACTCAGAAACAATAGAGGTGGCAGGGTTCAGTGCTGAAACAGAAATTGTAATAATAGGGCTGTCAGTGTTCTTCAAGTCTCCGTGACATTGTATTGTGCCATAGCTCATACATAAAGCCTATGTTGAAGTGCATAGTGGTTTTAAGTCAGGTAAACAAAAATGTAAATAAAAGCTTAGACCGTTTTAAAGAAAAAAAATAACCTCTCTAAAAAAGGTGAAAGTTTATTGTAGAAAAACATAAAATTGCCAAGATACCATTCTACCCAAAATATTACCAGGCATACCAGCATTAGGTAGCTCCCTTCTCTTAGCTAGATTTCAGCACCTGCTGCAATCTACACTGTCATCATATTCACCCTCATCATTGTGTACATCTTCCTCAAACAATACTAATTCATCCCTGCTGGAATCCACCATCATAGAAGTCTATGTACTTTGATGTCATAGCCGATAATGGCCTTCCTCATGGAATTTGTATTCATTTTATGGCAGAGCTGACATGATTTTTGGGCAATTCTTTTAGAGCAGAGCAAATATCAAAATGTTGTGCTGACTCATCTGTATCACCACTGGGTATCTTGGGAAAGCTACGTTTTTTCCGACAAGCAGTTGCCTGAGAAACTGAAGGAGTAGACGTTATTACAATATGTTGATAGCTCTTGGATCCTGGTGAAGCAAATTAAGTACTTAATCTACAATTACAATATAGTTAGCAGATTTACTTTGTTTTATTTAATCCGTAAAATTTCTCTAGCTGCTTCTCAAAAAGTATAATTAAGGCAATCACTTGACTCAAGCTAAACGTGTCTGCACTTTCTTCACAGGTGGCTACTTCGCTGGACTAAAGTACATTCCCCTCAAATGCTAGTCTTCTTGCAGCTGCTGCATTCTCCTACATGCTATTGCAGAATCCTGAAAATGACCCTAAATTTTTTGGGACACAAACAGCATCTCCTGCATGTCATTGTCATTTTTTAAAAGTTCTGTAACACCAAGTTCATTGTGTGAGCAAAACAGGAAATTTGATGGAATTCCCCCCCCCCACTGTAATGCTCTAACAATATTGGGGTCGTTATCAGAAATCACATATCCTCAGGGAAGTCCAAGCAAGATGAGCCATGTTGAAATGACATCCCTTACTGTTTGTAACAGATTGTCAGCTGTATGCCTCTTACTGAAGCCGCTGATACACAGAGTAGCCTACTTCTGAAAAATGTGACGTACTTGGGTACATGCTGCTGCTGTTCCTGCTGGTGACCCAGTGGGTTGTCACAGTTATATAATCTTTAGTTTGCCTAGTTCCACTTCTCCATATCTGTGGTTAAGTGTACAGTGGGTAGAAATGCAATTTGTTTCCCAATAATTACATTTTTATGAACCTTCTGGTAGAAGTGAGTAATAGCTTTTTTATTAAAATGGTATTGTGATGAAATTTGGTAATAGGGACAGAGGACCTCAAGTAACTGTCTAAAACCAGCTGTATTAATAGTGGACATCTAATACTAGCATAGTCCCCATGGCATCTCTGATCCGCTTTGCGACTGGGTGACAGCTTTCTTACTTTATTCCTCTGGCAAAGGATTGTTTAACAGTCAATTGTTGTAAACTACTACTAGTCTTCCACCCCCAGCAGCAGCAGTGGACTACCACTCAATAATTCTTCGGAGGAATCATGGTTAGTGGAGGAGTCATCTAGAATTAGGAACTTGGATGCAGGACTAACTCCCATCACTTCTGGGTATATTGATGATGAAGGTGTTGGGGGTGTAGATTGCAGGTGCTGGGATCTAGATGAGTGAAGGGAAGTAGATGATGCTGGACTGCTTGTTGTTATTTTTTTAACATAAGTTTCTGATTTTCCCAACAGATTTCCATGACCTCGCTTCAAATGCCGTAACATGGATGAGGATCCTAGATGGTTAAGGTCCCTACCTCTACTGAGTGTGGCTTTAAAAACACTACCAATGGCTAGACAACTGTTGTCAGGATTTGTGTAAAAATAATTCCACATTTAAGAGGTGGATTTTTGGTCTTATGCCCAGGCATGACAATGGGCTTCCTCTTATCACTGGCAAGAACTGGTGCAATCTTTGTTTGAAAGTGCATGAAAATAATATTGTGACCTGTGAGGTGGTCAAAATTGTATGGAAATATATGGAAATTAGTGTTAGTGAGGTTAATAATAATGTAGGTACAAAATAATACCTAAATTATGTGATTTTAGCCCAAAAAATTTAATTTTGAAAAAAATAGGAAAACAAAACCAAAACCAAAACAAGCAAGGGCGGTTTTGGCAAAACCAAAACCAAACCCTGAAGGTAATCCATATCTAAAACCAAAACACGGGGGTCAGTGAGCATCTCTACCTCAAACAAAATAGCACTCATTATTTAGCCACTACCTACCACACTCACACATTACATTGCCACAAGCCCGCTGTGCCATCACACACACATTACTGTGCCCCTTCATAACAAAATGGTCCCCTCTTATGAGCACACTGCGCCCCCATGCTGCTTTTGTTCCCCCCTTCTCTTAGCCCCCCTTTATTACACTGTGTCATGCTGAATTTTCTCCCCACTTCTCCTGGCCCCCTTTCATCACCCTGTGCCATACTGCTTATGCCCCCTATTCACACTCTGCCATGCTACTTTGGTCCCCCTTCACACTCTACCATGATGTTTTGGGCCCTCTTCACATGCTACCATGCTGCTTTGGCCCCCCTTCACACTCTGCCATGCTGCTTTGGCCCCCCTTCACACTCTTCCATGATGTTTTGGCCCCCCTTCACACGCTACCATGCTGCTTTGGCCCCCCTTCACTCTCTGCCATGCTGCTTTGGCACCCCCTTCACACTCATGCCTCATCCCTCTTTCATACCTCATGCCTCCTCACATATCCCTCTTTCATTCCTCATGCCTCACCCCATATCCCTCTTTCATATCTCATGCCTCATTCCATAATATCCCTCATTCTTCTCTCCTCATCCGTCTCTGTTAAAAGGACAGGCTGGTTGCGCACTTATTTTCTAAACTGTGCAAAGAAATGGCTCCTGCATTCTACCTTCACACTTCTCTGGGCAGCTGGATATCCGGAACTCCTTCTCAATGGGCGTCTCTTCTCATCTCCCATGCTCAAAGTGAAAAACACACTACCGCGCAGGTGAAGAGAGCCCAGACACGGCTCTCTGCACCTGCACGGTAGTGTGTTTAACGGAAGTGTTAGGGACTTGAGTCGACAGTCGGCTGTTCTGTTAGCTCTGCCCTGAAAACGGAAGTGGCAGTGCTATAACGCGGCAGGGTCAGTTCAAGCCTGAGTAGGCAGGACTTTGAAGTGATGTTTTTTCCTGTTTCCTGACAGACAGGGCCTGATCAGCCAATAGGCTGACCAGGCTGCAGCCTGGGGCGCTGGAGCCAGGGGGGCGCAGCATCACCGAGATGTTTTTGTTTTTTTCCCCTAAATGTGGCAAGCGGAGTCATCGGGTCCTCCCCTGGTCTAAAGGAGCGGTCCCGACCGTCACTATCACATGACAGGCAGTCTTGGCAGCGATCGCTGCTAGCTGCCTGTTGGTGTGGCCGCGGGCGCTTCTTACTCTGGTCACGTGAGATCAGGACTTCCACATCTCACGTGACCAGAGTAAGAAGCGCCCGCGGCCACACCGACAGGCAGCTAGCAGCGATCGCTGCCAGACTGCCTGTCATACACAGCGCTGAAGAGAGGACTCCACAGCAGGTAAGTCCATTCTAATGTCTCGGGGGGAGGGGCGGCAGATGGGCAGGTGAGGTAGCTAAAGGGGGCAGGTGAGCAGGCTGAAGGAGGCAGGAGAAGTGGCTGGAAGGGGGGTGGGGGCGCTACGGCTGAAATAGCCTAGGGCAGCCGGAACCCTTAATCGGGCCCTGCTGACAGACCTTCAATATTACAAAAGTGTGGGCAGGCTGATTCTAATTGGGGCAAATCCAAAAACCCTTTCAGGCCACCTCTAATGTAATATCTCAATGAGCTGGGTGCCACTTTTCAGAAACAGACAATGTGGGAAGGGTCAGCTGACTTGTTATTGTTGAGTCATTTCTGACAAATATATAGATTGATAAAATAGTGGCCATCAAACGTTACTATACAACATCATGTAGGGACACGTTTGCTAAGGCAAGCTGACATCTATAAAACAGGTCATACTTCATCAAGCTAAACTCTTAAACAAGTATGATATTTAGATGAAAGATGAATTATACAGATTAGTGAAATATTCAAAACTGTTCTGAAGTTAGATGTAGAATTTTGCATGCTTCTATGGCAAAATTTGTTCATAAGTGTTCTATATAGACTACATATTACTCATAGCACAGAATTTACAATAAAGCGTGGAAAGGTGAATTTCAAAATTCGATTGCAACTTCACTCATCTTTAAAGAATCAGTCCTTTATTATATTGTAACAAGGCAACAAGTGCAAGGAGGATTAATTTGCTTGTTGTATGCTTATATCTGAAGTCTCATGTTTATTAAATGGCAAGGGATTGTTCCGAGGCTGTGATCAATAAAACTATACCCCACTCTTCTCGTGACAGCGGAAGCACCAGGCAACAAAAGACACACTTTTAATCAGCAGTTTCCTTTCCTTTGATCACCTCTGCTCCAGCTGCTGAATGCCTGCTGGACCAGGAATCATGCTGTTACTTGTTATCAAACTGTAACCTCCTGTCAAAGACGGAGGTTAGGAGTCTGACCTTGAATGCCCCCAAGAGGTTCTTTCAATCTGGTGATGGTGTTAATTAGAGTCTAATTGAGTGACTAACATGAACAATTGCCCAGAGAATCGATGAACTGTCACTGGCAGACAACTCAATTTTTCTGCTTTGCTTGAAAATGTGGAAGTCAAAAGTACGTATATATTGAGTAAGTAGAACTGTAGAACGTCATTAAGAAGGGTAGTATGAATGGTATTTAAGATTAATTCCATACATTATTAATTACATCTTAAATATACACTATAACATACAACATTTTACATTAAATAATATTAATACTTTTGGAAATGTCCTTTAAAAAATGCACACACCCCCCTCTCCTGGGACCCCATCTCCTACACTGGAGGGGACCCCTGAAGAATTTGATCCTCCACAAAGAGTAGTGTAATGTTCTGTTGCGCCACAACATCATGTCTCGGCTTCATGTCAGCAAAATAATGTGATGTTAAGTGGATATGTCCTTTCATGTGGAATTTCCTTTATTTAATAGTGCCTTCTAAGAGGTGCAGTAAAATATTTTACTGTGGGCAATATCTTTGGTCAGCAACCAGCATAGCAATCTATAGGTGTGCAGGGCCAATATATGAAATCACAGTCATGGCAGAGAAACAATTTATTTAGGGAGTATTGAAAAGGTTTGCAAAACTGTAAGGGTTGTTTCTGAATAATATTACAATTAAATGCTTTCAGCTTAACATTTGTGAGAAAACTATTTATTTAGAAATATTCTCATCATTTTAATTTTTGATATGAGAATCATTAAAAAATGTATGGATTTTTGTTCAAGTGACCAGTGTTTATTTTTTTTGTTATAATATTGTATCTGCTAGTTCTACATTATGTGCATTTTTACTGGAACAGCTAATTAAACTTGTGCGGCGACCAGGTATGCCACAAAGTTCTTTGAAGACCCATAGTCCGGCGTCCAAGCTAGCCATATTTGTAGTCGCTTCTACCATGCACATAGGATAAAATTCGAAGTGACACAAATTATAACCATGCTGATGTTGGAATCACTTAACAGTTGAAGTATACTTAATAATATATATAATACATAGAAACTGCTGTGTGGATATAAACAGGATAAAATGCAATACTTAAATAACAGCTCTGCCATTAAAAGCATCAAAAAACAGAGGAAAAGCACTCAGGATTTGCTTTTGAAAATGTAAATATAAATATAATATACATATTAAATAGCTTAAAATTAAATCATTTCAAGTTATGCCCAGTAAACAAATCAAAAGTATAAACCAATATATTGTGTGAGTCAGGTTAACTTACAGAAGACTTCACCATAATGATTACACTTAGAGGTGAATGACACATCAGAAATTAAGCTCACCATGATGCCCCCAGTTTAAGGTCAAAATTCGAGAATCATGGCAAATTTCTCAATCTTGGTGTTAGTACTACAAACCAGGGGGAATCAGTGATTCACAAATAAAACAGAGAAAAATGTTGGATTAATTATTTATTGTACTATAAGCAGACAGTGGTAGTCCTGTGAATCCAGGAGACAAGATGGAGTGGGGGGGAGCTTGTTTTGTTATCATTGTGGTATCAGCTTCAATAGGAAATATTGGTACAGCACTAGTGCTTCAGAGATAGATTGTTGCTGGTCACCACTGCTATGTATAGAGTCCTTACAATATACTAGACATGAGCCACTCGGATTCCTTGGAATCGAACTAAATCCAACGTTGGGGATCTGAGTGAAATTGAGTCGTGTCTCAGTTTCTCCCGCCAAACTTGAATCTCAAAACAAGGCGAAATGTCATTTCAAGCAATTTTCTTCAGTGCCATTTTAGAACAGACAACGTGTATGAAGGAGGTTAGCTGCGGTGCTCTGCACATAAAATAGTATGTAAGTGGATTGTAAGTGGATATCTCATTCCCCTTATTATTGTAAGCAATGAAATAATTAGGAACCAAACTACTAACTATATTATTTGCCACCACTGGTAGCTACTTCAGTGACGTCAGCTGCTGACGCAACCCGACATCCCTTGAGAAAGTCTATGGAGAAATGTACATTGGGTTGTGTCAGTAGCTGATGTCACTGAATCCAGATGTAGCTGCCGGCGGTGGCTGAATAGCTGCTTATATCGTCAATAGTTTCTCTGTCTTCCAACATTTTCTTTTACATAACTTAGCTCTATTTGATGGAAGGGCACTCCCTATGTGAAATATTTGGAAATTTACCTGTGATTATCACAAACATTGGATGTCCCTATCCTTGTGTAATTTCAACTCTATGTTACTATATTGAATGTGTTGAATGTGGCTGAATTTATCAATCTGTCAAATTGATCTGTCCATCCATATTTATAATTCATCCAATTTATGACACTAATGCTTAAATTATTTAAGTCTCAGAAATCCTTTGAGAACCAATACATAAAGGACATAGGATGTTACCCAGTTTGGCAAACCACTGCCTCACAATCCAATTGCCAGTAATGTACAATGGACTGAAAGATTTCTGAGGAACTCAGCATTGAGTTCTGTCACCTGTGAAAAAAAGTCTCGGATTTCAATCATTCCTGTTTTGTTCCTAGGCATATAAAGAAACAGTCTAAGTTAAAGTTTAATATTACAGTCCATTTCCTTGATGACCTGTCCTTTTCCATAAAGAAGTATATTCAAATCCTATAAATCAATTATAAATTAATTTCAATTTATAATCGATTTATACTTGAGATTTAGAGCATGAGTCCCTATCAATGTCACCAATGTAGCCTGAATTAAAGTGCAAATGAGCTACACCGAGCATGAATAAATTAATGGTTAAATAATGGAAAGTAGCTAATGATGCACAAATTAAAACAAAAATATGGAACACGTAATTATTACAGTCCAAAGGGATGAGGACCCAGGTACTAACCCTGATTGACGCTGGCAGGTCTAGAGGTGCGGAGTCTAACAGATTCCCCGGTATTCACTAAGAACCGCCGCTAGGCAGGATGGACTTTGCTGCCGGTAAACCGCAGGTCGCGGCCCTCCAGGATGCCACAGGGAGTAGTACAGCAGAGACAGACAGAAGTACGGTACGCAGAGTGTAATCAGGGATGAGGTCAGCAGAGAGAAGTCAGAGCGAGGACAGTAGGCAGAGGTTCGGTACATGAAGAGTAATCAGAGCGTGGTCAGCAGGAAGTGCTGAGTGGCAGCGCAGATAGACAGCGCTGGAGCGAGGGCTAATAAGTAATACCTAATTTTGAAAAACACATCCCGAGCTGCCGTCACATGAGCCGCCACCCGGAAGTGTCGAGAAGAGAAGAGAAGAGAATTGATTCAGAAAGGCTTTAGAAGACATATATGAAACACGTTCGGAATGCGAACGGAAGGTGGCAATTCTAATCTGAAGGCTACCGGGTTAATGATCTCCGAGATCTTGAATGGCCCAATAAATCTGGGTGCCAGTTTCATACTATGGACTTTTAACCGGATATTCCTAGTGGACAGCCACACTAAGCCTCCAGGAGCCAATTTAGGAACCGCACGCCTTCTTCTGTCAAAACTTGTTTTGGAGCGATTAGAAGCCTCCTTTAAATTTCTTTTGCGTTCTGCCCAAATAGAACAGAATTTGCGGAAAAGAGGATCCACTGCAGGCACTGGAGATTTTGAAACATGGGATAATGTGGGAAGTTTAGGGTAGCATCCGTACATCACGAAGAAGGGGGAGTTAGAAGTAGCCTCATGAAGGTGATTACTATGGGCGAATTCCGCCCCTAGGAGAGAAATTCAACTCAGAGACATACATCCGCAAATATTTCTCCAGTTCCTGACTGGTTCTGTCGGTTAAGCCATTAGGTTGTGGATGGTAAGCGGACGAAAAATCAAGTTTAATTCCCAGTTTGTCGCAAAGAACTCTCCAAAATTTAGAAACAAACTGTGCACCACGGTCAGATACAATGTGAAGAGGGCACTCATGTAATCTAAAAACTTCTTTAATGAACAGGTCCCCCTTTGAGGGGGACAAAATGAGCGGCCCTGGAGAAATGGTCCGTGATTACCCATATAACCATATGTGCTTTAGAGGGAGCCATAGACAAGTGGGACCAAGGAGTGTCAGGAACAGGTAAAGGTATGAGAGGGCCTCAAGGTTTTCCACGAGGAACTTTATGCTGGGCGCACACTGCACAAGTGGATACAAAAGCCTTCACATCTTTGCGTAAAGAAGGCCACCAGTAATTATGTGAGAGAAGCTCCCATGTCTTCCTGATTCCAGCATGACCAGAAAAACGGGAGGCATGAGCCCAACGAAGCAATTCAATTTGTAGATAAGGAAGAATGAAAGACTTCCCGGGGGGACAACTGGAGTTCACGAGTGGAGTGGTAGCCAGGATACAATTAGGATCAAGAATTAATTTGTTCTTTTCGGGAGGTTCACTGTCAGAAAAATCAAAGGACCTGGAAAGGGCATTGACTTTTTTTATTCTTGGGTCCAGAACAATATGTTAATTTAATGTCAAACCAGGAGAAAAAAAGTGAACATCTAGTTTGTCGGGAATTCAAGCATCGTGCTGAACGTAAGTACAAGAGATTCTTATGGCCTGTAAAACTGGTTCCTTGAAATAAAGCCCCCTCCAAAATATGCCACCACTCGGAAGGAGGCAATTTAATGGTTAGTAGCTCTTTATCCCTGACTACGTAGTTTTTCTCAGCAGGCAGAAACATACAGGAGAAAAAAAACACAAGGACGGAGTCTACCCACAGAATCCCACTGAGACAGGATGGCACCAACACCATAAGAGGAGACATCAACTTCTACGAAGAATGAACACTGACAATCGGGTTGTTGCAGAATGGGTGCAGAGGAAAAAGCAGCTTTAAGTTGCTTGAAAGCCTTGACAGCTTCTGGGGTCCAAACTTTGGTATTAGCCGATTTTCTGGTTAAAACCGTGATGGGAGCAATGATGGAAGAATAACCCTTAATAAATTGCCTGTAATAATTAGAGAAAAACCCAGAAAACGTTGAATAGCTTTCAACCCGGTGTGGCCAATCAGCAATAGCATTCACCTTAGCAGGATCCATTTGAAGTCATGTGCCAGAAATAATGTAGCCCTGGAAAAGCAACTGCTCCTGTTCGAAGAGACACTTCTCAAGTTTACAAAACAGTTGATGCTCCCTAAGGAGAGAGAGTACCTCTGCCACATGTCTCCGGTGAGAAGGAAGATCTTGTGAAAAAATGAGAATATTATCAAGATAAATTATTACAAATTGATACAGAAGGTCTTGAAAGATCTCGTTCATGAAGTTTTGGAAAACCGCTGGTGCGTTGCACAACCCGAAGGGCATCACTAGATATTCAAAATGACCATCATGAGTGTTAAAGGCCGTCTTCCACTCATTTAATGCAGATGAGGTTGCAAGCCCCTCATAAATCCAGTTTAGAAAAGACGGTAGCTCCTTTAGTGCAGTTAAAAAGCTCGGAAATAATTGGTAGCGGATAACAATTTTGACCTATCAATCTATGCGAGGACGAAGGCCCCCATCCTTCTTTTTTACAAAAAAGAAACCTGCTCCTGCAGGAGAAGAGGACTTCCTAATGAACCCTTTTTTTAGATTCTCCTGAATATATTCGGACATAACCTTGGATTCCGGAAGAGATAAACATGTCCACGAGGAACAGGTCTCCCTGGGAGAAGGTCGATGCCACAATCCCAAATCCGATGAGGAGGAAGTCTGGTCACCTCCCGTTCACAAAAGACATCAGCATATTGAAGAGGAAGGGAAGGAGGACACTGCGAAGTATTGTTAGGAACTCCCAAGACAGTACAGTGAAACTCGGGAACTACTCAGAAGGCAAGGTGTTCACCGGAGCCCCTAGTGGTGGGGACAGACTGGGCTGCCGGCCGACCGAGGGTCGAGTAGCGTATACTGACTTAAAGGAGTTTCCCAGAAGTGGAGTGATTGGTGGACCGTAGTATAAGAGAAATCCAAGGTCCAAAGGTCACAGGCACAGATGCAATATCCAAGGGCAAGCGAAGGGTCAAACTCACAGGCAGAGAAGCAAAATCCGATTTCCAGGCAAAAGGTCAAGGTCAGAAGAGAAGGGTCACAGGTCCAATAACAAGCAGGGGTCAAACACGGGTGGTCAAATCTAAGTTAGCAGGAACCTAAACAGCTAGTACAAGCAGGCAGCAGGACTGAGGACAGAACGCTATAACCGGCAGTGAGGCTGCAGACCTCACTGCCTTAAATAGTACAGATGGCCAATCAGAACCCAGTTCAGAATGTGTCCTCAGCTGCAGTATAATGGATATGCAGAGCCTGCAGCCAATCATGTCTAGAGAGTGCCAGTAATAATGAAGCCAAAATCAGCCTTGATTGGCTGAACTTGAGAGACATGCAGGGCTGGCCCTACCTACACTTATGCGCACGCGCCCGGCTGTTTGACAGCTGGCCGGGCGCAGAGTCAGTGAGACCAAGGTGTCCCGGTTGTTGCCCAGGCAACCGGGACACAGAAACCGGAAGTGACGCCCTGGTTGCCGTAGCAACGGCCGGAACGTCACTAGGAGCAGCAGGAGAGTCGCGGAGGTGCCCGGAGCCGCCGCGACCACTAACAGACTATAGAGGAATCACCTTGGCCAAACAATTGGAATAACAGTGAGCACTCCAGGAAAGGACCTGAGAAGTTTGCCAATCCAGGTTAGGGGAATGGAGGCGAAGCCATGGGAGACCCAGAATTAGGGTATTGATGGCCCTAGGAATTACCAACAGTGCTATCTCTTCCTTGTGTAAAACTCCAACTTGAAGGAGGAGAGGAAGGGTCTGAGTTAGAATTATACCATCGCTGATCCTGCTTCCATCAATCGCAGTAAGACGTATAGGTCGTTCTAAAGGGACCGTAGGAATGAAGAATAGTGTAACATTATAGGCTGAAATAAAATTGCTGCAGCACCAGAATCCAAGAGGGCAGGGAAGAGAAGGCTATCTTCATTATTAGAGCTGGAGAGAGACAAACTATTTAGACCCGGTGAGACCTCCCTTTGGCTCGTTAGGCCTAGTAGTTTCTCGGGCGTATAGGACAAGTACCCAAAAGATGGCCATTCCCACCACAATACGGACAGAGCTTATTCTTGAACCTGTGTTTCCCTCTCCTCAGGAGTCAGACGTGCTCTACCCAATTGCATGGGTTCCTCATCAGGAGGAGATGGAGCCTGCAAATGAGGAGCAAGGCAGATGATACTGCGTCGAGACTGCATCTTCTCAAGAGACCTTTCTTTCAAGCACAAGTCTACCTTAATACAGAAGGAGATTGTCCAGATCTGTATCCTGCAGCTCCTGTCTGCCAGGAACAATGTTGGACCTTTTGTATATATATACATCCTGCCTGTACTACCACTGTACCTGCCAGAAATGCTTTGCTACTCCGGGAT
Source organism: Mixophyes fleayi (assembly GCF_038048845.1). Lineage (NCBI taxonomy): Eukaryota > Metazoa > Chordata > Amphibia > Anura > Limnodynastidae > Mixophyes > Mixophyes fleayi. The sequence goes on along the minus strand of NC_134407.1, from coordinate 73,916,316 downwards.
GATTAATACCTGTCTCTGGCCTACAAAAGCCTGCTTTTCCCAGCAGTCTTGGCCAGATCATCTGTTGCCATTACCTGTGTTGCTGTTCCTGTGTTCTCTCCTGATTGATCTCCTGGAATGGACCTCTGCTCGTCCCTCCGTTTTTGTGCCTCTGTCTGTGATCCCTTACTCAGCTTGTCCGTGACTTTGTACCTGCTTTTAGCTTTCCAGTGTTTCTGAATTATCCTGCTGCAGAGTATTACCACCAATACCTGCTTACAGCTCTCCAGTGTTTCTGTATTATCCCGCTGCAGAGTATTGCCAATAATACCTGTTTTCAGATCTCCAGTGTTACAGAGGACTAACCTGTTGCAGATTGTTACCAACAGTCTCCACTACCTTGTGGTAAAGTCTTGCAGATCATCACATCCTGTGACTGTTACCTTCAGTGCCTTGCTCTGCAGACCATCGTACTTTGTGTGTAATCTCCACTACTTCATGGCAAAGTCCTGCAACCCATCACATTTAGCATATGTTGTTTACTGAGTTCTTTTGCTATTTCTGCCATACCCTACCATACTGCATCCTGAAACCTGTGTAACCGGTGTTTAATAAAAACCACTTCATTAACTATGCTCTCTCTGTGGTTTCACATTGGGAATCCTGACAGAGATAAGGTCATCAAGATTGGTAGGAAGTTCTCGTGAAGCCAATTCGTCTTTAGTTCGATCTGACAACCCCTGCCAAAAAGTTGCAATCAATGCTTTGTTGTTCCAACAGAGCTCGTAGACCATAGTTCTGAATTGAACAGCGCATTGGCCGATCGTCTGAGAAATCAGAGCGTGGTCAGCAGTCAGATGTTCAGTACACGTAGAGTAATTAGAAGAGTTTCCCAAAGGAAGAAGGCTGGCTAGACACAGGGATCCAGAACCAGGGGTCAGGAGCTGGCAACATAGTTGCTCTTATACTAGCCAAGTGTCAGAGCGCTGATTACCCTGGCAGGTTTTGAAAAGCCCGCCCCAACATCAGTCATGTGAGCGACCACCCAGAAGTGCCGAGCGGCAGCACAGACAGACAGCGCTGGCGTGAGGGCTGTTAACTTAAACAGAAGTTTGAAAAACAAGCCCCGAGCTGCCGTCATGTGAGCCGCCACCCGGAAGTGCCGGGCAGCGGCGCAGTGAGATGGCGCTGGAGAGAGAACAGGTAAGTCGTGACAGTAATATTATTTAACACAAATAGTTCCATTTAAAAGGACATTATTATTAATGTGTATAGCATTCTATAAATGTTTTTTCAAAGATATCTTCAATCTTCTACACACTAAAGATAGGTGCATTATAAATCAAACCTCTATACTTTTTGTTTGACAGCTATCAATAGCTTATACTTTTAATCAGTGTTTGTACTACATTATAAACAAATGAATACCTAACATCTGTTGTTTATATGACTTTAAAATAGCTCAATATCATAGTTCTAATTTTTGTAGGACTGTCCAGATTTTCAGAGCGAGAAAGAGGTGGGGATCAGCAATCATGTTCATGGCATTGGTACATATGGCCGTGATTTGGATGAATCTGAGGAATGACCTGAGTGGATGTGGGGCATGTTCAGATTTGTGCTGATTTTCGACCTTGAAATGTTGGGAGGCTCAAAAAACCCCAAAAGTGATTTATTTCTTTAGTGCTTCAAAAATAATGTGTTTTTTTATAACATTGTTTTGCAATTTAAACTTAAAAAATAAAGATTACAACAATTGAAGATGTTGCTAAAATAATTTATTACGGTAGGTTACTAGTAGATATTAGTTTCTTAGAGTAATCCTCTCTCAGCAGTTCTTTAAGCACATTTTTGTATGGAAGTTAACATCTTCACATTATTCTTCATAGAATTTTGACAGATATTTTATCTATGCAAAATTTAAGAAAATCTTAATGAAAATTCACTCTCACACCTTTCTTGCATGAATTTTGCTTTGTCATATTTTGAAAATAATCCCTATTGAGATGAATGTCCTGCTATTTTTTCCCAGGTTTGTTGTTGGTAAAGAAATGCAGATCTGCAGATAAGATAAGCAAAAGCCATTATTGATCAATTACTAGTATTTATAAATATTACATATTTATTGCTAAGGTGGGCTTACCATAATACACAGTGCATGGGTTTAGGAATAAGGTTTTTAAATTGTATGTTTTTTATTATAACCACACAGCCGTCATGTTGGCACTGATCTTCCCTCACCCACCTCTTTCCTCTTGTCTAAGTAATTCCATGCCTTTGGCCTGTGGTCAAGTGAAACACCAACTTACTGGGAGGGGGTGACAGAGACTTCTCTAAGGTCCGAGTTTAATAAACATCTATCTGAACCTGAGGTCCTCAGAATGTTCTTTAGATAGATCGGAACACTTGGAATTCCTGGCTAAATATACTCAACCACATAACCTGAGGTTTGGGCTGCCCAAGATTTTGGAACCTTGCCTGCGCTAAGCCATTTATAGACATCATTCTTTAAACCAGAATACAGCACATGATACTTTTAAGACCATAATTGAAAGGGCATTAGGTTTTACTAAATAGAAGGCTTAAATTATGCAAATGTAATTGGTATTTGTATGCTCAAATGTACACCAGCAAGATAAGAAATTTGTGGGTTTAAGATTGTATTTAAAAAGCCAACTTGCCTTAATTTATAGAGTGTGACAATCAGATTGTTAACAGATCTGATTGGCTGCTGTATAGTGTGTATGTCCCAAATCATCTAATGGTTACTAAAGCAGCAAAACAATTGTTGTATCCCAAGATCTCTATAATGAAAGCTAATACTGCCAACCACTTATGGCCCACTATACTGCCCTGAATTCTCCCAAACACTTTCTATATGTTGCGGTGTCAGCTCTCTACCAATCTAACCATATTTGACAAACAAGTGAATGCAAGATAAGTTGTTCTTTATAACAAAAAGCAGAGACTGAAATCACCTTGACTTCAGTTTATTTTGAAAGGTCAAGTCACCACTATGCAAAAACAATAATCAAACCTTGAGTTTAGTTGCTGAGTCCAAATTAGTTGGAATAAAACACAAACAGTAATTTAAAGAGAGATTAGGAAAGAAGTGTTATCAGTTAATGGGGTTCTGAGATCTTACATGTAAACTATTTGGGAAAGGTATTAATAATATGACAGATTTATCTGCAGAGCTACTAATAGCAACTGGCAAGGAAATGAGAGGATGATGCGGATTTAGCAATTAAGGTTTGTGAGTGTCCAAATGACATTTAGTTTCCGCTTTAGACCATAAAATTGGGATTATATGTTGAATTGTAGCTGTTACCAAAAAGAAATTCCCGGCCAAATGCAGTAATGTTAGTATATTTAAAATGAGCATTGTTATATTTCCTGTGTTCATTAAAATAACTTGTGGTTTTTGTTTGTATTTCTGTCTATTGTACAACTATTTAGTGGAGAAAGATTTCTCAATGTCTAGTATAAGACTGTAATTACTGTAGGTTCATACTGTCCTAAGCATAGATCTATTTCAGATCATTTGCATTTGAATTTATATTGTACAGCTTTAAGGGGGAACTATAAGGAAAAAAATAATGACTAGCAGTCATTTATATTTAATCATTCAGATTTGTCACTATTTTCATACTTTACCTTCAAACACGCTATTTTCATTGAAGTGCTTTTATTTCAAAAAGATTAATGAATGGACATTTCCATAAAACATGCATTGTCCACCAACACATATATTCCTTCTTAGTTTTGTAAATTATGCTATCCCATATAGCTGTATACTGCTTATAGATGGAGCGTGTTTCGTGTAGACTAATGGTGCGATCTGGTGACCTTCGGAATGTAATGATATCACTAGATTGGTTCGCAATAACCATTGCACAACTTCCAAATGTTCTGAGTTACACAGTAGAATTCCTGTTATTCCTGCAAAAAAATATTCTTCTGATCTGATCTTTATAAATCAATATTGATTCTACAGGAGCATTAAAGATGCATATAAATTACATTATAATTAGTTCCAAAAGGCATACCATGGTGGGGATTGTAGTCCACGAATGTCTACCTAAACCATCTGTACACAGCAAGTTGAGATGCTCTGACTCAGCACCAAATGTTGGCAACTATGCCCTTATCACATAAAAATGATAATATCCCTCTCCTTGTGCCTCTTTCCCTATGATTAATAACTGCACTAATACTTTTTCCTAGTACTGCTGCAAATGTGACCTCCAGAATAGCCAACTGGAGTAAAGATCACTAAACAGAACTGATCTGAATTCAAGGCAAAGGTAGCAGTGCTTATTGGCAGGAGCATTAAATGCAATTGGGAATAACGGTGTTTATAACCATGGGGAGGGAGAGGAAAGATTGGTTGGTGACAGTACTATTACAATTTTGGTGGGTCAACACTGGACAGCACATTTTGCCCTCCAGCCCCCTGCACTTTCTGAGCCACTGTGCATTGATCTACCCCTGGTGTGAATACTCCATTCACTACATTCAAGCAGTTCAAAAACCACAAGTTGATTACATTTTTCCTGTTACCCTACCTATATTATATCTGTACTGTTTCTTTAGTGTGAGCTAAGTTTTACAATAAGTTCCTTTTCTCTAATCATTTAGGAAAATGTATGATTTAATTGGATTTGTGAAATGCAGCTCTCCAGTTACATGAGACTCCACTAGAGAATTTGTGTTAAAGTAAATTTAACTTCCCAGTTTATAAGTTGAAAAAAGCAAAATGACTTGAGAGGGCCATAAAATTAATTGCGTATTTATTGTTCTCTCCGATTTTTATATGTGTATGTTACTAGCTTTTTAATAGTTTTAAAATTACATATAATATTTACATCTCTGTTTTATATCAGTGTGATCCCCACATGACTATAAATAATTACTATTGTTAGGAATCGTTACTATAAAAGTATGTTAGATGGTGGAAAAAACAACATTTTGCAGAATCCACAAGTTCATCAATTGTGAGCTTTTTCTTCCACATTTTTCAACTTGTAATTAAGAAAGTGTTCTTAATTATATTTGTAAATGTCATAGCCATGTCAGATCCAATGAATACCTTATTTATTATAACAAAATATTGTAAGCAGAATACACGATCATTTCCTAACTTTTTTTATTTCTGCTGATCAATATGAGCCAATCTAGCTAAACCAGGATGTAAAGGATCTTGTTTTATGGCAAGTTCACTTAAAATAGTTTTACCAAGCAGAATACAACCCTATACAAATGTATTTGTGTTCCTATCAGTGGTATGATATAATGTTCTGTACACAAACTAGTTAATACAGTGTGACACAAAATGAATAATAAATAACCATTAAACCTAAACGTAAGATTACAAATAAAAATTGTTACGAACATGCTCCCAGCTGCTGTGACTTTGGGGGTGTTTGCTGTATGAGGTCACAGGATTCCAGTCCGCAGTCTCTCTTTACATGACACATTTTTCAATCACCATTTGCATATTACCTGATTTACTAACCAATTCAACTATGTGACCTAACTTTTCGGTGGAGCATCACACAGATCCAATTTTATCATTAATAACTATGACTCTGTCCATCTTTTGATACCAAACATGATGAAATGTTGACAATGTGACATACCTTTTCCAAAGATATGTGATTTTAGCTGTTCCCGGATACCACTGTACCTGTCATTCACAACCCTGGTGTGATTTCTGCTCCTCAGCATGGTGTGTCTCCCGGATTCCCCAAAATATGAACTATTAAGACATTTTCCTTTGAAGCTTATATTTCTATATACCTATATAGGCCTTCAAAATGCTGCCTTGGGCTGCAATGATGTCCAGCTGTGCTCGACCCCACAAAGTCTATTCAGGAGTCCGAAAACTAACTTGTGTCAGGATATATCTCACAGCAAGTGCTCTTTGAAGCTGCCACAGGTGACACTCCTATCTTCTCAGACTGGAATGTGAAAAGCCATCAAATAATTTACAACAGACTTTCTGTCTTCACATTTTACACTTTAGTAGCTGAACTTAGCAATGGATTCATTTGATATAACATATTTACACTGCACTTATGATTCCTCCCTTATAAATAACTGTAAGTTCCCTATGTTCACGACAAAAATGTAAAGGCATTGCATGGCTTTAATTCAGTCTTGTTTATGGCATAACCATTGGTAAATGAAATCACTGAGCAATTTGACCAGACACGTGGATGCCCCTATTACAAGGATCAGGTTGTCCAGGCACTGTGCTGGCAAACAGAATAAAAATGCAAGGAAAAGCTCCTACACTTGGTGGTCTGACAATGGCCCCCACATCCAGAGATGGTGGTCATCTTTCAATATGGTTTCTCACTCTACAATATGAAATCAAATGAACACAGAGTTTGAACATGTATGAGAAGCCTAAATTGATAAATGAAAGCATCCTTGCCAACTTTTAATTATTAAAGTTTGGGAGATCCCAATCGGGGGGCATGGTGGGGGGGCAGAAGTGGGCAGGATGCTGCGAATCTCATCATTTTGGCCTCCAGGTCGAAAATGTCATTTTGTTAAAGGGTTGAGCCAAAATGACGTTAAAGTTCCTATCATGCCCACTTCACTAGGAAATGGGCAGGATGCGGGAGAATTGCCTGTTCTCCCAGGAGTTCTGGAGACCTACCCGGATTTCAGGAGTCTCCAAGACATTCCGGGAGAGTTGGCAAGTATGAATTAAAGTGTTATGTGTAGCTGCAAAACTTAGGAAACTGGTCTCATACCAAGATCATGTTTAATATTATATTTAATTACTTTAGTTAATTGAATACAAATGATTGCTCTCTTAGTGTTATGTTACAAGTAAAGTGAGTATTATATTGTGTATGGTTTCAGATCAATGTAATTGATGAAACTTAGACAAGAGCTCTATATGGGAGTTGTCCATTCTTAAGAGATTTCTGGCTCAAGGAGATGACATTTATCAATTACACATTCCAATAGGTCTCCTTGGACATCTCTTACTGGTTTTGTTCCTCATTGGTGTGGTAGAGCAGGGTGTCTCTGCAAAATACCAATGAATCCTCCTTAGATTTATCTTCTATGCTTGTCGAACCCTCTTACATACCTGGGTCATCGCCCGCATCTTCTAGAATACTCTAATTTAGTATTCTAAAGGGTGATATATATGGTCAGAGGATGCCCTCACAAATACTGTACAATTCATGAATAGCAGTATGATATTCAACTGTGTAGCAAGTCCTTAAAATACAGTCCAACTAAACTGGTGGATAATGATTAATATATATATATATATATATATATATATATATATAGATATATATAGATATATATCTATATATATATATATATATATATTCTTACCCACCAGTTTAGAGGGACTGCTACTCAGTTGAATATCATTGATATCATTATCATCATCATTAGTTATTTATATAGCGCCACTAATTCTGCAGCGCTGTACAAATCACTCATTCACATCAGTGCCTGTCCCATTGGAGCTTACAGTCTAAATTCCCTAACATAGACACACAGACAGACAGACAGAAAGAGAGAGTGAGAGAGAGAGACTAGGGTTAATTTTTGATAGCAGCCAATTAACCTAACAGTATGTTTTTGGAGTGTGGGAGGAAACCGGAGTACCCGCAGGAAACCCACGCAAACACAAAGAGAACATACAAACTCTACACAGATAAGGCCATGGTCTGGAATTGAACTCATGACCCCAGTGATGTGAGGCAGAAGTGCTAACCACTAGGCCACTGTGTTGTCATTATCATGCAGTTCATGAATTATATATAATTGTCATGTGCTGGTCATTTCATGATGTGATTGGTTACACTGGCCACAAATGCTGGGTGTAATGTGTGAGTAACAAACAACAAAAAATTATTAAGAGGCCTGAATTTTGCAGAACCAATTTGCTTGCATTTACTCCAACTCATTTTCCTGAAAATAAAAAGTAAAGAACATGAATGTAATGATGACTTTTACATCTATTGTTTCTAAAACCCGTATTGTGCAGGGTCTGATTTCTCCCAAAAAAACATAAAAACAGGATATAGTGACTTTCAGTTCTTTCTCGCATATTGGTCAATATTTAAAAAACAACACTTGCAGTTTTATATGCTTTGCCTGAAATACACAGTGGAGGAAAGAAAAATCCACATTAGTTGTGTGAGCTTAATATCAAGTAACACATAATTTACAGTATTCACGTACTCTGTAATTACATGGCCACTAAATAATACAGACAGGAATTGGTTATTTCTGCTACATACTATTAAAATATTTAATTAGTTTTGAAGTTCTCCAGCAAAGTCAGGCTCCAGTTCAAACTGACCAGAACCCTCTTGTAGCATAAATGGACTAGAGATTTAGGAGACAAGGATGTTACTTTAAAAAACCCTGCGTGGTTAGAAGCATATTAGTTTATGTACAGAAGCTAAGAAATGTCAGCTTGAAGTTGTCAAAAACGGTAAGTTTGAAAAGTTTTATGAAGGCAACAGGGAGCTTGTTAAACTTGAAGTATATTAAATAATTTTTCCTTTTATTTAGCCTTGTCTACAAGACTATAAGGTTTCTGTACTCGCAGCTCTGGTCAGTCGGCCCTGTCGCCATATAACTGGATCTGTGACCTATTGGGGTATACACGTGTAAGACCAAATTTCACATATAAGGTGCAGGAACCATTGGGCTGAATCCTTCCTTTTCCCCAGCTGTGAATGATCAGGGTAATCCTTCAATTGGAGTTCGGTATATTGGAGAGGGCCCACACATATTATAATTCTGGATCAAATCTGGTCAAAATTGACCTTGCTGACCAAGCCAGATTTGCCCATGTGTAGACAGCTTTATGCTATCTGACACAGGTGTAAGGTAATTTTGCCTTTTGTTGCCAAATGAACTGCACATTACCATTTAGACCAGGACTGTTTCATAAGCACAAACACTACCACAGTATTGTAAACCTAGATTGTGATTGTGCCACAATTTCAGTTGATAACCTGGCAAGCACAGTATTCCAGTACTGGGTCATTATTTTTCATTATTCTATTTTTGTTAAGGTTAATTAGTAAATGTTCCTCTATACTTCTATGTGACCTGCTGTATTGTTTAATGAAAGCACACAATTTTGCATAGAACAATTATTAAGACCTCGTGGAACTTTCTTGTGTATTTTTTTGTATAATGGGATTTGAACTGGAAGAGTTCAGCTTTCACTGGTGGCCCAGGCCACCATACTGCCACGTGGTGCTCTTTTTTAAGTTTGACTAAGTGACATCAAGTGTGTAGTGAACGAATGATAAAGTGAGAAAAAATGTCACCCTCATTAGTGCTTGAATTTTCTATGCTTGCTGCATCAATGTAACATTATCACAGAACACAATTTTAAAACAACTATAAAGTATTTTAAATATGTAACAATAGTAAATATTTTGTCCATCAGAAATGAAATTCATATTAAATTATCTTCTAAATAACTTATTATTTAATAACTATCTATTTTTTTTAGAAGTAACATGTTACTGACCCATCTGGTATTGAGAGGTTTGATGTGAATATCACAGTGCAGCAATAAGGGAGAATTATTTCCAGAAATTCAATTGAATAGATTTCTTATTATTATCACCGGCTGGAAAATAAATAAAGAATAACCCCCCCTTCATTGCTGTAATTAAGAGTGATAAGCCTCACTGAGTACTACAGACTGAGGCACTGATTCCCATGTTATACAGTGATACAGTGTCCTGTGGTAAACACTAGAAGAATGATTGATTATGCTTTTAGAACGCAATACAAAATTTGTGTCACTCACCAGACTGTGAGTGCTTCTTCCCGTGTGTTTAGGAACCGTGGCCATCCACCATCCTGAGGGTCTGCGCATGCGCAGCCCTTTCCAAACCTTCAGTACCTGTTCCTTTAACTTAATTGGCTGATCAGGCAACACTCCCTATTTAAAGCACCTGCTGTCCATACCTCGTTGCCTGATCTTGGAGTCTCATTCCCCATGAGCCTCTGAAGGTGTTCCTGTGTTTCCTCGTGTATTCAGCGCTGCTGATTCCTGTGGTTTCCAGACCACTTCTACTCCTGTGGTTTCCAGACCACTTCAACTCTCCTATGTTTCATCGTGACTGTTAGCTGATTCCTATCTGCTGCCTCCGTGCACTACAGTCTTCAGACCACTTCAACTCTGCTGTGTTTCATCGTGACTGTTAGCTGATTCCTATCCGCTGCCTCCGTGCACTACAGTCTTCAGACCACTTCAACTCTGCTGTGTTTCATCGTGACTGTTAGCTGATTCCTATCCGCTGCCTCCGTGCACTACAGTCTTCAGACCACTTCAACTCTGCTGTGTTTCATCGTGACTGTTAGCTGATTCCTATCCGCTGCCTCCGTGCACTACAGTCTTCAGACCACTTCAACTCTGCTGTGTTTCATCGTGACTGTTAGCTGATTCCTATCCGCTGCCTCCGTGCACTACAGTCTTCAGACCACTTCAACTCTGCTGTGTTTCATCGTGACTGTTAGCTGATTCCTATCTGCTGCCTCCGTGCGCTACAGTCTTCAGCTCATCTCAACTCTCCCGTGTTTCCTCGAGACTGCTACAGCGGATTCCTATCCGCTGCTCTCCGTGCTCAACAGTTCCAGCTCAGCTCTACTCTCCCGTGTTTCATCGTGGCTGCACCTGCTGGTTGCTATCCGCTACCTCCGTGTACCTGCAGAGTCCTGCTGGCTGCTACTCCTCAGTTCTTCTCGTGTCTGCAGCAGCTGATCCGCTCTCCGTGCTTCTCAGTGTTCCTGCTGGTCTCTACTTGCCAGTCTGCATCGGATCTGCGCCTCACTGCTTTCATCTCGTCTAGACCATCGCTACTCTTCAGGGTCCTCCAGGAGTCCAGTTCTACATACTACTGCTTCCTAAGTATTTGTTCCCCTGCTGGTCTACCTACCTGTGCGCTGCACCTACTTGATTACCGCTTCACCCTCCAGGGACTTCGCATCCTGCCGGCCTCCAGCCGTTCAGGTATCTCTGCACTCCTGTCTGACAGCCTGCTCCTGAACCACGGTATGCATACTTCTCATTGACTGTGCTGGTGTATTGCATATCTTGCTGGACTGAGTTGTTCTCCTCTGGAGCTTACTATCCGCTGAGACTTTTGCCATCATTGACTGTGTTATCTTTTGCCCGGATAGTTTCTATGACTTTGTATTATTGCAGTGCTGTTCAGTCATTACTATATTGTGCATGTCATTGTGGATCAAGTTCAAGGTGCCCGTGTATCCTCTGTATTGCAGTCTCTCCCCGTGCTCCTCCTCACATATATATTCAGTGGTACAACTTGCTAGAGGCAGACCACTGATTCCTGTTTCCAGTGTCACCTGTTCCAGTGTCCTCTCACATAGCAGTGGTACAACTTGCTAACGCAGACCACTGACTTCCCGGATACCTTCACCTGGATCCCATTCCTTCACCCAGACAGCGCTACAACTTGCTAAACGCAGACCGCTGACTCTCATCACCTCCTCGTTTCTGTTGGACATTCCTCCTCACTATAGCAGTGGTACAACTTGCTACCGCAGACCACTGACTACCCTCACGTGTCCTTTGTCCATTCAGTTTCTCGTGTATTACTACATATATATTACCAGTGCTGCTAGTCATAGACTTTCCCGAGCATCTCTATCATCTGCTGTCTCCTGTTCCGTGATCACCCCGCTACCAGAGTACCATATTACCACCTATACTGCTCTGGTAAGCTTATCACCTGGTGATCCCTGGGTAAAGACTCCTAGTGCCCGTGACAATTTGGTTCACTTTTTACATAGAGCAACTGGTGACAGTGGTAGACGAATACAATGTCAGGTAATGTGACCAACAGGGAAATAGGGAACTCAAATTAAAGTCAAGGTGGGTAGCTAACAAGAAGATTGGTAACACACACAGGTCTATACATGTGATAGACTGGAAGAATGGTAACAAGCAGTGACCAGTATGGATGGCAGACAGGATAACCAATAACTTACCAAGGATGAGGAGGGTAGCAGAAAGAATATAGTGGTCAAACATGAGCATGATCAGTTAGGAACCTGAGACAGAGCACAGATACTTAGGCTGGCTAAGTGCTATTACAGTCTCATGGTGCTGGTGCTGACAGCCTTATAAACCCCCAGCAGCGGATACGTCCAGTCCTCACAGTGCTGAAGAGCAAGGTCCAGCACCTGAATGAGGGAACCAATATAACAATTCAAACAGGCTGAGAAGCAGTGGAGTCTGCCACTGCCTCTATCCCAGCCTCTATCTGCAATCCCAACAATCCTGCTGGGAATCCCCACTCTAGTTGTTGGTGATAAAGCCGCTTCCCTGCACATGACTTGAGTTCACTATCACCAATTCCCTTACTAAGTATGCAAGACCACTCACATTCACAGCAGCTATGACCAACAATATTACTCCCATGAGAGTACTCTATTTTACTATTGAACAAGAGCTCAACAAAATGTTGTTTGCTATTTGAGATGGAACTGTAAGTGCTACTACCCAAGGTGCAAAGTCACATCTATGCTCTCCCTTTTTTTTTTCTCACTGCTCATTTCACAATAATATTGCAAATAAACCGCTCCTGATACTAGTGAGAAGACATGGGTTCTGTGTATCTTTCATCATCATCATCATCATCATCATTTATTTATACAGCAGCAGTAAATTCCATGGCACTTTACAATTTGGAACAAACACAGTAATAAAACAATACTGGGTAATACATACAGACAGAGAGGTGAGGGAGCCTAGCTCACAAACTTACAATCTATGGTAAAATGGGAGTTTGATACATGAGGCTAGATGCTACATATTGCATATTGGTCCAGCCAGATTGTAAAGGTAAAAAGTGCTTAGTATGATCCAGTCTTGTGTGAACTGTGTAAAGGGTGGTAATAAGGTAACCCAGAGAAGTTAAGCAGGTGATTGAACAATATTATTAGCTTGCCTGAATAGGTGCATTTTCAAAGAGCACTTGAAGGTTTGAAGACTAGAGGAAAGTCTTATTGCACGAGAGAGGGAATTACAAAAAGTGGGTGCAGCCCGAAAAAGTCCTGTAACTGGGAATGAGAGCAGGTACTGAATGTGGGTGAAAGACACAGATCTTGTGCTGAATGGAGGGGTGGAGTTGGGAAATATTTTAAGACAAGTGAGGAGATATATGATTTACCTAAAAAAAAAATATAGTCTACCTAGTTAGAACAATTTGTTTGGGGAACTGAGCCAGGAGTTTATGAGGTAATTTTTATGCTATATCAGGTCTATGACATTGACACAATACTGTGTTTTTTAATGTGGATAGATATTGCAATGCTCATCCAGTTTGTAGATCTGCTATCTGAGATTTAAGACCTGCAGGGTCCATTAATCTGCCAGAGAAACTAAAAATTTGTATGACTTAATATGACTTTGTACAAGTGAGTTGTACATTTATTGCAAGGCCCTTTTTTCAACCAATGCTGCCCAAGTCACAGTGAATAAATATGCCCTAAATGCCCTAAGTCTGCTCATGATGCAATCATCAATGCTCTCCACTACTGCGTCATCACCAACAATCTTTAATCGATAAGTGAGCCTTTGAAGAGACTAAGGGGAATGCCCAGAAAGATGTCTAAGAGGAAAGATGCGGAAGGCTAACTAACGTATAGTCTGGATTTGTTCGCATAATTGCAAACAGATGCAGACCACTACTCAGACGCATATACTTCTGAGAAAGCCATATTATTTTTAAATGTGGTCAAGGGCAGGTGCAAATAGTGGATTATGATGATAATAACAGTCATCATCACTAATGATCCGCCTGTGATTGGCTGTGAATGCTCTGCTTTTGACTAATAGCTAATAAAAATAAATGGATAAAACATGGGTGTAAGTTGGCCGTAAATGTATGTGGTGTATGTCCGCTGTACACCAAGGGCATATGTATCAGTATTACAGTGCAGCAGTCGGTTTGGAGCAGAAAACATAATAGCAAGAACTTACTCATTGTATAATTTTATTTAACATGGAAGAACCAGAAGATCACCCTGAGGCATTCTTATCAATAGAAACAGTATAGTATTGGCTCTAACTAGTGAGCCAAGATGATACCTAGGAAAGGCATACAAACTGGAACACTTTTTCTAATGTCCTATAACTTTTAAAGGACACACATTAATCGGAACAACATGAGAACCTAATCTTGATAGCATATCAAAGTTGCAGACACCATTATTGCCAAATACAGCACTAAATATTTAAGTAAGCACTTCAAATGTACAATTTCCTTCTGCTGGTAGCAGTTTTATTTTACAATCCACAGTGTGCAAAGTTTCTAAAAGCCATTGGAATATAACATAACTTTATTCGTTGGGACCCTCCCTTCATAAATGAGTAGGGAAATGGAAAAGGGTTGTTGCTGCATAAGGGAACGTGGGGATGTTATGTTGGAGGCGTGGTCATCATGGGGCGTGGCAGCACCCTCTTTGGACATGACAAGTTATGTATCAAAAGTGAGTTGCTCTCACCTACCTGTTATTGCAGCTTTCACAACCTGGTACTGGATTCTTTTATGGATCCTGAAATTTTGGGACCTTTTTGGAAAATGTATAGGTACATGAATTATGGAAAACTGAGCAATAAGTAAAGACAGAACACAGATCACGCAGTATATAATACATATATAATAATAAAACATTACATTTATCACACCTTCTTCAACCACACCATTCTCTCCTCAGCCATATCATGCTACCACCCAGCCACATCACCACCCCCCAACCACATCATGACACCTCCCAGAAACATCACGACACCCCAGCCTCACACACACCACGACACCCTGTCCCCGACACATCACAGAACACCCTCCCCAGACATCATGCCACCCCTTTCCCAGAAACATCATGACACATTCTCACCAGACACATTATGACAAACCATCCCCAAGACACATCACGACACACCCTCCCCAGACACATCATGACATCCCCTTACCAGCCACATTGTCACCCCCTCCCCAGACACATTATGACACACCCTTCCCAGCCAAATCATGACACACCCTCCCCAGACACATCACGACACACCCTCCCCAAGACACATCATAACACACCCTCCCCAGACACATTATGACACACCCTCCCCAGCCACATCATGACATCCCCTTACCAGCCACATTGTCACCCCCTCCCCAGGCACATCACGACACACTTTCCCCAATACACATCACGCCACACCCTCCCCAAACACATCATGACACACCCTCCCCAATACACATCATGCCACACCCTCCCCAAACACATCATGACACACCCTCCCCAGACACATCATGACACCCCCTACACAGACACATCACGACACACCCTCCCCAATACACATCATGACACACCCTCCCCAGACACATCATGACACCACCTCCCCAGACACTTCACAACACCCCCTCCCCAGACACATCACGACACACCCTCCCCAATACACATCATGAGACACCCTACCCAGATACATCATGACACACCCTCCCCAGACACATCACGACACACCCTCTCCAATACACATCATGCCACACCCTCCCCAGACACATCATGCCACACCCTCCCCAGACACATCATGACACCCCCTTACCAGACACATCACGACACACCCTCCCCAATACACGTTATGAGACACCCTCCCCAGATACATCATGACACACCCTCCCCAGACACATCACGACACACCCTCTCCAATACACATCATGCCACACCCTCCCCAGACACATCATGACACACCCTCCCCAGACACATCATAACACACCCTCCCCAGAAACATCATAACACACCCTCCCTAGCCACATCATGACATCCCCTTACCAACCACATTGTCACCCACTCCCCAGACACATTATGACACCCCCAGCCCACTGTACTTACCTATTCTGTGCTGGTGCTGCTGACATCCATCAGGGTGGGAACTACCTGTAGAGCGAGCAGGGAAACTCTTAGACTACCTAATCTTGTGAAACTTAGAGCTCTTTGGCTTGCTCTGCAGGCTGTCCTGTTTTCTTCCTTAACATCCCCCTCTCTCGGTGCCCCTGATGGTACAGCACAGGGATTTGCATGGCAAAATGTTGTACATTGTGGAAAGCAAATTTTGTGCAAAATAATAGAAGGGTGGTTGCCTGAGGAAGGCCATACTTTGTGGTGAGATGTTTACTTGTACAAGACATGCAAGTTTCAGCCCCATCTTTAAAACCACAATGTTTCCTTTTATAAAATAAATATAATAAAAATATATTTATTCCGATGTGCCAGAAACAATACTTAATTATTGAATCAATAATATAAAATTTACAGGTAAACACGTCACATGAATGTGAAAATTTATAGTTGGGTCATGAAGGCATAAAAAAATACAGTTGGCCATCATAGGATTAAATACATAACAGAGGCCGGTTATTTTTATGTCTGAATACAGCTAAATAAATCTTGGAATGCTTGAAGCAAACTGTCCTATAACAGTCAAATTAAATGCTGCTTACTCTTGTAACTGCTAAGTTTTAAAGCTGTGCTTTCTAGTTGCAAAGCATGTCCTCCGAATTGCATGGCACATTTCTATTTGATCCTGCATAAAGCAAAACGCCAACAAACTCAGTTGGGCCATTAAAATGAATTATGCAAAATAACATTTCCATTGTCTTATTGAAGCCTATCCATTGTACGCTATTTTTGTTTATTTTGCTTGTACACCTATAGGGATCCTATAGGGATCTAAGGGAGCTCCTGTACCTGCAGGAGATGTCAAGACAGTCAAGACAGTCAAATATCAGTGCACCTTGACATACTAGACTTTGTGCTATTGGTGAAAGCAATGTCAATGTATTCATAGATGGTTCCAAAGAGCCAGTGCTGTCTAAAATAAATGTATAAAAGTAAATAAAGACTAAGAGACATCACCTGTATATAACCTTTATAAGGCACTCACTCATTACAATCTTTGCATCAGCGAAGTTGGGATTTTCTTTCTTTGCTGGTTTGTCAAGAGCCTTGTTTCACTTGCCTTTTTATGAACATCGACTCTACATTATCCAACCAATAAACTTTTACTTTGTTCCTTATGATTGTACCTTCTACAACCAATCACCTTCAGCTTTGTCCCTCGTGACCCATCCTTTCAGAACTAAGCAGCTTAGCAGGTCATGGTTTGCTCTGATAGCTACCCCAGCCAGTTAGTTCTCTTCTGGGAGCAATCAGCACTGTTATATTAGTGAATCTTATGTTCAACCTGATGGTTACTAAAAAAGATTGATTTTGTTTCTTGAATCAATTTGTCGAATTTTCTCTAAAGTTCAAAAATTTGTGATAATTCTCTAACTTTAGAAAGATAAAACACCTGAAACTAAATTTGAGAAACGTGTACAGGTTCAACCATGTTTCAGCTGGTTTTAACATATTTGAGCTTGTTGAAGCTTAAATGGCTACATTGTTTAGAATTTTTAGCTGCTTGCTATGAAAGTTTTGAACTCATACACATTAATATTTGGTGCTCGAATTAAAAACAAATGTTAAAAATACTCTAATATGTAGCCAACTATGCTAGAACAGGTAACGTGTAGTTACTGTGAGGTGCAAACTTGAATTTCAAACCAAGACAGTAAAACCTAAATCAAACCAGCCCAAAAATAGTGATTATACATCGGACAAGTTCAAAGTCCTTGTACCTGCCTAATTCAATCAAATTGTGAACCTGTTCCAATAATTCAGGCATCTCTAAGGTTTATAGAGGAATATGGAAATGTCTTCAACTAAACAAATCCCAGGGCATTGTAATAATCTAGAGCAAAAACAGCAAGCACATACTGTGTATCAGTTTTGGAATTCATTCTTTATGATTATAGTGCTTTCTCTAGTACAATTTATTCTCATTCACTTTTAAATAATAATATAACTTCACAAACGGCTGTCTGCCAGTTTCCTCTTGTACAGAACTAATATTTTTGGGTTGACAAGAAAACATTTCAGTATAAATCAGAATAAGTATGTTGAGATATTAAACATCATTATTACGAAGAAATTCTATTTTTGATGTGGCTAAAAATATTTCTGCATTTAAACCCTTGACTACTACTGCGCAGCAGGCTGCAATGGACTCTAGCTATTGAAAGTAAGAAGCAACAAGATCAGAGAATGAGCAACTCAAAGTCATTATTCTACATGACAAGAGCAGTTAGCCAATATTTTATGAGGAGGGGTTAAGAGATTTTCCTATGACTCAGATGTAAAGGTTCCACTTGGTTTGCCCTTGAAACGCTTGAGAATCCAACTCTGCACTGTAGTTCAATTATGTGATCAGAAATTCAGAAATCTGATATCTAAACAGTATTTTAGAAATTCCTGTTTTCCACATAACATATTTCTTTTTACTTTGATTCATAAAGAAAAAATAACTGTAAATGGAAATAATGCGATAAAAAAACTAAAGCAATTAATGCTCTTCGTAGTATGTAGTCTCTAGATATATGGGAACCAGTAGTGGAATATTGTAACTGTAGGTTCTATTATTTTACTACATTTTTAGTGCCTACACCAAGTTCAGCCTTGGATAGATTTGCAACAGTTATTAGATGTGTTTCACCTGTCAGGGCTCAACCTGGGAGAACCCCAGGCTGTCTCATCCATGACATCAAGTAACAATTTAAGTGGTAAGAGGAAAAATAAAACAGTGTATTTATTTTAACTTAAATTTGTGAAAGCAGGCTAGCACTGGTAAAACAAAAAATTACAATGTTGTGCAATGCATAAGCTAATTGTTCTTAATAACCATGTATATGTACTTAAACTGTTATAGTAAAATTTTAGTATGAAGTCAAAAATCTTAAGCAAAGATCCAAATGTGATCATCTTTGTTTAGGCATGCAAGCATGGCTGCAACAATTCTAACAAGAATCTTCATTTACAGTCATATATACCTTTCTTGTTACTGGACAGATTTTAGTTACACACCTTGTCCTGGGACCCCGACCCCCTATACTATGTTTAACCTTGCAAGGGCCCACAGTTCATCTGGTTTCATCTGGTTTCATCTGCTTTCTCTTGTAACCTGGTATAACCAGGTAGAGGAATGTGTCTTATCTCCCTCTTTGTTAGAAACCAATTTGAGAAGACTATTCCTTGTGCATGATATTAACTCTTATTAAATAACATTACCTCTTCATTAAGCATTAGCATATGCATACATTGATTTTTGAATTCATCCAAGTTCCATCAAATTCATAACAAACTAATCCTCCAGAGTAGGGCTCTAGTATGTAATTCAATTAAAACTAACAGTTGATGCTGACTTGGATACATCTGTGTTCAAAATATAAGGTCTTAAAAGCACAAGCAAAGTGTCAAAATCCGATGATGCAGTAGGACCCTCGGGATCAGCTTGGCTTAGCACCACCTTGATCTAAATAAAAAATATTGATAATAAAGCAGATATAATATTACTTTTCCTGTGTGAATTGAAGTAGCTAATACATTTTTTAAAATACGCCCACAAAATCATATAATATGTGCATGACCAATAAAGAAAGTACCTATCAGCTTTTCGAGGTGAATTTGCAATGAGCTAATAAGAAGCTGGCGACCATCATCAGCATCACCATCATCAGTTTGTTTTTGCACCAGACCTCAGGCACCCACAATTGATACAGTTACGCTGGTAATACCAACATCTCCTCTTCTCTCCAAGTTCGATGCCTGGGTATCACCCTCAACTCCTCCCTCTCCTTCACCCCCACATAAAATCCCTTGCCCAATTCTGACTCTTCCATCTCCGTAACATAGCTCAGATCAAACCCTTCCTCTCCATTGTTGCCACCAAAACTCTCATCCAATCTCTGATTATCTTCAGTTCATTCTCAATGCTGCGGTCTAATCTTCCTCTCTTGCTGGTCTTCATCTGCCTTCCCTCTCTGTCAAGCTCTATACTGACAACCCCTCCGTGACAGAGTCCTCTTCAAATGCCTCACCCTCACCTATAATGCTCTCTCCAACCTGATATCCATTCTGTCACGGGCACTAGGAGTCTTTGCCCAGGATATCACCAGATGACAACGGAACAACGGAACAGGAGAATCAGCAGATGGTGAGAGAATGCTCAAAGAAAGTCTATGACTAGCAGCAACTGGTAATGAGTAGATGAATGTACACGAGGGACCAAATTGACATGTAAACGTGAGGAGAGTCAGTGGTCTGCGTACAGCAAGTTGTACCACTGCTATAGTGAGGAGGAATGTCCAGGAGTAGCGAGGAGGTAGTGAAAGTCAGTGGTCTGCGTATAGCAAGTTGTACCACTGTCTATAGTGAAGGAATGGATTCCAGGTGCAAGTAGGTAACGGGGAAGTCAGTGGTCTGCGTATAGCAAGTTGTACCACTGCTTATGTGAGAGGATACTAGAAACTGGTGTCACAGGGAAACAGGAGTCAGTGGTCTGCGTCAGCAAGTTGTACCACTGCTATATATATGTGAGGAGGGGCACGAGGAGATGAATGTAATGCAGAGGATACACGGGGCACACGGAACTTGATCCCACGATGATATCCACAATACAATAATAACTGACAAGCGCTGCTTGAAATATACAAAGTCACTAGAGCGATCCAGGTAATAGGACACAAAGTCAATAGTCACAATAGCTTTAGTAGATAGAAGACTCCGGAGATGAACACAACACAGTCCAGACAGATATGCAATACAAAAGCAAAGTCAATGGAAGGTATGCATACCGCTGTTCAGGAGAGCAGGCTGTCAGTGAGACGTGCAGGGATACCTGAACGGCTGAACGCCGGCAGGAGGAGAGACCACTGGAGGCTGGAAGCGGTAATCAGGTTGGTGCAATAAAACGAGGAGCGAACTTCATAGATGGGACCCTCAAACGAATATTTTTGGTTGATAACCATACACGATCTCCGATTTTAAGTGGTGGAATAGCCCGTCTCTTTCTATCTGCAAAAGACTTATATCTGGCAGATGTCTTCTTTAAACAGGTTTTGACCTGAGACCAAATATTTTTGAAGGTCTGACAAACAGTCTCTACAGCAGGAACTTGGGTGGGAGGGAGGGCAGGAAATTCCGGAAAAGACGTATGGTGACCGTAAACCACAAAGAATGGAGTTTTAGAAGATGATTCATGATACATGTTATTATGAGCGAATTCAGCCCATGGAAGCAAATCTACCCAGTTGTCTTGGTTGGCTGAAGAAAACATCCTTATAAAAGTCTCAAGATCTTGATTGACCCTTTCGGTTTGTCCGTTTGATTGAGGATGGTAGGAGGATGAGAGTGATAATCGGATACCCAAGGTCTTACAGAGGGCCCGCCAGAATCTGGAAACGAATTGTACTCCTCTATCTGAAACAATCTCGGAAGGACATCCATGAATACGGAAGATTTCTTTGATGAAATAATCAGCCAGAGTAGATGAAGAAGGTAAACCTGTCAAACGAACGAAATGTGCCATCTTCGAAAATCTGTCCACCACTACCCAAATAGTATTGCACTTTTTACTAGGAGGAAGATCAGTAACAAAGTCCATACTAATATGGGTCCACGGCTTGGAAGGAATGGGTAGTGGTTGAAGCAAACCCGCTGGAATTCTGCGGGGAGTCTTAAACTGGGAACACAATTCACAAGCAGCCACAAAATCCTTGACATCTCTCCTCATAGAAGGCCACCAGTAACTTCGAGAAAGAATTTCAAAAGTCTTGCGTTCCCCAGAATATCCAGAAAAACAAGAAGAGTGAAACCACGAAAGGATTTTCTTCCTAAGAGCAGGAGGCACGAGGGTTCTCCCAAATGGTAGCACCTTAGTGGAAGAAGCAGCCAGAGAAACACATTTGGGGTCTAATATAGAGTGGTTGGGACCATCTTCAACGTCTGAGGACGTCACAAAAGCTCGAGATAGGGCGTCTGCTTTTTTATTTTTCGCAGCTGGTTTGAAGGTTATGATTAGTTCAAAACGAGAAAAGAAAAGAGACCATCTTGCTTGACAAGGATTCAAACATTGAGCAGACTGTAAATATGACAAATTTTTATGATCAGTAAAAATTGTCACAGGATGACAAGCTCCTTCCAACAAATATCTCCATTCCTCTAATGCTACTTTTATAGCCAGCAACTTCTTGTCCCCGATGGTATAATTCTTCTCCGCAGGCAGAAGACCCCGAGAGTAAAAGGCACAAGGATGGAATTTTTGTTGCTCTGATCTTTGGAAGAGAATGGCTCCTAAACCAAAATTAGAGGCATCTACCTCTAGGAAGAAGGGAAGCAACACATCAGGCTGTCGAAGAACAGGAGCGGAGGAGAAGGACTCTTTGAGAAACTGGAAGGCTTGAAGGGCCTCAGAGGACCATTGTTTAGTATTGGCCCCTTTACGAGTTAGGGCCACAATAGGAGATGCAATCGAGGAAAAATCTTGAATGAAGCGTCTATAGTAATTGGCAAAACCTAAAAAACGCTGAATTGCACAAAGAGAAGTTGGCTGAGGCCAATGTAATACAGCATTCACCTTTTCTGGATCCATCTGAAGACCAACTCCGGAAACAATATATCCCAGAAATAGAATCTGGGGCAACTCGAATGAATATTTTTCTAACTTGCAGAATAATGAATTTTCCCAGAGTCTGGAAAGAACCTCTGCCACATGTTGATGATGAGAAGGCAGTTCCTGCGAAAAGATCAATATGTCGTCCAGATAGACGACGACACAAACATATAACAAGTCCCGGAAGATCTCATTAATAAAACCCTGGAAAACAGCGGGGGCATTACATAACCCGAAGGGCATTACTAAATATTCATAATGCCCGTCTCTGGTGTTGAAAGCTGTCTTACATTCGTCACCGGACCTGATTTGAATTAAATTGTAGGCACCACGAAGATCCAACTTGGTAAAGATCCGGGCTCCCTTGATACGATCAAATAACTCAGTAATTAAAGGAATGGGATACCGATTTTTGATAGTTATGGCGTTAAGTCCACGGAAATCTATGCAAGGACGTAATGATCCATCCTTCTTTTTTACGAAGAAAAACCCTGCTCCAGCGGGAGAGGTAGAAGGTCGAATAAATCCTCGCTGGAGATTCTCTTTGATGTACTCAGATGTAGCTTGAGTTTCAGGTAACAAAAGTGGATACACACGACCCCTGGGAGGAGTCTTGCCAGGTTGAAGATCAAACGGACAGTCCCACGAACGATGAGGAGAAAGACGTTCAGACTGAATTTTATCAAATACATCGGCAAAAGAAGCATACTGAGGAGGAAGTCCCGGTGAGGAAGGTGAAATGGAGGATTACTGTATTTTGAGAGGAACGACTTGAGAGAGGCAACGATGATGACATTCAGGCCCACAAGACGTAACTTGAGGAGTGTGCCAGTCAATCTGGGGAGAATGACGTTGAAGCCATGGAAGGCCTAAAACAATCGGACTGGTAGTAACAGAAAGAATTAAAAATGAAATTTCTTCCTGATGTAATACACCAATTTGAAGGGTTACTGGAGACATACTCTGGGTGATGAGACCATTAATAATGCGTGATCCATCGATAGCAGTCACAGTAATAGGTATTTTCAAGGTAATCACTGGTAGGGACCATTGATTCACGAGGGATTTAGAAATAAAATTTCCTGCAGCTCCAGAGTCAATAAGTGCTTATGACTTGAACGATTTGGTAGCAAAGGAAACCGTAACATCAAAAGCACAAACTTTTAATTTCGTAGAACATGGAGAGGACTCCAGGGACCCTAACTTCACCTCTCCAGAACTGGTTAGGGCCTGGCATTTCCCGATTTTTTAGAGCATGAATTGAGCATATGAGTAGAATCAGCACAATAGATACAAAGTCTATTTTTTACTCTTCGGTCCCTCTCCTCTGAAGTTAATTTGGAACGACCTATCTCCATGGGTATCACCGGAGATGAAACTGGGCGAACTTGAGGACTTGAGCGAAGAGGTGCTTTAAATGAAGTTGTTTTTTCAGACTCTCTTTCACGAAATCTCATGTCTATACGGTGGCAAAGAGAAATCAAATCTTCTAGAGAAGTAGGTAACTCTTGAGTAGTCAGTGCACCTTTAATTTTATCAGAAAGCCCCTGCCTGAAGGCGGCAATTAACGCTTCAGTGTTCCACTGAAGTTCAGAGGCTAATATCCGAAATTGAATGACGTACTGGCCTACAGTACGAGAACCCTGACGTAGACGGAGGATGCTGGATGCAGCGGAAATAACACGACCAGGTTCATCAAATACACTTCGAAACGTGGAAATAAATTTGGCACTATCTTGTAATAATGGATCATTCCTTTCCCACAGAGGGGAAGTCCATGCGAGAGCTTGTCCGGAAAACAAGGAAATGAGATAGGCCACTCTGGAACGATGAGTAGAGAAATTGTGAGGTTGAAGCTCAAAATGAACTGAGCATTGATTTTGAAAACCCCTGCATGTTTTGGGGTCTCCATCATATTTTGAAGGAGTAGGCAGGTGTAGCGTGGAAGCAGTAGAAACCTGGGATGGCACTGGGGAAACGGAGGAAGGCACAGGAGCATCAACAGTAGCTGTGATATTTTGCGCAGACGTTCTTTGGGAGGCTAATGCCTGGCAACATTGCAGCAATTTTTGTTGGCGAATAACCTAATGTTCTATACGGGTAGCCAGATACTGCAGCATCTCTTTAGCTGTAGGTTCCGCTCCTGGGTCTGTCATGGCCTGATCTTACTGTCACGGGCACTAGGAGTCTTTGCCCAGGATATCACCAGATGATGTACTTACCAGAGTAATATAGCTGGTACTATGGTTCTCTGGTAGCAGGGTGACAACGGAACAGGAGAATCAGCAGATCGTGAGAGAATGCTCAAAGAAAGTCTATGACTAGCAGCAACTGGTAATAAGTAGATGAATGTACACGAGGGACCAAATGGACAAGTAAACTTGAGGAGAGTCAGTGGTCTGCGTACAGCAAGTTGTACCACTGCTATAGTGAGGAGGAATGTCCAGGAGTAGCGAGGAGGTAGTGAGAGTCAGTGGTCTGCGTATAGCAAGTTGTACCACTGTCTATAGTGAAAGAATGGATTCCAGGTGCAAGTAGGTAACGGGGAAGTCAGTGGTCTGCGTATAGCAAGTTGTACCACTGCTTATGTGAGAGGATACTAGAAACTGGTGTCACAGGGAAACAGGAGTCAGTGGTCTGCGTCAGCAAGTTGTACCAATGCTATATATATGTGAGGAGGGGCACGAGGAGATGAATGTAATGCAGAGGATACACGGGGCACACGGAACTTGATCCCACGATGATATCCACAATACAATAATAACTGACAAGCGCTGCTTGAAATATACAAAGTCACTAGAGCGATCCAGGTAATAGGACACAAAGTCAATAGTCACAATAGCTTCAGTAGATAGAAGACTCCGGAGATGAACACAACACAGTCCAGACAGATATGCAATACAAAAGCAAAGTCAATGGAAGGTATGCATACCGCTGTTCAGGAGAGCAGGCTGTCAGTGAGACGTGCAGGGATTCCTGAACGGCTGAACGCCGGCAGAAGGAGAGACCACTGGAGGCTGGAAGCGGTAATCAGGTTGGTGCAGCGCACGGCAGGTAACCAGTATCAACGGAGCAATACTCAGGAAGCAGTAGTAAGTAAAACTGGAAACATGATGAACACGGGAGAGTTGAGGCTGTCTGGTATCCGGCAGTAGTAGCGGAGGCAGCGGAGGGAAGACACGCTGAACACGGGAGAGTAGAGGCGGTCTGGAATCCGGTAGTAGAAGCAGATAGGAATCAGTGGAGAGCAGACACGAACACAGGAGAGTTGAGGCGGACTGGAATCTGGCAGCAGTAGCAGATAGGAATCAGCTGAGTGCAGGCACGATGAACACAGGAGAGTTGAGGCGGACTGGAATCCGGCAGCAGTAGCAGATAGGAATCAGCTGAGTGCAGGCACGATGAACACAGGAGAGTTGAAGTGGTCTGGAAACCATAAACGTAGTAGACAGGAATCAGCAGGAGCTGAATACACGAGGAAACATAGGAACACCTTCAGAGGCTCATGGGGAATGAGACTCCAAGATCAGGCAACCAGGTAATGATCACAGGTGGTTTAAATAGGGAGGGTTGCCTGATCATCCAATCAATTAAAAGCAACAGGTACTGAAGGTTTAATAAGGGCTGCACATGCGCAGACCCTCAGGATGGCGGATGGCCACGGTTCCTGAACACAGGAGAAATGGCACTCACAGTCCGGTGAGTGACACATTCATACTCTGTTGCCCTTTACGTCCAGCCAAAAATTACCGTGTCATCTCCCATCTGGTCACCAAGTCTTACACCCTGTCACTCACCGGACTGTGAGTGCTACTTCTCGTGTGTTTAGGAACCGTGGCCATCCACCATCCTGAGGGTCTGCGCATGTGCAGCCCTTTCAACCCTTCAGTACATGTTCCTTTTAGTTAATTGGCTGATCAGGCAACACTCCCTATTTAAAGCACCTGTGGTCAATACCTCGTTGCCTGATCTTGGAGTCTCATTCCCCATGAGCCTCTGAAGGTGTTCCTGTGTTTCCTCGTGTATTCAGCTCCTGCTGATTCCTGTTGTTCGTTTGTGGTTTCCAAACCACTTTAACTCTCCTGTGTTTCATCGTGACTGCACCAGCTAATTCCTATCCGCTGCCTCCGTGCTTCTACAGTTTCCAAACCACTTCAACTCTCCTGTGTTTCATCGTGACTGCACCAGCTGATTCCTATCCGCTGCCTCCGTGCTTCTACAGTTTCTAAACCACTTCAACTCTCCAGTGTTTCATCGTGACTGCACCAGCTGATTCCTATCCGCTGCCTCCGTGTATCTGCAGTGTCCTGCTCATCGCAACCCTCCAGTACTCATCGTGTCTGCAGCCAGCCGATCCGCTGTCTCCGTGCTTCTACAGCGTTCCTGCTTGTGTTAACTCGCCTGTCTGCATCGGATCAACGCTCCGCTGCTTTCATCTCAGCTAGACCGCCTCAACTCTCCCGTGTTCTCCAGGTGTCCAGTTCTATATACTACTGCTTCCTGAGTATTGTTTTCATCCTTGCTGGTCTAACTACCGTGCGCTGCACCTACTTGCTTACAGCTTCCACCCTCCTGGGACTTTGCATCCTGCCGGCCTCCAGCTGTTCAGGTATCCCTGCACCTCTCTCTGACAGCCTGCTCTCCTGAACCACGGTATGCTTACTTCTCATTGACTGTGCTGTGTATTGCATATCTAGCTGGACTGAGTTGTTCTCCTCCAGAGTTTCCTATCCACTGGGACTATTGCTATCATTTGACTGTGTTACCTTTTAGCCTGGATAGTTCTAGTGACTTTGTATATTTGTGCAGTGCTGCTCAGTTATTATTATTGTGTGCATATCATCGTGGGATCAAGTTCAGTGTGCCCGTATATACTCTGCATTGCATTTATCTCCCCGTGCCCCTCCTCACTTATATATTTCAGTGGTACAACTTGCTAGAGGCAGACCACTGTTCCCTGTTTTCTGAGTCACCAGTTTCCAGTATCCTTTCACATAGCAGTGGTACAACTTGCTAACGCAGACCACTGACTCCCTGGATACCTTCACCTTGATTCCATTCCTTCACCCAGACAGCGGTACAACTTGCTATACGCAGACCGCTGACTCTCATCACCTCCTCGTTACTCCTGGACATTCCTCCTCACTATAGCAGTGGTACAACTTGCTATACGCAGATCACTGACTACCCTCACGTTTCCTTGTCCATCCAGTTCCTCGTGTTCAGTTATCTACCTATTACCAGTGCTGCTAGTCATAGACTTTCCTCGAGCATTCTCTTATCACCTGCTGTCTCCTGTTCCGTGATCACCCCGCTACCAGAGTACCATATTACCAACTATACTGCTCTGGTAAGTCTATCATCTGGTGATACCTGGGTAAAGACTCCTAGTGCCCGTGACAGTAAGATCAGGCCATGACAGACCCAGATTCGGAACCTACAGCTAAAGAGATGCTGCGGCATCTGGTTACCCGTATTGAGCAACAGGAAGCTCGCCAACGGCATTTGCTGCGGTGTTACCAGGCGTTACCCTCCCAAAGAACGTCTGTGCAAAATATCACAACTACTGTTGATGCTCCTGTGCCTTCCTCCATTTCCCCAGTGCCATCCCAGGTGTCTACGGCTTCTACGCTTCACCTGCCTACTCCGTCAAAGTATGATGGAGACCCCAAAACATGTAGGGGTTTTCTTACTCAATGCTCAGTTCATTTTGAGCTCCAACCTCAAAATTTCTCTACTCATCGTTCCAGAGTGGCCTATCTTATTTCATTGTTTTCTGGACAAGCTCTCGCATGGGCTTCCCCTCTGTGGGAAAGAAACGATCCATTATTACAGGATAGTGCCAAATTTATTTCCACGTTCCGAAGTGTATTCGATGAACCAGGTCGTGTTATTTCCGCTGCATCCAGCATTCTCCGTCTTCGCCAAGGATCTCGCACTTTAGCTCAGTACGTCATTCAATTTCGGATACTAGCCTCTGAACTTCAGTGGACACTGAAGCGTTAATTGCCGCCTTCTGGCAGGGGCTCTCCGATAAAATTAAAGATGCACTGACTACTCAAGAACTACCTACTTCTTTAGAAGATTTGATTTCTCTTTGCCATCGTGTAGAGGGGAACCGAAGAGTAAAAAATAGACTTTGTATCTATTGTGCTGATTCCACACATATGCTCAATTCATGCCCAAAAAATCGGAAAATGCCAGGCCCTAACTAGTTCTGGAGAGGTGAAGTTAGGGTCCCTGGAGTCCTCTCCATGTTCTACGAAATTAAAAGTCTGTGCTTTTGATGTTACAATTTCCTTCGCTACCAAATCCTTTGAGTCCCAAGCACTTATTGATTCTGGAGCTGCGGGAAATTTTATTTCTAAATCCCACGTGAATCAATGGTCCCTACCAGTGATTACCCTGAAGACACCTATTACTGTGACTGCTATTGATGGATCACGTCTTATCAATGGTCTCATCACCCAGAGTACGTCTCCAGTAACTCTTCAGATTGGTGTGCTACACCAAGAAGAAATTTCGTTTTTAATTCTTCCTGTTACTACAAATCCGATTGTTTTAGGCCTTCCATGGCTTCAATGTCATTCTCCCCAGATTGACTGGCGCACTCCTCAAGTTACGTCTTGGGGAGCTGAATGTCATCATCGTTGTCTCTCCCAAGTCGTTCCCCTTAAAATACAGCAATCCTCCATTTCACCTTCCTCACCGGGACTCCCTCCTCAGTATGCTTCATTTGCCGATGTATTTGATAAAACTCAGTCTGAACGTCTTCCTCCTCATTGTTCATGGGATTGTCCGATATATCTTCTACCTGGCAAGACTCCTCCTAGGGGTCGTGTGTATCCACTTTCGTTACCTGAAACTCAAGCTACATCTGAATACATCCAAGAGAATCTCCAGCGAGGATTTATTCGACCTTCTACTGCTCCCGCTGGAGCCGGGTTCTTCTTTGTAAAAAAGAAGGATGGATCACTACGCCCCTGCATAGACTTTCATGGTCTTAACGCCATTACTATCAAAAATCGGTATCCCATTCCACTGATTACTGAGCTATTTGATCGGATTAAGGGAGCTCGGATCTTTACCAAGTTGGATCTTCGTGGTGTCTACAATTTAATTAGAATCAGGTCCGGTGACGAATGGAAGACAGCTTTCAACACCAGGGATGGGCATTATGAATACTTAGTAATGCCTTTCGGGTTATGTAATGCCCCCGCTGTTTTCCAGGGCTTCATTAATGAGATCTTCCGGGACTTGTTATATGTATGTGTCGTCGTTTATCTGGACGACATATTGATCTTTTCACAGGACCTGCCTTCTCATCACCAACATGTGGCAGAAGTTCTTTCCAGACTCCAGAGGAATTCATTATTCTGCAAACTAGAAAAATGTTCATTCGAGTTGCCCCAGATTCCATTTTTGGGTTATATTGTCTCCGGAGTTGGTCTGCAAATGGATCCAGAAAAGGTGAATGCTGTGTTACATTGGCCTCAGCCAATGACTCTTCGTGCCATTCAGCGTTTTTTAGGTTTTGCCAATTACTATAGACGCTTCATTCAAGATTTCTCTTCGATTGCATCTCCTATTGTGGCCCTGACTCGTAAAGGGGCCAATACTAAGCAATGGTCATCTGAGGCTCTTCAAGCCTTTCAGTTTCTTAAAGAGTCCTTCTCCTCTGCTCCCATTCTTCGACAGCCTGATGTGACGCTTCCCTTCTTCTTAGAGGTAGATGCCTCTAATGTTGGTTTAGGAGCCATTCTCTCCCAAAGATCGGAGCAACAAAAATTCCATCCTTGTGCCTTTTACTCTCGGGATCTTCTGCCTGCGGAGAAGAATTACACCATCGGGGAAAAGGAGTTGCTGGCTATTAAAGTAGCATTAGAGGAGTGGAGATACTTGTTGGAGGGAGCTCGTCATCCTGTGACAATTTTCACGGATCATAAGAATTTGTCATATCTACAGTCTGCTCAATGTTTGAATCCTCGTCAAGCAAGATGGTCTCTTTTCTTTTCTCGTTTTGAGTTAATCATAACCTTCAAACCAACTGCAAAGAATAAAAAAGCAGACGCTCTATCTCGAGCCTTTGTGACGTCCTCAGACGTTGAAGAGGTCCCCAACCACTCTATATTAGATCCCAAATGTGTTTCTCTGGCTGCTTCTTCCACTAAGGTGCTACCATTTGGGAAAACCCTCGTGCCTCCTGCTCTTAGGTAGAAAATCCTTTCGTGGTTTCACTCTTCTCGTTTTTCTGGACACTATGGTGAACGCAAGACCTTTGAGATCCTCTCTCGAAGTTACTGGTGGCCTTCTATGAGGAGAGATGTCAAAGAGTTTGTAGCCGCATGTGAATTGTGTTCTCAGTTCAAGACTCCCCGCAGAACTCCAGCGGGTTTGCTTCAACCATTACCCATTCCGTCCAAGCCATGGACCCATATTAGTATGGACTTTGTTACTGATCTTCCGTCTAGTAAAAACTGCAATACTATTTGGGTAGTGGTGGACAGATTTTCGAAGATGGCGCATTTTGTTCTCTTGGCTGGTTTGCCTTCTTCTTCTACTCTGGCTGAATATTTCATCAACGAAATCTTTCGTATCCATGGATGTCCGTCCGAGATTGTGTCAGATAGAGGAGTACAATTCGTATCCAGATTCTGGCGGGCCCTTTGTAAGACCTTGGGCATACGATTATCACTCTCATCTTCCTACCATCCTCAATCAAACGGACAAATTGAAAGGGTCAATCAAGATCTTGAGACGTTTATAAGGATGTTCTCGTCAGCCAATCAAGACAACTGGGTAGAATTGCTTCCAAGGGCTGAATTCGCTCATAACGACATGTACCATGAGTCATCTTCCAAAACTCCATTCTTTGTGGTTTACGGTCACCATCCGTCTTTTCCGGAATTTCCTACCCTTCCTCCCACCCAAGTTCCTGCTGTAGAGACTGTTTGTTAAACTTTCAAAAATATTTGGTCTCAGGTCAAAACCTGTTTAAAGAAGACATCTGCCAGATATAAGTCTTTTGCAGATAAAAAGAGACGGGCTATTCCACCACTGAAAATTGGAGATCGTGTCTGGTTATCTACCAAAAATATTCGTTTGAAGGTCCCATCTATGAAATTCGCTCCTCGTTTTATTGGTCCATATAGGATCATTCAAGTGATAAATCCAGTTTGTTTCAAACTTCTACTTCCTAAGAATCTTCGTATTTCCAACGCCTTCCATGTGTCCTTATTCAAACCTCTCATTATCAACCGTTTCTCGGTCCCTCCTTCAGCACCTCGGCCAGTTCAAATTCATCAAGAGGAAGACTTTGAGATTACTCATATATTGGACGCAAAAATTTCGCGAGAAGTTCTCCGTTTCCTCGTTCATTGGAAGGGCTTTGGTCCTGAGGAGCGTTCATGGATCAAGGCTGAAGATCTCAACGCTCCAGCTCTACTTAAGTAGTTTTATTTCAAGTTTCCAGACAAACCCGGTTCCAGGTGTTCTGTGCCCACTTTAAAAGGAGGGCTACTGTCACTCACCGGACTGTGAGTGCTACTTCTCGTGTGTTTAGGAACCGTGGCCGTCCACCATCCTGAGGGTCTGCGCATGTGCAGCCCTTTCAACCCTTCAGTACATGTTCCTTTTAGTTAATTGGCTGATCAGGCAACACTCCCTATTTAAAGCACCTGTGGTCAATACCTCGTTACCTGATCTTGGAGTCTCATTCCCCATGAGCCTCTGAAGGTGTTCCTGTGTTTCCTCGTGTATTCAGCTCCTGCTGATTCCTGTTGTTCGTTTGTGGTTTAAAAACTACTTTAACTCTCCTGTGTTTCATCGTGACTGCACCAGCTGATTCCTATCCGCTGCCTCCGTGCTTCTACAGTTTCCAAACCACTTCAACTCTCCTGTGTTTCATCGTGACTGCACCAGCTGATTCCTATCCGCTGCCTCCGTGCTTCTACAGTTTCTAAACCACTTCAACTCTCCCGTGTTTTATAGTGACTGCACCAGCTTATTCCTATCCGCTGCCTCCGTGCTTCTACAGTATCCTGCTCACCTCAACTCTTCCGTGTTTCATCGTGACTGCACCAGCTGATTCCTATCCGCTGCCTCCGTGTATCTGCAGTGTCCTGCTCATCGCAACCCTCCAGTACTCATCGTGTCTGCAGCCAGCCGATCCGCTGTCTCCGTGCTTCTACAGCGTTCCTGCTTGTGTCAACTCGCCTGTCTGCATCGGATCAACGCTCCGCTGCTTTCATCTCAGCTAGACCGCCTCAACTCTCCCGTGTTCTCCAGGTGTCCAGTTCTATATACTACTGCTTCCTGAGTATTGTTTTCATCCTTGCTGGTCTACCTACCGTGCGCTGCACCTACTTGCTTACCGCTTCCACCCTCCTGGGACTTCGCATCCTGCCGGCCTCCAGCCATTCAGGTATCCCTGCACCTCTCTCTGACAGCCTGCTCTCCTGAACCACGGTATGCTTACTTCTCATTGACTGTGCTGTGTATTGCATATCTAGCTGGACTGAGTTGTTCTCCTCTGGAGTTTCCTATCCACTAGGACTATTGCTATCATTTGACTGTGTTACCTTTTAGCCTGGATAGTTCTAGTGACTTTGTATATTTGTGTAGTGCTGCTCAGTTATTATTATTGTATGCATATCATCGTGGGATCAAGTTCAGTGTGCCCGTGTATACTCTGCATTGCATTTATCTCCCCGTGCTCCTCCTCACTTATATATTTCAGTGGTACAACTTGCTAGAGGCAGACCACTGTTCCCTGTTTTCTGAGTCACCAGTTTCCAGTATCCTTTCACATAGC
Organism: Mixophyes fleayi; assembly: GCF_038048845.1. Classification (NCBI taxonomy): domain Eukaryota; kingdom Metazoa; phylum Chordata; class Amphibia; order Anura; family Limnodynastidae; genus Mixophyes; species Mixophyes fleayi. The sequence continues at coordinate 73,882,936 of NC_134407.1, read as the reverse complement.
AGTGGTACAACTTGCTAACGCAGACCACTGACTCCCCGGATACCTTCACCTTGATTCCATTCCTTCACCCAGACAGCGGTACAACTTGCTATACGCAGACCGCTGACTCTCATCACCTCCTCGTTACTCCTGGACATTCCTCCTCACTATAGCAGTGGTACAACTTGCTATACGCAGACCACTGACTACCTTCACGTTTCCTTGTCCATCCAGTTCCTCGTGTTCAGTTATCTACCTATTACCAGTGCTGCTAGTCATAGACTTTCCTCGAGCATTCTCCTATCACCTGCTGTCTCCTGTTCCGTTATCACCCCGCTACCAGAGTACCATATTACCAACTATACTGCTCTGGTAAGTCTATCATCTGGTGATACCTGGGTAAAGACTCCTAGTGCCCGTGACACACCCGCACTTAAGATTTCTCCCATGCAGTCCCCTTCTCTGGAACAATCTCCCTCATTCCATCACACTTTCCCTTAGCCAGCAAAGCTATAACACACACTTTTTAACCCATCTGTTCAGAGAAGCCTGCCCTTCCTCTGTCTAACATTTCCCCTGCCCTCCTCTTCCCCTCTTCACAATCCTTCTTCTCTAACCGTATTATACCTCACCCTAATTCTTCTTCAACTTCTACTTACTCTTGTTCATCTCTATCCTCAAAGTTCTAATCCCTTGACCCTCTGTGTCTCTTACCAGTCTCCCCCTCCCCTCTAGATTGTAAGATCACTAGAACAGGGCTCTCTTATCCCCATGTCCTCTTCCTCCTGCTTACCTTTGCCTTTGGCTCCCCAGCCTCTTTTCTACAACTCGATTCTTCACTCTTGTCTCTATTTTTCTCCCTTCCTTTGCAACTCCGTCACTGCCCTGATCCTGTTAGTGGCACCCACACTGCTGGGCACAGGGTCTGCCTCTTTTAGTTCACTCCCCAGCTCCCTCCATGCCTTTCCCATTTTCTCTTAGTTTTGGCATTCACCTTTACCTCTTTGCCTGTGCACCTGTTCTCAGCTGAGTTTGTATTTATTGCACTTCGTTTTTGTACTGTCCTGTATGCCGTGTTCTGTTTTGTCCCGTGCTCTATGTACGGCGCTGCAGAACCTTTGTGGCGCCTCATAAATTAAAGATACTAAAATATAATAATAAGCTACTGACAGGCATATATGTGTCTCTGTGCAGGTCTGCCTCAGTTCGCAATTACGCGAACACATCCTTTCTGTATTGGATCTGCATTTGTTGTTTTCTGGCGGGTTTGAAAAGTAGAGATGTTGCCTATAGCAACCAATCAGATTCTAGCTATCATTTAGTTAGTACATTCTACAAATGAGAATCTGATTGGTTTCTATAGGCAACATCTCCACTTTCAAACCCGCCGGAAAACTCTCAGCTTGATACATTTACCCCTAGGTCTCCTTCAAACCACTAACCAATGCTCACTTACATTTCTTTTAGGGCCTAATCACTTTCAGTATAGCAATCTATGCTGGCTTATTCATCTTCTCCAGACAGATTTGGGATAAACTGTTCAACTGAATCATAATTCATTAAAAAGTTATAATGGTTATAAGGTACTTAGCAAGGTTTTGCCCTATGGATAAGGTAAAAAGGCCCCTGTTAGGGAAAATGTTGTGGTGTCTTTGGTCATACTGCTCCTCCCCTCCTGCAATCTAGTATAAAGAGGGAGTGTCCTGGAACCCTGGGGCACTCAAGAAGTGGCATTCATAATCTGGAATCACCAGCTAGTTACTGGTTGTTATCACCTGTGGTGGCTAGACTTTGCAGTTGCTGCAGATCGTGTTCCCCTGCCATCCTCTCACTCTAGTCTATTTAGAAGAGAGAAGCCCATGGGAGGTGTACTTTACTAGCTACTGCTCTCTTGGATTTTCCTCAGGGCCACAAGGACTGCCCAGTGAAATGCCCAACTGGCAACCCTGACCAGCACCAATCCATAGAGTGCTGCACTTAGTTATTAGAAAAGAAAAATATAAATTCCAATTAGAAAGACCATTCAAGTACTGACCAGTGAGAACATTTTCCCGTCTGTTTTTTAGTGAAGGCTATTTAACAAGTATTGCCTCAATATTTGTTCTGTTATCACTGCCACGGGATGGCAAAAACAGAAGAATGAATGAATTTATTATTTGAATAACTCATTTCTTCAGTGATCAAAGCAAAATTTTTGTCAAAAAGTTTTTCTTTTTAATCACCACTGCCTTATTGACACATGTTTATAAATCTCCTCTTCTGTATCCAAAGACCTATTGCATACAGTAGAAGCATTAGTACAATGCATAGTACCAATATTAAAGTATAGTGTACCCGTAGGTAATATGTATAGACCTTACCTACTTGTGCGCTAAGGGGACACTATACTTTAACTTACCTATTTAAGGGTTGGAACTACCCTTACAAATCCCATTCCCCCTAAGCAGCATCCCCCCCCTCTTTCCCCTTATCTCTCATATTACTATGGAGCGCTCACCAAATCCTATATTTCTGCATAGTACCAATGGCCTGCATGTCACCATGTAACCATACAGCCTATCTATAACTGACTGTCACAACCTGCGCTCACTTGAGCCTGCATGATCTGTGTGTAGCAAAGGGTTAATCACAACAGTTTGTCTAAAATGATGAAATCCCGGTTTTTATAGCACATGCTTATTTTTAATTCAAAACTGCCACCACCAAGATTTAATTTCAAAGTCAGCACTTCCCAGAAGTCTTCATGGCTCCCTTTACTCAAAATACCATTACAATTTCTATCCCACTATATTTGTACTTAATTTAACCACATCTATTGTTACACAACAATATCTCGTATTTCAGTAGCTTTTTAATAGAGTTTTTAAGTTTCCTCTCAAACATCACAAACTTATAATAATACATGCAATCAACAGAGTATAATATTACCTACGTGTAGACATGAAACATCACTAAAATCTGTTGATTATTATTGGCAATACTTCATTTCTATGGAGTTAAACTGATCGCTTAGTTTTAAAATTTTGTGCACCTTTTTGTCTTTAGGATAAAATTATACAGGGGACATATTGTATATAAATGATGAACAATATTGCTTTGTATTTTATCATATAAAATCATGAGGCCCGGATTTATAATGATCACAGCACTGTCCTTTTTGAAGGTCCTTTTCGGTGCCTGCTTATAGCCCTTAATTTGACATACTGATTTAATCATTTAAAACCACATATACAGGTGTGAGTAGTCAATTATCGTCATCATCGTCAATATTTATTTAAATATCGCCAGCAAATTCCGTATCGTTATATATTTCATATTTTATTTTAGTCCTTCCTGGCTATGTTATACTTCACAACAATTACACATGTAACCTAATATGTCACAATAAGTCCTTTGATTGTCACTATCTATAATGTCCCATACGCATACTTACCTATTCTTGCATCCAGGATCTTAAGGAAGGGGAGTATTAAATTATGCAATATATCTATACATCTACCTAATACTGATATCTAACTTCAAATTGATATCATACTGCTCCATAACAAACAATGTAGCCTTTCACAGGTATTTTGGATGGATATGTGTAATGCTCTATTCTATTAAATTGTTTGAGTGGCTGTTCCATGAACCTCTTGCACTTTTTTTTTGCTACATTCTTTTCAGTTTCTTAATCATTCTTTGTCAGTGACTGGCTCCTGAAGACTCGCTGTGTGACAGAATATGTAAACTCTATAAACCTTAACCAATTTTAAATGTATCTGAGTGAAAGTTGATGAGGGTGACATTTGGAGAGGAGACCATGAATAAAAACACTGTATCTTCAAGTTTTTCCACTGGAGAATTGGTGCAGTGGGCCATGGAAAATGTGAACAAATGTATAGGGCTCTGAAAATATCACGTGGTAACCACCCAGCCCACAAAATGGATAGGTTGGCTCTTCTCCAACATTCTGTTTATTATTATACATCAACTAATTCAATGTGAAAATAAACAGCAGCCTGATAAATCAGAGCAATCTTTCTGACCCTTAACCCCTGCCCCTCCAAAAATCTCCCAGGGCTTGATTTAAGGCATGGTGGGCATCAAGTCAAGCTGCATGTGTGGATCTCCCAAATCCTTCTGGGATACCAATCTACTGAGCAAAAGTCAAACAAACACGCACAAGGCAGACATGATGGACAAATTTTATTCTTTTCTGCTGTCAAAATCTGTGCTTCTATTTTTCTAGGTATCCGAGCAGCCACAACACAATAATCTGAGCTTTTCAATCATGAATGTAATTTTCTGGCTAGACTTTTGCAGAAACATCTTGCCTGCTGTGCAACTCTCAAAACTAATGTGCAGTGTTAAAGCAATGCCAGCCACTAGCAGCCTGCTCATATTCATCTGCATTATGACAATTTAAGGCAGTTTGGTGTAAGACATTGTTTATGATAGTGGATGGTGCATTTGGCACAGAATATTTTTTGCAATTATTTTGAATGTCCTGAACTATTTACAACTAAACCAAAAATAAATTTGGAGAATGGATTGTCGACTTAATCATTAGCTCTTGTGCAGTGTTCCCTGCAAATTCTGCCCTCTCCCACTGTAGCAATGAAATCAAATATCACAGCATGTGCTATAGGTCACAACACATTTGTGCCATTTACAATTTTATTTTATGTGTTTTGCCATAAAGTGCTAGATCTACTTTTTGCTATTTTTGATATTTGCTTGCAATACATATTTCACTTATTTTATTATATAAGGTTGCCACATTGGGACAAAATGTCCAGGGACACTTCACTGGTGTGATGTCAACGAATGGTTAGACAAGGGGGTAGTATTGCAAAGGGAAATTATGGAGTAATATGGCCCAGTAAGATGTCTCTTAATACTTTTATCATTTATTTATAATAAAATGGCAAAAAAACATAAATACAAAAGTGACAAAACTGAATAAATACAAACAACAAATCAACATAATTATATAACTACAATCTGCAAAATTACATAATTATGTAAGGAAAACAATAGGAGATAGTTCCCTGCTCATGAAAGCTTATATTCTGGAGTGGTTGGGTAGCAGTAATGCCCAGTAAGAGACTTAAAAATAACAGTAATGCCCAATAATATGACCATTAATAGCAGTAATGCACAATAAGATACTCATCATTAAAAGTAATGCTCAGTAAGATGTTTATAAGTATCCGTAATGTCCAATAAGATAAACATTCGTAGCTGTGGGGATGCCCAGCAAGATGACCATTTATAGCAATTACGCCCAGTAAGATGACCATAAGTTGAAGCAATGTCCAATGTAATGATCATTAGCTTTTGTAAAACCAAGATGTTCATTAGGAGCAATACTGCATAAGAAGATGCTCTTTGATGCCAGTAATGACTACCAGAATGCCCATTAGTTGCAGTACTGCTCACTAGAATGTGCATCAGAAAATATACGTCCAGTAGGATTCACCCTCCTGCTATTGTTTACCTGTCATCCTCATTCCAGTGCCCTGAGAGGGGTAAACGGATTGTTGGTCTTACTCAGCAGCACTCAGTATCTTCCTAAATGTGACAGTTATCATCATATTGGAAATAATTTCCAGGGACACTTTGCTGCTAAGCATATGGGTCTAAGTACTTCAAGTATTATACTTTCTACGCAGACCTTGGTGCAATACAACCCTTAACATCAGAATTTTTTTTAAAAATTGGGGGGCATTTTAAATACTCCCCTTCAATAATTGAACTTATAAGGCTTAGGCCCATCAGTGTTCTTGTTAATGCAGCTTTGATTTTCATTAATTTAAGCAACTGCATGCATTTGCTGTAACTGATTATCAAATGTCATTAGCAAATTGACAGCTATATATTATGCTCATGCACATACAGTACATTACATAAACACCCACACGTCTGGTTCCTTTACAGACCGACAATATGCGAGATGTGAAGGACTAATTAAGAGCACTGGTTGATGATATAGTGATGTAAAGGAGTACGAGACTGGAGACTGGCAGTTACTGCAATAAAAGCATCACTTTAAATCAGTGATAAGCAGATGAGAGCAGATGGCCTGAGGGCCTTCACTTCAGAAGGTTATCACATGGAGGGATGGGAACTCTGGGGTAATATATCACTAGTCTTCTCTGCACTTCTATACAGTGGGCAAAGAAACAGCTGTGTGGTTAAAAGACAGCGTGTACATAGTGTCCAGTAAAGTATTTTCATAGGATATGTTGTTTCTGGGTGGATGCATACATCACACCCTAATAATGAAATACAGTTGCAGTTGGGATATGATAAGCAAACATAATACAGCACAGAATGCTGCCCTTTTTCTGTTCCACTTTATACCCCCTCATCAATGCCATAACTTCCAATGCATCCCCAAGCTACACAAGTGCATCTTATCTGTATAAACTAAATAAATGGAAATAATGTAACCATAATTTAACCCATTGGTAATGTATGATGTGTTTTGCTATGAATCTATCAAATTAATATAAAAAAACTTTTAAAAATGAAAATGATGTGCTAAGTGAGCAGAGATCCTTCCTTGCCTCCATAGGTCTGAGTTTACATGGCCTATCCAAAATTCCAGCCCTCCAATGCTGGTGGTATTTTAAGTGTGCGCAGAATTCGTCGGACCTATTGGAGACTGGGGATGTTTGTTTGTGTAACCAGCCAGGTATATTTTTCCCATGAATTCAAATTGGTGGATTGGGAACCTGGTATTTAAATAAGCAGAAGGGGAGTTGACAGTGGTAGACAGTGATCAGCATTGCAGCCTCACTGGGCCAGTGGGTTCAATTCTGACCAGGGGGTAAATGTATCAAGCTGAAAGTTTTTCGGCGGGTTTGAAAAACCAATCAGATTGTAGCTATCATTTAGTACATTCTACAAAACGATAGCTAGAATCTGATTGGTTGCTATAGGCAACATCTCCACTTTTCAAACCCGCCGGAAAACTCTCAGCTTGAAACATTTACCCCCAGATCTTAGTAAAATTATCTGTTGCCCAGACATGCTACTTAATTGTCAGTGGTGTTACAATAAGGGAGGCCAAGTGCAATGTCGGTTGTACACCTCTGGCGCCCACGCTCCTCCCACTCTCCCCGCTTTGCTCGCAAAAGAATAGAGTGGAGACCTCTTCTGAACAGAACATGCTCTATTAAGAGCAGAGTGTAGGTCCAGATCCAGAGTGGCCAGAATGAGATCCCAGGGTCCCTACCCAAATTTTGCTATTGGGCTTGGCATACTGTTCTGCCCCTGTTCTGACTATACTGGCATGTGTGTGTGTTTGTGCGATTGTCATAGGGGATTAGATTGTATGTTCTAGTGGGATAGGGACTAATTAATACGCCTGTTTAAATATAGAAAGATTCAGCGCTGCAGAATTTGTTAATGCTATATAATTAAAAAAAGGTTTTGTACAATTTGATTTGTATTTTCGACAGAGTAATATGAAATGAATGTTATTGGTGGAGAATAGCAATGGATATCACAAGACGAGAAGGGAGTCAGAGATTTTATAGCATATAGGGCAAAGGCAGTCTGTGCAAGACAGACAGTTCTTATCTGCTGTCAAATTCACATATAAATCCTTTAACTTCTCACGGACATTAGTCTTTCCCCATGGGCCTGTCTTGAGCTCCAGCAAAATAATCAGATCAGAATAGAGACAGATATGTTTAATTGTAAGGAACTTGGAATGCCCTTTCATTGTCATGTTGTCGTCTTGGCAGTCATATTTGTTTTCATACTGGCTGGAAAAAACATCACCTGTGTAGTTTTGTACTTTATAAAGATAAAGATTTAAATTAGTGAATTACAGAGACTTACAGAGCGAAGTGTGTGACATACCAAGAACTATATTTTGAAGTGCACATTTGTTGTAACACAATAAATACAGTAAGAAACATTCTACATTTTAAAGTAAACTTAAGGAAATACATATTTAACAATACAACAAAAAACTGTAACGTGTAGAGTCGTTGTTTTGAAGGTTTTGCCAACATTATGCCCCCACTCATATGTATTCTTCAAAATACAACTAGTTTAATTCTATTATTGTACTGAATAATTTGGTGGGTATTTTATAGGTTTTTCTTTTTAATGGTAATATGCAATATATTTTATAAATACAAACGTTTTTATGACATAAATGCATGTCTGTACTTTTATTTTAAAGTTGCTGGTCTTCTTAAAAATTAGAATTTATTAGTTGTGTTCGTCAATGAAAAATTGCTACATTTGCGCATGTCCAAGTAGAACGTACATATTGCGCTTGATTCTTAGAAGTACTTGTTGTCAGTCTGCTAATGTTAATACCTTGTGTAACATTTCAAAACTATGTAACAAATTGATCTCTTCAGTTTTTGCAGATGTCAGCACAGATAATATAGTTAAATATAGATAACCTGACAGATTGATAGAAGTGAATATATTATTATAAAATATTTATAAAGTTATTATTTTCACTCAGCACTGTACATAAGGGGATCATATTACAAAAAAATTATTTACAAGAACTTGAAGGTAAAGAGGTGGATGGGAGTTTGAAAATTAGAAGTTATTTTAGAAATACATTATAAGTATGTTTAAAAATAATAGTATGACCTAGATTTAGATAAGACCTATATTCATATAAAAAATACTTTGCCATATCATATTTGATTTGATCCCTTTATTCACTAAAAGGGATGGTGAAAGATGTTTATAAAGTACAAATGTCATCAATGTCTGGAACTTGCAGATTATGGGCACATGCTATATGTGCATGCTTTTAAAGCAGCCACTGTGACCAGGCACATAAGCAACGCTGCAATGCTGTATTCCTGTACATGACCACTATATACATATATATATATATATATATATATATATATATATATATATATATATATATATATATCATCGAACCAAAGCCTTACTATACTAGCTGACTATAAAACTTTTACAAAAGTCACAAATATTTCTTTTCAACACATAAAACAAACATGTAAGATTCAGCAAAATATGCGATTGGGAGAAAGACATAAATTAAAAGTGGTTTCTGCCTTAAGATTTTCTTTTTCTATTTGACATAATATATGGTTAAAGCCATACAGTCGTTCAACTCATAGACTTATTTATATTCCAAGTGTTGCCACGAATCTCAATTACTCTGTGCAGAAGAAGTGGCAACTGTTTTTTTTACTATTTTCTCGCTTCCAAAATGTGCTCAATTATTTATTGGATCCTGTGGCCCGGTGCTCTACATATTATTCCACTAGAATCAAGGGAATTTCAGCTCTGACCAGCAATTTCTAAAGGTTCTTTGTGGCCAGTAAAGGCCTGAAAAACCACAAATTACCATTGGAAAGGGGCTGGCTCCAGCAACCCCCCCAAATTTTGAAATTTACAGCATCTGTGTAAATAAACATTCCCCCAGCTCACTGTAAGGGAATATTTAATGTGAATAAATTCCACACAAATCGAGCTGTAAAGGTAAGGCATACACACTCCAGTAATTATACATACAAAAATCTTCCTATCTGAGCAAAACAAAGTATATATTTTTTATAAGGAAAAGAAACAAAATATAATCCTCAGCTTAACAGATAAATCTCCTATAGAAAATGATACAGCTGGATACACCTTAATTGCAAGCTATTTTCTTTCACCGTAGAAGAGTATGAGTGTGTGCCCTACCTAAATATTTACTCAATGAGATTTATTGTGAGTATCTATCTCGAAATATGCAAACAATTATTTAAACAAACATAGGCAGCAGCACTTACACTTGTAGTGAAATAAGATAGATATTATAAATTAACAATAATTATTGCATCGGTCATACTATTATATAAATTGGTAACAGTCACAACCAGAAAGAAGTGTCTGCTTCCAATATTATGCCACACTGCACCATACCACCAATCACACACACACACACACATATATATAGACTATATATATAAATATTTTTTTATACATTCACATGCAAAGGGTCACTCACAAGAAAACCTTAATAGTACACATAGAATAGTAATTTAGTATAGTATAGTAATTGTGAAATTAAATTTTCTATCATGATCAATATTGAAGTTCCTACCATGACAGGTGGTGTGCAAAATGTTAAGAACAAAAAAATGTTCATACTTTATACAACATGATCTCAGTGATTTGGGCATAATATTGATTTTGAGGTAAAGTGACAGTAACAAAAAACAAATCACTTTTAATATATTTAAAGACAAGCATTTCTTGCATCTGCCTATGATGTTTTGTGATATTATCCAATCACAGCATGGTGAACACAGAAACTTTGGTAGTTGTCCCCAGAGATTGTGGCTCCCTTTGTTACATGCAATAGACAATGCATGTGCCACTGCTTTGTTGTTATGTAGACAGACTATACCTGTTGAACTAGTAATATCATCAGTCTGGGATATAGATTGTAAGGAGTCCTGGGGCCTATTTATCAACCTATAACGATGCATTGAAATTGTAACAAGGCTATTCATTAATAGGAGACGGCAGCAGACATCTCCGATTTCTGTAAATTCAGGCGCTTAATCCCGGTAGCTAACGCCATCTGAAGATGAGGTTAGCCATTATAAGCTATGGGAAGAGCATCGGAGGAGAGGGAACTTTGGATCACTTCCTGACAGGCTTCATGCTCTCCCTATCGCAAATTCAGCCATGCCATAGAAACCTGTAAATAAAGTGATTGCAATTGCGATCATTTTACTATAGACTATTTGCAGGGACAGGGTCCTATCAGAGCCACCCTCCCAGCTAATTCATTGTAATAAATAGATTTTTGTCAATTAAGTTGTCGTTGCGATAAAAAATTTAAATCCACATGAGCAATTTGTGTTTGATCATAGATAGATCCCTCTGTCTGATATCATGTAAAAGCACATGTAAATACTGGTAGTGTCCTTAATATTATGCCCTTTATTAATTTTCTACTAGCACAATGTATTGAGTAGAGCCCTATATATATATATATATATATATATATATATATATATATATATTCAACTACAATTGCAGTGGTGTATGTGTTGGAAAGTTATCAAAAATGCATCTACTTGCGCTAAAGCTTAATGCCCTGGGCTTTGCATAGACTAACATTATACAGGGTAAAATACAGGAACACTGAGTTGTTCCTTATTGTGAAACTAGTTGCTGGTAATCTAGAGTGAGGAGAATGCATTCTAAATTCTATATATAAATATTTTGCATCAAAAACACATTTTCCGGTCAACCTTCTTCCATTGATTTGAGCCAAGTGTAGCGCTTAGCTGTTCTTATTTTATAATTGTGACTTTTTTTGTTAAACTATTTGAAAAAATTCAGGTATAGAATTTAGAATGCATTCCGCTCACTCTAAGATTACCAGCAACTAGGTTGACAATAAGCGCTCACATTTCAAGCTCTGTGCTAACATGAAGTTAAGCTGGAAAGCTCAGCGTGCTGAAATCATTTTCTTGCTGTATCCTCCAACCAATGTACATCAGTGCCATTCTTATTTCTCAGGAGATCTTCTCTTACAGACAGATACAGCATTTTACTCATAAATTAGAGTAGAGTTTTATTGACAGCTATTACATTGAATAATTAAAATCAGGTAAGTCAATTAAATATGCACCCAGTACCATATCTAAAATGTGTACAGTGATATTTAGGTGTTGCAGTAAAGTGCATGGATCAGCTCCTTGCTATTTAACCTGCAAATCAGATTTCCATCAAGTGGGGGCAGCAGGTTACTTTGTAAGGGCTCATCCTGTCTGTTTAAAACTGAACAGGTATGTGCAGCATTGGTGTGAAAATGTTGATTATTACTCTACACTCTGCAGCAGGCAAATTCATCTTCAATATGTTCTAAATAAGAGAAGTGCTCATTCATTAGTTGAAAGTAATTTTTTGCTGGAGCTTTGGAAGTCACATGTCTGTTTTGTAAAATAAATGAGTGGCTTAGGTAGTCCAGCAGGACGCTTTTAACAATTTCACCGATGACAGTTTTATATAAAGCTTCTATCGTTATTCCTCTGGCACAAATACACTTAATCATTTTTTAATAGGTGGTGGCAGATGTTGTTGAAGTACAAGGGGGTTCCATAGATAGGCAGATGTTTTATGAGGAATTTAAATAAATGCAGTATGAAACCAGACCAATAGTACCAATACCAATAATGCATACATATGGTAGTCATATATTCTACCCCAATATGTCTGTGCAGACAGTCAGAACTTTTGTCTTGAATGCCAAAATTGTTGGGAGTTATGTCCTGCTCACCGTCATTCTGCACTGCAAAGTGGTGGTGAGGGGTGCCAGGTGCACCTGCCACTGGTGTGCACAGCTTTTCCAGCATTTTATTAGGGGAGGAGGATTGGGGTGGCCCAGCACTTCAAAAATGCTAGCCTGCTTCTGAGAGAGGTGGCACACACTAATCATGACACGGCCAAGCCTCAGAGTTTGTCTCCATTCTAAGCATTGGAATGTTGGGAGGTTTGCTGTTACGAGTACAATGCTTAAAGGGTGAACAGACGTCTGCTGAGAAGCTACAGGTACTACTGAACAGTTATGAGTTCTCACACAGACAAGGACTATTACAGGCCAAACCACATGGTCACAACTGTTTAATGCAGAGTCTGCATCATCTATGGCAGAGCTTGTAACACTCAGTTCACCGGTAGAAAAAATAATTGAAAGTATGTCATTAAGTAAGGTAATACTGTTATTTGACTCAGGAGACGGAGTTTGAGTGACCCAACGGGGATACCCGCAAGTATATTGGTAACATGTTAAATACTTCAACATGCAACAATAACTGAATGTTTTACTTTGACTTAATTAATTAAGGATTATGCTCCCATGTAATTATACTAATTGGAACTTTTGGTTTACAGCCATTTAGGGACATCTGTCTGCTATACAAAATCGGTAATTGCTGCATATTTTGACAGACTTTGTTGATACATGCACTATTTTCATCGATATGTATTTATTCTGATTAAGGGATCCCTTTTATCTTGATTGATATTATACTGCATTTATTCAGATTTGATAACATAGAGAATTGCCTATTTGTTTGTCTACAGGTAGTTTGGATTAATAATGATTTAATGCAATGAATTGTTTGATATATTTGATGATTTTTTATTATGTTTTATCACTTGTATTTCTGTAAGCTAATAGCACTGTCCTTTTGTGTGTTTTTTGTATTCTTCAGACTCCTCTATACAGCTGCTGTAACTTGAAACATTTATACCATTTAGCACCTTAGTTGTCTGAACACCATTACCTACTACTGAATTACTGTGTAATGACATGGCCTGTTTGACTGCTTGTGGCCCTGATCATCTTCCTTGCTACTCTGTTTTTCTTCTGCGCTGAGTTGTTTGCCCTGAGTTTGGTATGTAATGACCATTTTTTTATCAGCAGTCACCTAATGAGACTTTCCTGAAGACCATGCCCGCATGACTACCAGGGTAGAAGCTGTTATGCGGACTCTCATTTTATGGGCTCGTGTAGCTGCATGATACGGGCCTTGCTCTCCTCTGCCACCATCTCTGAGTACTGCACTAAGAGGAGAATAGCGTGGTGTGAATAAACTCCCCGGTGTGTGACTGCTGGACCTCAAAGCATTTTAGATCCAGGATGCCATGCATGCTCTCAATCTAAGGCTTCAAAATTAAATTCTGCTCAGAGGTGAAGAGGTATTCTCTTCCTCTCTGAGCAGACAGTAGAGAGACAGGTTCAGACGAGCATCAGACAACAAGAGGAGATGGATGGCCTGTTCCTAGAAGCTATAAAAGTCCCATCAAAATGTTGCTATTAAGCCCACCAGTTTCTCCTCCCCTGTCTGCATTGGTGTATATAAAAAAAGAATAGTGGATATATATAGTTAACTGTAAGTACTTACTTTTTGTATACAGCCTTTTTATATTTTAATCCTAATTAGTGGTTTCACTTGTTTTTCAAGAACTGTCTGTTACAGCACTGTAAGGTGCCTGTCACCACCACTACTGAGATGGGTGGGAGGGCTTCAAGTATAAACTAGACCAAGTCAATGATCAAACAACAGCTATCTGGTCCAGTTCATATATAAGCCTGTCTGCTGTTAGGATTATCCTAGGGACATAGCAGTGTTATGTTCCTGGACTGCAGAACTATATTATATTCAATATTCTATGTACGTCGCTGCATAATATGATGTCACTATATAAATAAATGATAATAAATAACAAATAGACTAGACCCCAGGCTGTCAAAGTGTAAACCCTTTGCCCTTTGAAGGTAGCCTGTCCCGTCCAACATGGTATAAGATACCACAATAGAGAGAAAACAGATGCCATATGAACATTATGGGCCTGATTCATTAAGGCAAGTAAAGCAAAAAAAAATGAGTAACCTTGAACCTTGGCAAAACCATGTTGCAATACAAGGGGTGCAAATGAGTTAATTATCTTGCACATAAGAAAAATACTGGCTGCTATTTCACGTAGCACACAAATACTTCATAGCTTTATTTTTACACTAGCATTTAAAGTTGATCTAGGACATGCCCTATCTCAATTATAAATCTATCCTCACATTTTAAATTTACCTTTTACATGGTTTTGCCAAGGTGCAATGTTACTCAATTATTTTGCTTTATTTTCCTTAATGAATCAGGCACAATATGTCAATGTTTAATAATGGCTGATTTTATGTTCTACAGGTTACTTATAAAAGGAACTTTATTAGGAGAAATGACAATGGGCCTGAACAACAACAAAAAACACCAAAGGAATTAATATTTAAATTCTAAGTACAGGAAATCTGCTCAATAATGAGGATTAAACAGCACAGTGAATTATTGGCAAAAGGAGAGGAGGAAGAAGCTTTAAATGAATAATCCTTAAGAATCAAGAGCTCTTATCTCTCCGTAGACCCCTATCCAATGTCTTACCATGTAGGCGTAATGTTTTCTGTATACACTTAAGAGTCTTTAATGGTTTAGTTTTAACTGTGCAGGAGAGTGATTTGTCTTCATGCTGACATTATTCAAAAAAAGGTCATTTTACAGAAGTAGAGTTAGAGCCAGCGACAGATATTCATCTGACATCTTATGAGTGTTGGGTATTTCAAACCACCCTGGAAGATAGGTGGTTAAAATTAGTGAGCAGGTATACAGAGATAAGGGGTATCCATCATATAAATAGTAGCAAAGGTTTGACCACTGCCCTGGAGAAATATGTAATGCAAACAGCTAATATTCAGTTAAAAAAAAACAAGTACTGCTCTTTTCAACTCCAGCTGGTGGTCGCCTTGTTTAATAAATTTTATTAACAATAATTTATATAGCACTTACCTGAGGAAAGCAGATATGTGGGAAATACATTGGGCCTGATTCATGAAGGCACGTATCTGCATATCATACTCAAAATCATTCTGCGCACGCCCAGAACCAGGTGATATGTCCATGAACGCAGCCATGTCGGCCACAAAGGACACTTAATACAACCTATGATTTCAGGGAGTGAACAGGGCAGAGAAGGGGCGTTTTGATGTAGTCAATTTACAATAGGGGCATACCAAGCTAATGCGCACGCAGCCACGTCCGAAACCAGGTATAGCCATTGAAAAGTTACTTGTTTTTCTGCCGTATCTCTTGCTCCAGCTAATGGGTTAGTCTGGATCAGCATTACTGACAATTTTGTATGCATGCTATAACATGTGTTTGCAATCAGGAGCAACTGTAAAAATGTATTTTCTGCTCAGTAGACAGTAAGGACATCCTAAAAAAATGTATTCCATGGAAAAAGAAAAAGAAACAGGTTTTTTTTACTGTTTTATCATTAATGCCTATTTTAGTAACAGGTGACATTAAATCCAGATTATTTTTTTTACTGTGTGTTCTTTGGTAAAAATATAATCCACATAGATATTGGATGTATTCTACAGTGTCTTCTGTAGTACAGCTCAGCAGACCTACACCCGATTTCTACAGCTCACGTATCTTGAGATCCATACTGTCACGTACTAGGAAACTAGAGGGGTCGCTTGCTGATTTTAGCGCTACTCAGCAGAGAGGTGCGGAGTCTAACGTGCCCCAAGTCTTTGCCAGGGAGTTTAGGTTTAGCTGCGGGAGGCACGCAGATCGCGGAAACTGCACGGCATACTGACCGAACCTTGACGGAGATTCAGAAGGCTTGTTGCAGCAGAAGAGACTCGTCCTGGTTCATCGAAAATCTTCCAGAACATCTCAATGTAGGAGACTGAGTTTTCCAGAAGAGGATCGTTACGCTCCCAAAGTGGAGAAGCCCAGACGAGAGCCTGACTTCTGAGCAGAGAGATTTTGAATACGACTTTGGTTCGTTCCGAGGAGAAGGCTGCAAAATTGCATTGAAAGTGGATAGAGCACTGGTTCAAGAATCCTCGGCATCTCTTAGGGTTTCTGTCATACTTCTCCGCAATCTGCCTCAAACCACACAAGAGAAGAAGGTACCAAAGTAGAATCCGTAAACATAGTCAACAATCCGGGTCAAACACTGGAATCAGAATAAGCCAAGAGCAAACACAAGCAGGTCAGGAGCAATAGCCGGGTCAAAACACTGGAAACAATCAGAATGCAGAAACACAGGAAGCGCAGGAGCAGGGGAGACCAATACTCTGGCACCTATCTACTGCCAGAGCCTAGAATATATAGAGGAAGGAAGAGGACTAATTAGCGGCGACGGTGAAATGGAAAGCCGCTGCCGGGACCAAGAGTAGCGTCCCGTTGCTTAGCAACGGGGCGCGCATGCGCCGACAGTTCAGAGAGCCCCTGGAGGAAGTGCGTGAAGACGCTGTGAAGACGCAGGGACAGCGCCTGACACATACTTTGATGATTTCTGGAGAACGCAAAGCCTAAATATGTGCGTTTAATACTAAATGCAGGTTGCGTTAAGAATGCATACCTTGATGAAACAGGCCCACTGTATCTGAAGACTGAATGAGAAATATTTTCAGCTATATATATTTTATATTCTGTGATGATTTTGAAAAAAAAAATATTATCATGTTTTATTAATGTGATTTTGCTTAAAATCTTTTCTGGTTATTTTTAATTAGAAATAAATCTATGTGTCCACAACATCCAGAAAATCAAAAACTCGGAGGATAAAGCATCCCTTGAAATCTGATCTTTGGAATACAAGGACCAAAAGTGTTACTACATATATTCACCGGAAAACATCAGTAAAATAATGTCCGAAGCGCATAGACCACCAACAATAGTTTAACGTCTCTTCAACATTTGAAGAAAATTGATGAATCACACAGTGTACACTATTTTATAGATTTTTGTTTTCGGTTTAGGACAGGAGTTTTAAGGATCTACACACGTCAGAGCAACTTTTCCATTTAGATGGCACCGGCATATTCTACAACACCCAAATGAGGAAAGAAGAAAGAGGGAGCAAAATCTGGTTAGGGGAAGCAGGGACAGGCTGGGCTGGGGGGAAGGGGGGCATCTGCCCCCCGGGCCAGTCCCATAATGGGTTACCTTGGGCTGGGTCACTGGGCCACCTGCATTTTGTTTCTCTTTAAAATAGGATGCTGAGTCGAGTCTTGCCTCCCGGGCTGAAGTTTACCAGCCCTCCCCTAAGGGGAAGACCAGTAAGAAGGGGATTGCAATAGTTAATATGGGAAATAATGATTCATTAAACTTTTTGCATTGTCTTATTGTGGGATACATAGGTATTTGCAAAAAGGTTTCATAGATATAACATGATTTGGATAGAAATCAGGTGTGGGGTACAAAAGAGTTCTTGGCAGTCTCTTTAATGTCAATTGAGGGAATGGTCTAGCTGACGGTACATGTGTTTAGGTAAAGATCAGTTGAGCGGCATGGAGTTAATAAAAAACCATCTTGTGTTAAGGTATCAAGACCTAATATTTCTGACATGTATGAAATGCAAATTAGCTCACAGCTGCTGTGAGCTCAGTACAGCTTATGACGTAATCTACATGTACATCAATGGATTAAATTAACAACAAGAAAGAAGAAAGAAAGAGGTTATATTAGATTTAATAAAGTAGCAAATGCGGTTTGTGGTGTTTATTCAGTTAAAGTTTATATTAAAATGTTGTACTTATTTTTATGATATAAATACATATAATAAATGGCCAGCATTACTGGGCTGGTTTGCAGGGAAACAATGAGAGTGGGATTCCCCTGCTATAGTGAAAGCCAGTACCGGGCTGGTCAGTACAGGGCTGCTGCCTCTATAGGGTGAGGAGCCTCAGAAAACAGTGTGCACCCCCCAAAGAAGAACAGACTTGCACTAAAAAGCTTTAGAGCTCATCAAGGTCCCCCTCGGCTGTGGGATTCAGGATAATTATGAGGCTGGGAACCCATGGAAACTTTGACATATCAGTGATCGCACTATAAAAGTCAGGGGTCCACTAGCGTAGCCCATCCCTTGGCGTTTATGTTAATTTCTAACCTCTGTTATCCTAAGCTGCCTAGTGGTTTATACTCTTTAGCTTTTCATTATTTCACTTACCAAGAGTTATCCTACCTTCATAAAATAATGACACAAAACACTTGTTTGGCGAATGAAAGGTCACAGATTTTATTGAAAATTAAATTGAATTGAAATGGGTGCAAATTAAAGCAGGCCAATCAGCCATATCAATAAACCATAAAATTATTGAACTAAAATATTCAGACACTACTCTTCCATCTCCTTACACTTAGCTATCGTATCTCTACTCCTTTTTGGACCTTCCTTCACATATTTGAATGTCAATTTTATGTCCACCTCTCTGTGATATGCAAGTTTTTAAACCATGTGATTGTCACCTAATACAATTGGAAGATGTACCCCATACCCTCCTACCCCTTTTCTTTCTGTACCTCCCTCCCCATCCCCCATTTCCTTTTGATATAGATATATATATATATATATATATATATATATATATATATATATATAAACATATATTCGGACACTTCTAGATGGTGGAGCCCAACTCTACCCAGTTTTAGCTCACTACCTGAGACCTGCCCGACCAGGTGGTGTCCCATAACTCTTTGAGAGGTAATATAACTAATTGAACCTCCCTATTAAGGGAGAGTGTCCAACCACCACCCAAATGTGTCATTGAGGTTCCTGACTGGACTGCTTTCCACCACAGCTATCACTACCCCCGCCAAGAACCTAAGCCTGCCACCACCATGACCTCTCAAAGCCCAAGAAGGAGCGAAAATATGACATTCCTCAGACAAATGAACCTCATCTGCTTATAGAATTGCAGGAATCTAGCTTTAATGGCTGGATAACTATCCACTGAAACCCTCAGAACTTAATAAATAAATAAATATACATAATTTATGTATCTAATATATAAAAGCCTAGCGGCGTGTGTTAGTGTGTATGTGGAAAAAACTACTGGGTGACAGAGTGCTCAAGCTGCAGCGCCACCTTCTGGGCGGAGTTATATACTACACTGACCTACTAAATTCTTAGCATTATCTTCTAATATATAAAAGCCTAGCGGCATGAGTTAGTGTGTGTGTGTGTGTGTGTGTGTGTGTGTGTGGAAAAAACTATTTTCTCAGAAAGGGCTCATCCAATTGACCTGAAATTTGGTATACTGACATTATTTGACAAAAAAATTATAATAGTGAAGTCAGTTAACTTCCATCATCCCCCCTTCCCCCCGTAGGAGGGGTAGTAAAAGCTAAATTTACGAGTTGAGGGCTCAAACTCATTTTCGTGAGGTAATTTTACCTCATGAACACACATGCTGTGTTAGTGTGTGTGTGTGTGTGTGTGTGTGTGTGTGGGGAAAAAACTACCGGGTGACAGAGTGCTCAAGCTGCAGCGCCACCTGCTGGGCAGAGTTATATACTACACTGACATACTAAATTCTTAGCATTATCTAATATATAAAAGCCTAGCGGCGTGTGTGTGTGGCGATGAAGATGACAAGAACCTTTTTAACACCTTAAGTAGCTTGATTTGACTAGAATGCATGAGTATCATGCACAGGTTAACTTGTGTATGTATATATATATATATATATATATATATATATATATATATATAAATAAAAAACATGCCAGCAGCTCTATTAACCTTAGAACGAGCCTTGTTGAGACCAATCGGATTATCAACACCTCTCCACGGTAACTAGGGATAATATTTGACCATACTAAATGGACCAAGGGCCATCGGGATCTAATCACCTTTAACATCACACTTAATGTGCTCAATAAGATCCAATCCCTTTAATTCAAGTGGAGGACTAATATACCAGGATGCAAAAATAATATCTAAAAGTGAACCTGGAACATAAAGGTAAAATAGACATGAGCAGAAAGTCAAAGCAACATATGAACAAAAAACAAAACACAGCCAGTGACACACACGCACAGGATGAAACACATGGAGGTAAAACCACAGAGAGCCACAAGCCAATCAGGCCCCTTTTAGAGGAAAAATTAGGTAATTTGCCTCCTTTAAAAAAGGCAAGCAACGTGTGTCATGGGTCATCCTTGCTCGGAGCAGAAACTAGTCCTAAAGCACGTCAGACTGCCTGATATATCTCTTAAAACAACCCGATTTCCACCTGTCCAAAGCCAAAATAGTCTGAACCTAACAAAATTTTGAAGCTGCTACAGTTGCAGCACCTATCCTAAAAGTAAAGTACTTCTGGAAAAGCAATTGAAATTGCAATTTAGTTAAAGGAGACCAATAAGGATGCCTCAGACAATTAACACAGGGAGCAGGATCCTTGCCCAGATAAACTGAAGCTACCTGCATCAGGCAAACAGTGACATCCTCCCTGCACTGCAATGAGATCCAGCACGCCCTTTACCGAGTGGGTCCAATTTAGACCTGTGGATCGTACAAACTAAACAATCACCCCTGGCAATCACATTCTTATGAGATAAAACTGAAACGGATGCCAACCAATTCTCTGATTGTAAAAGCTACAAATAAAGCCATTGAAAAAGCCAAACGAAACTAGGAAGCTTTAAACATATCAATAGCTATCTCTGAAACAACTCCCAACAAGCAGACCAAAAGGCCCCCATCAATAGGCTTCCTCCCGAACCAGAAAAAGCCTGGCACAAGCTTTTAAGGCTTTGCCGACCAGAAAAGATTTGGTAACATTATGGTACCCCTTCCAATGTAAAAATAAAGAAATGCCTGCAAGAGCCGGCATCATGAATGCCTTAGACTTACCGGAAGCAAAACCATCCCAAACAAAGGCCAAAACATGTTGCTCTTTCATCTTACCTCTAAAATCCCCCATGGAACAGAATCCCTCCCAAGATGACCAGGCATCCCTAGACGGGGCTACTGCATACCCAACCAGATCTTCTATATAAGCCTGATAATCTGCCATAAAGTATCGGGGCATGGGACCCCTAAACATTAGCTGCAGCTCTAAAAACAAAACTTCACCTAATCAAAACCTGGCAAGGCATCAGCTATCACATTAACTGACCCCACAATGTGCCTCACTTTAAAAGCAATATTGAGGCACAAACATTTATATACCAGATGCCTTAACAACCTAAGTTCAGGACTAGAAGTGCCCTTCAGATTATTAATAGCTTGGACCACCCTTAAATTATCACACCAAAAAATTATGCTCTGGCCTCGCAAGCAGTCAACCCACAGTTTGACCGCTACAGTATTCAGAAACAATTCCAGCACAAGAAGATTTCTCGTGAGACCATCCTGTTGCCACAAAAAGGGCCAAGGAGCAATCCAGGTAAGCACTAAAGCCACATCGGTAAACAAGTGAATATCCCCACTAGTGGCAGAAGGAGTGGTCCACCAGTGAGCCCCATTGAAATGCTACAAGAAAAGACGCCACATAGCCAAATCCTCCCTAATCTCCCCGGAAAGCCTAAAAAAATGGTGACTTCTAACTACGCCAGCAGCAGCTCTCTCGATTTTACAGCTAAAAACCCTGCCCATTGGAATAACCCGACATGCAAAATTTTAAAGGCCATGAAGGGACTGAACCTGCTTCAACTTGACCCTTCGATCTCAGTAAACAAATCTAGCAAGTCTCTCAAATTAGCCACCGTGGCAACCTGCAACACTCAGAAACAGTATCAATTTCAATATCCATGTGCGACAGTGGCACAGTCGGGCCCTCAGACTTGCCTGGCATGACCAGCACTCCCAGAACAGTGAACAAAGACAGTGTGGCAAACAATACTTCCTGGCATGCATTAGACTCTGTGAGACCAACGGAAAAAAAATGATCTAAATAATGGGCCACACACTGATGCCCTGTAGCATCAACTATACACCAATGGAGAAAAGAGCTAAAGCACTCAAAAAAGGCACACGACACAGTGCATCCCATAGACAAGCATTTGTCCACATAGTACCCACCAGGAAACAAAAACCCATATATTTGAGTAAATGTCTAAAGGCAGATTCTACATAAAACTTCACCAGCAATGCGCCAGACCCACACGCTTCAAGGCTTTCTCAAACTGGAAGGACAAACCCTGTCTTCTAGAACTTTGTTGCTTCCTCACAGCACCTCCATCATGCAAACCAGCCCGAGGCTGCATTACAACCAACCAATCTTCAACATCTTTGCAACCCAAGTCCATCACTCGCAAACTATCTTGTTTCTTGTGAAAGGCCTCATCATAGTGCCTCCACATAACACCTTTAGAGCGCATGCATATCCCCTAAATGAAATAAATGTACTTTTACCACATTCAAATGGTCCTCAGGCCTCGTTTCCGAATACCAGCATGCCTTCTAACAAATAAGCAAAAACCCCAATATGCATTTTCTCTAATGCCCGAGCACGCTCTAGCAGCAGACAATGCAGCTTTAGCCTTGCCAATAATGGCAAACATGTCCACGAAGCGGCGAGCATGGATTCTATCATGCACTTTACTTATAATGTCCCTAAGGACTACTGTATTTGCATAGCACATTACATCCTCATCCTCATTACCCAGCAGGCCTTTCCCTGAAACCCTAGAACTACAGAGGTGACCACCAAGCTTTTTCTTGAGGAGACGTATCAGCCTCTTATTTTTGTTCCTATACTCAACCGAACCATTGCCCTCTGACGAAAATCCCAACCCCAGGCTACAGAGTTCCAAATCACCATCCACAGCATGCTAACTAGAGGCAAACTGCTCCTTCCATTCCTCTTGAACAGCTTGGGATGACATCCCTTGCCCAGCTGAACCCTCTGTTTCCAACCCAGCCAAATGATGACTCCGAAGTCGAGATGATTCACGTCCTGTAGAGCCTGTCATGGAGGAAACAGAAACAGCACTCCTTGCCCTAGAAGTAGCGCTCCAAGACACCATCAGCCGTGCAGAAGTAACCGCTAGAGCATTTGACAAAACAGACACTGACAACACATTCTGCCCTGACTGCTGTCCATTAGGAGGTATCACATAACCAACTGCACCACTACAACCCAGCACAGTCAAAAGGGTGGATGTATAGCCCATCCCCATACCTGCTCCACCAGGAACCAATGGCACAGTGATAGTATCCAGGGACCCAGGGGGTGCAAAGCCAGAAGCCTGCAACAGATCTAATCTTACTGAAGCTAAAGAGGACACTGCAGACGAGGAAGGGGCCAGCTGCAGCAAGCTAAGATTAGAAATAGGTCCAGGCTCAGACAGAATTGGGACCCTGGCTGGAAAGGTGAATTAATTAAATGGGAACCATTCAGATCCAAAAACCAGGCAATGTAAAGTGGGGTATGCAAAATCAGTAAAAGGGGAACCTCCAGAGGCAGGGCCAGCAAGAAAATCAGGGGAATCCAGCATGCAAGGGATGCAATATTTTAATCACAGAGTATCCAGGAACCTTTGTTGGAGGAGGAGCGAACCCAGACCCACCCATTGCCATAGCATTAAAGTCAGGACAGGTGCCCAGAGTGGCGGTATGCATCTCTGGAACAGTCCACGGAGACACATTGCGCTGATGTTCAGGTTGAAATCTCCGCTCAATTTTCCTCGCACACTATAGAGATGTGAGGACAAATGGGGAGATACCTTACTACAATGGCCTGTTAATGTTCGCAACTGTACATCGCGGTGATGTCCGAGGACACATCTCCCTCTAAATGGTAATCTCCAGCCAGAATGCAGAATGAAAATTCGATAATTTTCTCTACTGCTCAATGACAGTAATTCAGTTACCTACCAAATATTGGTTAACTGCCTGTCTTTGGAAAGTAATGTTAGTGTATTAGTATTATTATTAGCCTTTATTTATAGGGCACCAGAAAATTATAGCAGCGCCGTACAAAAACAGAGATTGGACCATACAGGGTAAAACAGTACAGAAGATTAAGCAAAAAACACCAGGACTTCAAACGCTCTAAACATAGCTAGCATAGGGAGATTGGAGCAGAAGAATATGAGAGACAAGAGGGAAGAGGGCCCTGCTTGTAAGAGTTTACATCATAAAGGGAGGGCAGACAGACAGGAGGCACAAAGGGAGTCAGAAGAGGGGATCAAGCACAAGGCAGCAAGTAGCAGAAGGGGCATGAGAGAGGGTGAGGTATTCAAGCACGGATTAGGAGGAAGGCTGGTAGGCTTTGAGGAACAGATAAGTTTTGAGCACCTGTTAGAAGGTGCACAAATTAGGGGACAGTTGGATGCAGCATGGGAGATCGTTCCAATGGAGGGGAGCAGCCTGGGAGAAGTCTTGGATTCTGGAGTGGGATGAGGTGATCAGGGTGAAGGAGAGGCGACGGTCATTAGCCGATCGCAGGGAACAGAAAGGAGTGTGAACGGAGAGAAGGTTATAGATGTAAGAGGCAGTGGAGTGGGAGAGGGCCTTGTAGGTGAGGGTGAAGAGTTTTTGTGAAAGATTCTGCAGTGGAAGGGAGGGCAAGGCAGAGATGGGAGGCGGGGGAGGAGTGGTGGGAGAGGAAGATGAGTTTTGCAGCCGCACAACTCATCTTCCTCTACTATAATGCTGTAATGCTAGACACTTTCACTGGGACTTTCTTGGATTCATTTTCTCAAATAGACTGACACATTATCTAATATGTCACCCATGAATGCTTGGTATTTTCTCCTTGGAGCTTAGAAGTTTTTTGGATGGTGCCCATTTCTTCATACACTATACACATTGTTAAAATATTGCCATGGACATCAACACTGAGACTTTGAGCTAATGAGATTTAACAACACAACAAAACATTTGGAGTAGCCTGTCACTTTGGCTGGATATCCTTTAAAATGCTCATTTCAACTCCCTGGTGCCAGCTATGGGTTGTGTTTTGTAACTGTACACATGATTACTGAGTGGTCTTACTCAAAACACATAAGGGCTTTTATTTATAAACCCCAAGTTTGTGAACTGTCATATTACAAAGTTGGTGTCCATCTGGAAGTGAAAAGTGGCATTTGGTCTGAACTGCACATGCGTTTTGTGGTAGAACTATCATCTTTTCAAAGGCTATGACAAGAATACAGCACACAGGGTGTTTTCAGCTAATTACTAACTTTACATTGCTGGGCTCCAGTTACATGGGAATGCAGGGATGGGTAATAGTAAATGGAGACACAGGGACAAGCAATATAAATGGAGAGAATGACTGGTAGAAGGTGAGTGGCAGTAGATACAACAAACAACTATATACAAGCTTATTCATGCAAGCACACGCTGTGCTGTACAGTAAAACCATAAATGAAAGATAAACACAAGGTCTTTCCAGCAGGTAAAGAGTTTATACAGTGCTACATTAAAAAGGCCCAGTTGGAGCCAAATCCCTGGCACATAAAAAAAATGTGAGGGAGCAAGCAAGACGCCTACCTTCCTTCAGACCTTTCAGACTGTGGGCCAGGATTCAAGTAAAATATTATGTGGGCGTGTACATCTACAGAACACGTTCGGTTGTCAAAGCAAGTGTGGATACACAGGACATTTCTAGAAATAGGAGATCTATGTTATCCAAATAAAAGAAATGAAAAATTTGTCTGGCTTGAATTTTTTTTTGTACATTTCTATTTTTTTTTTTACTTGTGTTTGCAGAGGTTGCCAGTGTTTGGTAAGAACTAGCGAGGGAGAGTATTGCTGTGCTAAATATACTTATCTAGTTGTTTTGTGCCTTGTGTTCTGTGTGCAAGAAAAGTATATTCTTTCTGCAAACAATGCACAAGGAGTCTGTTTTTATGGCTAGTTGCAAAAGATAACTCAGAGGTGACAAGAAATATTCAATAGAAAAAATAAGTGGGGCACTCAGATGTCTATTATGCCTAAAATATATATATATAGTTATTATGTTCCAATTAAAACTACATGTTTAGCCTCAGAAGTATAAAATAACATATGAAAAAAAGTGATTATGTGATTTTAAACAATAAGGAGGAAATTTAATTCCGGGGAGACCTATTGTGGCAGAGTTTTTAACTCTAATCTCCGCTCATTTTCCCTTGCATCCCATAGAAATGCGAGGAGAAAATGAGCGTAGTTTCTGTACCGTATTAGGCGTTAATGTGTGCGGATGTCCAGCAGCACCTCATGGCTAATGGAATTCTGCCTTAAGAATTTTTAAAATTGTGACATCTAAACTCAGGTTTTGCTCAACCCCATATTCTGCTTCATCTCAAACTAATCCATATATTTACCCCCTGAATACAGGTCTATTTATTAGTATACTTTAGTATGCATTCGCAATTGTGCCTCCTTTCTGTTTGCCCTCCCGTTAGGATGTAAGCTCTTACGAGCAGGGCCCTCTTCCTTCCTGTCTCTATACCTATTCTTCTGCTCCAACTTTACTGTGCAAGCTTTATTTGGAGCTTTTGAATTCCTGGGGGTAAATGTATCATCTTCCGATTTATTCAAGTCGCCGGGAATCAGCGACTTTGAAGTGAAAGTTTAAAGCGGCGATGGCTTGTAAAGGCAAGTTTACCTTTACAATTCATCGCCACTTTAAATTTTTACTGCAAAGTCGCCAATTTCTGGCGACTTCGGAAGATGATACATTTACCCCCTGGTATTTTTTTGTTTATTGTTCTGTACTGTTTTCCTCTGTATGGTCCAATATCTGTTTTATGTATGGCACTGCAAAACCTTGTGGCGCCTGATAAATAAAGATTAATAATACAAATAATAATAATAATAATAAGAAGAAGAAGAATATGCAGGGAAACATATATTTTCTATTTCCGCTTACAGCAGCAATAGAAAATCTATTATCAATGCAATTTACCAAGAAAAAGTCGCCTGGCAATAATGGCTCTCAGCAGTAATTGGAGTCTTACTGCTTTGCCATCCAGTCTTGGTCCATTGGCGAATGCGTGTCCCAGCTTTCTAGTTCATATTTGAACAGTGGAACCGGATAACCACACTTTTAGTTCCACTTATTAAAAAAAAAGTTACAAAAATATTTAAAATGAACAAAAATTATTTAACTAAATAAATAAATATTTTTTTTTCCTTTTAATATGCTTGTGCTATTGCTGTCTCAGATTAATGTAGCCTGTTATAGATTGGGGAAGCCCTCTCTCCCTAGAAATCACACATTTTAGCTGGAGATGGGGCTTTCTCAGATTCATAAATAGACTCCTAGGGCTAGATTTACTATCAGGCGTGTTTGTAAACCCGCCGAATTTCGGCGGGTTTGGCGGCGGTTTAGCCATCGCCGGATTTACTAAGGCTAAACCCGCCGTCCAAACGACCAGAAAAGATGTTTTCAAACCCGCCTCTGTATACATCGCCATGACGGTTTCAACAATGTTCAACATACAAACAGCCGGATTTACTATTAGGGGGTTTATAAAGCCGCCGGAAAACCGCCATTCAATAGACCAAAATGAAAGCGCTGCTTGTGAGCGGCGAGATTGCTCAAACAGTGTGCTGTTTCTGATATTTGGGCAATCAGAACAGAAGGAAAAGGGCCATTTCATGTACAAATTTTTTTACTTTGGGATTGTATATGTTAAAAGGCCAGTGTCTTGTAATTGCAGTGTTGTTTTGGTTTCTTTTTCTCTTGTGTCTTCCCACCATGCAATTTATTTACTGATTTAGTAGAGGTGTGTTATAGCGTACCTTTGTACTTTGGTAAACTAGATTCAGGTTACTAGAATAATCGGGTTGTGTGGCTATGTATGCACCTGAAAAGGGGTCTGAAATTATCCTGGCTGGCTGTTTGATACATAATCTAGCAATACATCAACTTACCCCACCGATTATTGCAGTAGACAGTGAAGAAGAAGGGGTCCGTGTCACATCTGGTGATGTGCAGAGCACAGAGGGCGGAAGGGAGATTAGAGACCGTCTAATTGCAAACTACTTTACTTGTAAGTACATAGTATGAAAAACATTTTTTGCTCAAAAATGTGTTTTATGTGAGTGCAATTTTAGTATTTTATTGTAAATTTTTTGTACATTGGAACCTTTAAAAACAGGATAGTGTGTACTCCTCATGTGGTAAATATGAACATCCCTGGAATGTGACAGTCAGAGGTCAATGTTTACATGAAATTAGTGCATAGTTGTTAAAAAATCAGAATACTCTTGTTTAATGTGCAGAAAAGAAAGACTGACACAATAGAAATTTAACTGCATTTATTGCAGAACACAATAAATAAAAACGTATAATCGTTATAGAAACTTGACAAAACATTAATAAATAACAAACATTGTGCTAGCGATGTCTTTTTGCAGGCATATCGCTATGCTTGGTGCCACTCTCTCCCCTCCCTCGCCCACCCCTGGTGCGAGCACCTCTCCTTGGAGGAGTACTCTGTAGAGATGTGGTAGGCGTGCTAGCGGCACTGGTGAATGCCGATGAAAAAGGGGCCGGCAAGCGGGCAATCAGTTCCTGCTGGAGTTGGCCTGCCAGCCGGATAACGTTGGCATTCCCCTCGCGAATGGAGGAATGCATGGCGTCCACAGACCCAGACATTTGGGCCAGCTGCACATTTGTCTGCTCCAAAGCGCTCGCCAGCCGGTTTATTGCAGCAGGGATTTGGCTCGTGGAGCGGTGTATTCGCCTCAACTGGGCCGCAATTTGTGACATGTGCCCAGTTTGCCTGTCCATGAATAATGTCTGTTGCTGCTGGAATGCGCCAATAGACAGCGCCATTTCTCTGGCTGGGTCCATAGGTGCAGGTGCAGGTTGCTGGTGTGATGGTTCAGCAGGGCCAGGTGAAACTTCCTGGAGGCCAGACACAGGGGCATCCACTTCTACCAGGGTGATGGTTGTTAGATCCTCTGGCTCAGGGGACATTTCCAGGGACTCCGCCTGAGGTGGCTGGTATGAAGAGGGCCCTGTGTATGAAAAATGACGGTAAGTATATAGTATATAATATGTTTGTATATTGCATTCTGAACACTGGATAGGAAAGAATAATCTTTAGCAACTACAGGTTCTTTCACAATGTTTGCATTCCTGATTTCTAGTCCTATGCTACCTGCTTACGGATGCACTTATTATCCTTTTAATACCCATTATCATTAGGACTGTGTAGTACATGCTGGGTTATTTTGACTAAAGTGCATGCTATCAAAAGTGGAGATGTTGCCTATAGCAACCAATCAGATTTTAGCTGTCATTTTGTTGAATGCAATAAATAAAGTAAAGGTATATTCTGATGGGTTTCTATAGGCAACATATCAGTTGAGTAAAATGTAGCCCTAACTTCTCATTGCAAACAATAAAAAGAAAAAAAAAAAACAACATTGACAGCAACATTTGCACAGAAAATCAAGTAACTCCATTATTTCTCTCCTAAACAGAAATCACGCACCTGCTTGCTCGTCTGTGCCCGAATCTCTCGCTGAAGGTGGAGGTGTAGGTCTGGCACTGGGACTGAACTGCGGTCCTGGCGATTCTGGATATATTAGAAAAAGCATACAATGTATTTCCAGAAACAAAAAAAATCCAAATATACTGTTTATTGCACAAATGTGTTTACAATTTTTTTTTTTTTTCTATGAGAAAAAAAAACCTTTACAAACTATTAGAGGCAAATATACACTTTGAAAAAGAAAACAAAAAATAAAAAAAAAAACGTTTGCAAAGAGAAAAGCAGTTTTAAAAAGAGAAAAGCAGTTTTAAAAAGAGAAAAGCAGTTTTAAAAAGAGAAAAGCAGTTTTAAAAAGAGAAAAGCAGTTAAAATACTGTTAGGGTAAAAAAAACAAATAACTCACCAACTACTTGGCCAAAAGAGGGCGAGTCGGTGTCCTGGACATTTATGCCCTCTACAATTTCTGCCGGCATTATCTGGCGCAGCTCCTCCTCGTACGTGGTGTACTCCATACGAAGTGGGGGGCCACCACCCGTGCGCCTTGTCGACCTCCTTTCCTGGGCCATCTTCTCTTTAAGCCTCCTCTTAATATCAGAGAAGCGCTTGTGGCAGTGTGCCACTGTCCGCTTCAGTGGGCCCACCGCGTTCACGGCATCACAGACTCTCCCCCACAGTTGGTGACGCCGCCTTAGAGGAGTCCGGGCTGCCAGGTTCCCTAGGATGACCTCGTAGCAGGGAATGATGTTGTGCACCAACACACAATTCTCATCATGTGAGAAGCGCACATTCCTCCCTGTCTTGGTCTTCCTGCCCTGTCCTGTCTCCTCAACCTCTCCCTCTCCCTCCTCTGACCCCTCAACCTCCATCTCCCTCTCCTCAGCCTGTTCTCCCCTCCTATCTCTGGACATTTTTACCCAGAAGACAGAAAAACACAAAACACTGAAGGACTTACAAACACAAAGAACAAACTACACTACCTACTAGGGATGAGCGCACTCGGATTTCTGAAATCCGAGCCCACCCGAACGTTGCGGATCCGAGTCGGATCCGAGACAGATCCGGGTATTGGCGCCAAATTCAAAAGTGAAACTGAGGCTCTGACTCATAATCCCGTTGTCGGATCTCGCGATACTCGGATCCTATAAATTCCCCGCTAGTCGCCGCCATCTTCACTCGGGCATTGATCAGGGTAGAGGGAGGGTGTGTTAGGTGGTCCTCTGTGCTGTTTAGTTCTGTGCTGTTTAGTTCTGTGCTGTTTAGTTCTGTGCTGTTTAGTTCTGTGCTGTTTAGTTCTGTGCTGTTTAGTGCTGTGCTGTGCTGTGCTGTTTAGTGCTGTGCTGTGCTGTGCTGTGCTGTGCTGTGCTGTGCTGTGTTCTGCAGTATCAGTCCAGTGGTGCTGTGTGCTGTGCTCTGTCCTTCTGAGGTCAGTGGTGCTGCTGGGTCCTGTGCTGTGTCCTGTTCAGTCCAGTGGTGCTGTGTCCTGTGCTCTGTGCTTCTAAGGGCATAGTTATTTCCCCAATATTCCCCTGTGTTTAAAAAAATAAAAAAAAGTTTTTTTAAAAAATACCAAAAACTACTTTAATATTTTTTAATTACCACAAAATTTTCACAACCAATCCTGCAGTATAAGCCCATTGGTACTGCAATATTACCAAGTTCACACATTCAGCAGTAAAAGTCCAGTGGTACTGCACTATTACAAAGTTCACACATTCTGCAGTATCAGTCCAGTGGTGCTGTGTCCTGTGCTCTGTCCTGCTGAGTTCCGTAGTGCTGCTGGGTCCTGTGCCGTGTCCTGTTCAGTCCAGTGGTGCTGTGTCCTGTGCTCTGTGCTTCTAAGGGCATAGTTATTTCCCCATTATTCCCAAGTTTTTAAAAAATAAAAAAAAAGTAAAAAATAATAAAAAATTTAAAAAAAAAAAAATATATAATAATTATAACCAAATTTGCAAAACCAATCCAGCATTATAAGTCCATTGGTACTGCAATATTACCAAGTTCACACATTCTGCAGTATCAGTCCAGTGGTGCTGTGTCCTGTGCTCTGTCCTGCTGAGTTCCGTAGTGCTGCTGGGTCCTGTGCCGTGTCCTGTTCAGTCCAGTGGTGCTGTGTCCTGTGCTCTGTGCTTCTAAGGGCATAGTTATTTCCCCACTATTCCCAAGTTTTTTAAAAATAAAAAAAAAGTAAAAAAAAATTAAAAATTAAAAAAAAATAATAAATATAATAATTATAACCAAATTTGCAAAACCAATCCAGCATTATAAGTCCATTGGTACTGCAATATTACCAAGTTCACACATTCTGCAGTATCAGTCCAGTGGTGCTGTGTCCTGTGCTCTGTCCTGCTGAGTTCCGTAGTGCTGCTGGGTCCTGTGCCGTGTCCTGTTCAGTCCAGTGGTGCTGTGTCCTGTGCTCTGTGCTTCTAAGGGCATAGTTATTTCCCCACTATTCCCAAGTTTTTTAAAAATAAAAAAAAAGTAAAAAAAAATTAAAAATTAAAAAAAAAAAAAATATATAATAATTATAACCAAATTTGCAAAACCAATCCAGCAGTATAAGTCCATTGGTACTGCAATATTACCAAGTTCACACATTCTGCAGTATCTTGTGCTACATATAATGGAGACCAAAAATTTGGAGGATAAAGTAGGGAAAGATCAAGACCCACTTCCTCCTAATGCTGAAGCTGCTGCCACTAGTCATGACATAGACGATGAAATGCCATCAACGTCGTCTTCCAAGCCCGATGCCCAATCTCGTAGTACCGGGCATGTAAAATCCAAAAAGCCCAAGTTAAGAAAAAGTAGCAAAAAGAGAAACTTAAAATCATCTGAGGAGAAACGTAAAGTTGCCAATATGCCATTTACGACACGGAGTGGCAAGGAACGGCTTAGGCCCTGGCCCGTGTTCATGACTAGTGGTTCAGCTTCACCCACGGATCTTAGCCCTCCTCCTCCTCCCCCCCCCTACAAAAAATTGAAGAGAGTTATGATGTCAGCAACAAAACAGCAAACAACTCTGCCTTCTAAAGAGAAATTATCACAAATCCCCAAGGCGAGTCCAAGGGTGTTGGTGGTTGTCAAGCCTGACCTTCCCATCACTGTACGGGAAGAGGTGGCTCGGGAGGAGGCTATTGATGATGTAGCTGGCGCTGTGGAGGAACTTGATGATGAGGATGGTGATGTGGTTATTGTAAATGAGGCACCAGGGGGGGAAACAGCTGATGTCCATGGGATGAAAAAGCCCATCGTCATGCCTGGTCAGAAGACCAAAAAATGCACCTCTTCGGTCTGGAGTTATTTTTATCCAAATCCAGACAACCAATGTATGGCAATATGTAGCTTATGTAAAGCTCAAATAAGCAGGGGTAAGGATCTTGCCCACCTAGGAACATCCTCCCTTATACGTCACCTGAATAACCTTCATAGTTCAGTGGTTAGTTCAGGAACTGGGGCTAGGACCCTCATCGGTACAGGGACACCTAAATCCCGTGGTCCAGTTGGATACACACCAGCAACACCCTCCTCGTCAACTTCCTCCACAATCTCCATCAGATTCAGTCCTGCAGCCCAAGTCAGCAGCCAGACTGAGTCCTCCTCAATACGGGATTCATCCGAGGAATCCTGCAGCGGTACGCCTACTACTGCCACTGCTGCTGTTGCTGCTGTTAGTCGGTCATCTTCCCAGAGGGGAAGTCGTAAGACCGCTAAG
The DNA here is from genome assembly GCF_038048845.1 of Mixophyes fleayi. Classification (NCBI taxonomy): domain Eukaryota; kingdom Metazoa; phylum Chordata; class Amphibia; order Anura; family Limnodynastidae; genus Mixophyes; species Mixophyes fleayi. The sequence goes on along the minus strand of NC_134407.1, from coordinate 73,849,501 downwards.
TCTTTCACCAAACAATTGACCGTCCAACAGTCGTTTGCCATGACCACCAAATACGATAGTAGTCACCCTATTGCAAAGCGTATAACTGCGGCTGTAACTGCAATGTTGGTGTTAGACGTGCGCCCGGTGTCCGCCATCAGTGGAGTGGGATTTAGAGGGTTGATGGAGGTATTGTGTCCCCGGTACCAAATCCCCTCGAGATTCCACTTCACTAGGCAGGCGATACCAAAAATGTACAGAGAAGTACGATCAAGTGTCCTCAGTGCTCTTAAAAATGCGGTTGTACCCACTGTCCACTTAACCACAGACATGTGGACAAGTGGTTCTGGGCAAACGAAGGACTATATGACTGTGACAGCCCACTGGGTAGATGCATCCCCTTCCGCAGCAACAGCAACAGCTGCATCAGTAGCAGCATCTACAAAATGGCTGCTCATGCAAAGGCAGGCAACATTGTGCATTACAGGCTTTAATAAGAGGCACAACGCTGACAACATATTAGAGAAAATGAGGGAAATTATCTCCCAGTGGCTTACCCCACTTAGACTCTCATGGGGATTTGTGGTGTCAGACAATGCCAGTAACATTGTGCGGGCATTAAATATGGGCAATTTCCAGCACGTCCCATGTTTTGCCCACACCATTAATTTGGTGGTGCAGCATTACCTCAAGAGTGACAGGGGTGTGCAGGAGATGCTTGCGATGGCCCGCAAAATTGCTGGACACTTTCGGCATTCAGCCAGTGCCTACCGCAGACTAGAGGCACATCAAAAAAGCTTGAACCTGCCCTGCCATCACCTCAAACAAGAGGTTGTGACGCGCTGGAACTCCACCCTCTATATGCTGCAGAGGATGGAGGAGCAGCAAAAGGCCATTCAGGCCTACACAGCCACCTACGACATAGGCAAAGGAGTGGGGATGCGCCTGAGTCAAGCGCAGTGGAGACTGATTTCCGTGTTGTGCAAGGTTCTGCAGCCATTTGAACTTGCCACACGAGAAGTCAGTTCCGACACTGCCAGCTTGAGTCAGGTCATTCCCCTGATCAGGCTGTTGCAGAAGCAGCTGGAGAAAGTGAGGGAGGAGCTGGTAAGCCATTGCGATTACAGCAAGCATGTAGCTCTTGTGGATGTAGCCCTTCGTACGCTTTGCCAGGATCCGAGGGTGGTCACTCTTTTAAAGTCAGAGGAATACATTCTGGCCACCGTGCTCGATCCTCGGTTTAAAGCGTATGTTGTGTCTCTGTTTCCGGCGGACACAAATCTACAGCGGTGCAAAGACCTGCTGGTCAGGAGATTGTCCTCTGAAGAGGACCGTGACATGCCAACAGCTCCACCCTCATTTTCTTCCACATCTATGGCTGCGAGGAAAAAGCTCAGTTTTCCCAAAAGAGGCACTGGCGGGGATGCTGATAACATCTGGTCCGGACTGAAGGACCTGCCAACCATTGCAGACATGTCTACTCTCGCTGCATTGGATGCTGTGACAATAGAAAAAATTGTGGATGATTACTTTGCTGACACCATCCAAGTAGACATGTCAGACAGTCCATATTGTTACTGGCAGGAAAAAAAGGCAGTTTGGAAGCCCCTGTACAAACTGGCTCTATTTTACCTGAGTTGTCCCCCCTCCAGTGTGTACTCGGAAAGAGTTTTTAGTGCAGCGGGGAACCTGGTCAGTGAGCGGCGAAGGAGGTTGCTTCCTCACAACGTTGAAAAAATGATGTTTATAAAAATGAATAATCAATTCCTCAATGAAGTACAGCACTGCCCTCCAGATACCACAGAGGGACCTGTGGTTGTGGAGTCCAGCGGGGACGAATTGATAATGTGTGATGAGGAGGAAGTACACACTGTAGGGGGAGAGGAATCAGAGGTTGAGGATGAGGACGACATCTTGCCTCAGTAGAGCCTGTTTAGTCTGTACAGGGAGAGATGAATAGCTTTTTTGGTGTGGGGGCCCAAACAAACCAATCATTTCAGTCAAAGTTGTTTGGTAGGCCCTGTCGCTGAAATGATTGGTTTGTTAAAGTGTGCATGTCCTATTTCAACAACAGACCTCTCAACTGCAGCTCATCCCTCCTCTGCGGGGATAATGTCTCCTGTGCTCTGACACGTCACTCTGTGTACTCTCAGCCTCAGGATCTGACACTACAGCTACCATGCCTCTTGTAGCAGCCCTCACTCCAGGGCCTCTTCCATGTGCAGTGTCCCCCTCTCTCTTGGGTTCACTATAGTGGCATGGAGTTCTCCCCCTCATCCAGGGCACACATTCCTTGCCCTGGCTCAGTCACCACGCTCAGACTTCCAGGCAATGCTGGGGGAGCCTGGGAGCTTCCACCCCAGGTCCCCAGCTACAACTCTCCTCTCCTGTGTCTTCTCTCTCTTTCTGACACTTTAAAGATCGTGCCTTTAAATGAAAAAGTCAGTCTTCATTGCACGACTATGTGCAAGTGCAACAGGGACATTTTTTTGGGTTTACAAAGTCAAACAATAACACTACGACCCTGTCTGCCTGGGGTCTGTCAATGACGAATTGTCTGGAGCATGTTTGGAGGAGGTATTGTGGCCCCGGTATCAAATTGGGTACCGGGGCCACCCCACTATGCAGTCCAGATACTTGTTTGGTGGAATTCCGACACGTGGAGGGTTTTTAAATTATATTGTGGCCTCGGTACCAAATTGTGTACCGGGGCCACCACACTACGCAGTCAAGATAGATAGATGCGTATTGCGTATCATAGATAAAGTACATTCAGTGGTGTGGGGCAAATTGAAAAATATTCCAAATGCACTGACATTATCAAAAACAAGAGGTTGTCACACGCTAAAACTCCAACATGTATATGATGGAGAGGATGGAGGAGCAGCCGTATGTGTAGTGTAATGCAGATCTGTTGAAGGTTTTTTATATATTTTATTGTGGTGCCCAGTGCCCACTCCTCTACGCAGTCCAGATACATTTATTGGTGCGAATCATAAAAGTTCAGGGTTTTTAATATATATTGTGGTGACCCACTCCTCTACGCAGTCCAGGTACATTTATTGGTGCGATTCATAAAAGTTCAGGGTTTTTAATATATATTGTGGTGACCCACTCCTCTACGCAGTCCAGGTACATTTATTGGTGCGAATCATAAAAGTTCAGGGTTTTTAATATATATTGTGGTGACCCACTCCTCTACGCAGTCCAGGTACATTTATTGGTGCGAATCATAAAAGTTCAGGGTTTTTAATATATATTGTGGTGACCCACTCCTCTACGCAGTCCAGGTACATTTATTGGTGCGAATCATAAAAGTTCAGGGTTTTTAATAGATATTGTGGTGACCCACTCCTCTACGCAGTCCAGGTACATTTATTGGTGCGAATCATAAAAGTTCAGGGTTTTTAATATATATTGTGGTGACCCACTCCTCTACGCAGTCCAGGTACAATTATTGGTGCGAATCATAAAAGTTCAGGGTTTTTAATATATTGTGGTGACCCACTCCTCCACGCAGTCCAGGTACAATTATTGGTGCGAATCATAAAAGTTCAGGGTTTTTAAGATATTGTGGTGACCCACTCCTCTACGCAGTCCAGGTACAATTATTGGTGCGAATCATAAAAGTTCAGAGTTTTTAATATATATTGTGGTGACCCACTCCTCTACGCAGTCCAGGTACAATTATTGGTGCGAATCATAAAAGTTCAGGGTTTATAATATATTGTGGTGACCCACTCCTCTACGCAGTCCAGAAAGATACCTTGTTGCAACGTTTTGGACTAATAACTATATTGTGAGGTGTTCAGAATACACTGTAAATTAGTGGAAATGCTTGTTATTGAATGTTATTGAGGTTAATAATAGCCTAGGAGTGAAAATAAGCCCAAAAACTTGATTTTTAAACTTTTTATGTTTTTTTCAAAAAAAATCCGAATCCAATACCTTAAATCCGAACCGAGACCTTTCGTCAAGTGTTTTGCGAGACAAATCCGAACCTCAAAAATAACGAAAATCCGGATCCAAAACACAAAACACGAGACCTCAAAAGTCGCCGGTGCACATCCCTACTACCTACAGACACACTCTCCACACAGTCACACACAAGTAACACAGACAAAGGACAAATACAAAAAATACAAGACAGAAAATAAATGAGAAAATAAATGTACAAAACAGGCAAAAACCACAGGACTACTCACACTTCAAACAGATATCGCTCCACCAATCCACCAAACTCCAACTCTCACCAACTCTCAGCAAACCACTATCCTCCAAACTCCTCTCAAAAAACTCCTCAAACCCCTATCAAAGAAAAAGTGTCAGGCCAGTGGTTTATATAGGGCTTGTGATGTCAAATCTCCTGATTTTTAAAATAGCCAATAGTAACAGGCCAGGAGACAGGTGTAATTTTCAAAAAAACCGCCTTTACACAAAAGCGCCGTCATTTAAAGCAAAAGCGCCATGTTCTATTCAAAGCCGCCGGCGGCTTTGAGCATTACATCCCGCCGTTACATCGCCGGCGGCTTCGAATTGAAGCTGACAAGCGCCCATTAGTAAATCCGGCTGTTTGCAATGCAAACACGCCGGAAAACCGCCGCGATGCATGGCGGTTTGAAGCCGCCATGCATCACGCCTGATAGTAAATCTAGCCCCTAGGGCTAGATTTACTATCAGGCGTGTTTGTAAACCCGGCGAATTTCGGCGGGTTTGGCGGCGGTTTAGCCATCGCCGGATTTACTAAGGCTAAACCCGCCGTCCAAACGACCAGAAAAGATGTTTTCAAACCCGCCTCTGTATACATCGCCATGACGGTTTCAACAATGTTCAACATACAAACAGCCGGATTTACTATTAGGGGGTTTATAAAGCCGCCGGAAAACCACCATTCAATAGACCAAAATGAAAGCGCTGCTTGTGAGCGGCGAGATTGCTCAAACAGTGTGCTGTTTCTGATATTTGGGCAATCAGAACAGAAGGAAAAGGGCCATTTCATGTACAAATTTTTTTACTTTGGGATTGTATATGTTAAAAGGCCAGTGTCTTGTAATTGCAGTGTTGTTTTGGTTTCTTTTTCTCTTGTGTCTTCCCACCATGCAATTTATTTACTGATTTAGTAGAGGTGTGTTATAGCGTACCTTTGTACTTTGGTAAACTAGATTCAGGTTACTAGAATAATCGGGTTGTGTGGCTATGTATGCACCTGAAAAGGGGTCTGAAATTATCCTGGCTGGCTGTTTGATACATAATCTAGCAATACATCAACTTACCCCACCGATTATTGCAGTAGACAGTGAAGAAGAAGGGGTCCGTGTCACATCTGGTGATGTGCAGAGCACAGAGGGCGGAAGGGAGATTAGAGACCGTCTAATTGCAAACTACTTTACTTGTAAGTACATAGTATGAAAAACATTTTTTGCTCAAAAATGTGTTTTATGTGAGTGCAATTTTAGTATTTTATTGTAAATTTTTTGTACATTGGAACCTTTAAAAACAGGATAGTGTGTACTCCTCATGTGGTAAATATGAACATCCCTGGAATGTGACAGTCAGAGGTCAATGTTTACATGAAATTAGTGCATAGTTGTTAAAAAATCAGAATACTCTTGTTTAATGTGCAGAAAAGAAAGACTGACACAATAGAAATTTAACTGCATTTATTGCAGAACACAATAAATAAAAACGTATAATCGTTATAGAAACTTGACAAAACATTAATAAATAACAAACATTGTGCTAGCGATGTCTTTTTGCAGGCATATCGCTATGCTTGGTGCCACTCTCTCCCCTCCCTCGCCCACCCCTGGTGCGAGCACCTCTCCTTGGAGGAGTACTCTGTAGAGATGTGGTAGGCGTGCTAGCGGCACTGGTGGAGGCCGATGAAAAAGGGGCCGGCAAGCGGGCAATCAGTTCCTGCTGGAGTTGGCCTGCCAGCCGGATAACGTTGGCATTCCCCTCGCGAATGGAGGAATGCATGGCGTCCACAGACCCAGACATTTGGGCCAGCTGCACATTTGTCTGCTCCAAAGCGCTCGCCAGCCGGTTTATTGCAGCAGGGATTTGGCTCGTGGAGCGGTGTATTCGCCTCAACTGGGCCGCAATTTGTGACATGTGCCCAGTTTGCCTGTCCATGAATAATGTCTGTTGCTGCTGGAATGCGCCAATAGACAGCGCCATTTCTCTGGCTGGGTCCATAGGTGCAGGTGCAGGTTGCTGGTGTGATGGTTCAGCAGGGCCAGGTGAAACTTCCTGGAGGCCAGACACAGGGGCATCCACTTCTACCAGGGTGATGGTTGTTAGATCCTCTGGCTCAGGGGACATTTCCAGGGACTCCGCCTGAGGTGGCTGGTATGAAGAGGGCCCTGTGTATGAAAAATGACGGTAAGTATATAGTATATAATATGTTTGTATATTGCATTCTGAACACTGGATAGGAAAGAATAATCTTTAGCAACTACAGATTCTTTCACAATGTTTGCATTCCTGATTTCTAGTCCTATGCTACCTGCTTACGGATGCACTTATTATCCTTTTAATACCCATTATCATTAGGACTGTGTAGTACATGCTGGGTTATTTTGACTAAAGTGCATGCTATCAAAAGTGGAGATGTTGCCTATAGCAACCAATCAGATTTTAGCTGTCATTTTGTTGAATGCAATAAATAAAGTAAAGGTATATTCTGATGGGTTTCTATAGGCAACATATCAGTTGAGTAAAATGTAGCCCTAACTTCTCATTGCAAACAATAAAAAGAAAAAAAAAAAACAACATTGACAGCAACATTTGCACAGAAAATCAAGTAACTCCATTATTTCTCTCCTAAACAGAAATCACGCACCTGCTTGCTCGTCTGTGCCCGAATCTCTCGCTGAAGGTGGAGGTGTAGGTCTGGCACTGGGACTGAACTGCGGTCCTGGCGATTCTGGATATATTAGAAAAAGCATACAATGTATTTCCAGAAACAAAAAAAATCCAAATATACTGTTTATTGCACAAATGTGTTTACAATTTTTTTTTTTTTCTATGAGAAAAAAAAACCTTTACAAACTATTAGAGGCAAATATACACTTTGAAAAAGAAAACAAAAAATAAAAAAAAAAACGTTTGCAAAGAGAAAAGCAGTTTTAAAAAGAGAAAAGCAGTTTTAAAAAGAGAAAAGCAGTTTTAAAAAGAGAAAAGCAGTTTTAAAAAGAGAAAAGCAGTTAAAATACTGTTAGGGTAAAAAAAACAAATAACTCACCAACTACTTGGCCAAAAGAGGGCGAGTCGGTGTCCTGGACATTTATGCCCTCTACAATTTCTGCCGGCATTATCTGGCGCAGCTCCTCCTCGTACGTGGTGTACTCCATACGAAGTGGGGGGCCACCACCCGTGCGCCTTGTCGACCTCCTTTCCTGGGCCATCTTCTCTTTAAGCCTCCTCTTAATATCAGAGAAGCGCTTGCGGCAGTGTGCCACTGTCCGCTTCAGTGGGCCCACCGCGTTCACGGCATCACAGACTCTCCCCCACAGTTGGTGACGCCGCCTTAGAGGAGTCCGGGCTGCCAGGTTCCCTAGGATGACCTCGTAGCAGGGAATGATGTTGTGCACCAACACACAATTCTCATCATGTGAGAAGCGCACATTCCTCCCTGTCTTGGTCTCCCTGCCCTGTCCTGTCTCCTCAACCTCTCCCTCTCCCTCCTCTGACCCCTCAACCTCCATCTCCCTCTCCTCAGCCTGTTCTCCCCTCCTATCTCTGGACATTTTTACCCAGAAGACAGAAAAACACAAAACACTGAAGGACTTACAAACACAAAGAACAAACTACACTACCTACAGACACACTCTCCACACAGTCACACACAAGTAACACAGACAAAGGACAAATACAAAAAATACAAGACAGAAAATAAATGAGAAAATAAATGTACAAAACAGGCAAAAACCACAGGACTACTCACACTTCAAACAGATATCGCTCCACCAATCCACCAAACTCCAACTCTCACCAACTCTCAGCAAACCACTATCCTCCAAACTCCTCTCAAAAAACTCCTCAAACCCCTATCAAAGAAAAAGTGTCAGGCCAGTGGTTTATATAGGGCTTGTGATGTCAAATCTCCTGATTTTTAAAATAGCCAATAGTAACAGGCTATGAGACAGGTGTAATTTTCAAAAAAACCGCCTTTACACAAAAGCGCCGTCATTTAAAGCAAAAGCGCCATGTTCTATTCAAAGCCGCCGGCGGCTTTGAGCATTACATCCCGCCGTTACATCGCCGGCGGCTTCGAATTGAAGCTGACAAGCGCCCATTAATAAATCCGGCTGTTTGCAATGCAAACACGCCGGAAAACCGCCGCGATGCATGGCGGTTTGAAGCCGCCGTGCATCACGCCTGATAGTAAATCTAGCCCCTAGGGTTAGATTTACTAAGAATCGTGTTTGGTGGCGGTTTGAAACCGCCACTCATCGCCGGCGGTTTAGTGGTTCAAACCGCCGCATTTACTATAGGGCGACTTGAGGCTTCAATTTAAAATGACTGGCGATGTGTGGCGGATTGAAAAAGCTAAACCGCCGGCGGTTTTGTCCAAACCGCCGGCGGTTTGGATGAAACCGCCACAAAACCGCCAGCCAAAAGACAGGACAGGACAGTTTTAATACCTGCTTCAGAATGGCTTGATAGCTTAAATATGCTGTTTGAACTATTTTGACATTCAGAACATTAGAGAAAGTACCATTGACATTTAAATTATGTTGGCAATCATTATTTATTAATTAAGGGGCAAAATGAATAAAATATTATCTTATGAGGGAATAAAAAAATTTCATTATATAAAGGGGATAAAATTATTTAATTATTACATTATTTTGACAATATGTCATGACAAATTGTGCAACATAAATAATTATATCCACCATTAACAATCAGTTATTAATATTATATATTCACATTTTCTACAAAATATAATGCTATAACAGTGTCCCTTTAAAAAAAAAATATAAAAAAAAATTATTTCATAAATTATTATTACATTTATTTTGTCCCTTTAGCAATAAATAATGATTTTCCAAATGATTAAAATATCAAAGGTGCTTTCTCTTATGTTCTGATTGACTAAATATCTGAAACAGCAGCTGTTTGAACAATCTCGCTGCTCACAAGCAGCGCTTTCATTTTGGTCTATTGAATGGCGGTTTTCCGGCAGCTTTATAAACCCCCTAATAGTAAATCCGGCTGTTTGTATGTTGAACATTGTTGAAACCGTCATGGCGCTTTATACAGAGGCGGGTTTGAAAACATCATTTCTGGCCGTTTGGACGGCGGGTTTAGCCTTAGTAAATCCGGCGATGGCTAAACTGCCGCCAAACCCGCCGAAAGTCGGCGGGTTTACAAACACGCCTGTTAGTAAATCTAGCCCCTAATATTAAAATAGGATATCTCTCATTTAGAAAGGAGATCCTTGTTCCACACAGACATTCAGAGAGGGATTACAATAAGACACTAAAGTGAAAAAAACAGAAAGTAAACTTACATAAATAACAATATACATAAATAACAAAAGAGGATAATTTGATTATTACAAACAAATTGTGCACTTGATTATATTTAATTAGCAGTGATGTTCCTCCAAACATCACAGCTACTCACATTTGCAGGTACTATGGTACCTCAACATCACAGTTTTATCCTCGTACACCCGTGGAGTGCCGTTGTGTTCCAGAGGCACTCCAAAGTTAATTGAATATGCTCCTTGGATTGGAATAATATAGAAGCTGAGTAATATCTGTAACAGACAATATAATCTACATGTACTTTAAAGTACTTTGGATTGTTCCCATAAGGAAACATAAAGGGTGTTTAGTTTGGATGGATTATTTCATTTGAAATAGCACTAAAGGAATATTAGGATATTTCCTTGGAATTAGCCCTTGCTAAAAAAAAATTCACTTAAATTAATAAAAATAGTTAGTTATTATATGTCTATTTTTTAAAAAGTGCATTTTTCAATAATAAGCATTTCTATGTTATTTTTTAAAATCCCGATTCAATCATATTTTTTGTATGTAAATTGCATGCTAGTTACATTTTAAAAAAATATTGAAAATAACAAGCTGCATTTTTAAAATTGGACAAAGGTCAGAAGACAAAAAAAACAATAAAATGGTCTGTGTTCATTATAACTTTTTTGGGTTTGTTTTTTAAGACACAAAAATGAAAGATGTTTTAAAAAAAATACGCTTGTGCAAGGACTCTTATTCTACTGCAGGTATATGGTGAAATCACTACATGATTTGTCACCCATTGTGATTTTGATGAGGCATAGTTGCTATTGTTTTTCAGTGCTCTCCATTACAAAAACATATTAAAGCCATAGTTGCCTACTCTCCCGGAATGTCCAAGAGACTCCCGAATTTCTGCAGGGAATCCTCCCGGTTCCTAACCACCTCAATAGTAAAGTGTCAGGTGGTGGGGTTTCAAATGTGAATTTCAAATGAATGTGACCCCCCCCCTGTTGTAATTGGTCAGAAAATGTGATGTATGTTTAGGGCCAAAATCTGCAATCCACCTGGTCCTGCCCCCAACATGCCCACCTCACCCCAATCTCCCAGAGCACTCCTTGTCAAAGTTGGCAAGTGTGGTTAAAGCAATTATACAAAACATTAATATTTTATTTAAAGGAGCACACAACTGTACAGTAAACACATACTGATCACACAGTACATAACTAAACACATATTTAGTTTATTGTGTGTGACCTTTTATTTTAATATAAATAATCAGAATTTGTTGCCTACCATGTGTGAGGTTTCTTCCTCTGTATGGTGTGCTTTAAAAGCGGCTGTGGTTCCTTCCCTTATTTTGTATGTGTGAAGCTTTATTAGAACCTTGTAATTTATTTCAGCTCCTCCGCTATCCAAAATAAACATTTTTATGATATTTGTTGCTGCAGAATTTACATGTTTGAAATGATTCAGCTTTCATTACCTCCCAATGATTTGTGAGTAGTTAATTCTGAGTGGTCTGGCTTGTATTTTTTTCTATTCCTTCCTTCTTCCCCTAAAGTTATCTACCCATTAAAAAACAAGGATTAGGCAATATAGAATAGATCTTTGCTTAGAATTTCAGCTTACGCTGGTATGGCATTAGAATTCAATATTTCTGTGTGGTAACAATAAGACAGTGATGTTTATATTCTAGTAATAAATATACACTAAAGTTTCAAACTACAATTACCCTTTTTGTGTCACAGCAGACATTTTATGGTTATGAATTAAGCTTGTCTAGATCTTGTGATCTAGTAAATTAAACACTTAGGCTTAGGAGGTTAAGATAGTGTGCTAGGAGGTTAAGCCTTGGAGAAAATGAATGTATAGCTGAATGCCAGGGCTGCCATAAGAAATTGTCGGGTCTGGTACAAATGAAACAGACAAAGCCCTGCTTTATCGCTCTGAAAATAACATTGGCATGTCCAAATCACTGGTCCCAATCCCCCAAATCACTTATATTAAAATGCCATCACATGGATGACAAGGACCTTTACAGCATTCCATGTTTATATATTTAAATTATTTATTTGTACTCTTTTTTGGTGGGGGACGGGGGCACTTTAACTTCTTTTGTACTGGGGAAACCTGATTCTTGTCTTCCCTGTCCTTCTGTCCTAATGTGCCCAGTACTTCAGGGAATTACTCTAGGTGATGTAATTATGTGTTTCACAGCAACCCTAATGTAGAAGCAATGCAGTGCATTTTAATTGGGCCTGGCTGTAGTTATCATGGTACTAAAGCAAAGTTCATGGCCAGGGCACAAAACATCAGAAGGTGACCTCTACCAATAAACATGTACAGCTACTTATAACCCAATGCCCCCCTCCCCCCTCCCCAATGCATGTACCTTATTGTTTCTATGCCCCTGTTCTTCCTCTATTGCTCAATTCCTTCTTGACGTGATGTGGTGGCTCCCAGTCACTGACAGGCTGGAAGTACGCGCACAGTGCTGAGGTCACTGCATGATGCACTCTTAGCCTATTAGTGACTGGGAGCTTCCACAAAGCAATGATAAAAGTAAAACACTACAACTAAAAAAAGGGGGTGGGTCAAGCAGATCATGATGCACCCCTAGTCAGTCTAGATACCTCCTGTGGTGGCCCTGCTGACTGCCTACAGTGTGATTTTGGCTAGTCATTAGTTTTACCGAATTGGCCAACCATTGTATTGTCTGTGGGCTTGTATGTGACTTTGTATCTATTGAAAGATGATTTCCCCATTGTCAAGTGTGAAGGGATGTGTTTGGCCAAAAAAAGCAAGGGCGCGTGTCAATACAATTCATTCAATTCAATCAAACCATCCATTGGTTTTGTTACATTTGTGTTGCCTTAAGACACAAGACCACATTAAGTCAATTGTCATACTTTGGTTGGAAATGTATATACACTTAGGTGGGATGTATCAAAGAGCAGTATTTTAGTGATTTTAAAACCACCATCAACTGGATGAAGTTTTCAAACACAAACTGCAGTTTTTATTAATGTGTGGTTTGTGTAAAATCTCATCTGATGTATTTTGGTTTAAAAATACGCATACCACATGAGATTTACTGCAAACCACATATACAAAAAATGATTTCTCCTGATTCAACCCTTTGTGGTGCATCCAATTTTGACTACCATGTATCATTAAGATTCACCTTCAAAGAGGCATATCTTTGTGTGTCCCATTGTCATGGGACACAATATTACTGTCTGATGATGATGGCATATCAAATATGTTACATTAATGCTGTGGATGCAACTGTATTTTTAAAGTTGTAAATAACATAATATTTGTGTTGTTTATCTCTGTATAAGCTTCAAACAATTTACCAAGCTTCCCAACGAGAACCAGTTTTTCAAACCGCTGCTTGATATATTACACCATTTGCTTGGCTCCAGGACACAAATCCAGCATGGTGGTTTGCCAGATGCGGCTTGACGTGCAGTTTTTATAAATCGCATGCTTTGAACACCGCACGAAAAGTAAAATTAAAAATTTCTATTTGGAAAAACCACACTTTGATACATCCCCCTTTAGCTTCAACTCTGATGACAGTTCCAGAAAGAATTATGTGTCTAAAATACAAACAAGTTTGTTATATATTTATGGAAGTAATGTTCTACCCTTCAGTCTAGTCTTATAATAAATGGGCAGTAGAGCTGTTTGCATGCTATCTCACAAGTATCATATTATCAAATAAGACAGAAGAACTAAGCATGCACAATAACGCGTTCAAATTCAATGTAACCTGCAGACATCTGTGTGTGAAAATTTGTTGGTCTGATTCTCCCATCACGATGGGCTCATTTAGTTTGATAAATGAACACAACTTCATCACTTGGCTACTTTAAAACATTCACTGCCAAAATCCGTCCAAGTAAGTAAAAATGAGTGAATCAGTGGAAATGGGAACAGTGTCAGAATATGTGTATTTGGTTCATTTAAGGTGTGGTGCCTATGAGTTCTTTGCCAACTTGTAGCAGTAAGGGATGGGCTGTGTACAAAGTGGAATAGCCTCATATCACACCCACCACTTGGCTAAGTCCAAGTGCTCCAAGCACAGCCATTTGGACTGACAGTTCATATTGTACATTTTATGAAGGTAAAATAATATGAGCTAATTAGTCTATGTTCATTATCCTCAAGCAGAGAGTACCTTGCCAGGTCATTTATGCAGTGCTGTCCAACTATTATTCTATATGAGTCACATAATGAGGCTGAAACCAATGGTATTTTGGCTTCATGATTGGGAAGGGTGAGAGCACCAAGCTTAGTCTGTTGGCTATGTTTTCAGCAGACTAGGGTGGTGAGAGAAGTAGTGTGTTACATTACAAAACTGCTGAGTGTCTTCACAGGGCCAGTAGCAATGAGGATGCTGACACATTTGACATATTAAGTATGAATAGGGTTTTATATACATTGTACATAAATCCTGTGTTCATTTGAATAGAGCCCTAGCCCTACAATACCAGGATATCCCTTTGACACAAAACTTTGTTTAGTCTATAAATGTCAACACTTACTTAACTTTAGTTGTCATATAGTATAGGTCAGTTAAAAGATCTCCTATCTGACAAGTGATTTTATTCAGCTATAGGTGTATCACATATAAAGAACCATCATTCACATGTATGAGGCTTCTTTTTTTCCATTGCGTTAGAGCTTTTTTCATTCTTGAATTGGGCTGAGGGGTCCCTCACATCACAATATTGCAGTTATTAATGCTATGTAATTTGTCTATACCTCTGGTATCTAGAGAGTAAATGGCATATATAGCAAGCAGGGAATAATTAGGGTCACAGAGATCTAGATTGAAAACTCCCTTTCAAGCCTGTTCCATTACAATGCTTCACAATGGACTGGCCCCCTGCTCACTGATTTCACACAAGTTTTGATGTTTTACAGTTTCTCGCATCAGGTAAAGATAAGAGTCTTACTAGAGTAAATGCAGAGAGTGGAATATGAGGGTTGTCTGACAGTGGTCAACTCATTTATTAATTTACTATAAATAAAAACAAGTTGGATATATACATTTTGTTTTACATAGAGGTTTGTATTACGATAGTTCTCCTGAATCCGCTGCATTTTAATTTATACTAAGCTAAGTCCATCCTTAAAAGTATGGCAGTGGCTGTAGGGCATTATTGATTACATACCTTATCTTATGTAACTGTTGGTCCCTTTCTACTAGAGATGCTCAGGCTCGGTTCCCCGAGAACCGAACACACCCGAGCTTAGCAGATCCGAGTACTGAGTCGAGCCGGCTCGGTACTTTCGCGCACCCTCGGAATTGAAAACGAGGCAAAACGTAATGATTATGTCGTGGGATCTCGGATCTCGCGAGCTATGGATTCTAGAAGTACCGCCCTCCACGGCGATTCCAGCGCCATTTCACAGAGGGATACAGAAGGGGTAGCACAGTTCTTGCCAGTCTCTAGTGCAGTTGGGAAGCGTCATAGGTGTAAAGGAAAGAGGAGGGGGTAGCAGTGTTCTTCAAAGTTTCCAGTGACATTCAGGAGAGATCCATTGCTCCATTGCTAATTGTCATTGCTGAAATAGAAATCATAGGTCTGGCAGGCTTGGTCTTCTAAATCTGCAGTCTTTGTTTGAAAGTGTGTGAAAATAATATTGTGACCTGTGAGGTGGTCAATATTGACTGCAAATGACTTGAAATTAGTGTTATTAGGGTTAGTAATAATGTAGGGGGAAAAAAAGCAAAAATATGTGATTTTAGCAAAAAAGAATAGGAATTTTAGAAAAAAATCAGGATCCAAAACTAAAACCAAAACAGGAAGTTAATCCAGATACAAAACCAAAACCAGAACACGGGGGCCAGTGAACATCTCTACTTGCTACACTAGCTGCTCTCTGCATCTTTGTCTAACAGTCAGTCTACAGAGCAACAGGTTTAGCTCCTCCCATAGGGAACCAGCAGCTACAGAATGAGAACAGGACTAGGATACAAGTACCTCTCAATACTATCCTGTCATCATATGCTACATGATCGCTAACTCTATTGCAAGTGTACCATTCAAATTTATAGGAGAGTGAGTGACATGGCGATTATTTGTTTCGAGCTAAATTGTTACACGTAGGCTGAAATTTCCATCTCACAAGTAGATAGATCATGAATAAATGGTAATTCTTTCTACCAGAAGGCAAAATTGTTAAAAACAATAGCAAAAATTGATCTTGATTTGTCGCCCTAGTTAATTCTGCCTAATGTGGAGCTATTTTGGAGGCAGAAACAAGGGGAAGTTCAGTAGCAAACTTTTAGATAAAGGTTAGTGGTAGTGATAAATACTTCCAGAGAATAAATAAGGCATGAATGGCTAAGGTTCTAAGTAGAAATAAACAGACAGGAAGGATGGACAACACAACAATGGTCGGTGAGGAGTTGATGAGTCATGGATCATGAAGAACACTGGTTCTACAGTACCATGGACAGCAGCAAGACTTTCCTGACCTGTCATTGGTTTTTGGTGCTGAAAAGGGACTGGTGCTATATTTATGCATTATTATAAGAGTTTACAATATAGGATAGTACACAATGGAAAACTCTATACCATTTGTTTGTATGGAAAAACATGCAAATGAATGAATTTGTGAGATACTTGATTAATACTATCAGATGATATTTATACAAAAGAGATGACAGTCATATTGTCCTTCTTGGTGTATAAGCACCACTAATTGCTATTGGAATGAATTCATATTAATTTTGGTTTACTTACTGCAATTGTAACTATTTTTATACTTTTTTATATCATTTATATTAACACTTGTGCATGTATTTATTGCACATATATTTATTGATAATTAATATGCAACACATTTGCATTACACACTGTTTTGTTACATCGGATAAAGAAAAAAATATACATATGCTGTTGCTATATACTTTTCAATTAATGCAATATTTTACGGTTTAAGTTATCCAGTTCAATTAATAAACTATATATTGTATAATAATTATTAATCATTATTTATACTTAAAAAAAAAAAATGATTTGGGATATTACTGTTGCTTAGTGGATTGCAAAGAAAACTTTTATATAATCACCAAGTGTCGGAGGGTGGGTCACCTCTGAAATATAGTGCCCTATCTTTTTCTGTCTTTTCCAATCCTGGAACAACTTACACTTAGAAGGATTTTTTTTTCACTCAACACCTGTGTACTGCCTTCGAAAGTTTGTTCTATCCAAGGCTGTATACAAGTTTATGACCGCTAAACCTAATATGCTGATTACTCTATTTAAATTTAGCATCCATACATGTATATGCAAACATTGACTTATATAAATAAGAAAAGGAGCATTATCCTGGAATAGAGATAGATACAATATTCCCTGAATGAAATCACGAGGAATTAAAAATTCTCTAATTCCTTATGCCACAATATGATTCAAATAATTTCATAAAGGAATTACTAATTAGCTAACTTTGTGCTTTTATCTGTTTCTTTCCTAATTTTACCTTTATTATATCATCTCAATGTGGTTACTGGAACTAAGAGATTCATCATAGTTGGCACCTGAAGAAGTAACCCTTATAGGCTGAGCTACCCTGCGATGTCAGCCACTGACAGGCTAACAAAATTGAGCTTTCCTAAGTTCTGCAGCACAGAAATCAGTGGACATGAGGACATAATTACCAGCTGTCTCTAGATTCCAGGGCAGTCCCAGGTTTTACACACATTTGTCCCTGGAAATTTATGTCAGTGGAAATGCCCCTGTTTTTTGATGTTGAATAACAGTTTAGTACAAATTCTCTTTCTGTATGTAAGATGTGGCCATCAGTTGTTCTTCTCTAAAATATGTATATATTTAATTATATATATATATATTTTAGTAAAGATAAGCACTTAAAATGCAAAAAAAAAAACTATAGCAATGTTTAGTATAATGCATAAAATGGTCATACATAAATGCTCAACACCACAACGAAGACTAAAAGACATAATAAAGACAAAAAAACAAATGGAGTATCAGTGAGGGGATTTAGTTATTCATTAGATAAGGAAATATGTTTAGAGTGGTCTTACTCTTAATTTTGACCTTTATTTACTTTGTATTACTTCAATGTGAGTTTTATGGTTTGTTTGTGTTTTTAGGGATTCTTTTGGTAGTATATTGTATTGAATATTTATTTTATAGGCCAACTACTTATGTAGCCCATTTACATATTTGAAATGGGCAGAAATAAATGTCACTTATTTATAATACATTACTTGGATATATTTATGCAGATAGTGCAGTCATTATGTACTTAAGGGGAATGGAAGCATTTGTCTTCGTGTGTGCTTTGTAATGTGTATGTGTGTATAGTTTTTATTTTAATCTTTTCTTTTTTTACTCTAATGAGAACTCTACCCTTAGGGCTGCATGGCAAATCTGCTGTTCAGTGTAACCCCACACAGTGAAATTTTTTCTGACAAGTAAAAATGTAACACTGCAGATTGTAAGCTTGCACGCAGGGCCCTCACACCTCTGTCTGCTAATACCTAGTCTTGTTTTATGTTTGTTCTCAATAGTCTGTAAAGTGCTAAGGAATATGCTGGTGCTGCATAAATACATGTTAATAATAAAATAATAATATTAGCACTGTCTTTTCCAGATGACTCAGATTAAAGGTTAAAAATATGTTATCTCCCTAATCTACAGTAGCTACTATATTTTACGTGGCATACAGTATGTAACTATAGCTGTGGCAGTCCATGCGACTGCCAGGGAAGGGCTGGCAAGACTTGACTCAACAGCCTGATAGGAGCATTTTAAATGAAAAAAAAAATGCAGGTGGCCAGTGACCCCACCCAAGGTAGCCCTCTATGGGACCGGCCCAGGGGGCAGATGCCCCCTGCCCAGCCAGCCCCTAGTAACTGTTATAGGGCCTGACAGCATATGGGCACTGTCTCAGAGGAAAAATTGTACCTTAAAGTCCTTAGTATGG
This sequence comes from Mixophyes fleayi, assembly GCF_038048845.1. Classification (NCBI taxonomy): domain Eukaryota; kingdom Metazoa; phylum Chordata; class Amphibia; order Anura; family Limnodynastidae; genus Mixophyes; species Mixophyes fleayi. The sequence goes on along the minus strand of NC_134407.1, from coordinate 73,831,052 downwards.
GTTCATAATTCATTTATCCAGGCAGTTGTATGATTGCTATGAAGATAAAATGACCATATACATATTATTCAGACTACTAATGTAATTAGAACTCTGCTTTATTGAATACCAACTATTATTATTATTATTATTATTATTATTTTATTAGGCGCCACAAGATTTCCGCAGCAAATACAAAATACAAAACTTTGGAAGCTCCAGGTATGGCTATTATAGTGACGTTGGAGCAGAAGAGTAGGTATAGAGACTATAACTAGATATGGAGCAGATATTGTGGTGTACTGAGGGCCCCATAGCTAAATTGTTATGGGGGCCGCCAGACATTTCTAGTTATGCCCCCGCGTAGAACACTGTGTTTATGTGATCTCACAGTTGGGCGCCAGCTCCTGATAAGCGTATTATAACCAGAGGCTGGCACTGATGTCTTTAAACATAACATGCATTATTTTACATCAAATAAATTCAGATTTCACAAAACCACATTAAGGAAAAGAAAAAAACAAAAATGGACTTGATGACACATTAATATTAGGGGCATTTTTACTGTATTTAGAAAGTAAAATTTTGGTCTGAATGTACTTCCTGTAAAAACTATTTCCCTTAAATAGCAGCAAGGCCACATACACAGAGCCACCTACGTTAATATGATTCCTCGCGCTTATAAGACACTAGTAAAACACAAATGTTTACTGACACAGCATGCATCCTCGTTAATGACCAGTACCCAAATTATTTCTCCTAATTTACAATGTGAAACAGCTGTATAAGAACATTGCCCACAGCCCAAGATGTAACATCATAGTTAATTTTAGTCACACACCAGTCCAGCAACACAGTACAGGAGCCAGAGCCGTCTAGTCAGGTCTGAAATTTGACTCACGTAACAGAATATGAATAGCTGCGACTTGTTAGCCAAACGAAAATGTAGATTTTGGCACCATCAGACAGGACGTTTTTATTTTTTTCTTGCTCTATGTGGAGTCCCAGCACTCTACTCAGGCCATATTAAAATGAAAAAAAAAAGACTTTTTAAAAATATATCTAACTGCTACTTGACATACATATAAAATCAAATTAACCCCATGAAGACTAAAATAAAGTGTGGAATAATATTAGACGCATGCCAGATTTAGCACTTGGCAGCAGGCACAGCGAACAAAGCGGAGATTTCTACAGTAAAAATAAAGTCTTGTTCAGCGTGTAATTTACAGCTTACACAAATCTCGCCATAGCCCTGTATGGGAGGATTTGTATAACATAAAACAACAAAGTTGTACATTTCAATGTGAAAGACATAGTCAATGCTTTCAGTAAGTTTTATGTTGTACAAATAACAGCTCGATCATCCCGCTTCTCCTGTGCACCTGGAGTATGTTTGGCTCCTGAGTAGACTTTATTTTTGTAGCTCCTACATGGTTATATGCTATTTTTGTTTGGCAGGCTGCTTGATGGATACATTTATTTAATGTGACAGCGGGGGTGGTAGACTCTACCACGGAAGATTTGTAGTGATGTTACAGTGATCATGGTACCATGCACATCTTATTGGCACAACCAAGTGGGCAGTATGGTGTTATTTCTATGTGTTTTGGAAAGTGCAAAAACTTTAGCCTTTTTAATAATGAAAGGCACATTCATGTACAGAGATGAGTGAATCTCATCTCTCTCTATGCTTGAATTGTTTTAAATTGTTTCTTATGAGCATATAACCTGTGTAATTTATTTATTTTTTCCATTTATTATAACCAAATTTGGAGTGTAAAAAGACTATATTAAATGGCAATTATGTTCCCAATTTTTTTTAATCTTGACCAGATATATAAATACTGAAATTAACAGAGACTGTGTTGAATCATTTTGCTCATATCTTAGTCAAACAATATTATCTGTTTAGATGAAAAAAAGATTGTAAAGATAAGCGAAAAAGCAAAAAACTAATCTGTGTAGAGATGTAGGTGTTACACACACAAAGGTGTATTTACTAGTGCGTAGAAGTGCAAATCTGCTTCTTTGTGATGTCAGCACCCATCTTTGTAAAAGTGCGGCCAATTTTCTTTGACAGAAAATCCGGTGATGGCAGAATGTCGGCATTCAAGTTCGGCAGATAGGGGAATTTCTTGCTATGTCCGGATTGTGCACCTAGTTTTGCACTATCATAGACTAAAATTGGATTTTTTGAGTGATAAGATTATGAAAATGAGCTAATAGGAGGTGTTTCTAATTTTATTTGTAGGGGCACACATCTTTTCTGACTGCTCAGAGGTGGCATCAACCAGGCCTCATGCTATACTTTTAATCATCATCATCATTTACCAATTACCTGCAATCATGATTTTGGAGTGTGGGAGGAAACTGCAAACAAACACAGAGAGAGCATACAAACTCCATGCAGATAAGGCCAGGGACTGTAATCGAACTCATAACCCCAGTGCTGTGAGGCAGGGGTGCTAACCACTAAGCCACCGTGCTGCATTTCTAGGCATGAATCGAGCAATGTAACATATACCGTCAAACACACAAAGTGACAGTCCCAATGTACCACTCTCATAATTAATTTAACACAATTTAAGGCATGAATGAAGCAAAATTAGCAGCATTATGGTAGAGGGGGGAATGGAAACACTTAAATGAAGCTAGTAGATATGGCTTGATAGTAGAGATGGTCACTGACCCCCGTGTTTTGGTTTTGGATTCGGTTTTGGATCTGGATTACCGTCGTGTTTTGGTTTTGGTTTTGGTTTTGCAAAACCGCCATTGCGTGTTTTGGTTTTGGTTTTGGTTTTGTTTGGTTTTGTTTTGCAATTTGTTATAAAAATTACATTTATTGGTGCTAAAATAACATAATTTAGGTATTATTTTGTAGCTACATTATTATTAACCTCAGTAACACTAATTTCCAGTCATTTTTTATTCAATTTTGAACACCTCCTATGTCACAATATGATTTTCATACACTTGAAAAGAAAAATTGCTGCAGTTCTTGCCAGTGATAACAAAAAGGCCATTGTCATGCCTGGGCATAAGACCAAAAATCCACCTCTTAAGTGTGGAATTATTTTTACACGAATCCTGGCAAGAGTTGTCTATCCATTTGTAACATTTTGAAAGCCACACTCAGTAGAGGTAGGGACCTTAACCATCTGGGATCCTCATCCATGTTTCGTCATTTTTCAGCGAGTTATTGGCAAACTGTTGGGAAAATCAGAAACTTTGGTTAAAAAAAAATTAACAACAAGCATTCCAGCATAATCTACCTCCCTTCTCTCATCTACATCCCAGCACCTGCAATCTTCCCCCCCAACAATTGGCAAGTAAACAATCCTCTGCAAGAGGAAGCAAGAATGAAACCTGTCACCCAGTCGCAAAGCGGATCACAGACGCCCTGGGTACTATGCTAGCGTTAGATCTGTGTCCAATGTCCACTATTAATACAGTTGGTTTAAGACATTTAATTGAGGTGTTATGTCCCTGTTAGCAAATGTCATCACTATACCATTTTACTAGAAAAGCTTATTCTCTCCTGTACCGGAAAGTTCCTAAAAATGTCATTATTGGGTGACAAAATGGTATTCTACCCACTGTACACTTAACCACAGATATGTGTACAAGCGGAACTGGGCAAACAAAAGATTATATGACTGTGAAAGCCCACTGGGTTGGTCTTTCGCCTTCCCCAGCATGGACAGCAGCAGCATGTACCCAGGTGCATCACATTTTTGAGAAGTAGGCTACTCTGTGTATCAGCAGCTTCACTAAGAGGCATACAGCTGACAAACTGTTCCAAAAACTAAGGGATGTCATTGAAAGATGGCTAATCCTGCTTGGAGTCTCCTGAGGATATGTCATTTCTGATTACGACCCCAATATTGGTCCAGCATTACAGCGGGGCTGAATTCCATCACATTTCCTGTTTTGCACACACTATCAACTTGGTGTTACAGAACTTTTGAAAAATGACATGCAGGAGATGCTGTTTGTGTCCATAAACATTTAGGGTCAATTTGTGGTTTCTGCAACAGCATGTAGGAGAATACAGCAGCTGCAAGAAGACTAGCATTTGAGGGGAATATACTTTAGTCCAGCGAAGTAGTTACCTGTGAAGAAAGTGCAGACACAGTTAGCTTGAGTCAAGTGATTGCCTTAATAATAGATTTTGAAAAGGTGCTACATAAAATTATAGTGTGCAATAAAACAAAGTAAATGTGCTAACTATATTTTAATTGTAGATGAAATACTTAATTTTCTTTGCAAGGATCCCAGACTTATCAACATCTTGTTGGGACGTCTTCTCCTTCAGTTTCTCTGGCAACTGCTTGTAATAAAAGAAATTGCTTTCCCAAGACACCCAGTGGTGATGCAGATGAGTCCGCTAAACATTTTGATATTTGCTGTGCTGTAAAAGAATTGCCCAAAAACCGTGACAGCTCTGCCCTAAAATCAACTAGTCATTCCCTTTGGAAGGCCATTATCAGCAATTACATCATACTACACAGACATCTATGATATTGGGATATTGGGATGAATTAGTATTGTTGGAGGAAGATTATCACTAAACCCTGCCACCTCTCCAGTTTCGCAATGAGCTATGGTACAATAAAATGTAACTGCAGATTTAGACCAAGACTGTCAGCCCTATTATTTCTATTTCAGCAATTACAATTAGCAATGGAGCAATGGAGCTCTTCTCTTTGGGTGTTACCTATATAACGCAGCACAATTTGCCTGCAAATTCTACAGACAAGCCTGCTTGTCTTCCTCTCCATCAATGACTCTTAGCAATTGAGCACTCGTCTTTGGGTGTATATTACACCCAAACATTATTAGTGAAAATTATGAAAAATACAGTTTAATCCCTGATAGGCCCTCCACCATCCTTTGCATGTTAATAGTAGGATTGGTTGGAATTATGGTCAAGGTCACACATTTTTTTGACAAATCCTTCAAACCAGCCCAGATGTCAAACTGTTGTGGTCTGCCCCCTGCGTCATCCCTGCTTGTGTTTGGAAAGTGCATATTGGTGCCAGAACCTCACATGCCAGAACTGCTCCCACTGGTGCCACACTGCTGCAGGACTTACACAATCAACCGCATCCTCATCGTCGGATACCCAAATCTCCCCCACATCCTCTTCTAAAGACAAAGTGTCATCCTCACTTGGTGTATCACCGGCTACACTCGGGCTGTTCAGGCACACATCAGCAGAACTGCTGAAAGGGCCCTTCTTTATGGGTAGACTAACAGAATGGTCACGATTAGACATCCCACTGTTGGATGGACTCTCCACAGGGATTGTTGTCATTTGTGAATCAGAGCAAATATTCTCCTGTAATGCCTCACTGTTATCTTGCAGCTCGGCTTTGACGCGTAACAGTAGTTGTGCACCAATTGTAGGCTGGGTAACTTTTTGGGATCTGCCACTAATAGCCAAAGGTGAAGGCCTCATTCTCTCTTTGCCACTGCGTGTGTAGAATGGCATGCTTGCAATTTTTTTTTTATCGTCACTTAACTTTTGCTCAGTTACACTTCTTTTTCGCTTCAATACAGTAAAATTTTTTTGGGTTTTTGTTTTTTGCACTAATTTGAAAACACTCTGTTGTTTGACATCGCCTTGGCCAGATGACGTACTGGGAACACTAACATCAGGACTGGTGACAGAACCTGGTTGCTCATTTAGATCATATGTGGACTGCTTTGAATCCATTCTGAGCGCAAACCACTGGGGAGTGCTAAAAATTATTTAGTAGATTCTGCTGACAGTTATGACTTTTGACACCCAGAAATATTAATGCACAATTAGGGAGGACACCCCAAAAACACTGAGGTGTGCTACAAATTATTTAGTAGATACTGCTGACAGATATGACTTTTGACAGCCAGAAATATTAATGCACAATTAGGGAGGACACCCCAAAAACACTGAGGAGTGCTAAAAATTATTGAGTAGATACTGCTGACAGATATGACTTTTGACAGCCAGAAATATTAATGCACAATTAGGGAGGACACCCCAAAAACACTGAGGAGTGCTAAAAATTATTGAGTAGATACTGCTGACAGATATGACTTTTGACAGCCAGAAATATTAATGCACAATTAGGGAGGACACCCCAAAAACACTGAGGAGTGCTACAAATTATTGAGTAGATACTGCTGACAGATATGACTTTTGACAGCCAGAAATATTAATGCACAATTAGGGAGGACACCCCAAAAACACTGAGGAGTGCTAAAAATTATTGAGTAGATACTGCTGACAGATATGACTTTTGACAGCCAGAAATATTAATGCACAATTAGGGAGGACACCCCAAAAACACTGAGGAGTGCTACAAATTATTGAGTAGATACTGCTGACAGATATGACTTTTGACAGCCAGAAATATTAATGCACAATTAGGGAGGACACCCCAAAAACACTGAGGAGTGCTAAAAATTATTGAGTAGATACTGCTGACAGATATGACTTTTGACAGCCAGAAATATTAATGCACAATTAGGGAGGACACCCCAAAAACACTGAGGAGTGCTACAAATTATTGAGTAGATACTGCTGACAGATATGACTTTTGACAGCCAGAAATATTAATGCACAATTAGGGAGGACACCCCAAAAACACTGAGGAGTGCTAAAAATTATTGAGTAGATACTGCTGACAGATATGACTTTTGACAGCCAGAAATATTAATGCACAATTAGGGAGGACACCCCAAAAACACTGAGGAGTGCTACAAATTATTGAGTAGATACTGCTGACAGATATGACTTTTGACAGCCAGAAATATTAATGCACAATTAGGGAGGACACCCCAAAAACACTGAGGAGTGCTAAAAATTATTGAGTAGATACTGCTGACAGATATGACTTTTGACAGCCAGAAATATTAATGCACAATTAGGGAGGACACCCCAAAAACACTGAGGTGTGCTACAAATTATTGAGTAGATACTGCTGACAGATATGACTTTTGACAGCCAGAAATATTAATGCACAATTAGGGAGGACACCCCAAAAACATTGAGGAGTGCTAAAAATTATTGAGTAGATACTGCTGACAGATATGACTTTTGACAGCCAGAAATATTAATGCACAATTAGGGAGGACACCCCAAAAACACTGAGGAGTGCTAAATATTATTGAGTAGATACTGCTGACAGATATGACTTTTGACAGCCAGAAATATTAATGCACAATTAGGGAGGACACCCCAAAAACACTGAGGAGTGCTAAAAATTATTGAGTAGATACTGCTGACAGATATGACTTTTGACAGCCAGAAATATTAATGCACAATTAGGGAGGACACCCCAAAAACACTGAGGTGTGCTACAAATTATTGAGTAGATACTGCTGACAGATATGACTTTTGACAGCCAGAAATATTAATGCACAATTAGGGAGGACACCCCAAAAACACTGAGGAGTGCTAAAAATTATTGAGTAGATACTGCTGACAGATATGACTTTTGACAGCCAGAAATATTAATGCACAATTAGGGAGGACACCCCAAAAACACTGAGGAGTGCTAAAAATTATTGAGTAGATACTGCTGACAGATATGACTTTTGACAGCCAGAAATATTAATGCACAATTAGGGAGGACACCCCAAAAACACTGAGGAGTGCTAAAAATTATTGAGTAGATACTGCTGACAGATATGACTTTTGACAGCCAGAAATATTAATGCACAATTAGGGAGGACACCCCAAAAACACTGAGGAGTGCTAAAAATTATTGAGTAGATACTGCTGACAGATATGACTTTTGACAGCCAGAAATATTAATGCACAATTAGGGAGGACACCCCAAAAACACTGAGGTGTGCTACAAATTATTTAGTAGATACTGCTGACAGATATGACTTTTGACAGCCAGAAATATTAATGCACAATTATGGGGGACACCCCAAAAGCGCTGGGGAGTGCCAAATATGAAGAAAAAATAATAAACCTCTATCCTCCTCTCTGCACTAGCGATTTTGGTTAGAGCAATTGCAAGAACAATATGGTATTCTCTGTCCCTGCTCTAATTAGCCTATGACTACACCCTGCTCTCTCCCTCTGTCAAATGGCGATGGATTGCTGTGGAGGCGTGTATTTATAAAGTTGAAGTATCGCGAGAACCGAGTCCCGAGATCCGACGACGTCACAATGACGTTCGGCCTCGATTTGGATTCTGAATGGGCGGGAGAGTACCGAGCTGCTCAGCTCGGTACTCGGATACCCAAAGTTCGGGTGGGTTCGGTTCTCGGAGAACCGGACCCGCCCATCTCTACTTGATAGTGACATTTTTACAGTTTACCCCATGCACAATTTCCAGAGCTTCTGCAAACCCACAGAAGTGGCTTTATGGTTTATGCTAGCTGCAACTGGATCTTTTTATTTATATATTATATATTATTATATTATATATATTTTTTTAAATTTACATAAAAATTCTTTTTTGCAACTATCCAGTCATTTTCAGTGTAGAAATAATGGAGGACAAGGTGTTGACTAATGTGAGATGAGTATATGTGGGCCTTTGGGCATACTACCTAGGCTAGTAGCAACTTTGAAGTACAATCCTCTGAGTCCAGCAACAACATGATCAGTTTTGCATTGTTTCATCAGATGGCATCCACTCAAACAAAGTTCACTATAAAAAATGCCCTGTTCTTTTATTAATAGCAAATATTCATCCTCCAAATGATTCCTTCTTTTGCTTGATGTCATCAAATAAAGTAAATAGCTTTAGCACTCATTAGCATTGCCTCATCAAGTTATAATTCATCCTTATGAAGTTTAATTCACTAAGGAGACTTGAAAAATCTAGATTTTAGGAAACTAGTGAATCTGTAGCTATAAACTAATGCTGCATAACATTTTAAATGAAGAATGCTAAAAAGCTTTGCTCAGTCAGAGAAGCAATCAAAAATGTACGCTGCCAAGCCTATAAATCAATAAAGAAATGCTCCATTATAATTAGGGGTGTGCACCGGCCACTTTAGGTATTTTGTGTTTTGGGTTCTGATTAGCTTGAGGTTTTGGGTTCTGATTTGTTTTTCCAAAACACCCGACGAAAGGTTTTGGTTATGATTTATGATTTAGGGTTTTGGGTTCTGATTTATTTTTAAAAAAGCATAAAAAGTGCTAAAATCCCGGGTTTTTTTTTTTTTTTCACTCCTACGCTATTATTAACCTCAATAACATTCAATAAGAATCATTTCCACTAATTTCCAGTCTATTCTGAACACCTCACATCTATCTGGACTGCGTAGTGGAGTGGCCCCGATACCCAATTTGGTACCGGGGCCACAATACCTCCTCCGACTGGTCTGAATTCCACTGCACAGATGGCTGCTCCTACCTCCTCCAACTGGTCTGAATTCCACTGCACAGATGGCGGACACCGGATGCACGTCTAACACCAACATAGCTGTTAAGGCCGCAGTTATCCGCTTTGCCAAAGGATGACTACTGTCGTACTTTGTGCTCATGGCAAACGACTGTTGGACTGTCACATAATGCCAAAAAAAGAGGTGCAAGATGGAATTGTCCTTGGGCCCTCCCACCCACCCTTATGTTGTTGAAATAGGACATGCACACTTTAACAAACCAATCATTTCAGCGACAGGGCCTACCAAACAACTGTGGCTGAAATGATTGGTTTGTTTGGGCCCCCACACCAAAAAAGCTATTCATCTCTCCCTGTACAAACTAAACTGGCTCTACTGAGGCAAGATGTCGTCCTTATCCTCTGATTCCTCTCCCCCTTCAGAGTGTACTTCCTCATCCTCACACATTATCAATTCGTCCCCGATGGGCTCCACAACCACAGGTCCCTCTGTAGTATCTGGAGGCCAGTGCTGAACTTGATTGAGGAATTGATAATTCATTTTTATGAACATCCTTTTTTCAACGTTCTGCGGAAGCAACCTCCTTTGCCGCTTACTGACCAGGTTCCCCGCTGCACTAAAAACTCTTTCGGAGTAAACACTGGAGGGGGGACAACTCAGGTAACTTGGGACTGCACAAACAATGAACGTAGTAATAGAAATGGCAGTTTCTCTTTTTTGGAACTACAGAAACAATGAAAGTAGTAATAGAAATGGCAGTTCCTCTTTTTTGGAACTACAGAAACATTGAACGTAGTAATAAAAATGGCAGTTCCTCTTTTTGGGGACTGCACAAACAATGAACGTAGTAGTAGAAATGGCAGTTCCTCTTTTTTGGAACTACAGAAACAATGAACGTAGTAATAGAAATGGCAGTTCCTCTTTTTTGGAACTACAGAAACAATGAACGTAGTAATAGAAATGGCAGTTCCTCTTTTTTGGAACTACAGAAACAATGAACGTAGTAATATAAATGGCAGTTCCTCTTTTTTGGAACTACAGAAACAATGAACGTAGTAATAGAAATGGCAGTTCCTCTTTTTTGGAACTACAGAAACAATGAACGTAGTAATAGAAATGGCAGTTACTCTTTTTTGGGACTGCACAAACAATGAACGTAGTAATAGAAATGGCAGTTCCTCTTTTTTGGAACTACAGAAACAATGAACGTAGTAATAGAAATGGCAGTTCCTCTTTTTTGGAACTACAGAAACAATGAACGTAGTAATAGAAATGGCAGTTCCTCTTTTTTGGAACTAAAAATACAATGAACGTAGTAATAGAAATGGCAATTCCTCTTTTTTGGGACTGCACAAACAATGAACGTAGTAATAATAATGGCAGTTCCTCTTTTTTGGAACTACAGAAACAATGAACGTAGTAATAGAAATGGCAGTTCCTCTCTTTTGGGACTGCACAAACAATGAACGTAGTAATAGAAATGGCAGTTCCTCTTTTTTGGAACTACAGAAACAATGAACGTAGTAATATAAATGGCAGTTCCTCTTTTTTGGAACTACAGAAACAATGAACGTAGTAATAGAAATGGCAGTTCCTCTTTTTTGGAACTACAGAAACAATGAACGTAGTAATAGAAATGGCAGTTACTCTTTTTTGGGACTGCACAAACAATGAACGTAGTATTAGAAATGGCAGTTACTCTTTTTTGAGACTGCACAAACAATGAACGTAGTAATAGAAATGGCAGGTCCTCTTTTTTGGGACTGCACAAACAATGAACGTAGTAATAGAAATGGCAGTTCCTCTTTTTTGGAACTACAGAAACAATGAACGTAGTAATAGAAATGGCAGTTCCTCTTTTTTGGAACTACAGAAACAATGAACGTAGTAATAGAAATGGCAGTTCCTCTTTTTTGGAACTAAAAATACAATGAACGTAGTAATAGAAATGGCAATTCCTCTTTTTTGGGACTGCACAAACAATGAACGTAGTAATAATAATGGCAGTTCCTCTTTTTTGGAACTACAGAAACAATGAACGTAGTAATAGAAATGGCAGTTCCTCTCTTTTGGAACTACAGAAACAATGAACGTAGTAATATAAATGGCAGTTCCTCTTTTTTGGAACTACAGAAACAATGAACTTAGTAATAGAAATGGCAGTTCCTCTTTTTTGGAACTACAGAAACAATGAACGTAGTAATAGAAATGGCAGTTACTCTTTTTTGGGACTGCACAAACAATGAACGTAGTAATAGAAATGGCAGTTACTCTTTTTTGAGACTGCACAAACAATGAACGTAGTAATAGAAATGGCAGGTCCTCTTTTTTGGGACTGCACAAACAATGAACGTAGTAATAGAAATGACAGTTCCTCTTTTTTGGAACTACAGAAACAATGAACGTAGTAATAGAAATGGCAGTTCCTCTTTTTTGGAACTACAGAAACAATGAACGTAGTAATAGAAATGACAGTTCCTGTTTTTTGGGACTGCAAGAATATATTGCTCTATAATATTTTTTATACTTTTTCAATAATTTTTTTATATATTTTTTTAAAAAACAATTGGTATTTTTTTGGTATTTTTTTTAATTTTTTTTAAAGATTTTTGGCTAATTAACAAATTGCTATGGACTTATCAGAAAAAAAATACAGGACAAAAGCACCACTGGACTCAGCAGCACAGACACGGGCCAAAGCATCACTGGAATCAGCAGTACAGAGCACTGGAAAAAGTACTACTGGACTCAGCAGGACAAAGCACCACTTGACTAAAGTAATCAGCAGGACAGAGCACTGGACAAAGTACTAATGGACTCAGCAGGACAAAGCACCACTTGACTAAAGTAATCAGCAGGACAGAGCACATCAACCTCCCTCTTCAGTAACCACAGGGAGAATGAAGTTGGCAGCCGCGAGCGGGGCATTTATGAGATCCGAGTCTCGCGAGATCCGACGCGAGACTTGGATGTCATAGCCTTGTTTCCTTTGGCGGCCGGAAGTACCCGAACAGTGCTCGGATCCCGTCGGATCAGCACTGTTCTGGTGGGCTCGGATTAGCGAAATCCGAGCCCACTCATCTCTAATTATAATAAAGTATAAGCAGGTTTCCGCACCCTCTATATGCCCATTTTCCTTGCAGCATTTTAATTTTGTTTGTTAGACAATCTAAGCAGAGTAATTATTTCCTCTTCATATACATACTACATAGCATCAAGCCCGGTCATTAACACCTGAGATTACATAGTGAAACTAAGCTTGTATAAAATACAGTATACAGTATTGAGGGGTAGAGTTACTAATGCTTCTAAAAAGAAAAGAGATTTTGCCCATAGCAACCAATCAGATTATAGCTATCATTTATCTAGCACATTCTAGAAAATAATAGCTAGAGGCTGCTGTGGGCAACACCTTCACTTTTCTTTTTTAGAAGCTTTAGTTAATCTATCTGAATCTTAGACAAATCTTTTTTTGTTATTTGGTGGTTTCCCTGTTCCCAGTGCCACGCTATCAATATGCCCACACATCCGCATGTATAGCATGTAAAATGATAAGAAAATAAAAAATGTGTACTGTTGGGGTATCCCTCAGTCTCCATTCTTTGTATCTCTATTGATAAAAATATAAAAATGAAAAGTAGGAGAAAAAAGCGAGTAAAAAATATACAAAAAAGGGAGTGGCCACTAATACCATTAATGTAATAATCAGCTAGTCAATTGTATAATTTATTAGTTAAAAGCCGTCAAAATGACGGAATAATATGAGTGTTTTGATTGTTCATGCTGTCCTCTCATTAAGTGCTCAATAACAGGGGCAGACCTTATTGTACCCAATTTGACTTTACCCTTGTGGCAACATTGATTGAATAGTTTGTCAGATGGCTGCTCAGCAGCAAAATGCTTGGTGTGGAATAATTCACAAATACTGTTTATGGGACCACAGTTATGAGCATTAATATTAGTTTCATCAAAGTTACCGACATGAAGAATGACATGGGGTCTTGTCCGCTGACTTTGTAGGCATTGTTGTGATATTACCTCTATACTGTTCATTTTTTTAATGTTTTCTCTGTTACAGGCCATTTTCTGAGGAGTCATATTGGTAAGTGCAAATAAAACGAATGGATAGTAAATTGAGTCAATTTGGAATAGCACAGGTCGTTATAAATGGTAACTGCGACCCAAGAAACCTAAATAAACCAAACAAAAAATGAAATGAGGAAAATCTAGTCAGTACTAATAGTAAAGCACACAAAAGAGTCATTTGCAAACATTTTACAAAATTTGTTTGTGTGTGTATATATAAAGGTGAGGAGCAGCATTAGACTTTTATATATATATATATATATATATATATATATATATATATATATATATATATCTACTATATAAATGCCTAGTGGCGTGTGTGAAAAAAAAAAACGAGCTGCAGCGCCACCTGCTGGGCAGAGTTATACACTGACCTATATATTTCTTGAAGGAGAAGTGACAGTTGGGAGTGGTTGGTGGTTGCTGGGGGTGACAGTGTTGAGTTTTTAACACCTTAAGTAGCTTGATGAAGGATGTGGCGATGAAGATGAAGGATGAGGTGATGGAGAAAAATGATGAGGTGGTGACATGTGGACAAAACCACGTTAAAAAAGGGCGCTTGCGTCGGGAAGTAACGCTCTTCCCCTGAGGAGGCCTGGGCTAGGCCCAAATGCATGACAAGAACCTTTTTAACACCTTAAGTAGCTTGACTTGACTAGAATGCATGAGTATCATGCACGGGTTAACTTGTATATATATATATATATATATATATATATATATCACAGTTTTTACAACAATACAATTATTGAAGTGGCAAAGTTGTTTCCCTTGTTTATATTATTTTATGATATTGTTTTATGATCTGCTGGGTTCAGTGATGTCACAGTGCCAGAAAGAATAACAACAGCAGAAAAATAAATAAAACCTACATGTTGGTTAGAGCAAAGTCAGCGCTAACACGCTTTCAGCATTCTCTGGTTCAGTCTAGACGATATATAAAATAAGCTATAGTAGGAAGTATCACAGCATAATTTTATCAAAAAGAGTAACAAAATAAAATAATTTAAAAAGCCCAAAATGAACACTTTGGGGTATATTTACTAAACTGCAGGTTTGAAAAAGTGGATATGTTGCCTATAGCAACCAATCAGATTCTAGTTGTCATTGTGTGAAATGTACTACATAAATGATAAACAGAATCTGATTGGTTGCTATAGGCAACATGTCCACTTTTTCCCGCAGATTAGTAAATATACCCCTAATAGTGTATTCCTATTACTCAGTTAAGTTTTTGATATATATCTTTCATTTTATTGTGTTTTATGGCTCTTCTGGGATACATTGGAAATATAATACCAGGAAGAGTAAAATAAAATGTTAAAAATAAAAAAGATACTTGGGTTATATATATAATATATTTAATAATCAGGTAATTGTGATTATTCTCTTTTCCCACTCGCTGTCTTTGTGGAGTATATATATATATATATATATATATATATATATATATATATATATATATATATATATATGAGATATGAGACACATTTACTGCTAAATAAACCCCCAACAGTAGACTGTAGAATATTATACAGCATTAATATGTATTTTTCCTCAGAAGTCATAAATTTACTGAATACACATTATATCATGCCTTAAACCACTACTTTCAGCCATTGTGTGTGTTTTTTTGTTTTTTTTTAAAACTCCATTATTTGGATCATTATTGAGGTTTGTAAGAGATCAGTTGGGAAAGTGATACATCTTACTTACTTACTTACTTTACTGCTAAAAGGCATATGCATACAATAGTAATAAATCTTTGAACGTTACTGCTTGTTTTACTAGCAGTGGTAGTTCCCCTGAGTATATTATCAAATGGTCCGCTTCCATGCACTGTCTGCATCCTTCTGGCTACATTTCTGTGTTCACTGTAAATGCACATTGTACTTTTCAATGCCCAGGAATGCCACATCTAAACAAAATGTATACATGTGACCAGGGCCACACCCAGGCAAGACAAACTGGACAAACGTAGATTTTTTGCTTTTTAACTCATTCCATTTAGGGTCGGAGCTACCACAAGATAAATTGAGTGCCAGCTGCTCTAGGGATTTAAATTAAACAACTCTCGTCCCCGCCTCACTGGCCTACGATGTGGGAAAGGAGGTGTGTTTAATTTTTTTATATTTATTTGAGCAAATGCTGCACACAGCCCTGACCTTTTCTTCCATCCCTCTCTCTGCCCCACTGCTTCTTACCTTGTATATAGGAAGCATACGTAGGTCTCAGTGCTGTGATGCTGCCACCTGCCACTTATCTGTGTAAGTGACAAGCCAAGCCAAGATGTCACCGCGCAGAGCCATGCTCCCAGTCACTGACACGGAGGTGTGCAGCATTATGTGTGGGACCATTACAGCACTGAGACTGACATCCTCCTCCTATACCTGCTCTATATAAAGTAACAAACAGCAGGGCAGGAGAATAATTAATTACTGGGTGGGTTATAGTGATGGGAAGAATAATTAAAGGGTAAAGGGTGCATGAGTGGATTACAGAGAGGGGAGTTAGGGAGTGAGGAATGGATTACAGGGTAGAGGGTGACAATTGGGGAAATTAGTTATAGGGTGAGGATATGAAGGATCTGGGGAAATTATAGAACAATGTATATTTTCTTGGTGTGTGGGGGCTAATAAGAGCCTTGATTTTGTGTAGGGGCTAAAAGATGCCAGGCTGCTGTGTGGGGCCTAACAGGAGACAATGGAGGTTACAAATAAATCATACTGCTTGGCAGTTTGCATAAGTGTACTAATTAATGACAATTGAGAAGCCCAATTTCAGTTGGCATTAATTAGTGTACATTCGTATTGCATGTATGTATATAAGCTTCTACCATTGGCTTTACAATAAAATGGTACTATGATTTTTTAGCTCCAGTAAAGGAAGGGGGCACACTAACATTTCATCACAGAAACATAGGCAGGACACTGCATGTGCTGTGTGCAGATATGCAAATTTTTAAACCTATTAACTGCAAATGTACATATATCATGTGTCCATTGTTTAGTGGGTGGAAGATGACTAAACACAGGCCAAGGTCCATCTATCAAGTGAATTTACAAGTATGGCTGAAAATTATCCACTTAACTTTGATCAGACTTTTCTTGGGCATTGCCCCTGTTTGTGGCCACGCACATGGTAATGTCTGGCCAATTTGATGATTTCACCAACAGTATCTGTGTGTGTACAGGGTCTGCTAACCCAAGTCATGTGAACTAATGTAGAGCAAGTAACCAATGTTTTAACAAATATAACAACCTAATAAAAACAGCCTGATTGAGGGTGTACTTATTTGTATTGTAGTACTCTTATAGTAATGTACATCATGTAAAACACCCAAAGAATATAAACCTGCTGTATAGATTGGTGAGTTTGTTTTGGAAGTATAGTATAACTAACTAAGATTGCATTGCAAACAACTAGAATGTAATAAATGTGGATCAATCATATGTCATCACAGTGGTGCCAGAATTTCCATAATGCAATGGTGTCCTAAATTTCCTGGTCATCAGTGCAACAATACAATACATTTGTGTGTATGTATGTGTGCATTGAACTTTAGTTTGTTTTTTTGGCTTGTGTATTTTGACTTTTTGCTTCTCATTTTTGAGCTTTCCCTCCACCAGTACCTTAAAATGTGATATGACTGAAGTTTGCAAGCCCTTACATAGGTAATCATCACTCTTAGCATTCACTGGCTCATTCTAACCCTGTGAGATTTTACTTTGAAGCTAAACTGCAGCTCCAGAATAGGTATGCTGAAATGATTGATGAGAGCAATGATTTGTTTAATTCGTAAAGAAATAAAATGGTTCTTTGGTTTCATACAATGCAGACAGTAAAACAATGTTAAACTTTCCCCAAGAATGACATGGCAGACACGAGTGTTAGTGTAGCCTGGGGCAATTCTGCCGATGATGTGCCAAAGTAATTTTTCAGTGCACACACATTTAATTTGCTGCTTGTCCTCTTAGACAGAATTTATAAACTAACTCGCACGCAGACCTCGCTGACACACCACTATCAAATCAACTGCAGGAACAGGCTTCCTTTTTCTTCTTAGCCAAGGCGAGACTAAAGAGAATTAAGAATAATTGAACACTAAATATTTCCATAGCATTAAAAATATTTCAGACATATCTTCCGGTGGCTGCAAGGGGTAGTGCCAATTCAGAAGGTTAAGGGTTTATATTATGTGTTTTTGCTTGTGATTTTGTTGTAGAGAAGCATATATACTGCTATAGCTTTAAAGATACAGTAGAGTTTTTCGCACCCAACAGGACATCATTGATTAAGTGGTGAATCTCTGATATCTCTGATTAGGTGGAACTAGATCAAGGAATTGAACTTAATTGCAAAATTCATTCTGCAATGTTCATTGTAATACATTCTGCTCCATCCATATGTGTCATGTCAAGACATTGGTATCATAACATCATCAGCAACAGCAACAACAGCTATTTATTTAGCGCCACTAATTCCGTAGCGCTGTACAGAGAACTCACTCACATCAGTCCCTGCCCCATTGGAGATTACAGTCTAAATTCCCTAACATATACACACAGACAGACTAAGGTCAATTTGATAGCAGACAATTAACCTACTAGTATGCTTTTAGAGTGTGGGAGGAAACTGGAGCACCCGGAGGAAACCCACGCAAACATGGGGAGAACATACAAACACCACACAGATAAGATGGATTGATTGTGGTTTTAGCACCCTTTTGGCATTTCCTAATTATTTCCAATATAGTTTTACTTATTGTGATTTCCATATACCTTGAAATCATCACATTAAGTCTAGGTGAAATTAGCCAGGAAAAGAAACATGTAACAATTTTACTGACAAGATTCATCAGAACAGAAACACAAACTAAACCCTGCAAAAGAAAATAAAGTATGGTCGACAGCCTCGCTGCCGTCATTGAAAATAAAATTTATTAAGAGCCTCCAGCTTGAGACTTTGATATAAATTAATCACTCGCCTAATTTGTTTCCCCTGCAGAGAGCACACAGCAAGCGAATGTTATTACAGCAATGTCTGGAGCCATTATGGTAGAACCATTCTGTATCCATGTTTGCAAATGTTTAGTTCCAAAGCCGTGTGATATATTGATCTTTTATGCACATCTGCACAGAAAATAGATATAGCAGATGTGACTTTAAGGCTGAGAGGATTCTCTCCGTCTATGTATTTTTCTTATGGCACTAGTCTGAACGGGAAGAGAGCCCAGGAGTCATTTGTCAATGAGTTTGTGCTGTAATGTATTGTTTTTGCAAATTACCTTGTCTTGGTGTCATTCTAAACTCCCCCCCATTATGTTCTCAGAACACTATTTAACCCATTTGCTGTCAGAGGTGTTAATAAACGGGCAGATAAGTAGTAGGTAGTGACTGTTTTGGCAAAGTATAAAGACAGTTTAATTCCACACTATATCCATCCTTCTTTCAGTGTACACTCTCAGATTCTGCTATATCACCATTGCCAGAGAGAAATGTTTCTCCAGTCCAAACACTCGATGACAGCAGTTTTCGTAGTCCTAATTCAATAGGTCATGAAGTGCTTTACTTAAAACATTTATAACATTTGAATGTATTTAGATGATCGTGTCCAAAAAATATAATGATTTCTAGCACCTCGAAAGTGTTGCAAGTTTCAGGTCCATATGTATTATGAAAAGCCGTGAGAATACCTTCAAATATCTGCATTGTCTTTCCCCCTACCAGGCCATTTAAATACGCTGAAATATCTCATCCAAAGAAACTAAGTGGTATATTTACTATGCAGCGGTTCAGTACAGGGGCAAACGGAGGATTTGTAGAGCAGGGTTTCCACACCACGCCGCCAGTGGGCGTGACCAGCATGCATGGGGGCGTGGCTATAATATTAGACAGTGCTTGGCTGCTCTCCAACTCTCCCTATCCCCATAATATACATGGGCAATGCTGCGTGCACTACTGTTAGGTGTATGCAGCTCTCTCTTTTCGAGCAGAACCATGTGAAGCGGTGGCATGATTCAGCCACTTCAATTACACAGTGCCCCAGGCTTGGAGGGGGGTTTCCAGGCACTAGGTTTGCCAAACCCCCTCGGTTTGCCTATGCAGTAGAACCGCAGATTCCCGGTCATTTTCTTCAAACAGTACTTTTATTAAGGACAAAACCCGATGGCCTTTGTCCTTAATAAAACTGCCGTTTTAAAAATTACTTCAAAGTGTCGGGAATCGGTAAATTTGCCTTTTTGACAAATACCTATTCTATTAGCATCATCCCTGGATGGCGATAATAGAACAAAACTGTAGAAAAAAATGTTATTTAAATAAAGCATTTTTAATGCATAAATTGTTCAAATTTTCTTTTTGTTTTTTTAAATTTAAACTAAATTTTGATATTTGTTAACACTTTCAATTTCCCCGCACATTAGTGGAACTGATGCCCACATCTGGGACTTCAGCTTCACTGCACATGTGTGAGCCGCTAAGCCAGCTCACGCATGTGGACAATTGTCCTGTCAAAGTTGTAGCTTAACTCTCACAGCTCCAGTATTTTCAGAGAGTTCGGAAATTATTTTATTTTGACAATAAATGTTTTTTTTACGCTGCAAAAAACAAATCGAAATCAGGGAATTGGAGACATTTTAATAAACATGCACTATAGTGATTATCAGGCAGTAATAAGATACACCCTACAACTGCCAAAGTCTGCCAATCCCACACAAATCTCTATGTACTAAATCTAATACAGATTATCATATTCACACTACTTTTATCCATCAACATTTTGCTTCTTTCAGATCCATTTTAATTAGGGGTTCAACCAATTGCCTGCTAATTGACCGTCCAAAAGGATGAGGTTACCTATTGTTTTCTCCACACGATTAAACACCACTAGTTAAAAGCCCGTCAAAATGACGGAAAAAATAAGAATGTTTTTTGATTGTTCATGCTGTCCTCTCATTAAGTGCTCAATAACAGGGGCAGACCTTATTGCTCCCAATTTTACTTTACCCTTGTGGCAGCATTGATTGAATAGTTTGTCAGATGGCTGCTCAGCAGCAAAATGCTTAGTGTGGCTAAATTCACAAACACTGTTCATGGGACCACACTTATGAGCATTAATATTTGTTTCATCAAGTTACCGACATGAAGAATGGCGCGGCATCTTGTTCACTGACTTTGTAGGCGTTGACGTGATATTACCTCTGTCCTGTTCACTCTTCAATTGTTTTTTCTGTGCAGGGCAATTTGCTGAGAAGTTATATTTGCATGGTGATGATGATCGTGTTCGCGTTCTCTTTGTTCATCAGTCATAGTTTGGCGTCAGGCTTTATTCCGCTCTGCCCTTTGTCTTTTTGCTGCTTCTTGATGTGCAGTTACTCCCACAGCAGACATTTGCCTTTTAGGTATCATTGCAATTAAACTTTGTTGCTTAAGTTAATTAGTATATTCCTATTAATTTAACACTAAGTGCAAGTTAAACACATGGATAGAAAATTGAGTCAATTTGGAATAGCAAAGGTCACTATAAATGGTAACTGCCACCCAAAAAACCTAAATAAACCATAAAAAAAAAGCCCAAGAAAATCATTTAGTCAGTAGGAATAGTCAAGAGCACAAAAGAGTTATTTGCAAACATTTTACAAAATTTGTTTGTGTGTTTTGTGGTGTGTATATATAAAGGTGAGGAGCATTGTTAGCCTTTTATATATATATAGATAGCAGATGGAGCTGATGGCTGTGTCTCTTTAAGACTAGTTTCAAGTCTGGCTCTGAAACAGTAGAGTTATTGTAGTTCACTTACCTTGTAACAAATGGTTTGCTGTAATTCTGTTTCATCACACACCGCACACTTTCTGGTTGATGCTTTCACCCCCCAGATATGCTGCTAAATGGGACCTGTCATCCTGAGTGGGTTTTCCTTTTGGTAAAATATTGTTATACATTTATAAAACAAATATGCAGAACCAATCTGTATATTTTCTTGCCAATTTTAATAACCCCTTTTAGTCATGCTCTATACAGTTCTTTTTTTTTTTTTTTTTTTTTTACTTTTCTTAGTGTGAATTGGGAGGTTTCAGTAAAAGCAGTAGGTACGATCATAGAATATGATTTGTAATCCTTGCTTTTCCAAGGGGTAGACAACTGTGTGGTGCCATACAGTCTGTCTATAGGTTTTTTAACGCTCTTAAATAGAATACTTTGGGGCTGATTCAGAGTGAGAACTATTTCAGTTTGTGTAGCATTTCTTGAGTGAAATCACTCTGCGCATGCCCATAAATGTGGTTGTACAGATATGGGCATTCTAAGTAGGAAGAGCACTGTAAGGTTGTGTTTGTACAAATGAGAACAGATGTAGATCTGGACACAGACGCATATACACCTGTCCAAGACGTATTATTTGTGGGCGATCAAAGTCAGGTGCAAATAGCAGTAGATGATGACAGTCACCAGCAATAGCAAATTGTGATTAGCTATTTGCGAATGCTCCGCTGATGTTTTTGACATTTTATTGATACCTAATAGTGAATCTATATTTTGCAAACAAAGCAAATGGTTATAAAAATGGGCATTAGTGTATTTGACATAACCCTGGCGTAAACTGTGTGCATATTCTACTGTTGGAGACCTGCACGCATCTTGATAGTTGTAACTTTGCATATGCCCACACGTGCAGCTTTTCTAGTAAATGCAATTTGCACTTGCAGTTTGAGGATGCAGTTGGGACCATCTTTGCATCAGCCCCTTTGTTACAATTAAATATATTCAAATTGTAACAAAGAAAAAGAAATGTATTCCATTAATTAAGATGTGGTTTCAATACATTTTTCAATAAATTATTATTAAAACACACATTATATCGTACAGCAGGGCTGTTTTTGCCACATAGGAAATAAGGCATGTGACTAGGGGGCCTGATTCATTAAAGATCTTAACTTGAGAAACTTCTTATTTCAGTCTCCTGGACAAAACCATGTTACAATACAAGGGGTCCAAATTAGTATTCTGTTTTTCACATTAATTAAATACTGGCTGTTTTTTCATGTAGCACACAAATACTTGATAGCTTATTTGTACACTGACATTTAAAGTTGATATTTGTGTGCTACATGAAAAAACAGTCAGTATTTAACTTATGTGCAAAACAGAATACTAATTTGCACCCTTTGCATTGTAGCATGGTTTTGTCTAGGAGTCTGAAATAAGAAGTTTCTCAAGCTAAGATCCTTAATGAATCAGGCCCTAGAAGAGCACTTTTCAGGGCGAAGTACCAAAATGGTTTCTTGATACCTGACTGCATACCATCCACTATCAAGTCAGCCATGTGGACTGTACAATTATCACCATCACACCATATATAAGAGAGGATTATCCTTACCGTTAATCCTGTTTCTTCAACAAAACTCTATGGCAGCCAACAATGGGTTAAGTCCTTCTTCACAAAAAGAACACTCCCATCCTATACTTAGCCTAGTTGCATCTCCTTAGTTTAGTTGTTGAGGGTCTCCCAATTCCTCTTGACAAAAACACTAAAAACAAAATATCATGGGAGGGAGAGTTAGAGACTGCCATTGAGATTCTTCAAAGGAACAGGATTAACGGTAAGCATAATCTTCTTTTCTTCTTCCTCACTCCATGGCAGCCAACAATGTTATGTACCACAGTAATAACATAGCGAAAGAATAAGATACACAAAACTCAGGTAATCAGACAACAAAAGACTATATATTACTGCAGCCTGCAGTACCTGTTCCCGAAAGTTGGAACGAAATAGCACATCCAACTGATGGAAATTAAAAGTGTGCTTTGAGGACCATGCTGCCGCCCTGCACAGGTTGCCTACAGAAACTTGAGCCTTACATCCCCAGGAAGTCGATATTGCCCTAGTGGTGTCTGCCCTAAAAACCAGGGGAATCTCCAGATTTGCTCCCCTGTATACTTGGATAATCAGCTCTCTGACACAAGGGACAGCCCTGTCCTCGAAAATATTCAGAAGCAGCTGTTTTGCAGATAAGGGGCCAGACTCATTAAGGGCAGTTAATCAAAAAATTGATTAAGTTTTCATACTCAAGTTTTCTGGACAAAACCATGTTGCAATGCAAGGGGTGCAAATTAGTTTATTATTTTGCACATAAGGAAAATACTGGCTGTTTTTTCATATAGCACACAAATACTTGATAGCTTATTTGTACACTGAAATTTAAAGTTGATCTAGGACATGCCCTATCCCAACTATAAATCTGCCATCACGTTTTAAATTTACCCCCCCCACCCCCTCTCCAATTCAACATGGTTTTGCCGTACTTGCTTACTTACTTTTGCTTAACTTTCCTTAATGGATCAAGCCCCAGGTCCAGAACTCCCCATCTTTCCTTGCTGATGTAATGGCCACAAGGATTACAACTTTGAAATTCAGACTCCTAAGGAATGCTTCACTAAAGAATTCAAACGGGGATAACTTAAGTACATTGAGCAGCAAATTAAGTACCAAGGGATGACAAATGGTCTAACCTGCGACTTGATCCTTCTAACTGTCTGGAAGAATTGGCTCACTAGATCTGCTGTATTCAGCTTCCTACCCAGTTTAAATTTTAGGGCAGAAACCTGCACTTCAAGAGAGGACAGAGCCAACCCCATCGCCAATTGTTTTCGGGTAAAATCCAAGACATGCAGCATTGTTACCGCATCTAGAGTTCGTTCCATGACAAACCACAGAATAAACTTAGATCTTATGCTACACTCTAGATGAAACAGTTTTCCTGGCATGAAGCAAAATCTCGATTACAGGATCAGGCAGCCTTTACATCACAGAAGACGACTTTCAATTTCCATGCCGTCAGTTACTTGACACCCAAAAAACACTGGGCCATGGTGAAGGAGATCTTGCTGTGGAGGACATTGGGGTTTCACCGATATCTCCAGAACCATTAGAAACCATGGCTGTCTTGGCCAAAATTGGAGAATAGCTACCACTTCAACGCCCTCTTGTTTGATCTTCTTGAGTACCAAGCAATAAGAAGAAACAGGGAAAGCAATACCTCAGCTGGAAGTTCCAAGAGAAATATAGGGTGTTCACCAACTGCAAGCCTGTAAGTGGGTGATGAGATAAAAAAAATGTAGAACTTGAAATTCAGGTTGGTCTCGATTTGATCTATCTAGGGAATTCTGAATCTGTCCACCAACTGCTGTAAAACTACAGAGTTCAGTTCCCACTTGCCTAGAAGAACTGCCCAATGCATTGTGAGATTTGGGCCATTATCGCTAACCTCCTTGTACCACCCTGATGGTTTAGAAAAGCAACAACTAATTGTCCAAAATGACCTGAAGACTCTTGACCCGCAACTGAGGGTGGAAGTGTTGGACAGCTCTCCACAGCGCCAGAATCTCTAACACACTGTAAGAAAGACTGCTCTTGGACTGAGACCAGCAACCTGGACTATCTGTCCCTGAAACTAAGCTCCCCAGCCCCACTTGATTGTATCGGTGGTAACAGTCACCTCTGGAGAGGTGACACCAACATCCTGAGAAGCTTCCAACCTACTCTGATGTTCACTCTCCACTGAGACAAAACCAGGCTGATCAACGCATAGCTCTTTGAGCAATGTTCCTCAGACAGGCCCGCCATTTATAAATTGGCCTCTATCCTGAAACCCATGAACTTCAGCTGCTGAAAAAGAACAAGCTGTCTTTTTCCAAATTTAGGGTCCAGCTGTGGGGCAGAAGGGATGCTATGACTTGCCTTTTGCCTATTATTAAGAGGTTGTCCAAATATGACCAGATCGAGATTCCTTGCTCCCTGGGTTCTGCCACATAGGCCACCAGGACCTTGGAGAAAAGTCCTTTGAGATGTGAACATTCTGAAAGGGAGGCAGGTGAACTGGAAGTGGCTTCCTAGTACACACATTCGGAGAAACCTTTGATAGAGAGCAAAGATAAGAATGTGGAATAGACATCTTTCAGATCTATGGAGACCATAAAATCTCCCACGTTTTTATCCAGTATAGACTTCTGCATCTCCATCTTAATGTTTTTTCGCATGGATGAAGCTGTTCAGGCACCTTAGATCTAAGACATGAAAGCCCCTTAGGTTTTCTTGACCAGAAAAAGAAGCGAGTAAAAACCTGCGCCTTCTTCTCCTGAGGGAACATCTACAACTGCCCGGTTCTACAGGCCTGATACTATTGCCTCTAACACCCAGGGCGATGTTGGTCTCTTTGATGCAATAAAATGATTTCCTCTTGGAACCTTGGAAAACTCTATGTGTAAGAAAACACTACAATATATAAATAAATGATGATGATGATGATGATGATGATGATGATGATGAATCCTGTGATAATCTAAAAGATTTACCACCTGAGAGCTTTTGAATCAGGGTTTCAAGCTTTTCTCTGAAGAGAAGAGACCCCTCAAATGGCAGGGTAGCCAGTTTACTCTGATATATCAGTGGTCTATGACCTAAGCCAGAGAGATCATCTGGCATCAACTGCTGAGGCCATAGACTTCACGGATAAAGATACTGAATCCAACAATGCAATGCATAGAAAATCAATCTCCCTTCTTAATAGTCTCAATGCTTCACAGAAGGTACTGCCTATTTGTACCTTCCTCAGTGTCCAGGAAAAAGACAAAGGTAAGGATGGGCAGCTGGGATAAATAGACTAGGGGTAAGCAAGACGGGGTTTGAGGGGGATGACTGAGAGGCGCTCTGTGCTGCCTGCCTGCCCTGCTTGTCCACTGGCACTATTCCCTCCTCCCTGCTCCCTTCTCACTGGCTGTCAGTCGTGACATCATTATGTTCCGACACTGTCAGTGAGGAGCGCTGCAGAGAAGAGCCAGATTACCAAAGAAAGAAAGAAAGAGAGGAAAACAGAAGAAAATGCGGTCATAGATGTAAGTAAAGAACATAGCAGGACACTGTGATAAGGTTGGCACAATGTGATAGAGGTGGCACAATGTGATAAAGGGGAAACAGTGTGATGGAAAAGGGGGCACAGTGTGATGAAGGAGGGGGCACAGTGTGGTGGAGGAGGAGCACAGTGTGGTGAAGGAGGGGGCACAGTGTGATGAAGAATGGGACATAGTGTGATGCAGGAGGGCACAGTGTGATGAAGGAGGGGGCACAGTGTGATGAAGAATGGGACATAGTGTGATGCGTGAGGGCACAGTGTGATGAAGGAGGGGGCACAGTGTGATGAAAGAGGGAGCATTTTTTTCTCTTCTATACTTCTCACCAAGCTAATTTGCCAAAAATGTAAAATTTTATTACAAAGAATATAAATCCTTCCCTTATATTTTTCGTATAGCAATAAAAGTTTGCTATTCAATGTATTTATTTGTGTTACTCTCTTTATTAAAGTTTATTATATGATTTTTATTAAAAGAAGAAAAACGTTATTGAGTGAGCAAATAATTTATAAAAGAGGAGGGCGCAAATGTAATTTTTTCAGGGGAGCACCAGACATGTGGGCACTAGCCCTGCAAGCAGCACACAAGCTACACAAGTAATTGCATGTGCGCATAAGACCGTCCTTTCAGTCACCTGCTGAGACTGCTATCCCTGCTGCTATATATATATATATATATCTATATATATATATATATATATATATATATATATATATATAAAATGAAACACCTTACTTTGTAGCATTACCTCTGTCTTTAACCAGTTCCACGCCAGATGAATGAGATCAACATCTTGAGACATGGCAGCTCTATCAGATAAATATAACCAGGCTCTTAGTCTTTTGAATGTGCATTACTGTAATTAATTCATGGCAGTAGAGGGTCTCACTCTTTGCTTTCTGCGGTTCTTAATGTTGGGGTGATTGTTTAAGAATTCATATTTAGTATAAAATGACTTAGTGACCACTTGCTACTATAAAAATATGTTTGTAGAAATGCTTGCCAGAGAGTAATTGTCTTCCCTTAAACAAACCTTCTAAAGCAATTCTAAACAGGTTTCTACCATTTAATAATGATTACAAGCAGCTCATATTCTGTTATTAGTTACAATGGTCAAAGTTTGAATGTGTCCTTCTTAAAATATAATAAATACAGCCATACTGGTTTCTCTGCCTCAGATTCCTCCCCTCCAAATTTTGTTTGTGAAACACTAATTACATTTGACCCAGTAATAAGTACCTGTAGGCACATACTGGATTTCCAATATGAACAATGTAGAGCACAGTATTATATAATGCAGCAAAATTGCACATTAAACAACGTTGTTGGAAGAAAACCTTTGTTGTTTTTGGTCATTTGATCTCTTCCTTAAATACTAAATATAATATTTGTTCCACCTTAACAAAGCAGTTCAGTTACTATTCATGGATATTTAATAGGGACTGAAATTGTGTTATCAAACCCCAACATATTAGTGTATGCCTCCACTCAGTGCCATGAAATCTAGACATATTTTCTGGCCTCTGTTTGCGTGTGTCAGACCCCTCGGTTCTTTGGCTCCAGTTACATTTCCTGGCTCTCTACAGAGTCACAATTCCAATCGTATTCACCTCAGGTAACTCCAGGGATGTCTGACCTTTTCATGGCACAAAACACTAGCCTGCACTAAATGCCTGTGAACGTCAGTCTACCTGCCAAGCTTGGTATTGGTATATATATATGTGTGGAAGTTAACTATAGATCTGGGGGTAAATGTATGAACCTCCGGATTCTTCAACTCCGGCGTGTTCAGCGTCTTCAGCGCTTAAATTTAAAGCGGCGCTGCCTTGTAAAGGGAGACTTCCCTTTACAAGGCAGCGCCGCTTTAAATTTAAGCGCTGAAGACGCTGAACTCGCCGGAGCTGAAGAATCCGGAGGTTCATACATTTACTCCCTGGTGTGGGTTGACGGCATAATATGCAGCATCCCACTGCCACACCCTTTTGAGATGAATTTTGCTTAGTTCTCATTACTACATGGGTAACATTGATTCCATTCAATTAGTTATCATGTTAATACATTTCAGATAATCACAAACAAACTGCTATTATGTAATCTGCCCTTTTATCCTTCGGAAAAAAATTGATAGAAAACCCTAATCATGAAACATATTGGGTCTGAGTCATTAGGAAGAGCAAACCATGTTACAATATAAGTGGTGCAAATTACTTTATTATTTTGCACACAAGTTAAATACTGGCTGTTTATTCATGTAGAACACAAATAATTGAAAGCTTTATTCTTACACTGGAATTTAAAGTTGATCTAGGACATGCGCTATCCCAACTATAAATCTGACCCCACATTTTAAACCTACCTCCCCCTCCAATGCAACATGGTTTTGCCCAGGTGCAAAGTTACTCTTTTTTATGCTTTACTCTACTTAATGACTCAGGCCCATCGCCTCTAAGTATGAAAGCCCAGTGTTACTTCAGGAAAATGGCGTGGAAGGTGCATGTCACTTACACCTGTGTAATAATTCTCTCTAAGGTGTGAGCACACAGTATAAACTAGGACATCTTCATACACAAGGACCTCCGACAAAGCAAGTTTCCCCTCAGTTGATATACATTTTTCTACTCACCTCCTGTATTTCTTCCTGAAGTAGTGACCCACAAGGTTCATCTCTCTGCTTCTGACTTTCATTAACACACGATTTGGAACAGTTAGTATCCAAGGCATAGAAACATAAATTGGCCTGCCCTGGATAAGTTTTGTGTATCTTTAACTGGGAAGCCAATACATGCAATAAAGAGATTTCTGCTATTGATCTTTATCATCTTGTGTTTTCATTTGCACCATTAGTTAGGCATCCTAGCATGGCAGCAAGCCTGGAGGAGAAAAGAAAGGCAACCTCTGTTCTCTACTGCTCAACGTATTATAATGCTGGCTCTTAATGAAGCATTGCAAAATTGAGGGGTTACCTGTAACACTTCTGTGCTAGGATTAAAAAATTAACTTTGATAAGGTCTGGAGGAAGTGGCGCTAGGGCTTGTAGACAAGCGTTGCTAGTACAATGTGCTCATTATTAGAGAAAAGAAGTGTGCCAGATGTCATAGACCTATTTTTAGTAAAATCGCAGTAGATCAGTGGAATTGCCTTCCAGACGGCAGTGGAAAATGCAAAATGAAAATTATATCTGAATCAAAAAATATGTCTTTTGCAAATCTCTTATTGTTGAGTAAAGGAACAGAGATACTACATGGTCAGATACATTCTTAATTAAATTTATTGCATTGTGTGGAGTTTGTATGTTCTCCCCGTATTTGCGCGGCTTTCTTCCGCGTGCTCAGTTTACTCCAAAAACATACTAGTAGGTTAATTAGCTTCTATTAAATTGACCTTAGTCTCTCTCGGTCTGTGTGTGTATGTTATGGAATATAGACTGTAAGCTTCAATGGGGCAGGGACTGATGTGACTGAGTTCTCTGCACAGCGCTGCGGAATTAGTGGCGCTGCATCAATAGCTGATGATGAGGAAGTACCACCGCTGTCATCCGGCATCTCAGGATGGAGAGATACTGGGGCCAAAAATATTTTATTAATTTAAAGCATTTTTCAATTTCTTTTTTTTTTAAAAAAAAAAGGTTTACTTGTTTTTTTTAATTCTAAGTTTTACTTAATTTGTAAGTTTTTTCTTTATAACAAATCTGGAATAAGAATCTCAACTACGGGCTTCCAGCTCAAGTATGGATCAAACATGCGCCTGCACTGGCCTGGCGAGCTGTAAGACTCTTCTTACCGCTGCCAGCCAGTATTACCAAGGAGCTGAGCATCACTATTTTATAAAGTGATGCAATGAAATCTTTTCTATCGCTTTGGTAAGCAGATTCACAGGGTTTTGATAAATAGACCGCTCAATATTTTACTCAAGTGACAATATTTTTTCCCCTTTTTAAGTAACCTGGACTAAATGAAGTAAATCATGTGAAAAGGTAAATTGTTTTATTTATTTATTATTTTACCAAGGTTAATCTAGCTGGGAATCATGAGCAACACAATTTTCCGCAAGAGACAGTGGTCATGTTGGGTGGTATGCTATAGCATGCTGAATGGTCTTGAACAATTTGGCAGGCATTATCAATAGTCAAAGTTTTAATCCCTCTCTCATTCAGTCTATTTCGGGAATATTTTTTGTTTGCAAGATCTGCCCTACAGTCCAATTTGCATCATTCCGGTGATTAGAACACAGCTGCAATTTGGGTAAATGTCCTCATGGGATTAAAGGAAGGATATCTTGTAACAGGTGGTGCGGCTTTCTAATCATATAGAAATCAGCATGGCTTGAGAGATGCATGTTTTCCTGTTCAATCGAAAGCTTCTACTTTGGTAGATAATATACAAAAAGACGTATTTAGTTGACTTACTTTGTACAGTACTTCAGTGATAAACAAAAAGTACTTTTCATGGTAATGTGACCCTTAGTTTTTTTCTCCTTTATTGAAGGCTGTGTACAACTTTATTATCTTGAAAACATTAGACAACTTTAGCAAGTACCAATACTATTTACCGTGTAAATGATTTTTTAACAAAGTTCCTAACCAGCTATAACTTTTTACAACCCCTATGTGTACCTATTGCTAAGTATCTCACTATGAATTACTACTTTGCCTTCTGTTGGATTATTCAAAACCCATTCCACTCATCAGATGTTTTTGAGATTAAGGGAAAAAGCATAAATAAAGAATAAAGAAATTTCAGCGAACTTTAAAAACATAATGAAAGCCAAGTTTTCTTTCCCAGCAGTTTGCGGCAACTTTGACAAATGAAAGAGGCTGTGGAAGATTAATGGTTGGTTTTCATAAATTAGCATATTATCGCGACAAGCAAAACAGAGAGAGCTGCTGGGGGCCCAGGGGAACCATTGAAATATTCTTTGAAAATGATGGATGATTGACCATTCATTGGAAAGAAAAAGGATTTTAATGTCTGCTTTAGAACCCAGGGGGGCAGAGTGAAGACACTTCGGGTCAGACAAAAAGGAAAGACGAGCCAAGAACAATTCTCCCCTGGGCTAAGTGGATAATGATTTAATGGCTACCTGTAGGAAACACCATATGTATGATCATGTAACATGGTTTACACACTGGCACTTTCCAGCAGGTATATTGCTGGATTTTTCTCATTTTCTCTACAGAAAATCCACCTCCTGCTGATTAAATGTTATTTTCACTGTGTAGCTTGTAACTTCCTAGCGTTAATGTTCTTTGTTCAACATGGGCCTAATATCGCATCTGCTTCATTGCCTCCACTGCTAATACAATATTAATATAATCCCTGTCACATCAAGTCACTCATTTCCAACACCTTATATGTAACTGTAGATTTTCAAATCTGAATCCTCAAATTTTCAAAATTCAGATAATTTTGTCAGTAAATTTTGTATAAGTGTATCTCATTCTATTCTGCTTGTAGCTTGTAAGGAAAATCATACTATGGGCTAGTAGTGAAAAATATGATTTTAAGGATCTCACGTGTAGCTTTTTGAAGTAAGGGGGCCTCACATTTGGGAACATTTGGGAATTTTAAAGGACCCATTGCACCCACTTTGTTTTGAATGTAGTCTATACTTTCACCATTAAAACAGTTCAATGATAGAGAAGACACCACCTCTTTGTTACAGAAAGTGGTACGTGAATTCACTATGCTGGTACTTTTAGAACAAAATCACAAATGTACAGTTAGAGCAGGTAAAGGCAAAAATTTGCTTTGGGTTCCTCCCCACTTCACACACACACACACACACACACACACACACACACACACACACACACACACACACACACACACACATAATATTTATAGTATCAGGGTCGGACTGGCCTGTTGGGAAGCCAGGGTATTCCCCAGTGGGCCCCAGCACCTGATGGCTTCGCCCCCTTCTTTGGTGGGGGGAGCAGGGTACTTTAAAATAAAAATGAGCGCTTCGCCAGCGCCCCCCCTCCCTTCTCCCTCCTCCCTGCTCCATTTACACTGAACGTCATCACGTCACGCCTGACATTCAGTGAGGAGCGGCACAGAGAGGAATCAGCAAGCAAGAACACAGAAGACAAGAAGACAAGAAAAGAGAACAAAGAAGACAATAGGAAGGCGAGTCAAGGAACGGAGGCATGAGGAGGAAAGCAGGATGGCACATAGTGATGAAGGGAGGGGGGCAGGATGGCAAATAGTGATGAAGGGGGGATGCAGGATGCAACATAGTGATGAAGGGACAGGGGGCTGGATGGCAAATAGTGATGAATGGAGGGGGGGGGGAGCAGGATGGCACAGGGTGATGAAGGGGGTCCAGGAGAAGGGGGAGCAAAAGCAACATGGCATAGTGTGATGAAGGGGAGCAGGTGAAGGGGGGAGCAACAGCAGCATGGAGGGTGCAGTGTGATCATAAGGGGGCACTAAATGGTGATGAAGGGGCACAGTAATGTGTGTAGGGGGGGTATGCTGCCATAATGTGTGAGGGAAGGGGGGATGTATTAATATAATGTGTGATATGAGGGTAGCGAGGTTGGGTGTCTTAGTACATGGGTGGGAGGTAGGCTATTAATTTAATGGTGACGTTTAGGTGGGGGCTAATTATTTAATAGGTACTATTTTATTTGTGGGGTGCTGGTGGGCCAATTTAATTTATTGATGGGGCTTTTTAATTTAATGGTGGGGTCTATTAATTTCAGGTGAGGTATTTATCTGTATCACAGTCACAAGAATGCTCTCTGTATTATGTGGCGGTCATAGGAATGCTCTCTGTATAGTATGGAGGTCACAGGAATGCTCTCTGTATAATATGGCGGTCACAGGAATGCTCTCTGTATAGTATGGAGGTCACAGGAATGCTCTCCGTATAGTATGGCGGTCATAGGAATGCTCTCTGTATAGTATGGCGGTCACAGGAATGCTCTCTGTATTGTATGGCGGACACTAGGAGGCTCTTTATATTGTATGTGTGTGTATATATATATATATATATATATATATATATATAATAATAATTTCGTGTGATGGTGATAAGGGGGCACAATGTGATAAAGATGGCTCCATGGCACGGTGTGATAAAGGAGAAACTGTGATGGAGGGCACAGTGGGATGAAGGGGCAGTGTGATACAGATGGTACCGTTACATTTATGTTTTAATTTGTTTCAGTGAGTTTTATTTCAATAACCAATTCATTTTGTTATTTAGCTAGCATGTGATAGCTGCATTTAAAGTACTTTGATTCTACGGAGGCTTATTACATAAAGATCCTTACAAAGCCAGACCGAGAAGAATGGGGAGGGAGGGGGTTTCAGTGCGGTCTAGAACTTGTAAAGTGCTAGCCACGCTCCCACAGTAGGTTGACCACGCCCACTCGACGATTGACACTCCCACTTAGATTGGGGGCGCCAGTTCCCTGTCTCGCCCAGGGCACTAAAATGGCTAGTTACGGCACTGGTCTGATGGCACAGGGGGCTTGCGGAAATATACTGCATGTGTAATGGCACAGGGGGCTTGTGGAACTGCAATGTGTGTGATGGCACAGGGTGCTTGTGGCAATATAGTATGTGTGTGTGTGATGGCAGAGGGGGCTTGTGGCAGTGTAATGTGTGTGTTGGCACAGGGGGCTTGTGGCAATGTAGTGTGTGTGTGTGTGTGTGGGTGATGGCTCAGGGGGCTTGTGGCAATGTAGTGTGTGTGTGTGTGTTTGTGATGGTTCAGGGGGCTTGTGGCAATGTAGTGTGTGTGTGATGGCAGAGGGGGCTTGTGGCAATGTGGTGTCTGTGTAATGGCACAGGGGCTTGTGACAAAGCAGTGTGTGTGTGATGGCACAGGGGGTGTGTGGCAATGTAGTGTATGTGTGATGGCAGAGGGGGCTTGCGGCAATGTAGTGTGTGTGTGTGTGTGTGTGTGTGTGTGTGTGTCATGGCACAGTGGGCTTGTGGCAATGTAGTGTCTGTGTCATGGCACAGTGGGCTTGTGTCAATGTAGTGTGTGTGAGATGGCACAGGGGGCTTGTGGCAATGTAATGTGTGTGTGGTAGGTGGTGGCTAATTAATGGGTGCTATATTGTTTGTAGGGTGATGGTGGGTCTATTAATTTAAAATGGGGTGGTTTGGGGGCTATTAATTGAATGTGGGGCTGAGTTTGGGGAGCATGAGGTATATTTATTAAATGTGAATATGAATTATTTAATGGCAGTGATGGTTGCGGGCAATAGATATATTTATTATACATAAATGCTATTAATGTATTGCTGGGGCTGGGAGGGAAGTAGTTATATTTATTAAATGGGAATACTATTACTTTAATGTTGGGGTTGTTTGGAGGGATATAGATCTATTTATTAAACTCGACCCTAACAATGGATAAACTGAGCGGCCAGCCCACCCCTGCTGTGCCCCCTTCTGTATCACACTGTACTCCTGGCCCCCTTCTGTTTCAAACTTTGCCCCTAGCCCCCTTCTGTATTACATTGTGCCCCATTTGTATCACACTGTGCCCCCTTCTGTATTACACTGTGCTCCATTTGTATCACACTGTGCCCCCTTCTGTATTACACTGTGCCCCATTTGTATCACACTGTGCCCCCTTCTGTATTACACTGTGCCCCATTTGTATCACTCTGTGCCCCTTCTGTATTACACTGTGCCCCATTTGTATCACACTGTGCCCCCTTCTTTTTCAGACTGTGCCCCCTTCTGTATCACATGGTGCCCTCACTGCCTCTATTCCTTTACTTAACTTTTACTTGTCCTTCTTTTTTCTCTTTCTTTTCTATCTTCTGTCTTCTTTCTTCATGCTTGTGGTTCCTCTCTGCGTCACTCCTCACTGACAATGACGATGTGATGACATCACGCCCAACATGCAGGGAGTGATCAGGGATCAGGGAGAAGGATGCCAGGTCCCAGATGCCGAAAGGATTGGTGAGTATTTTATTATTTTTTTAAAATGGACGCTGGCAGCAGCGGGTCCCATTCTCAGCATGGGCCGTACACCGGCTGCACCCCTGGTAGTTCTGCCTCTGACCACTGCTATAGTCAGTTTTGCTGTCAGGTAGTCTAAACTCTGTTTTTTCCACAAATCTCTTCCTACCTTGTAATAGTCCTGCTTGCATTTCTATATCTCGGTCAATGCTGCATAGCTGAAAACATCTCCAGGTTACACCACAGAGCTGCACATTTATTTTTAATGACAAAAATAAGATCTGTTAAGCAAAACAAATAAACAACAAAACAAGAGGCTAAAAGCAATGCTAAAGACCCTCGCTAACGCCTATTTGCATAAGTCACACCTAAGATATAGCAAGATGACTCTGGTGGTTGTGTAACCCAACTAGAAAGAAACTTAGATATCATTACCTAATACAGCCCTTAATATTTTCTGTAATGTAGTGGTATTATTTAATATTTACCTACAATCTTCTTAATCTGCTGTATTCCTTTGGAAGAAAAAAAAAAACCCATTGAAGGAAATCAAACTGCACTAGAGGAGCTTCCGTCACTACTGAGCTGATGTCGGGAAAGCCTGCCTACTTAATAAATGGTCAGCAAATCATAAGTGGTCTCTCATTCTGACAGTAGCGGTAATTTCCAATGCCTCTCAGTCTCTACAAAAAATGCTCATCAAACTCCCAAATTACCTGTCACTAGGAGTACCAGAAGTAAGCTGTAATCACAAAGTTCTTTCCTGAGGAGGAAAAAGGAAGAGCATGTGGTGCAGACTGCACTTCCTTTCTCCTCTGATTTCATATGTGCTGTTAGTCCTACATGACCTCTCTGAATTGTACATATGAGGTCATATGACACTGAATTTAGCTGCTCTGGGTACTGAGATCGAGTTCAGTCTTAGTGCGAGACATAGGGAATTTAAAGAGTGAGTGGAAAGTTGAGGGGTATTTTAGAGAAAATTGCAAGTATTTTGAGTTGATTAGGGGTAATTGGGGCTTTTAAGCTTATATTGGGGCATTTTGGTTGAGTGGGCATTGTGTTGGTGTGATGGGTATTTTGGAGTGAGCAAAAGAGATTTAGTGGGGAAATCTGAGGGGTGTTTTGGAGTACATGCGTGATATTTTTAACAGTAATTTGGAATTTTCATTATATGGTTTGAAGGGTGAAACCTCAAACCACATCTGAATAGTGAAACACTGGTTTTACTTTGTAGTTTTCCTATGTGTGGTGCCGGAAAGAAAGATGGACGGTGCCTGGCTTAACAGACAGACGGCTGCCATCCTAGCAGATTCACTGTCTTTTTAAATAATAAATATTTTGTAAAAAACTTGCCCACTTCTCTTATAAGCACTAAACAGCCATGTCTAATCAGCATTGGATTCAGTCCTCTAAGAAAGGGGCCTGAAAAAATGATCAAGAGTACCCACCCAATGCTGAATAGCACTTCCTGGTCATCGGGTACCAGGATAAAAAAAATAATAATATTAGAGTGACAAACTATTGTGGCACTACAACTTCCAGCATACAAGGGAAAAACCCATGTAAGGCTAAGGACTTTGGTATTGTGTATATAGTATGCACAATATGTATAATGTGATGTAATGTGTCATTGACCAGCACTGTTCGTAGGTTCACACAAATATCTTGTTTTCCTGTGATAGAACATTGATGTCGGTTGTCATGTGATACATACTGCCAAATCAAATGCATAGGAGGTGTCCTCCCCACATTCAACCCTGGAATGCTGAACAGAGTGATACCCTTAAAATATTTTCATAGGTCATCATTATCATCGCAGATGGACTCCCTGCAGCCTTGGGCTTTTATTTTTTTCAGTAATCTTTTCATATATTTCTAATATCTAGTATGGGTAGCATTATCTCATATATACACAGAATTAAGGGAATGTCCTTAGACGTCAGTCTCACTTATGCAGCTAAAATGAATGGGCTGTACTGCACAACAATGCTATAAAGTACAACATTTCCATATTAAAAGATCACTGCAAGAAAAAATAATATTTATGGTTGGAAGTATAGGCGATTGATTGGTTGAGTGGGGTAAATGATGAATGTACGGGTTAAGTATCTTCATTCTGCCATAACTGTGCTAGGGGAGTTTATGGGGGAAGGCGTTATAGATCAGTTATTACATTAATTAGAGAAGAACGGTTCGGAACTGTAGAAATCCATCAGATTTTAATTATGGGGTACTATGGCGAACCGAGTCATGACTTGTGCCAAATTCGGATCTGAAAATGAGGCAAAAAGTTATTTCCACTAAAATGTCGGATCTAGCAAGTTTTGGTTCGATATCATTTATATTTAGTCCTCTCCTCTGTTCTCAGCTAAGAATTGATAATTTGTACGTAGGAAATTTGCTGCAAATCTATGATCATAAAGTCACTTATAGAGGGTTGGTATGGGTGAATGTATATTGAAATATCTGTGATTTTACTGCACAAATCTTATAGTTTATATACAGATCAGTCACCTGTATTTGTGTGCTGATAAATTAGGTGCGAGAAGTGAAGAGTAGACAATAATTGGCTACTGGTATTAATAGAATATTAGTAAACTACTTAGGGTAGTCGTAAAGTATTCTGCCTAGCTTTTAAAATTAATCAGAAGGCAGTTGTGCAATGGTGAGCATTACTGGTCAAAAAACAGGGTGATCTTTGTCTCTGAGCTGCACACCCCGCAACATATATATATTGCTTTTAAAAGCAAAGTATTTTAATCTGAAGCCAATTGTGTGAGGGGCAGAATCAGTGACATCTAAACTATTTAGTGACCTAAAGCAGGGTACTTTAGGCACCCTGAAAAAAAAAATATTTGTTTCCTCCCTTTAAAATCCAAGTGTATGACTGCATTAGCAATTGTATGAGGGGCAGTAACACTGACACCTTTACTACTAGGCAGACAAAAAAGAGGGCGCTTGATTTATCATTGAGGAACATAAATGGCGATTTTGTGTGTACAATCTGCAAAATCATTCTACGCAAACCCAGACCAGGCTCATAAGCAGCAGAACGCAGCCATGTTCAATTCACCTTCGAACGCAAAGGACTCTTACTACAGCCTATGATTTCAGGAAGGTTATAGGACGGAGAAGGGACGTTTGGCCGTAGTCAATGTACTGTAAGGGCGTGCCAATCACGAGGGCATGCAGCAGCGTCTGATCCAAGCTCTGGGCATCTCAATAGTACTTGTTTTTGGCCGCATCTCTTCCTTCAGCTAGTCTAAGTGCCGCTTACTAATGATGATGGCTGTGCATGCATGCTGTAACAGGTGTATGCAATCAGTTGCAACTATAAAAATGTATTTTTTTGTACTGTAGGCATTAATAACATCCTAATAAATGTATTCAATGGAATTTTTTTTTTCTTTAATTTTAATGTTTTGTCATTAATGTCTATATTATTCACAGGTGACATTAATTAATTGCATACTTTTTTATGAGAATTTATATTCCACTTAGGTATTAGACGTATTCTGCAATGTCCTGTGTAGTAAAGCAGAGCAGAACTGCACCCGTATTCAACAGCGCACGTATCTTCAGATCTGCTCCTCGTTGAATTTGTGCATGCGCAGACTGTGCATGCGCAGACCTGAATTTTGTGCGTTCTGAAACAAATGCACATTGTGCTCAGTATGCTTGCCTTGATGAATGAGGTCCATGGTGCTCTTTGACTGAGCGGCACCGCCAAAAAATTACAATTTATTTCTTGCTTTTAAAATCCAAGTGTTTTACTTGACAAATGTGTGAGGGGCAGTATCACGCTCATCTTTACCAGTAAGTGCCCAAAAAACAGAGTGCTGTTTGCTCTGTGCAGCACCCCCCAAAAAAGCAGAGAATATTTAGTTAAGAACCAATTGTATAAATTTGAATGATATTGTGCAGTAGTGTCTGAAGAATTGCAAGGTAATAGTCCTCCTTTTGCTATCTTATTGGATGATCATCTAGTGTGTTAATAGCTACAAGTAGCTCTAACTTCAAGTAGCTTTACTCTTCTTGTCAATCATGGATCAGTCTACAGATCAAGAGCATCCCAGTACTAGTACTTGCAGTAGTAGAACTTTTTCAAACTCTACTAGTTGTCACAAAAAGCCCAGTTGCACTTACCAACTCCCTGCTGACCGCCATCCCAGCCATCCGCTATCTTACCATATCTGCCATGTGCAGACTATTACACCACCGGTGTCATCTCCACCATACCAATGGTAAACCTGCTGTCCGCAGACTATTTTGCTTCCTGTGTGTCTTCTCCATTCCAGTAGTATATATGTCGTCCACAAATCACCTTGCCTCTTGTGTCTTCAATTAGCTAGCACAGCCATCAGTGCTGTACTATGCCTTGTTTCTGTGTCTTCACTTAAAGGTCTCGCCTGATACTCGCCCAATACTTTCAGTGAGGGCCACGACCTGCGGAGCAGATGCAGCTAAGACCAAGCCACCTTGCGGTGGTCCCCGGGGAAAACCATCAAACCATTAGATCCCGTGCCTCACTGGAAGTAGTGCTAAACTGAACAGACCAAAGATCCAATTCTACTAAATCATGACAGTAAGAACAGGTCAACATGGATCCTGCCTGGGATCTGTTAGCTAAAGATATGCTCCAGCATCTGCTCAACAGAGTGGAGCAGCAAGATGCTGTTTCTTTACCAACTGTTACAGTACTTCCAAACCCTAGTTACTCAAATAGATTCATTGCAGGCTTCTGCGCCTGCAGCACTCCCCTCTGCACCTACAGGAGACCCTTCTGCAACCGAGGCTCCTTCCGCTTTTTCCTCTTCTCTGCGGATACCTTCTCCCTCCAAATTTGATGGACACACCAAATATTGTTGGGGCTTCCTCAATCAATGCTCAATACAATTTGAGTTGCAGACGCAAAACTTCCCTACTCAAAGGTCCAAGGTGGCATATTTAATATCTTTGCTTTCAGGTCAGGCCTTGGCCTGGGCATCTCCACTTTGGGAGCGTGATGATCCACTCCTCGCAGACAGTACAGTATTCATCTCTGCTTTCTGCATTATATTTGATGAGCCCAGACGGGTTACTTCCGCAGCTTCCAGTATCCTCAGACTCCGCCAAGGTTCCTGTGGCACAGTATGTCATTCACTTTCGTACTTTATCATCTGAGCTTCGTTGGAATGATGATGCCCTAGTGGCCACCTTCTGGCAAGGTCTCTTAGACAAAATTAAGGTTGCCTTGGCCTCTCAGGAACTGCCAACCACCTTAGATGCTCTAATCTCCTTATGCAATCGAGTAGATCTTCATTTGAGTGAAAGGTCCTTTGAGAGGACGAGTCGATGCAAATTGGATGTTCTCGCTTGACCCCAGAGGAACGGCACAGAATACTTGAGAACAAGTTATGCATATACTGTGACCCAGGTCATATGCTCAACGCCTGTCCCAAGAGGTCAGGAAACGCTAGGCCCGTAAATATCTCACTCAGCCACTGCTCAAGCTATCTGTAAAATTCATTACGGATCTTAAATTAAGAAGTTTCTTATTTAAATCTCCTGGACAAAACCATGTTACAATGCAAAGGGTGCAAATTAGTTTTCTGTGTTGCACATAAGTTAAATACTGACTGTTTTTTCATGTAGCACACAACGTAGGCATAGAGGCTGTCCTTTCGCAAAAGTCCCCTCAAATTCAATTTCACCCCTGTGCATTCTACTCTCAGAAATTCCTTCCTGCTGAAAGGAACTATGCAATGTGAGACAAAGAGTTACTTGCCATTAGGCGGCCTTAGGAGAGTAGCGCTACCTATTGGAGGGAGCTCGACACCCCAGGCTTGACGGTCGCTTTTCTTTTCACGTTTTTTTCTTCATGTCACCTACAAACCTGGGAAGAAAAAAAAAGAGCAGATGCCTTATATCGTGCTTTCCTTCCTGATGCAAAGTCAGAAGACGATTCCTGCACTCCTATTTTGGATCCCAAGTGTCTCCTATCATCCACTTTGGTTAATGCTCCTATAACTCCACCAGGGAAGACATTCTTTTCTCCTGGTCCCCGGAAAAGGCTCACGGCTTGGTTCCATTCTACTCGTTTCTCTGGCTACACTGGTGTTTGTAAAACTACCAAATTAATCTCTTAAAATTACTGGTGGCCTAAGCTACATTCTGATGTCAAGGATTTTGTTACCTCTTGCAACACGTGCGCCCAGCATAAGACCTCCCGCTAGTCTCCTTCTGGTCACTTGCTTCCTCTACCCACTCAGCTTAAACCATGAACTCATAATATTATGGACTTTATCACGAACCTTCCACCCAGCAAGAATTTTAACACCATTTGGGTAGTGGTGAATCGATTTTCTAACATGACCCATTTTATTGCTCTCACCGGTCTTCCGTTCTCTCCAGTTTTGGCTTTACATTTGTTACAATTTGGTGATTACCTTAGCTGGTATTAGTGCCGGCCTTCCAGGGCGAGAAGTCTAACGGCCCTCCCGGTCTTCTCCAAGAACCGCCGCAAGGCAGGATGGGTTTTGCTGCCAGAGAACCGCAGGTCGCGGCCTCCAGGTTAGTCTACCAACGTAAGGACAAGGATCTATGAGATGGACAGCAAGGTAACAGTAGCATACACTATGTAAGCCGTAATACACTGACCGTGATAACAGCGAGGTAATCCGGGTTGTTAGGCAGGAAACTCTCCGCTATGCTTGTACCAGGGATATACGGTTGAGTAGTCAGGAAAGAGGCCGGGTCGGTGCACGGAATAATCCAAGCGGAGGTACCAGTGAATAATCAATAGAGTAGTCAGGAAACTTGCCAGGTCGGTACACAGAGTAATCCAAACGGAAATGCCAGGGAATAAACAATAGAGTAGTCAGGAAACTTGCCAGGTCGGTACACAGGGAAATCCAAATCCAGGAGACACAGAATTCACAGGGAAGGTTCACCCGGGAGACAGCCAGGCGCAGATAACTCGTTGCTCTGACACAGGTAGTGTGTCAGAGCAGGAAGAAATAACATTTGAATTCCCTGCCTCCAAGTCATGTGATCGCCGCCGGGGCTACCCGGAAGTGTGGCGCGGCGAGCGGGTAAGTGTAACAACATTTCATTAAGGAGATCTTCCGCCTATATGGCTGTCTTTCAGAAATTGTTTCAGACTGAGTCATTCAGTTTATGTCAAAGATTTGAAGAGCTCTATGTAAACTCCTTGGTATTCAGTTGAACTTATCCTCGTATCATCCACAATCTAATAGACAACCTGAACGAGTCAATCAAGATTTGAATACTTTTCTCAGGATGTTTTCATCTGCCAATCAAGATAACCGGGTTGATCTCCTACCTTTGATTGAATTCACGCACAACAATGCCTTCTGTGAGTCAATCTCTGCTTCACCCTTCTCAGTTGTCTATGGGAATCACCGTCTCTTCCTAAATTTTGTTCCCTTCCTCCCACATAGGTTCCTGCTGTTAATTCACTGCAACAAAGATTCTCAACCAATTTGGAGTCAAGTGAGGAGGTGTCTTAAAAAGTCTTCTGAGCATTACAAATTCTCTGCAGACAAGAACCGTTGAGCAGTTCCTGTGTTTAAAGTGGGAGGTAGGGTATGGCTTTCCACCAAAAATATTCGCCTCAAGGTACCCTGTATGAAACTTGCCCCTCATTTCATTGTTCCTTAAAGAATTTCACGAGTCATCAATCCCGTTTGTTTTAAATTACTGTTACCAGTCTCTCTCTGTATCTCTCAATTCCTTCCACATTTCCATTTTGAAACCACTGATTATTAATCAATTTTCCTCCGCTTCTACCACATATACTATTCCCAAACAAGGGTGCCTAAAATATTTGGTGGATTGAAAGGGTTTTGGCCCTGAAGAGTGCTCCTGGGTCTACGCTTCTGACATCAATGCGCCTTTGCTGCTGAGGAAATTTCATAAGAAGCTTCCCAGGAAACCCAGCTATAGGCATGCAGGGTCCACCTTTAAAGGGGGAAGGGGTACTGTCACAACCTGAACCTGAAGCCTGGCGCTCTTACCAACCCCCATATCTGCCATGTGCAGACTATTACACCTCCGGTGTCATCTCCACCATACCAGTGGTAAACCTGCTGTCCGCAGACTATT
This sequence comes from Mixophyes fleayi, assembly GCF_038048845.1. NCBI lineage: Eukaryota > Metazoa > Chordata > Amphibia > Anura > Limnodynastidae > Mixophyes > Mixophyes fleayi. The sequence continues at coordinate 73,787,680 of NC_134407.1, read as the reverse complement.
GCCCTTCCTGTGTGTCTTCTCCATTCCAGTGGTATATCTGTCGTCCACAAATCACCTTGCCTCCTGTGTCTTCAACCAGCTAGCACCGCCATCGGTGCCGTACTACTCCTTGTTTCTGTGACTTCCCTTAAAGGTCTCGCCTGGTACTTTCAAGGAGGAGCATACGCAGCTAAAACCAAACCACCTTGCGATGGTTCCTGGTGAAAACCATCTGCCCATTAGATTCCGCACTGGAAGTAGTGCTAAACTGGGCAAACCAAGGATCCAATTCTACTAAAACGTGACACTAGTATAAAAAGGTCATGTGGGAAGAAAGTATAACAAAGGGTGCTCAAAATCCAAACACTGTTTGTCAGTCTCAAAGAAAATGTCAGCTCTTGATGTAAGTATTAAGGGAAAAGTTGCTAATGAATGTGGTGAAAAAAATGTAAAAAGCTAAGATTCCGTGCACCACCCATAGTGGCAAGTAAGGGCTCAGACCATGCCCAATATTTGCTAGTAATGGTCTTGCTATTGCTGTTACATGTACTAGAATGCCCATTGCAAAAGAGAGTATCCAACACAGTCATGCATTCTTTGTAAATTCCCATGCACCACCTTCTCGCTCTGAGTGCAGGTCTGTCACCTCTAAAACAGGTACATCAGTGCATGAAAAGAACAATGAGGCTGAAGAACAAATTGGGTGTCCACACATGATAAGTTCATTGGCATTCCAGGACATAAGACTATAAAAAGCATGTAGCAATATATTTATCCCAACTCAGACAATGCATCTGTAGCCTTTGTGACGCAACAATAAGTAGAGGTAGGGACATTGACCATCTAAGCACATCTTACTTGTTATGTTATTTTCATCAAGTTCATTCAAGTAGTATACCAACATCAGCTAGCAGCAGAATGGATAGACACCTCATGCAATCTTCAACATCAACACCTTCATCATCAACCTCCTCATATTAGTATGTATTCCAGCATCCAATTTTCAAAACAAACTGATGTCAAGATCAATGTAATTTATATCCTTATCAGTGATGTCAAGATCAATGTAATTGACATTTTAGAAAAAAAGATACACGAAGTAGGTGAACGTTAGACAGTATGTACAACATATTGGAAAGGGAAAGCAGCGGCAGTAATAAGAGCTTATTAGACGGATGTCAGAGGCATCGATAGACATTTTAGACAAGATGATAGACAAAGGCCATAATGTAAAATAGTGCAAGATTAAATTGTCCTTGGGCAAGGATTGCAACATTTGGGCATTAACTGACTCCCCTAATGCACTAAGGCAGCATACACATTCGCATTGTGTTAAACGTCAATTACACTACATGTCAAACTTGATTGTATATACATGCAGTGGTTACAAGTATTTACAGTCGCAGGGGCCAATGGAGGACACGATATTGATATATCGATCCCAATATTTATACTTGTGTGGAACAGAAAAAAATGGAGAAGCAAAGCGTTCCTGGTAAATGGTAGTGGGCAGGGGAGGGCTGGCATATTTCAGCCCGGGGAGCACGACTTGACTCAGCAGACTATTTTAAAGGGATAAAATGCAGGTGGCCCAGTGGCCCAGCCCAAGGTCCCCCATTATGGGAGAGGCCCAGGGGGAAGCTGCCCCCCTGCCCAGCCTGCCCCTGGTAGTGGGTATGGAGTCTTTGAAACCTATGACTCACATTCCCATACGCATTTACTTGCTCTTACTGGCTTTCAAAAATGCTAGCAACAGCATTTATTTTGAAACCAGTTGGTAAAGGGCTTTAGGGAATTATAGGGACAGAAGCAGAGTTGTATTTTATCTTTGTTTGTTGTTTTATTTTTTGATAACATTTGTTTTTCAAACAGAGATGTTTAAGAGTCTTCAGAAAGAGTGTTTTAGAGGCAGATTCAATTAGCCGCAAGTTTCCGCCGGACATCGCCTCAATGTCCGGCTGTACACCTTGTCGTCTAGTATCATACAGAAATCTCTGCTCATTTTCCCTCTGTGGGATGCAAAGGAAAATGAGTGGAGATTTTAGTGAAATCTCTGATACGGAGAATTTCTGCTGACTGTTCCAGAGACACATTGCGTCACTCCGCAGTTAATTAAATCTGCCTCTAAGTGTCTTCAGAAACTCTAATAGGTCTCTCGTATTTTTATTATTAAGAAACTCAATGCAACCTGAATCTATTAGCAACTACAATAGCAGTTACTTTTAGATACATGTCAGCATGGTTCGCAGAGTAATTTCTTATCGGACAAAGACCCAGGCCTGTCAATCTGGGTGAAATGTCATTTTGCATGAAGGATCCATATCTTAGTGATAAACAAACACTATTTTCAGGTCCATTCAAGCTGGATGGCAAATGCTGCAAAGTGCACACAAAACGGTGGTATGTACAAATGTCCATCTGTAAACACTTACTTACATTGGTCAGATGTTTATATTTTTTGTTGGCTCAGTGAACTAGAAATAATATGTATTTTTACACATTTCTTATTGCAAAAGCATGTGTTAACATACAAGAACATCAGCTTAGATGTCAGTGACGATTTAGATAGAACCATTTCTTATTCACATAATACAAACCTTTATGTCCCCAACCATTTATATTACACAAGCAAAATATGTTACCACAGGGACTTTTAAAGTGGTTTTGATTGGGTACAGATTAGCAGCCCCAAAAATTATTTCCGTCCAGGCAAACTGGAAAAATCAGGCTCTTTCTCCTCCTTTCCTCTTGGCTGGCTTTATTTATTTACACAGATCTGACAAAACTACGTGATAGCCACTTCGGCTCCAGTAAATTCATCTACAGATTGTATACAGCAGGAAAAATAATTCCCCTGTGCGAAAACTTGTAATACACTGGGCTACACGAATACGTAAGGAACTCGATTGCCGCTGACAAAAACAAACTGCAGTTTTGAGAGAGTGCAGTTGTAATTGTGGCCTGTTCTATGAAGGGTAAAATAATGTGGCTTGCCATTAATCTCTACATGGCACACAAGGGCTGACTTGTTGAAATTTTGTAGACTTCTATTTACAGAAATAACAAGGGCCTGGTGCAGATCATGTTCTGAAAAAAAATGTTAAAAGAAATGGAAGCCTTGGGACATAACTTTTAGGATAATCTAATCCAAGGAGTAGCTGTGATCATTCCTACTAGCAAGAACCAAAACGAGCAACCATAATTATTCTCAATGTATGTATACACTTTAATTTTTTAATTTAAAAACATGGTGTAACAACCAATCAGATGCAATTTAGTGTGCTTGTGTGCTGTAGGCAAATGCAAGCTGATGTCTGATTGGCTGCTGTGAATTAAAGCACAACATTATTAAATAAGCCAAATGTACACAAAGTAGTTCTGACATGATACAGATAGATATAGATTGAGACTGTCTACAACTGATGTTTTAGGGGCCATATGTGAAAATTTATCCTACCTAGTTTGTGATAATATTTAGCAGCTAGGCTATCAGTACTGGTAATATTTTGGTAGGATTTATTAAAATTCTTCTCAAATTGGTGTAATTTCAGTTTGACATGTCTGGAACATATTGCTCCTGAGCTGTTCTACAATGTGCTTTCAGTGGCAGAATAATTCATAAGAGAAAGATTAATTTGTTCCTAAATTCAGAATTGTTTGTATCAAAGAAATACATGTATTCAATTAAAAAAGTCAACTAAACAGTGATGTACCTTTGGAGGTTCTAACTGCCAGCACTTGTACTTACAAAAAAGCTGCTGTCAGGATTTATCCTGCATGCTGGCTGGTTTGTGTCAGTTGTCTTTATCTTAGTTTAGCTTCTTTATAGGTACATTGATAACAGGGTCTGCTAGGAGGAAAACACTATAGAGGCTCAGAAGGCACAGGACCAAGGGCTCTGTAGATTTTGCACCATAATAACCAAGTCAAGGTTTATACAAATAGCAAAGAGATGTCCAATACTGGTTTACTAGTTTCTAAATCTCAAGTTTAGGACACAAATTATTGTTCATTTCAAGCTGGCAATAATTAAACAGTCTGAGGCTGGGTGTTTGCGTTATGATCATGTTCCTGAAATTAGTTTGTTTTTTTTAAAAAAAAAAATTAGTTTTACTGTAAACATAATGCTGTAGTATAGACTAGAGATTCTCATGCTCGGTTCTGAACACACCCAAACCTAGCATATCCGAGTACCGAGCCGAGCCGGTTTGGCACTTTCTCGTGCCCTCGGAATTGAAAACGAGGCAAAACGTCATCGTTACGTTGTCAGATCTCGTGAGTTTTGGATTCTATAAGTACCGCCCTCCACTGCGATCCAGCGCCATTTCACAGAGGGACACAGAAGGGGTAGTACAGTTCTTGGCAGTCTGTAGAGCAGTTGGGGAGCGTCATAGGTAGAAAAGAATAGAAAGAGGAGGGGTAGCAGTATTCTTCAAAGTCTCCAGTGACATTCAGGAGAGCTCCATTGCTCCATTGCTAAATGTCATTGCTGAAATAGAAATACTAGGGCTGTCAGGCTTGGTGTAAATCTGCAGTCACATTGTACTGTGTTATATAGGTAAATCACAAAGAGGAGAGCTCTATTGCTAATTGTCATTGCTGAAATACAAATAATAGGGCTGGCAGACTTGGTGTAAATCTGCAGTCACATTGTACTGAGTTATATAGGTTACACACAAAGAGGAGAGCTCTATTGCTCCATTGCTAATTGTCATTGTTGAAATAGAAATAATAGGGCTGGCAGGCTTGCTCTTCGAAATTTACAGTCACATTTTACTGTGTTATATAGGTAAAACACAAAGAGGAGAGCTCCATTGCTAATTGTCATTGCTGAAATAGAAATAATAGGACTGGCAACCTTGGTCTAAATCTGCAGTCACATTGAACTGTGTTATCAAAATGGATTCACAGCAGTACACAGAAGACCAGGAGCACCAAGCAGCTGCTGGTACCAGTCATGATGATAGTAATCCCTCTATGTCATCTGGTAAAGCCTATGTTAAAGCGCATAATGTTTTTAAGTCAGGGAAACACCTTTCACCTTGGTCAAGAAAAAAAGACCTGTAACTATCAACATCCAAAGAATGGTAGAGGATTATTTATATATATTTTTTGAATGGTATAAAGACAACAGTTTTATTAACAAAGAACAATGTTGCTTGCAGAAGTAATGTAAGTATGGATGTCTAAACAGACGTGTATATGTATTACCTTCCACTTTGCTGCTGTTTTGCACAAAGTGTTTGTAATCTGCACTTTACGTCAAAGGTACCTAACTAGATTATACTTTTTTGGGAATTGGGGCTGATTCAAAACTCAGTGATAAACTTGCTTGTTGCTGTGAATTACAATGGCTCTTTTTAGTGCTTTGTCTTGCACCCTGGCTTGGTCTGGGTCTGATAAAAGCATGCATCCCGGGGGGGTCAGAGTTCGTCGCCATTTATTAGCTGTAGAATTACCACAGTTATCCAAGGAATGGGTGGAGCGTTTAAATGAATCATAACTGATTTCATGGTCCAAGGACAATTCCATCTTGCACCACTTTTCTTTTCTGCCACTGCTGTGTGACAATGTTTTGTCAAAACCAAAACACGAAGTTAATCAAGATCCAAAACCAAAACCAATGCCAGAACACGGGGGTCAGTGAACATCTCTAGTATAGACCCATCAAACTGGAGATCAGAATGCTGAAAGCAACTCTTCAAGGTTATATTTATACCTATTTCTTACATTGACAACCTGCATCAACACTATTGTGCAGGGCCACCATCAGGGGGGTACAGGGGGTACTCTTGTACCGGGCCCGGGCTCACCAGACAGAAGAAAAGAGAAGAAAACAGAAGAAAAGAAAAGAGAAGAGAGGAAAAAAGCTAATTCAAAGGTAAGTAAATAAAGGGATATTTAAAATGCACAACTGACAAATTCTGTACAGGCCTGTGGATCCCATGACAAACATTAGGGTTTAGACCAGCGGTTCCCAAAGTGTGCGCCGCGGCTCCCATGGGTGCAGCGGGAAGGTCAGGAAAAAACAAAACATAAACTCACCAATCCGCGCGGCCCCGGGACCCAGCAAACTCCTCTCTCACACAGCTTGTCACTATAGCGACAAGCTGCGTGAGAGAGAGGGAGAATGCTGGGTCCCGGCGCCGCGCGGATTAGTGAGTTTATGTTTTGTTTTGTTTTCTTCTGGCTTTCCCGCGGCAGAGGGGACTGAGTGAGAGGGAGCATGGCAGAGGAGAGGGGACAGCGTGACAGAGGAGAGGGGACAGCATGACAGAGGCCATAGGAGGGGACAGCGTGAATGAGGGCAGAGGAGAGGGGACAGCATGACAGAGGAGAGGGGGCAGCAAGACAGAGGGCAGAGGAGGGGGACAGTGTGGCAGCGTGACAGAGGAGAGGGGGCCATACAATATTTAGTCTATGGCCCCTAATTACCAAAATAATGCAATGCAATATCAAAGATTTTCTATCACTGCAATGAAATAAAAAACTCTTCTCTCGCCTCAATATATCAATAAAAATTTTCCAAGGTAGCTGAGTGATGCTTCCTGGTGATACTGGCTTGCAGCGGTATGATTGCACTTACTACTTCACTAGTCCAGTATGGGAGCCTATGTGCAGGTGTGAGTTAGACTTAGTATTCATACATGCTGTATGTATGGCATGTTACAAATGTGCTTACTGACGCATATAGTGTTTATGTGTGAGTGAGTGCGTGTGTGTGTTTGTGTGTATATGTATAAAACTATAGTGAACTGTTTATTAATAGGCACAGTATGAGGAAAAAGTGGGGAGAGAGAGGCACAGTATGAGGAAAAAGGGGGGAGAGAGAGGCACAGTATGAGGAAAAAGGGGGAGAGAGAGGCACAGTATGAGGAAAAAGGGGGGAGAGAGAGGCACAGTATGAGGAAAAAGGGGGGAGAGAGAGGCACAGTATGAGGAAAAAGGGGGAGAGAGGCACAGTATGAGGAAAAAGGGGGGAGAGAGAGGCACAGTATGAGCAAAAGGGGGAGAGAGAGGCACAGTATGAGGAAAAAGGGGGGGAGAGAGAGGTACAGTATGAGGAAAAAGGGGGGAGAGAGGCAAAAGTGGGGTCAGCAGAAAGTCACCGAGTGATGGACAGGGGGGGCAAGATGGCACAGTGTGATAATGGGGGACCAGGTGAAGGGGGAAAAGCAGCATGGAGGGCACAGTGTGATCATAAGGGGGCACAACATGGTGATGAAGGGGCACAGTAATGTGTGTGTGATGGTACAGGGGGCTTGTGGCAATATAGTGTGAGGTAGGTGGTGGCTAATTAATGAGTGCAAGTTTGTTTGTGGGGTAATGGTTGGGCAATTTTATAGTGCGGACTATTACTTTAAGATGGGGTGGTTTGGGGACTACTGAATGAGGGGGAGAATGAGATCACTTTATTAAATGTGACTATGAATTATTTAATATCAGTGATAGGTATATTTAAATACTATTAATTTATTGCTGGGGCTGTTTGTAGGGAGGGAAATAGGTTTATTTATTAAATGTGAATACTGTTATTTTAATGTTGGGGTTGGAGAAAGACCTAATTATTAATCGTGGGTGATATTGATTTAACGCCGGGGCTGGCTGTAATTTTCTAAATGTACCCATTTTTTTTTTTCAACTAGGGCCCCCAACATTCCAGGATCCAGACAAGCCGCAACTAAAGAAACCTGCAGCCACAGGTGGGGAAAGTGAGAAGAACAGGTAGGAGCGAGCAGGAGAGTCTGTGAAATGTTGTGATTCTAGTAGGGACAATGCAAATATTTGGTGAGTGTGTGTGTATGTGTATATATATATATATATATATATATATATATATATATATATATATATATCAGGGACCCCCTGAACTTAACTGATTAAGTTCAGTGATTTTCATTTCATTGCCATGGGCCCCATTTCCCCCTGGGCACCTGCCCATCGTGCGCAGTCGGAAAGATGGCCCTGGTTCATTGGGAAGGAGTCATCGGGGGGCCCTGCCTGCTTCATTTGTACTGGGCCCCACGATTTCTGATGGCGGCCCTGCTACTGTGTGACATTAATCGATATTATTTGGCCCATATATTAGAATATATACAGCAGCTACAATACAGGCAAGATCAGCTCTTTAAACTTTATATGGTGTAGTAGAACTCATGCACACTGAACCACACACCTAGATACAAAGTTGTTCTTCCATTTTTTGTTATTTTAGATAGACTGTATGCTTTTGTTACCTCCTTCTCTTCCTCGGCAGACAGTATTAGTGTCAAGGGAACTAACTTTGCATTTTCTAAACCATATACTGTACCTCAATGACACTGTACTTACTATACATTTTCACACCTAAAAGGGTGGGTAGATTCCTCCAATGCTTTTTAGAAGTGTCTTTATATCATCAGTCAGAATGATTTATTTTCCTTGTCCTGGGGTATAACACAGTGTTGCTATCTTGTATACTATTGGATCTAGAAAATATACAACTGTGCCTGATTATATAAACAAATGGCTAAAAACACAGAAGTAAGCTAGAAAGAAAAAGCAATGCATTCAGGAAGAGATGCAGGAGAACATGCACAAGCTAATAAATAAAGGTCACTCAAATATTACTACATTACTACATTTACTGACAAATTGGAGAATTTTTAAATAACAAAGTGAGAACATAACAACAGTCTGCAATCATCACAAACACAATATGATTTTATTAATCTGCACCTAGAACTAATATAATAATGTAGCACTTAATACAGAACAATGTACATAGGTGTGTATTTGTGTCATTCGCTGTAATATGTAAACACAATATACAAAAAGTAAAATATAAATATACAGGAAATACATTTTTGAAATACATGCATTGACAATAAATGGCTCACTGTGTATGTCCCCCCATCTTCACAACACCTTTACAGCTTACCAACTTAACTAAAATAAAAACACAGTGTCATGTATAAGGTTGGCGAAAAATGGAGGACATATTTATTAATTTAAGTAACTTTTTAAATAACCTTTGGTGGCGGAGAAAGGGCACTGCGGGACAGCTACCAAGCTGATACAACCAGATAAACGTGAGAACTGGCGAAACATCCACTAACAGGGGATCTCATCCCAAAATTATCATGCGCTAAATTGGCGTCAGAGTGACTGTACCCCTTCTAAACTCATGATGCCCCGCCTCACCGAACCGGACCGGGGACCCTCCTCACCGAAGGACCAAGGAGTTACTGGTGCCTCTAAGGGGACAGTGACCTGCGGCCAAACAAACACTAGCGCCTAACTAATCAGCAGCTGAATGCAGTGCCTTCCTACAACGAAAATTGGTTAAAACATAAACAACTACCACCTTAAACAAGGAGTGGGTGGGCGAGATCTCGTGACGAAGAGTGAAGAAACCAGGAAGTGCAGCCACCTATATGAAACCAGGACCCTCCCACAACAGCTATCATTGGTCAGGCCAGCACTGATGTTAACCCTTAAAGGTAAGTGTAAGTTCTGTTACAAACACTGTCGGCCTTTAAGTGCATTCGACCTAAGAGGCCTCACTTGTCATACTATAGAAACACACACAAAGACACAGTGATAGATCATTGCATGCTTACTTGAATAGACACACTATTCTATACATATAATAAAAGACACACATATGTAGATAGGACTGATACACTTGCAATAGAACAATAGAAAATACAAGTTTGCACACAAATATATGGGGCCAAACACATCCTTTTACATTGGTTGAAGCTGTTTCAAAATGATTTACTACTGTGCAATGAGACTTTTCCTAGCAAATGATACTTATGAATTATATAAACTAATAAATATGTAATAGAAAAGTGACTTTCAAGGATGTAACCCATCTAATGCTATTTTATCTATTTTTTCTTTTCATTTATTTAATGTAAGTATTATTGTATACAGGTGTAAAAATATTTTTGTTATAGAATTAGTTATCATGAATGTGCTTGTACCTGGCTTGTAGAGCTCAACATTCAGTAGAGATACCATTGTTTTCTCATCATTGAGACGAGCGGGTGAGGTGTAATGATGCCATATGTGGGCTGGTGTGGTTGTATATTTATGCCATGTGGATACTGGTATGGGTGGTGTATTGATGTCATGTGGTGGCTGGTGTGGGGTGTATTCATTTTATGTGGGAGTAATAATGTTATGTGGGGCTACATGGGATCTTAATCTGGCTCTGTGCTGAAGTGCACAGCCAAACACAGAAGAGCGCTTTGTATGGTGACACTGTCCTTTGGCAGTACATGAGACTTGTGCAGCTCGGGCCGGCATGTGTGAGTTCAGTGAAGACTGAATACCCTGGAAATTACCAAAAATATCATAGAAAGCAGATAAATAGGTGGGAGACACAGCTGTCTGAGTTTGCCAATTGCTTGCACAGAAGGATAACAGAAAAATATGGATAGCCTGCATATACCTCTGAGCTAAGCACAATTAAGCAAATAAACATTTTGAGGTTACAGTCCCTCTAATGCTATTTAAAATAGTATGACCTTAGGATTGTATAGCATCAGTAGTTTTGTCATACCTATATACAGTATAGAATATCACTTGGTGTCTGGAAAAATGTTTATGTATTTCTTATGATCAGGACTTCTTTTTAAAACTGCCTTGTTTCATTTCCTGAGGAATCTCAAGTGATGCTAGACTTTTTGTAGAAGCAGAAAGCAGTTCACTTTATATAGATTGTAATGTGCTTTATTTAATGTTTACTCTATGTCTTGTGGTGACTGCTATGTAATTTCTTTGCACTTTCATATGATGTAGGCCTAAATGACTCTTTTGCTTTTGGGGAAGGGGAGTAAATATATATAAAAAAAAGTAAATGAAGCATTTAAAGGGAGGAGAGCTTAGTAGAATAAAAATAAACTTGAAGTCCTAAGGTCTTTCCTATGTATGGAAAAGGCGAGCTTGGAAAGGATGTTAGAAAAACAAACAGAAGATGCCAGGGTTTCTTTATCATACCTGAAGCTGGACAAGCTAAATTCCACCAGGCTGTCTGTGGCGCCGGGCACTGTGTTTTTAAGTCGATGGTTACCATGGCTCAATAAAATTATCAATCGGAACTTCAAAGTTTCAGCAGCTCGATGTGGCACAGGATTTGCACAATTAATTATGTGATTTTTAAATGACAGGGTTTAGGAAAAAATAAAAAGGCCCAAACTGAACTGAACTGAAAGGCCCTGTTGTCTCTGCGCCAATCTCCAGTAGCAGATAAGGGCCTGCGGTCACCATGGAAATGCAAGGGCCTAGGAGCCAGAATTCATTTTCAGAAACCACAAAATCAACATGAACGTGTGCAAAACTAGGGGGAAAAAGGTTGCTTTGGCAAGTATGAAATAAAAAAGCACCAATGTATAAAACAGACGAACCGAGGCAACCTTGACCAGCTCAAAGCCAAGATAATGATGTTCCATTTAGGTTTGGCATCTCTAGAATGAGTGGTAATAGAACCCATGCCGTACATTTATAATGAATGCTGTGTATAAGCTGAAGCGTCGCTATTAGTCATTTTCGTAATGTAAGTGGTGTGCAGTAAAAATGAAGAGTCTGTATGTCAATGTTAAAATAAAAACTATTTATTAGTGCTTTGCGGCAGATGCTACTTATCGACTTTCTCCCATCAAGGTAAAGACTGTCTAATTATGTTTGTAATCATAAATATCTGATTTTACTGTAAGTAATTTCTAAAATTTATTCTTAATCCTCTTCAGGGCCGGATTAACCCTAGGGCTAACTGGGCTACAGCCCAGGGGCCTCGGGCATCCAGGGGGCCCTTGAAAGTGCTCAGCAGCAGTTTTGATCGGCGCGATCAATGCTGCTGAGCACTTTCACTGCGGTCCTTCCCCGGCGAGCTGTAGTCTCCTTAATAAGGAGATCTCGTGAGTCTCACTCTCACGAGATCTCCTCAGTAAAGAGCGTACAGCGTGCCGGGGAAGGACTGCAATGCCAGGAGAAGGAGGTAAGTGCCTTGGGGGCGGCTCGGATCACCGATGAGGGGGGGGGGGGGACGGCTCGGATCACCGGGGGAAGGGTGGCTCGGCTCACGGGGGGGTGAGCCCTCACAGGGGATAGGAGGCCCCTGGGCTAATCCGGCCCTGATCCTATTTAGTATAAAGGTGTCTCAATGGAATATTTCTATAGGCCTACAAATGCTCAGAAAGATAATAGTCCATTGACTGTTGGTGCCGTAGTGTTAAAGGGTGATAGTTAATATCGGTGACACAGATTTAGGCTCTGGCAGTGCATAACTTTAATTCTGCAATGATCACATTATTTTGATGTCATCAATCACCATTATATTTGGATGGATGCTAATATCAGCTAATCTATTGAGAAAAAAAATCACCAAATATGATGGATAGCCCACACATTTCCTACTCCCAGTTGTTATAGTGCACATTATGGCACATGACGAATTTCTAATTATCGACCTGTACTCAATGAAAAAAGTTTGAATTCAAAATCAGAGGGTGGGTTGAAAGGTGACAGGGCAGTAATGAAATACACCTTTTCATAGACAGAGGTTAGTACAGCAAGACTATTGCCGTCATCAATGAGACTAGTTTAGTAAAATCCTGCCTGTACATCTATTATTTATATATTATTGTTTCTTTTGTAATAATGTTTTTCCAGTCTGTCTATTGTTTTATTTTTTAATTGGTTTCAATTCTCTCTTTAACTAAATTGAAAAATGTTTATGAACTGTTTATTTTTGCTGTTCACCAATACAAGTGAGGTCAGTAGAGCTGAAAACTATTACAGATAAGAGGTGAGAGATAGACTAAGAGGTGAGAGCAAAAACCAGTAATATATTCACTGTTTTTTTATGACAATAGATTAGATGATAGAGCCCATTTCCACTGATCTGTGTATTTCCTATTCTAAATATACAATAGTGTGTTGCCAACTCTAATAGGTAATACGGATATAACTTTTGTCCCTTAGACCACAGCATTCCCATAAATGACCTCTGTTCAACGATTTGACTTTTACCTCAGTCCCGTGTGACGTCATAATGTGCAGAGAACCTATAAAACAATGCAATGATTCCTGTGGAGATGGGGACAAACCTCTGAACCAAATAAAATCCCTAAAAAAAGAAAATAAAAGAGGGAATTATGCTAAAGAAACAAGTTTTGCAAACACATTCTAACTCACGACTTGAAATGCTTTAATAATGTTCTCCTTCATTCTTTATGGTAATCCCTGTTTTTACCCTAGTGGGGTCTTTCCTGTCAGCATTTTTCCATATTGTCATTCATAACTTTGCTAACGCCACCACTAAAACCATCAGGCTTAAATTAATGCAACAATGAGAGCAGGGGAGGGAGGCAAAGGATTACTCTCTTCACACATCACCTGCGTTTCCTCATCAAGGCAGAATGCTAACACAGTAGCAAATCCACCTATTGGGAGTTGTGGTTCAATTATTAAAGCCAAGCTGGGCTCTCTTCTGTTTGGTTGCTCCTTTTCATGGTCTTGGGCAGCAGGAATGAGATTGCACACAGAGAAGCTTCTAAGACATCGTGTCCCAGTCTGGTACCACCTCATGGGTTTTGTTATAGAAAATCCAAAAGAGACAAGTTGTGAAAAGACAAAGTCAATTAGTGGAGCAGTCCCAGTTGGACCAGCCTAATCTCTGTCTGTAACCATACAAATTAATCATTGCTCGGCTTTTCATTTCAGTTTGTGTTTTCTGTATCACTGGACAGGTTTAATACCTCTGCTCGCTGTGTTGTGTCAATGTGATTTTTTAACACCGAGGAGTGGGCTGCTAAGACTCAGCCCCTCCAATCATGTTTTTTCTTTGACTTATAAGAGAAACTGCTTTGTCAGCATAATATAGAATGCTGGTGGCCCCATATCAACTGGTATAATCTGCCATGTCTTAGCCTGTGAGCTGAGAAATGTCAAAGCCACATAGTTGTAGAGTAGTGACACAAAACTACAATGTTGTTGCAGGCACAATTGCAGGTTTTAGTTAAAAGTTGTTCTTCCTATGGAAATTGATGCTACTGTTTAATGCAGTGATCGCGTATATTGTATTTTTAAATGTTCCATACCCCCGTTAATCCCTCCATAAAGACAAAGATATTTCTGAAATAAAAAATAATTATCTGTAAAATCAGGCCCAGCGTGTTTTTACTTACTTAAGTTTCTTCTACAAGTTTCTGTTTAATTTTGTTTTGTTTTTAAATTTAAATCTTACTTTGTATTTATATATATATATAGTTTTCCAGGGGTTAATTGAGGTGTGGTGTTTTGGCACACCATCATTTTAATAATTTGCAATATATTTATTTTCTTTATACAGATATAACATGGTGGAGATTGTGACCACGGTAGCCTTCGGGGATAATGCTCAGAGTAGGCATAATTAGCCTGAGGGAGCAGAATAAATGAATTGAGACTTGGGTGTAATAGCTGTCTATGCTTAGTCATCTGTGAAGGGTTGTCCTAATTATTTGCAGTGTAGCAGTGAAACTGCGTCACTGACACTCAGGAAAGCTTGTGGTTGTAGTTACAAATAAGAGATCCATCATATGGACCCCAAACATTCTATGTAATTAAAATACGCCAAAAAATAAAACACTATTTAAACTACAGATGCTCACTGACCCCCGTGTTTTGGTTTTGGATCTAGATTAACTTTGTGTTTTGGTTTTGGTTTTGGATCCAGTTGTTTTTTTTGCTAAAATCACAAAATTTGGCTCTTTTTTTTATCCTTACAGTATTATTAACCTCAATAGTATTAATTTTCAATCATTTCCAGTAAATTTTTGTCAAGTGACAAGAAAACTGCTACCCTCCTGTTTCTGTGTGAGCAATGGCACGGAGCAATGGCACTGGAAACAGGAGAGTGACAAGAACACTGCTACTCCTGTTTCTGTGTGAGCAATGGCACGGAGCAATGTCACCGGAGACTGGAGAGTGACAAGAACACTGCTACTCCTGTTTCTGTGTAAGCAATGGCACTGAGCAATGTCACCGGAGACTGGAGAGTGACAAGAACACTGCTACTCCTGTTTCTGTGTGAGCAATGGCACGGAGCAATGTCACCGGAGACTGGAGAGTGACAAGAACACTGCTACTCCTGTTTCTGTGTAAGCAATGGCACTGAGCAATGTCACCGGAGACTGGAGAGTGACAAGAACACTGCTACCCCTGTTTCTGTGTGAGTAATGACGCTGGATCTCCTGGGGAGGGAGGTACTTATGGAATCCAAAACCCGCGAGATGCAACAACGCAACAATGACATTTTGCCTCGATTCAGATCCGAGGACGCGCAAAAGTACTGAACCGGCTCATGAGCCTACTCGGAACCCCTAAGTTCGGTAGGGCTCGGTTTTCAGAAAACCAGGGCTGAGTATCTCTAATTTAAACCGTTTCTTTAAGAATCTGATGGTACAAAACAAATGCTATCGGAATGAAGAGTTAAACGGCACAAATATAAGCATCTTTACCCTAGTTGAATTCCCAGCATGAATTATAAGTTATACCCCATTGATTGTTACCTCTTCATCGCAACAACTATGGGTTTCAGCTCATGTGGTTGTTTTATTATTTTGTTAACTAAAACAATTAGAGTAGCAGTTTACAACCATAAGGTAGACCTCACTGACAAGGACTGCTTGCATTATAGGTGAGGCCCAGTTGCCTTTTTCAGATACATATAGGGGTCTATTTATCAATATTGGCTGATGTGGAAGATTTTCTATCGCAGTTTAATGCAGCAATAGAAAATCTTCTTTAAGACAATTTACGCTCAGCTCCCTGGCGATACTGGCTGGCAGCTGCAAAAAGAATCTTACCGCTTCGCCAGCCAGTGTGGAGTCAATCTGCGCATGCATCAGAGCTGATCTCTTGATTTTCATAATGAATACAGACCGTGAAAGCGGGGCCTCACGATCCTTCTGACTTTTTGGGTTTTAAGTAGGAGGTGTCAGACCCCTGGAAGTCCAGAGCTTTTCTTCCTATACCTCATAGACTCAGGTTACCATATCCAACCACAATTTATTAGCCCCTATTCTGCTGCCCCTTTACCTGCCACAACATCCATTCTGCGCCTTTCTATGATGACACTTTTCCTCTAATGCTCTTTCTTGTCAGTGCCTGAACAATAGGGATTCCGTCATTATTCTTATGTGACATTGATTTTATTGTTGGTTAGGTATGGTTCTTGCTGGTAACTTGCTGCTCCTCAATTCATTAATATGTGACATATTTGTTCTCTTTCCCCATCGCATAACGAGCCATATTAGACCAATATGTCTGCATCAGTAGGCACTGCCACCAGAAAAGAACATGGAATGGATGATGTTTTTAATCTACAATATGCATGTACATTGTTTGACAGCAAAACCTACAGTAATTAACATTCCCATGTAACATTTTTCTGCCATGTTGACTGCAAACATTCCCCTGGATAGTCATAAAGTGAAATAGCATCAACAATTTTCATAATCACCAGGACTACTTCACGTAGGACATTACAATACATGTCTGGTATTTCTATTATTATATTGTTTTTCATGTACTACGCAATGTGTTATGGATCATTGCTGTCTTTTTATTGTATGCTGCTATAAATTTCATATAAAGTGCAGTTGAGCTTTTGTGATGCCATATAAATAAAATATAACAATAATAATTATATTTACAATTGAATACAGCATACCATATTGTAGAGTCATAATTTACAATACTTTGAAAGATATAGATATTTTATACTATTGTTTTAAATTTGAAACATTTTGTTTTTTTTGGTTCTTAATTTGAAAGCTGCATTCATTTCAACTGCTCCATTTTAATAGAGAGATTCCACTAATGGAAGTGGGTCTTCTGTAGAGGCAGATACCTCATTTGAGTCCTAATAATGGCTTTATGCAAAAATAAAGGGCTTAACACCAACTTCTGTGGTCCAACATCTTGTTGTAGAACTGAGAGCGGGATCTGGGTGCCCCACTAATCAACCAATCTTAGAACAATTTTTTCTATGCGTCTATGTGCATCATTATAAAAGAAATGTAGTATTAAGTGTTGACATGTTGCTCATATACACCAGCTAGAGTCCATCCTTTCTGCCCAGCTTCTATTTTACTTTTGTGCTTCTTTGTTGTTGAATTTGGTGACATGTTTGGTGGCGTTGTCCTAAGGTGTCTGCACTTTGGTGGGAATATGAGTCCCTCATAAATAGCATGCTCAAATGTACCTTGACTCTGGTCCCTAGTCCACAATACCGATCAAACCAATCACAGATGTTAACACGTATGTGAATATATCAATCTCCAACTTCCTTTCCACTGTCAAATGAACTATCGCCTATTGCTGGCCTGACCTCAGAATATCTAAGACCACTGCAAAAATGAAACAAATGAAACATCAGAAACTCTTTAGCATGGTTGAAAATATCATTGTTACATTTAAAGCTGTGTGTGGGATCTGAGGGATTTGGAGTTTGTGTTTAATCTATAAATTGTTACTTACTAGCTTGTTGCTCTTCCCAGTGTGATATGCCTGTGGGGTGGGTGGACAGTGGTGGCTCCCTGTCTACTGAAATGTCATTATAACCTTTTCCCTTCTCCATGGAGAAAGGTCAGAGTTGGTTTTATAGTTTGGGGGTTGTTATGTATTTTTGTCACTGTAATTTGTTTGTCAAAATTAAAATATCCAGTTATTGCAATAGCACTATAAACGTTAAACCAATGAATGTATAATGAAAGAAAGAATATAAATATTAACTAATGACTTGGAGTTATAAGTGCATCTCTATACTTTGAAAAAGGAGGACTATAGGTAAACCTAGATACAAAATAGATCTATGTGCCATAGATCTAAAAACTTATATATAGAGAGTAAAGTTGGCTGCCACTTTATCTGATGTACTCTTTTAGATCATAAGCTCTCACAGGGAGGCTGTGCTCTACCTTTTGTGTCACTTTGTAAATGTTAGTTGCAAATTGTAGGTATGTAGGTGTAATCCACTGTTTATTATGTCTCAATTTAGAATATGTTGGCATGTAATAAATGATATAATACATAAATAATAGTGATAATAATAGAGTCTATTAATTCCTCACAAATCAGTTGCCTGCAATTGCTTGGATAAAACTTTATCAGAAGCAGGTATGCAGAGGTTAAGGTGTTGGGGGTATAGCAGATTAGGGTTATTCCAGCTATTTGGGTTACGCTAGAAAAGGGGACTTTAGGGCTAGGCAACACCAGGGGGTATATTTACTAAACTTCAGGTTTGAAAAAGTGGAGATGTTGCCTATAGCAACCAATCAGAGTCTAGCTGCCAATTTGTAGGGTGTACTAAATAAATGATAACTAGAATCTGGTTGGTTGCTATGGGCAACAGCTCCACTTTTTCAAACCCGCAGTTTAGTAAATATACTATATTTAGTAAATATACTCCCAGGAGTTAGTTTTAATGCTCTTACCTTTTTGTCTTTACTATGGGGCAGAGATCTACTACTATTCTGTCAATTGCCTTTGAGTACTTGCCGAGGATTTAATGCAGGTAAGCAATTGTCTAGAACCTATTTTTTGTAGCTCCGAACAATGTATGTAGATATGAATATTTAGGATTTGTGACGAGAAGCTGCGCTTTGTCACCATAGCAGACATTCGGACAAAAATAATAAAAATCACAGCAATATAATATACAATGAAAACCACCGCAATGTATGAAAATGTACAATGGTATAGAAGTTGATTGCTACAGTACAATACATCTTGATGTCAAATATATATTTTTGGGTTTTAAAAGAGGAGATTATCCATAAAGATATATACATAGCCAAGAGAGGGGGAGTGTGGAGGGAAAAAAGAAAAGCAGATGTAAATCTAATAGAGGGACAGTTGAGAGTTATAATGTTAGGAGGTATATAACATTACCAAGCGTAATGCCGCTGTCTGAGAAAGACCGCTGAGATACACAGTACCTCGAAATGCATTCAGTTTATGCTAAAAGCAACTGAAGGCTATATTTCACTTCAAAGAAAATTAGACCTCAAATCTTCAAATTATACTCACAGTGTCTGAAGTCTGCCTGTTGTTTACAAAATGTTGGCCTGGCAGGGCACAAGTAATAGCTGTCATCACAACAAATACATGTGTACTGTCTAATCAGCAAGAAATGACATATGAAATAATCTCTGTTCACTGAAATTTGCTGATTGAATATTCAAGTTGTATGTTTGAGCAGAGGCCCCTTGGAAATGCTTCCAATCTGCGCCCCATCAACCAAAACCCCTCAATTGTGGCCACTGGTTTCCTACAATCTGAGTAAACACGACGTACAAGACTCTTTTTTTTTTTTTTTATCCTTTCCAGGAAGAATATTCAAATACAGGTGATGCCTTCATTAAGTTGGGTTAAATTTAAAATAAAAGCTGTGAAGGCAATTTAGCCGTCATGTTTGTGAAAATAATGTAATATAAGTTAGAATGGCTGATCTCTTAATGGAGGAATGGTTGCTTTAGTCTAAACACTACAAATCAGATTATTAAACAGTACATTCTGAGACTCTCCAATATAATGGCCTTCTGACAGTTCAAGAACAACTGACCCTGAGTTACAGGACAGCCAGAAGAGAATACTCCCTACTAAACATTAAAGCTGGCCACACCTAGACAGAAGATTATTATTTGGGATCAAGGGCAAACACAGGATTTGCAGAGGGGAGTTTCCACACCACGCCGCCAGTGGGCGTGACCAGCATGCATGGGGGCGTGGCTATAATTTTAGACACTGCTTGGCTGCTCTCCAAGTCTTCCTATCCCCATAATATACATGGGCAATGCTGCGTGGACTACTGTTAGGTGCACGCAGCTCTCCCTTTTCAAACAGAGCTGTGTGAAGCGGGGGCAGGCCACCTCAATTATACAGTGCCCCAGGCTTGGAGAGGGGTTTCCAGGCACTATGGGGATCGGTTTGCCTATGGGGATTGCTGTCAAGTTCGAACCACATGCTGCCAAATCCTGCCGTTTGCATGACTACATTATTGTAGCGACTGTGTACCCTTTGTCTTATTATAGGTAGAATCAGTGAACTGCAGTAAAGAACTACCAATCCAAACATTAATCTACAGTATAATAAAATGCATATACTTCATACTCACCTACTCACGGGATATAAGGTTGCCTTCCCGTATGCTGCCCACTTCCCTAGTGAGATGCGAGGACGAAGCATTTCACTGCTTCTGCACTTGTCACTTGGACCTTCTCTGGGGATCTCCCGGAGGCAAGTTGCCAAGTATGAAGTACTTAATTTACACAAGTATGACAATTCAGGTATTTTGCCAAGACCAATGCCATAATGGTGGGGATAAAAACGTCTAATGCTGCATTTTGCTTTAGAGCTCTACATTTATTTTCTGGTCTTATACATGTATGGTGCTTGGGTCAGCTGGACAAAGACACATATAGTAGCATATAGGAAACTCTGTTTCTATGTCACAAGAAATTAATAACTGGGCCCTGGGTTCACATTATTTGGCCCAACCTTATTGTAAAACACAATGAAAATATATCTATACATTTGTCCATAAATGCAAAATGCAATTAAATTACTGCAGAATGACCACAATCTGCAGGTGTCGGTTGGGTAGCCCCTCCCACTGTGGTTAGCCCCTCCCACTGTGGTCAGAGCTCAGTGAGACAAGAAGTTAGCAGTAGGCTGAAATTGGAGCATTGCATTTGCCAAAAATATACTGAAACTTTTTTCATAGAGGAGAATGAACTCTTAATTTCCAAATTATCACTCTTTATTGGCTGCCCAGTGCAGGTACCAATAGAGCCTTTCTTGCTGTATGTGTATAAAAATAATAATTATAATAATAATAATAATAATAATAATAAGTTGTTTAATATGAGTTTTGTTTATTTCCATTTATTACTTTTGGATTTATTTATTTATCCTTGTCTGTGCTAAAATACAGTAAGCAAATCATCTGTGAATAGAATCCCCCACTTTTTGTAATTGCAGTATTGAACATATATAAGCTTGTATGTTCCCTACTATTTTAAGCAACGAGATGGTTAAGGATTTTATCCTGTCTGAATGTGTATTTGTACAAGATGATAAAACATATGGTAGAAGGAGCTGAAATGGTATAATTGTGTCAGGAATGTTGTTTTCCGCTCCAATCTTCCTGACATATCCACTTATTCCTCAAGGTGAACGTGAGAAATGGAGAAAACAGTGGAATTTGTGCAAAACTTCAACACAATCTGGCAATTGGAAGCTGGTCTAAGTAAAGGAAGAGTCCGAAATCTTCCATGTCTGGGCAAAATAAATACTGTATTACAAGTCTTAAAGCCCATCAGGAATAAACATACTACGTATACACTTTCAGTTTTGTAAGTAATGTAGTCTATGCGGTCATTTTAATCTTAAAACACCATATATTTTAAGGTACAGAATTTGGGGGGAACACAAATTCACCTATCATCGTTTTTCTAGAGGAACAGTAGGATAAACTGTTGAAATCATAATATTGCAAATTCTGAAATTTATTAAGGTCCTGAACAATGTTAGTTGGATTTAATTAGCTAAGCAGGTGTCTTTATATTGTAGAACTATTATTATAATTATTTTAATAAAAGAAAAATAGATAAAGGGTTATTTTGTGACCGTGTGCTTGCTGCAGGATTTGCCAATCTCCTTCTTTGGGAGGGTGCATGCATTCAAAGTAAAAGGACAGCCAGTGTGTTGTTCTATTTTATATATAGCGAAATAGGCTAATAACCTAATGGGAAAGCTGACCTATAGTCGAATTAATATTACTGTAAGTAATACAATAGAATCAAACAATGGAACAATAGATCAACTTTTAATGGGGAGTTGAAAGACTAATAAATTATTCTTTGTTGTATTCACTAGTGAGGCTCTGGATCTGTAAAAGCTGTTTGACAGCTGACTGAAGTCATATGATTTTAGACGTGTGTGTGTGTGTGTGAAGAAGGGCATGGGGAGGGCTGTCAAATTTTAGCCCAGGGGGCAAGACTCGATTAAGCAGCCTATTAGGAACATTTTAAAATAAAAAAAAAACAGGTGGCCCAGCCCAAGGTAGCCCACCAATGCATGGGACCAGCCCGGGGGGCATCTACCCCCAGCCAAGCCTGCCCCTGTGTAGAGCAACTGTAATGCCTGAACAAATAGCTCATATACCTGGGGGTCCTAGCCTCAGAGGGGATCCTGGACCAGGATTTACTCATGTGCTACACACAGTACATAGTAAAATAACTGTATTAGATTATTTTTGTCATCAATGTAGAGTTTTTTTTTAAGTATGTATAGCCACATGTGGGGTGGCAAAGGTGCATGCTCCCTGGCATCTACCTTTAGCATCTTGACATCTACCTCATACTTGCCACCCTAGCCTAGCTCAGTCTTCTTCTTCCCAGGATACAGTGGGCAGTAACACAGCCAGATGCCCCTGTAATAAGAATGTTAGATGTGGAGCAGTCACAGTAGTAGCACAGTATAGCTACAGATGATAAATAGACACCAGAGGGTAAATGTATAAACATGCAGGTTCTTCAACACCCGCGTGTTCAGCGTGTTTGGCGATTAAATTTCAAGCGGCGCTGCATTGTAAAGGGAAACTTCCCTTTACAATGCAGCGCCGCTTGAAATTTGATCGCCGAACACGCTGAACACGCGGGTGTTGAAGAACCCGCATGTTCATACATTTACCCCCAGATTATCTCTCTGATGAACTAATCACTTTCATTACCAATTTTTCTTCAGCAAAGTTGCTGGTTGCATAAATTGCATTCATAATATATCACATAATGTTTCCCTACACTTTCAATGATTGTCTCTCACTCAAATCAATTGCACTACCAGGGTTGCTTGCTCTGCTCTAACTTCATTTAAGGTATCTCTTTATTATTATTATTAATATTATTGCCATTTATTTATATAGCGCCACTTATTTTGCAGTGCTGTACAGAGAACTCACTCACATTAGCCATTGGGGCTTACAGTCTAAATTCCCTAACATACACACAGACAGACAGACACAGACAGACAGGCACACAGACTAGGGTCAATTTGGAAGCAGCCAATTAACCTACCAGTATGTTTTTGGAGTGTGCGAGGAAACCGGAACACCCGGAGCAAACCCACGCAAACACGAGGAGAAACTCCACACAGATAAGTCCATGGCTGGGAATTAATCTCATGACCCCAGTGAGGTAAGGCAGAAGGGCTCGCCACTTAACCACCGTGCTACCCCGTTTTTTGTTACATACTGCCTTACTTTGAACCTACACGTGGGTAACCTCTACACACATGCCCCTCTCAGGGTACCTCTCACGGCATCACACTGCGGTAACACCCATTTCTCTTGGCTCTCATTGGGTCCTGGAGCCCCCCCCCCACCCCCCCTTCCTTTCCCTTTGGAATTCAGTCACTCTGTCTCTGGCACCGAAGTACATCACAGCTATGTCTGGGCCTGGAACTTATACTGATTCACACTTGTGACTCAACAGCTGGCGCTATCACTTCATCTCCTCTATGTCAGAAGGGCATTAATATAGCGGGGTCTCTAAGTCCGAAGTAAATGATTTAGAAGTCTCAAACTCAGAGTTTCTTCCTGGGTACCACAGACATTGAAATGTTTATATAGCACCACTACGCCTCTAGCATGTCTCAAAGGTGGTAGACTTCATCCCCATCACTCAAGCATATCCATGGAAGGGAGCAAATAAAACAACACTATTGAACGTATAGGGGTCAGATAAAATACCTTTGCTTCTTACATCTATGAATTAAGTTTGCTAGTGAATCTTTTTTAATTGGCTTTTTAAGCTGGATATTGATTTATGCAATGTGATTCCACCTATGTGACTAAGGTGTTAGTCTCCAACATCCAACAACCACTAAATACTTGTACTTATAGGCGTTCTTTGGTTGTGTTCCAAACATGTTTGAGATGTGCATGCAGAAATATAATAGTGTGATCCCTCTTGCAGGTGTGCACATCACACAGTGTATCTGCAGATGTTCTTTGCTACTGATCGACCTCTATGTATTATGTGTCATTTAAATTGTATTTTAGTGACTTTTTAATTCATTCATACCATTTAATTTTTATGAGGTGTTGATGCTTTTATAAGCTGCATGAGACGGCTGGCAAAGGGGACCGTTGAGTAATTGCCCTGAAGCCGGCCACACAGGTGCCCACCCTGCTACACTGTACGAGGGCCAGGTGCCAGGATTAATGTTCATTTTGGTATAGATAGGTGCCAAACAGCCAGATTACTGAAGGCGTCATTGGGTAGGAAGATGGCTGATCCTACAGGCTCGCCCTATCAGTTTCAATAGAATCATTTTAGGACATTACAGACATTTTTGATCACTATTAACTACAATATTATATTGTGTACGGTCAGCATTAAATCTTCTTATACAAGATTGATAGGGCTTCCTTCAGTTCTGCATTTGTCAACTTAGCAGTACACAGCAATTGTATATAGCACCTGCGTAGCTTTAAACCCATAAGCTTTCACTTCAATGCTTCAGGAGATGAAAACTAATAATAACTATGACGATCCTGCATGAGAATACATTGAAACATGCTACATCAGGATAGTTTTCCGTGTTAACCTATTAGTGTAAATATCTAGGTGCCACAGGCCAATTAACTGCTTGGCCTTCAGTGCAAAAGTTCCCTCCCCTCCTGAGGCTGCAGGCGTTTTTACACATATAGCAACATTGATCATAGCTTAACACTTTTATATTGTGTGATGAAGGGATTTTGCAGATGCTGTATTTAAAAAAAAGTCCTCCAAACTCCACCCTTAAATTATATTTTAACTCATATATTCCTCTTCCTGAGTGCTGTGAGATCAGGATTCTAGAAAGTCATGTGCTTGGTATTGTTGTCGTTGTGGTATTTTCCTTTTTAATCCCTTCTTCTCTTTTCTCTTTTTCTTTCAGAAGGAGATGGAGCGAGAGAGGAAAAAAAAAAAAGCAAAAAAGGCGTCTGGCCAAGCAGACCACGGGAAGAGGTGGGCTCCATTGTAGGTGTTGACAGTTTAAAATAAATCCAGGGCCCTACCTAACATTTACAGGAAAGTTATAAAATCAGTGAAACAGCATGAGTGTGTTACCGTGGAGACCAGACACACACAATAAACAGCGAACTGTGACAAGCTACACCAACCAGTAGGCCTGAAATCCATCACTTTGCAAATGTATTATATCTTGCTCAAAGCTCTTTATTCTCAGGCAGCCGCTTGTTGGAGTCTTGAAAAACGTTAACCATTTCAGAGCCAGGCCTGTGATGTGTTATCCTGGTACACATACTTCGGGGTGGCTTCTGTTTTATTTTTATACTAGCATCTGAGAGTTTAGGAAAGTTGGATTGATTAATATTATTTACTATTATTGTCATTGTTTTGTCACCACAATGATTTGCAGCTCTGGACAGTGGGGAAAACATAAGACTGGCACATACAAGTTTGACAAAATAAATGCAGATATGAGAAGTGTAGGTAGAACCTTGCTCATGAAAGATTGCAATCTAACAATCTAACTGTCATCTGTTCAGCTATTCAGTTGTCCACTGATCTAAATTATTATCACTGTAGCCATCTCTGTTTGGCTGCTGTACCCAATTCACCTAACTGTCAGCATCAGGGAATACGTTGTGTCAGAAGCTGCAGAAGCTGCCTACACTATTAATCACAGCCAGGGGGCGGTAAAGTATCCTTCAGCTCCTCCATTGTCCTGCACAATTTGGATCAATTGTTCCTTCCAACTCTCTTATTACTAGATAATCCACATCGCTCCATAATGCACCTACTCAATTTACACTCTAACTTTCTCTTATTTACTTTCACCACTTCTCTCCAAATTCCAAATGTCACACTTGCCTCCTATCTCTACCTTATTTCTCATATCCAGTGGAGATGTTGCCTATAGCAACCAATCACATTCTAGTTATCTTTCATTTAGTACATTCTACAAAATGACAGCTTGAATCTGATTGGTTGCTATAGGCAACATCTCCACTTTTTCAAACCTGCAGTTTAGTAAATATACCCCCCAGTCTCTCTCCCAGTTTTGTTGACTCCACCTTAGAAACATTGCCAGAATAGATCCTTTTTTTTAACCGCACATGCTACCAAAACTCATATCTATTTTCTTGAAGGCTGTGGCAGGGTAGAGAGTATGCCAAGGGTAAACATTTGCAGAGTGAATGGATAGAAAGATAAAATAGATTGAATAGGGTATATTAATTGAGATATATATGAGATCTCAAAATATATATGAGATACATAGATATGACATAGATAGATAGATAGATAGATAGCTAGATAGATAGATACATAGATACATAGATACATAGATAGGTAGATATGAAATACATAAGATGAGATGTAGGTAAGTTATAGACAGATTTATAGAAATAAGTAGGTAAATGTGGATATATTAATAAAGATAAATTATTTGATATAGCCCAGTGAGTGCCGGATTCCTAGGATGGAAAAACATGGGTGAACAAAGTTTATTTTACTGATCCGTGATATTATAGAGCAAAGTATCAATGTGAGGACTAAGACCAGCAGAAATCAATGGTTTACACCAAATTCATTCAGTTGCTGATTTTTCAGCAAGCCTATTTTAAACCGAGACATGTTGATGGTCCTTCAGAACTAAAGAGATAGAGGATAGTCAATCTGTGTAAATGTATTATCAAATGGATTATTATTAGAGATGTTCACTGACCCTCGTGTTTTGATTTTGTTTTTGGATCTGGATTAACTTCGTGTTTTGATTTTGGATTTGGTTTTGGCAAAATCGCTAGAAATGTTCACTGTCCCCCTTGTTCTGTTTTTGGTATTGTTTTTGGATCTCGATTAACTTCGTGTTTTGGTTTTGGATTTGGCAAAACCGCCGTTGTGTGTTTTGGTTTTGAATCCCTATTTTTTTCTAAAATACCAATTTTTTTGCTAAAATCACATAATTTTGCTTTTTCTTCCCCCTACATTATTATTAACCTCAATAACACTAATTTCAAGTCAGTGACTTAAAACCACTATGCACATGAACATAGGCTTTAGCACATGAGGTAGAGGGATTAGTATCATTACAACTGAGACTGGAGAGTGACAAGAACAATGCCACCTCTCCTGTTTCTGTATGAACTATGGCACAGTAGAATGTCACTGGAGACTTTTAAGAACACTGACAGCCCTATTATTACAATTTCTGCTTCAGCACTGAACCCTGCCACCTCTCCTGTTTCTGAGTGAGTACAGTAAAATGTAACTTTTTAGACCAAGACTGCCAGCCCTATTAATTCTATTTCAGCAATGACAATTAGCAAAGGAGCTCTCCTCATAGTGATTAACCTATATAACACAGAACAATGTGACTGCAGATTTAGAAGACCAAGCCTGCCAGACCTATTATTTCTATTTCAGCAATGACAATTGGCAATAGAGCAATGGAGCTCTCCTGAATGTCACTGGAGACTTTGAAGAACACTGCTACCCCTCCTCTTTCTTTTTTTTTTTACCTATGACACTGCCAAACTGCACTAGAGACTGCCAAGAACTGTTCTACCCCTTCTGTGTCCCTCTGTGAAATGGCGCTGGATCACCTTGGAGGGCGGTACTCATAGAATCCAAAACTGGCAACATCTGAGATCTGGCTACGTAACAATGACGTTTTGCCTAGTATTCAATTCCGAGGGCGCGCGAATGTACAGAGCCAGCTCGGCTGGGTACTCAGATATGCTAAGTTCCGATGTGTTCCGTTCTCAGGGAACCAACCTTGAGCATCTCTAAAAACCGCCCTTGTGTGTTCTGGTTTTGGTTTTGGATCTCTATTTTTTTTAAAATAGCTGAAATATGCTAAAATCACATAATTTTGCCCTTTTTTGTTCCTACATTATTAATAATCTCAAATCTCAATAACACTAATTTTCAGTGATTTGCAGTCAAGTTTGACCACCTCACAATATTATTTTCATACACTTTCGGACAAAGACTGCAGCAAGCTGGCTGGATGCTAAGTGAAATAGCAACGACACAAACACACAGCAGTTCATAGCACATTTAGGAATCATTGCAACACAGCAGTGGCAGTAAAGAAAAGTGGTGCAAGATGGAATTGTTCTTGGGCCCTCCTACCCACCCTTATGTAAGATATTGAAAAGGACATGTACAGTGTAACAAACCAAGCACTCCAGCGACAAGCAGTGCCTTATGCCTAACAGTGCTGTCAATGAACTCTAGATTATTAAACCATGTCTGCTTGTGCTGCATCTTTAATCTTCTCCTCTATTGATACCTCCCTCTCATCCCTGAAGAACTGCCACATTTATGTAGACACAGGAATGGATATTACAACTGGAGTGACATTAGATCTGCTTCAGATAGACACTGACACGGAACATGTCGGCAGCATGGAATCTGTCATGTTGGAATACGCTGCATTGAACAGAGATTTAAACAAATATATAGAAGCTGTTGAGGAGGCCGTACTTAAGTTAAAACGTGATCCACCTGATGAAATCCTGGATTTAAGAGAGCTTGTACATGAGAGATACACTGCGCTTCAGAAGAATAATACAGAGGAGACCCTGAGGCAGGACGATAAATATGTCCAGTTTAATGAATAGCTAAGAGACCTGAGAAAACAAATGGGTGTGTCACTGGCCCCTGCAGACTAAGCTTTGGAAGATAAAGATGAGGAGATGGCCATCACCCTGAGCACATGGCCGGTACAATGAAACTGAGAATGGCTCATGAAAACAGTTATGGTTCATTTGATCGCTCTACCCGTTCCTTGGATAACTGTAGTAATGTTACGCTAATACATGGCATACTTGGCGGGATGGAGATGGTGAACTCAGTAAAAAACAAAGTATGTGTTCACACGTACGAGAGAGAAGCAATTGAAAGGATGATTGAAAACAAACTTCATCCTAACACAATATTAATTCAACCCCGCAGGAAACCACCATTACAGAAGTTTCTGTAACATAAATGTCAAAAACAAAAATTTTTAAAATAGCCTTTTACCTTTTTAAAGAAAAAAACACATTTTTAATACAGGTGAAACTTTACTGTAGAAATACATAAAACATGTCCTTTTACCCAAATATTAATAAGCATCCCAGCTTCAGCTAGCTTCCTTCTCTCAGCTAGATCCCAGCACCTGCAATCTACATTGTCATCATCCTCACACTCATCAGTGTGTACATCATCATCACTAAATACTAATTAATCCCGGCTGGAATCCTCCATTAGAGAAGTCTCTCTACTTTGATCTAAATGCCAGTAAAAGCCTTCTTCGTGGAATGTGTAGTTCAGTTTACGACAGAGCTGTCACGATTTTTGGCCAATGCTTGTTAATATTTTGAGTAGAATGGCATGTTGGCAGTTTAATGTTTCTCTACAGTAAACTTTCACCTTTATTTTAGAAGTGTTTTTTTCTTTAAAAAGGTACAAGCTTTTTATTTACATTTTTGTTTCCCTAATTTAAAAACACTATGCACTTTAAGATAGGCTTTAGCAGATGACGTAGAGGGATTACTATCATCATGACTGGTGGCAACATCTGCTTGGTGCTCCTGGTCTTCTGTGTACTGCTGTTAATCCATTTTGATAAGACAGTAAAATGTGACTGCAGATTTTGAACAACACTGACATCCCTATTATTTCTATTTCAGCAATAACACTTAGCAAAGGAGCTCTCCTGTTTCTGTGTGAGCTATAACTCAGTAGAATGTCACTGGAGACTTTGAAGAACACTGCTACTCCTCCTCTTTCTTTTTAGCTGCCCAACTGCACTAGAGACTGTCAAGAACCGCACTACCACTTCTGTGTCTCTCTGTGAAATGGCGCTGGATTATTGTGGAGGGCGGTAGTTATAGGATCCAAAACTTGCGAGATCCGATGACGTAACAATGACGCTTTGCCTCCTTTTTTAATTCCGAGGGCACGCGAAAGTACCGAGCCGATACTTGGATCTTCTAAGTTTGGGTAGGCTCGGTTCTCGGAGAACCGAGCCTGAGCATCTCTAATTATTATTGGAAGCTAGTAAAATAAATATACTAGTTTAATACAATTTATATAGAAATAAGAATAATTGTACTTTACAGTTTGGAATAAAATTAAAAATGACAGCATATATTGACTGGACTAGTGTAAAATAGCATTGAACCTCATTGAGGAAAAAGAGCTTTTTCATAAAATGTATGAATTAAAAGTGTAAAATAATAATAATTAAACAGTTAACATGAGAAAATGGTTATCACTTGTACAATGAATATCGACACATATTGGTGTATCTTGCCGAGTCTCCTAACACGTGTAATAGACACATTGACATTAAATCTTTGCAGATTTCTTTCCTCGTCGTCTCCATATGCTTGCTGTATGTTTTCATTTTACTATTTTAACTTAAACGACATCAGATTTCAGCTAAAGAACCCACAGCGAGAAAAAAATGTAAATTACAAAACTGCAGGCGTCTGAACTGAGTCTCCCCCTGGACCCGTAAAAGACTGTTATGCAGACAGGAAAGAAAATAAATCATAAAATTAATACCTTAGCTATATAATGCCTATATATATACTTCATGTTACAGCCATCCTATGCCTCGAAGTCCATAATATTTTCCTTGTTACAGTATGGCTGTCATAAAGCTCTCATGTGTAGAGAAACATGGGATAAAGAGGAAAGGAGCTCTTCTATTGTACGTGCAGGGTAATATATCTCACAATCACTGTATGTTTTGTTTAACATTAGTGTTAATTAGGTTACAGGAAGGAAGTATGTATAATAAACATGTTCCCTGTTCTTTTCTGCTCCTGGTGGTCAATTTGAAGAATAAAGGGTTAATTTAAATAGAGTTTCAGGACAAGTCGCCCCATCCCATGCATTCTAGTAAAGTCCCTGACTGCTAGAACATATTGAGAGCCATAGTAGCCTACGCTCCTACAACAAGGGCTAGAGTCACAAAGGGTCAGGTGAGATTCAGTCCCCAACAGCTATCGACATAGAAGAGTTTTGCACCTAAGAAACGCTTCGCTTTTACTCTGTGTTTTTATGCGCATGGCATGCAACATAGGTGCTAAATTCCTGACATACAAGTGTCATGGGCAGTTTTCACAGAACAAGTCAGAGTTCATGTATCAGCAACTTAGAGATTGTGCAGGAAAACAACATACAGTATATGGGTAGAGTTGTCTACACTAATAAATGCAGCTGCATAAATCAGCTGTATGGCACATGTTACTTACTGTTGTGCATCTGCTCACAGCTCACATCACACAGAGCGGAGCTGCGTGCGGAGGTGAAGAGAGAATGGGGAACCTGCAAATGTATTAGCCCTGACTTCCTAGTTATATCCTGCTAATGGTGTAGAAGCAAAAAAAAAAAAGGGAAAATGAAAGAGTGTCCTGTGCTCAACACTACAAGAATTTGCATAAAGCACATTTATTAGTGGCTGACTCTGGTGGTCATTCTGGGTGGTTGGGGGGGGGGGATTTTTCACTATTTTGTGTTGAGAAATTTTGCGTGACAATTTACAAGACCTCACTGATTGAATATATTGATTGCACACAGTCCTATAGAGTCCAAAAATAATTTGGTTAAATGGTAAAACCAACAGATATGGGCTGTTGTACTTTCTTCAGATCTATAACTTTCCAAACCCTGGTAGTTATGGGGGGGCATTCTGTGTAGTTTAGCTGTGGTATGGTGCCATCTGGTCACCAGTCTATTGATACATTCCTGTTGTTTCTTAGTTCTAAAGCAGGCCTGGCCAACCTGTGGCTCTCCAGGTGTCATGAAACCACAAGTCCCAGCATGTCCAGACAGCTGTCGACTAGCTATCAATTCTGGGGCTTGTAGTTTCACAACACCTGGAGAGCCACAGGTTGGCCAAGCCTGCTCTAAAACAAAGCTATTTTCAAAAAAATCTGCTGCCAATGGATTTCTTGGAGACATATGACAATGGATTGTCATCTTCCGAAAGAAGACAATACAAAACAGAATTGTGCCAACCGTCAACTGTCGTAGAAGTACATAAACTTTTACACAGTGTAACTCTTGGAAGAAATGATCTTTTGAGAATATCCTATCAAGCTAAGGATTTACTTGGCCATATCTCTACTCATTAAGAGGATAAAATCTAAACTTGTACTGTGTCTTAGTCAATGGACCAAGGGCATATATGTCTGATTAATAAATGTTCTCCTGTGCCACATTTACTAAATTATCCTGATTTGCTGCGCTGGTAAGCGACATAAGACTACCCCCTACATAAATAACATTACACACCTTCAGGTGTCATGGTAATTACAATCACAGTTCCATACCACACTATGTATACAGTTCAATACTACACCATTTTTGTTCCCAGCTATTATTTTTATGTATGCTCTGAAAAAAAAGTAACATTGCCATGTCTGAACCCACCAGTGATGTCACATTAATATTGTTTCCAATAACATCCATAAATTACTACTGGAGAGATGTCAATTAAGGGTTAAGGAACTGGCGTATGTGTCAATGGTAGAGTATCTAGCTGCTGCAGCAGCCGTTTAGAGGGTTTCTCAACATATACCCATCAGCATTCATGCAGTTCGGTCAACTGACCCATTTATGGGTATCTTTGCTTCTGGCCTGCAATAAATCTGCGTTCTAAGCACCATGGCAAAATAAGTTGAGAATGGGTGGATCAGGGACATAGTATAGACTGATCATGACATGATTAGGTTGCTTAACGGCATCGTTGGATGGTTAAGGGGAGCAATAGATAGGAGAAGGGGGGGTTTCTGGGCTCTGGCTGGGAGATAGGCTACAAAGACAAAGCACATCTCTAGAGGTAAAAGTCATGCACACAAAAGGTCCACAAAGGGTTCATGGTATTCCAGACACCCTCATGTAAAACAATATTTCTTAGATATTGATAAAAACAAATCACAGCTACTAAAGTGCCATATATGATCAACAGAGCCATGATGTCTTCCTTACCTGCATTTACTGATAACTACAGTGTGTACATCGCTTTGCTGGTGCCTAATTTCTATAGATGGGGGAAACTTTTTATTGGCTCCTAAAACTGCAAACTAGTTCTGAGATTTGGTTTAAAATGAAGATTATTTACAAGCATTCCTTAAAGATGCAATCGTGCAGTAACACAAGTCAACCAATCAGATTTTATCTATCTATTGCAAGATTGACAGTGAAAGTAAATGTCTGATTGGTTGCTATGGAGTAATGTTAATAAATACCTTTTACTATCAAAAACCTACATAATTCAAAGAAAATTAGGAAATGTAAGTTTCATCTGAGATCGGCAGTATACTTTACTGTCAGGCCCGGCGCTCCCATTAGGCAACCTTAGGCAGTTGCCTAGGGCGCCGGGACGTGCAGGGCGCCGCTGCTGCTGACTAGATTTGAAAATTTAGTCAGTGACAGCGTGAATAAAGTTTGCTACCCAGCGCCCCCCTCCCTTTCCAGCATGCCACGGCTGCTCCACCCCTCTCTTTTGTGGTAAAGAAGGTGAGGAGCGGTGGACAGCCATTACAGAATAGCCTCTCTGCATCTGACCAACCTTCAGCATCCAAAACAGTAAGTATCTTTAGCTTTTATTTTTTTTGGTATTATTAATTTCATTTTATAAAAAATGGGGTACCCAAAGGGGAAGTGTGGAGGCCCAAAAAATGTTGGGGGTGGGATTTTTTATTAATATGTCACACTTTATGGTCTATATTCTATTTAAAAACTATGGTGGATAAAATAATTATTTTATTGCACCTCATGCTCTATATTTGACTTGCTTCAAGTCAATAATAGAGCATGACGTGCCAATAAAATCATTATTTTATCCACCATAGTTTTTAAATCAAAGATAGAGCATGAAGTGCCAAATAATATTAATTTTTCTCCCACATAGCTTGAAAATTAAATATAGATCATGAGGTGGAAAATAGTATTTTTTCAATGGTATAAAAATGACTACTTGCCACGTCATACTCTATATTTCATTTGCAAACTATGCGGTGGAAAAATGACTATTATTTTGCACTTCATGCTCTATCTTTGATTTAAACACTATGGTGGATAAAATAATTATTTTATTGGCACCTCATGCTCTATTATTGACTTGCTGCAAGTCAAATATAGAGCATTACGTGCCAATAAAATCATGGTGCTGCAGGGGGGACGACAGAGGACATGGTGCTGCAGGGGGGGGGGGGGGCAGAGGACATGGTGCTGCAGGGGGGGGAACAGAGGACATGGTGATGCAGGGGGGGGGGGACAGAGGACATGGTGCTCCAGGGGGGGGTACAGAGGACATGGTGCTGCAGAGGGGGACAGAGGACATGGTGCTGCAGGGGGGGGGCAGAGGACATGGTGCTGCAGGGGGGGGGGAGAGGACATGGTCAAGCAGTGGCGGGGCAGTATGCTGCAGGGGGAGCAGTGTGATGGGTCATTCTCACAAGTTTTTGTTCCCATATCTAATACTTGGATATTTCCCCTCTAGAAATCCTGTGATTGCCCCTGGACAGCAGTGGAGTCTGGACAACGTTCTCTATGAAACATCACGGCAGCCAGACCGCTGTAGGAGGTAAGGCTTATTATTTTTTTTTACCAAAAGTGAAGTGTGTGAGGGTCTGGGAAGTGGGTATTTGGCGTGTCTTGGGGTGGGGGGGGGCGGTATTTTGAAATTTTGCCTAGGGCGCTGAGAACCCTAGCACCGGCCCTGTTTACTGTGAGCCTTTTTAATATATTCTGGAGCTGTCCACTGCTAGGGAACCTTTGGGCTAAAGTATTTGATGTGATATATCTAGTGGTCAAACCGAGACTACACAGCTCACCTGAAATTGCTCTACTGTACCCCTATTCCTCACAGTTTTAATAATACAATAAATATGTCATTGGACATATCCTTACTGCAACTAGAGCCACAATTCCTCAATACTGGAATATCGTGTTTGCACCACTCCACTCCAAAATTATAGCAAAGATTCAAAGAGTCTACAATATGGAAACCATTGGTTTCACATATTCTTCATTAGCGCCCCCCTCTTAATTAATTAGTCTCAAAGGCATATCTATTATACGGAACACCTAACCATGACACAATCTATCTTGCGATCAAGCCTCTTAAGCCTGTTGACAACCTAAAAAATACATGTAATGAATCATCTAAAGCTGATCATAATATAATTTTTATCTCTCTGCTGGTTTGTGGGGGGAAAATAATCACATATATAAGTTGTTTCAAACGTATCTACTTGTGTGCTGGATATTTCAGTTGAAATGTATCAAGTAAGACTGAAAGAATTGTAAGTTGGGTTTTTAGATTCTATCACTCAATTATTCACTATGATAGAAGTTGTAAGGCAGCAATAACAACTGTTATTTTTACTTTACTCCCTTAATATAGCAGATAACCTGATTAATATAAATGTTGTTTCTCAATGATAAGAAGCAGTAATATGAATATAAATGTTCAGCAGGGGAATAGGAATGCAATATATTTTGGGTAGACATTTTCTTTAAGTAAGAGTTACTTACAATTTATTTTTATATTAAGAAAAAAAATGGAAAATAAATCATTGTGCGCAAAGAACATTATTGTTCTGCATGTAGAATGTATGGGAGCTGCAATATTGCTTGATCATCTGCAGTAAGATGCAAGACAGTGATGGACATTAGGTGGTCCTAGAGCCGCAGGTGTCCCTCCAAGTCCTCACCTGTACCTCCTTTATACCTTATTGTCAGATTTGTTTGTTATAGCTTGAAACATGTGTTCATATTTTATTAGAGATAACTCCTTACTGAGATTTAGGATAATGTGTGGCCCTTTCAACTCTTCACACCTTGACATATGTCTCAACTGTCCCGGTTTAGGTGGGACAGTCCTGATTTGAGGACCCTTTGGACATGATAAGTGGAGCTTTGGGTACAAACAGGTGCACTATGGTTATGTGAGCAGAAAGATACATTTATGATTGAATCGGTCCCTAAGTGTTACATAGAAAAGGGAGCAGGGTCCCATGATAGCACAGAGTAGAAGTGAAAGACTCCGATGCAACTAGGGCCGGATTAAGACACTATAGACACCTGAACTAGGGGTACTGTGTGGCCCCCATTTGTCAAGTGACTTGCAATGCCCTCCCAACCCTCCCTCCCCAGTCATGATCTCCCCCAACAGTGCCAGTGATCACCTGCAATGCTCTCCCACCCACCCTCCCCAGTCATGATCTCCCCCAACAGTGCCACTGCGCCAGCCCCCCCTCAGCGCTTACCTCCATCTTTAACTGATGTCCTTCAGTCACTCGCTCCCTGCTGCCTGTATTCCTTCCGCGGTGCGCAGCAATCTCCTTACTAAGGAGATCTTGTGAGAGACTGTCTCACTCTCACGAGATCTCCTCAGTAAGGAGATTACTGAGCGCCGTGGAAGGACTACCATGCCTGCAGCCTACCAATCGATGTGACGTTCATTCAGTGGGAGCCGCCGGCCGTGGTTCAGTCTGTATCATGGCTGGCTCCCCACAGCTGACAAGTAGTTTCAAGGGCCCCTCGGATGCCCGAGGCCCCTGGGCTGTATCCCAGTTAGACCACGGGTTAATCCGGCCCTGGGTGCAACTGGAATTTGGGGCA
This sequence comes from Mixophyes fleayi, assembly GCF_038048845.1. Classification (NCBI taxonomy): domain Eukaryota; kingdom Metazoa; phylum Chordata; class Amphibia; order Anura; family Limnodynastidae; genus Mixophyes; species Mixophyes fleayi. The sequence continues at coordinate 73,751,018 of NC_134407.1, read as the reverse complement.
TCATACCATTATACTTGGCCGTTCAAGTGATCATATACAGCATTTATTTTGCTGTTTTGTATGCAGTGACTGTGCTGACATTTATTGTGCGGTTATCTTATATATTGGCATTTATCACTACTCTGTTAGGACAATGATATTTTGTTTTAGTGTGCGCTTATATTGTAGATCTATGGAGACATTGAGGATGTTTATTATTACTGTATTGCATTATTATTTGGTGCTTCAAAACATGTATGATATTTTTTATTATTATTTATTTCACTGAGAATGTCCCAGTCCATAGCAGGGACTGCTTGTGAACCAATATACTTTAAGGTTTTACATTTTACATTGTCTGGTGCTAAGAAATCAATACTGAAATGTTATATTATATCTTACATAATGTTGCATTAAAGGCTTTTTATTCTTCAGTCCCAAACAATGTATGCACTGGAATGTATGTACGGCAATGCATGATAACTAATGTGCGCTTTAGACACCTTTTAGTGATGTTATCATCATCATCAGCAGCAGCTATTTATATAGAGTAGAGATGTTCACTGACCCCCATGTTTTGGTTTTGGTTTTGGATCTGGATGAACTTCGTGTTTTGGTTTTTTGCAAAACCACCCTCGTGTGTTTTGGTTTTGGTCTTGGATCCCTATTTTTTTCTAAAATTACATAATTTTTTGTTGTTCCTACTGTATAATTAACCTCAATAACATTAATTTCCAGTAATTTCCAGTCAATTTTTGACAAGTGACAAGAATACTGCTACTCCTCCTGTTTCTGTATGAGCAATGGTAGTGAGCAATGGCACTGGAGACTGGAGAGTGACAAGAACACTGCTACTCATGTTTCTATGTGAGCAATAGCACTGACCAATGGCACTGGAGAATGGAGAGTGATAAGAACACTGCTACCCCTGTTGCTGTGTGAGCAATGGTGCTGGATCTCCTGGGGAGGGAGGTACTTATGGAATCCAAAACTTGCGAGATCCGACAACGCAACAATGACATTTTGCCTAGATTCAGTTACGAGGACACGCAAAAGTAGTGAGCCGGCTCACAAGCCTACTCAGATCCCCTAAGTTCGGGTGGGCTCAGTTTACAGAAAACCGAGCCCGAGCATCTCTAATATAGAACCACCAACTCTGCAGCGCTGTACAGAGAACTCACTCATATCAGTCCCTGCTCAACTGGAGCTTACAGTCCAAATTCCCTAACATGCACACACACGGACAGAGAGAGATTAAGGTCAATTCAATAGCAACCAATTAACCGTCTAGTATGTTTTTGGCATGCAGGAGGAATTCGGAGCACCCTCAGGAATCCCATGCAAACATGGGGAGAACATATAAACTCCACACAGAAAAGGCCATGGTTAGGAATCAAACTCATGACCCCAGTGCTGTGAGACAGAAGTGCTAACTTCTAAGTGCTACTTAAAAAAATTACGAGTTTTGAACTCAATTGCAATGTTTTTTTTGAAGTACTGTACTGGTTACACACATTCACGCATGAGAAATAGGTCTCAAAATTTTAAACACTACGCTAAAATTTTCGAAAGCAAATGTGGAAACTAGCCCATAAGAAACTTTTCTCCCTATTTTAATGTGCTTTTTAGGAATTAGTTAGCCCTCAGAGTCTAATATGCAGTAATTTGAGTCTTAAATTGCAGAATTTGATGCTGGAGTAAGACATTTTGTATTGCATTCTGTTTTTCTTTTGTATGTGGAAATGTATATTTTGAATTATATTTTATTTTTATTTTTGTTGCTTGCTCTTTAACAACCATCTCCAAATGCACAAGTTGTTTTTCAGCTGACAATTCAGAATATGATGCCAGAACCTGGGGTTAAGTTGCATTACTCTTTGCAAACTTTATTGCACTAGACCGACTAAGCCAAATCTTTGCTTACATTTTGCCAACCTGGGTTATCCAAATGGGTGTTATAGAAAGGAAGTGTCTGAATATTTTACATTTCTGGCTGGATAAAATGACACCGTGTATTTCCAGGAATTACTTTTTTTCTTCTTTACTTTAAGAGCAAAACGAATTTTAAAAACATCTTTACTGATATGCATAGCTGCAAGTTGTAATTTCTATTAACAATTGTTAATGGCAGGAATAATAGTGCTGCCCATTGGTGTGATTAAGCCCTCTTGTGTATGGAGGATCTCAGTGACATAACTACCCATGGGGCTGCTATGGGCCAAGTGGTGATGGGAGCTCAACAACACTGATCCATCCACTGAAGAGGCCCCGCTCTGCTCTGTTGCCCAGAACTTGTGCAGTAAAGAAAAGCAGAGTGGGAGCCTCCAGGGTGGATGAAAACATATCACTGGGCCACCGCCCCCCAATTTTGCTATGGGGCCCAGTGATAAATTGTTTCACCCCTGGAGGGCCTAAGTACGTAGAGTTGGCCTGTATACACCAACCTAAAGGCAAGCCCAGGTTTAACATTCTTTGCTCCACTGGCTGATCTTCTGCCTCTCCCTACATGTCCCCATAGCAACAGTTCTCTATGACTTATATGTATGTCCTTATACAATCTATGTGTATTCTACCAGTAATATAAAATAATTGCTTTTTATGCTAGCAGCATATATAAGATAATAAAACAAGGGATGTAGTCTGGCTTCTGATTATCTATTTCTCTTTGGAGGACTATCAGTTTAACACACTATCCTGAAAGAACCTGTTGCTTATACATTGAAGGTAGGCATTTTGTGCACTGAACGAATATGCCTGAAACGCAGGTTGTCAATTCTCTAGGAACTAGTAACACTACTGAGGCCCAAAATGGCTGCCACCAATGTGTGTAAGTGACAGACACCTGAGAATAAACAATGTCAGCATTTCATGTACCTATGTTTTTCCTGAGAACGCATCCTTTTATTTTCACTGGAGATGCAGAAGCTCAGTGTACCTCAGTGATGTCGTAGGAATATTAGTTCAACCCACAAAATGGCTACCTCCACAGTGTGCAATGTGCCTATACTTTTCGTTGAAGAGAATATATAATTTAGGCTAAGCAAGGTTTATTATGATTTTTTATAAATGTTCAATACAAACTGAAAAACCATGAAACATTGTGGAATAAAAACAATAATCTTTGTGTTTATTTATGTTTACTGTATTACCACACATTGGGATTTCCACATTGCTTGTTCAATTTAATCTTACCCATGGATCCCTAGGGAACATTACTGCTGACATTCAAATTATCAGAGAAAATTGTTTAATACTTATGTGGCTTTAGGTCTATGGCTCCCTGGCACATGACAAGCAACATTCTTTAGTGCCTCATGCTGTGTCCAACTTCATGATGACTACAGATATATAAAATCCCAGAATTATGAATTGTACCGATTCACCCAAATGCATACTTGAAATTTGTGAGCTAACAATTTGGACCAGTGAATTACAATTCATATTTCTTACCAAACTCTGTACTGTACCATTGTCTGATTTATCTGTTCACAGTTTAAACACATTTTACTCCAATTACGTAGCACTATTGTGACAATTTATTTGAGTTTTAACCAGGATAAGACTGTGAAGATAAGGGCATTTTTAAACTGGAAAAAAATGGCATACAAATCTATTTTGCTTCAATAAAGTGCAATATGACACTACCACTGTACATTATATGGGATATATGTTTTCCAGATGTATTATGTATTCTGACAATAGGGCTATGTAGTAAGGTTGAAATATTGTGTAGAGAATAAAAACAACTATAAACATCAACTCTGCAGTATGGTTTACACAGCTATATAGAGACCAAATGCAGTGTGCATTATAGTGTTCAGCAGTCTGGACTACTAATAGTATTAGTCACAGACATTCCCACAGAGAACATATCCATGTTTCCCCTAGTACAAGGCAGGGTTATTTAAGAGTTGCTTATTTAAGGCTATGTACATGTAAATTTACGGGTATAGACATTTGGCAATTGTTGATTCTAGCTAGTTGCCATCTTTCTCTTCCATTCACTGTGATTGGTCAGATTCTCCATTGGACTTTATTCGTCAAATCTTTGGTGAAGCAGGACCAGATTTCAAAAACATAATCACTGACTTCCAACGGTGGGCAAAGTTAGAATGCAGCTTAAAATGCAGATCACAGTTCCAAAAGTCCCCAAGATATAACACTAAAAATAGAATATACTGGGTTTATGTTCTGCCATTTAGCAAGATACTGATTTGTAACCAAATAGAATTCTTTTTGCATTTAGCTTATCAGTGAGTGAAGTGAATATTTGTTCTTTGTTATCCCTTTCCTTAATTATAGTTTATTATTTATATTACTATAGATAACTCTAAAAATGATAAAAAAAAAAAAGGCACCCATTAAACATAATTGATCTTAACATAGCAGAAACACATAAAATTTGCTCTTCAAAATTTCTATTTCTAGAACAAGCCTTTATTGTTTACATAGTTCAATATATATGTCAAAACAATACATTTATACGCAAAAGTATAATCATATCAATAGAACTTAATAGATGTGCTAGCTACTATATGAAATGTACAACTTCATTAATAACGTGAATGGAAAGGTTAAATTGTACAGAGAGCTTAGAAAAACTAGGTTTGTTGAAGAAAGTTGCCTTAGAGGTGACCTAGTTAATATGTATAACCAACCAGCGCTGGAAGTGGGCTGGTACACAGTGGTACGCTATACCGCCACTTCTCTTACTGTCTTCATTGCAAAACTATCTAATTCCATTCACTTACATATTCCATACCGCCACTTCTAAACTTCCCTACCGCCACTTCCTTAGTGTCTGTGTATAACTATATTCCACTGTGTATTACTAAATGCCAGGCCAATGCAATTATTTATCTAAATAACCTTTAGCACCAAAGACCATACATTGTACAAGGGATTATCAATTGTCCCCTTGAGAATAGGAAGGGTGGTAATGCTGTGGCATTTTTTACTACAAAAGGTGGTGAGGTCAATTTTCTTAACAGAATTTAAGGATGGATCAGATGCCTTTCTTACAACAAATATGGTATTGGCAGGGGAAGGCTGGACTGGGGCCCAGGGGGGCATCTGCCCCCTGCGCTGGGCCCATAGTGGGCTACCTTGGGCTGGGTCACTGTGCCAACTGCATTTTTGTCCTTTAAAATGTTCCTAAAAGGCGAGTCTTGCCACCCGGGCTAAAATTTGTCAGCCCTCCCCTGGGGATTGGTAGGTATAATTAGTAGAGGATATTGTTGGTGTTATTGATCCAGGAAATTAGTATATTAGGAGGTCACATTAGCTCTCTGAAGCTAATTTGACAACTGGCACATAGGGTTTTTTGCAGAACTTATGAAAAGTTCATCTTGTCGGATCTGTGTCTTTTTCAACTTTACTAATCATGTAACTATACAAAAATGATTTCCACTTTGATCAGATATTGATTTATTTCCAGTTCCTTGTCAATTTTGACATATGTCCGGATTGCTGGAGAATCGACTAGTGACTCTTCCTGGTCTACAATATAAAGAAATTCATTTTTCTTACATCTATTAGAATTTCTCCACAGGAATTTCTCTACAGGGAAGACACATGGTCAATAAAATAACATTTAATTGATATAGCAAACACCAGACAGACAGTATGGAAAAATCACAGTGAGGGTCACACAGAAAGTATGTGATATGTACACTAAAAAGATACATTCTTCACTGGCAAAATATACAGACCATTGTAATGAACATCTGTACATTTATACAATATAGTTCAGGAACTACCAGCTCTCCACTCTTTCATAATATATGAAGGCATTTGCTTCTTCTTTTACAAAATGAATGTATTGTATTTTCTGTTATTTTCTACTACTTTATTACAATTATTATGTATTGTATTTTTGTCCACAAAAACACATCATTTTTTTTCTCACTAGTCAAGTTATATCTGACCTGCTGAATGAGAACACACAGGCCAATCAAGGAGATGATTGGTTCTTGCCCTTCAGGGGAGGGCAGACAAGATTTAAAGAGGCAACACATGGGCAACTCCTGCTACTTAGTCCAAATGCTGAGTGGCATATCAATTTTGTTAATTTTGGCCACATAGGAACGAATTCAGAGGTGTCAAATTATGGCAGCTGTGTTTTATGTAGCATAAACTTGATTTTAGGTATTTCCTGCATATCTGACAATTCTCATTACTGACGGGTAGGATAGCTCTAGACCACCAAGGCACATCGCTTACTGTCCCTGACACCATGTTATATAGATCACTGACAGTTGCCTAATTGTCCGGGGCAGTGCCAGTCATTAAATATTTGCTGTTTTAACTTTAATTGTAAGGTATACAGTACATTTGCTTTTATTTTGTATATTGGATGCATATCCTTTGTATTTTATTATTTGCTATGTAATGTATTAGATTGTGTAATTACATACAACAAATGGCAAAATAACAATGTCCAGAGAACATATGATGGGGATTGTAGAACACTATGGCCAGATTAGACTGCACCATGCGTATTGCACTTGACTCCACCTGTCTGATCACAAACTGAACCAAGGAATTATATTTAAATGTTGGCAACTACAATATATATCCATGTCTGCTCATGGCTCAGTTGGCTCCAGTAAAGTCAAAACAAGATTAAGGAGCAGCCGGTCCAGCGTGATGGGCTAGTAGCAATACTAATGTTACTAGAGGACACATTAAATACACTGGTGCCAATTGTGTAAAGATAAAACATTTTGCTGGAGTCATATATTCTCTTTTGCAGCCAGCCTGTAGTAGCAGTATCCCTTTAATACACAAATAATATTGATACATGTTTAAGATTCTGTATATAAAAAAACAGTAAGTTCTGATGTCATCACTTCAGTGTATTATAAGGAATACCGCACCCCTACTGTAAATTATTCTGTATGCTAGAAGTCTCCTCTGAATTCTGAGACCTGTTTAAAAGTGCTCTGGCTACAGCTCTGGGCTTTCATGTGAGCATAGAACCACACAATTACTTTTAATATCCCTTTAATTTACAGTAGAGATGTATTATCCCATATATTATTCATCTGATGCATCATTGTTAATTATTTGCTCCCTCGGCAGACATCTGTATGCTCTCTGGTATTCAAAACAGTATTAGAATTGTTATTTTTCATAAATACACTTACCATACACATCATATTAGTAACACTTGTTAATAACCTTGCCATGGATAACATATTGGTTAGTGGGATGTTGCATAGAAAAATTAATAGCATATTTACCATGGAACATATTTATGGTTGTCAACTGTAAGTCTATTTACTAACAGTCATTTCAAATATGTTCATTTATTGTTCAAAAAAATATTGAGATAAGTATAACATGCTACTGGCACTCACTAAAGTAGTAATCACATACAACACTAGTGGTTTTGAGAGAGTGTAGTGCTGTAGTCAATGAACCCCTTTGTCTTCTGGGTGCTACTTTATTCATTTGTTTGTTTAAATGCATGTTGGCATTAGAATATATCAATAGCAAAAGCTGTTTTCTCATGCTTTGAAGTAATATACTGTTCACACCACTACTGGAATTTGGAACCTACTTGAATCTAAGCAGTTTTAACTGTTTAACAACTTAAACAATTTGCTGTTGGTTGGGTTGCATCTGTTCCTTACCACAGTCCGTTCCTTCAGATTGTAGCCCCAGCAATAGCTGCTATTTCCATGAGCACGTTGTTGGCTTCTTGTTCATACTCTTTAGATAGTTGTTTAGCTCTGTCTATGTTTTTTAGGTTCTCATCAAGGTTGTCCGCTAGACGTATCCGATCCAAGTACCCAGTATTTGTCTCCTGTATTTTATTAGCCATCTCAGTCTTTTCCTGGGCCACAGAGAACACCATGCCACTCAGTTTAGTCTGGATTCCAATGAGAAGCTTGGTTGCCCGACTCAGCTTTGCCATGGCTTCCTGGGCTTCCTTCAGGTCACCTGGGATGTTCTCTGCTTCTTTCACTACAAGGGAAAAGTTGTAACCTTCTATTTGTATCTGGATATCAGAATTGCCTGAAAAGAAAAAACAAAACGTTTTAATCTCCCATTTCAAATGAAAGTGATTAGAATGTTAAATATTCTCAGAACTCTTTAAGTCCAGGGACCAATGGGACCAAATTTCATATAATTTCTGGACAGAGCTGCAAAACATCATCCTTTTGTAGGTAACCCTACAAAGAAACATATCACACTGAGAAACAAGAAATGACTCCCCAAACTGCTTTTAGTTTGATCTCCTACTTCCTGATTATCTGAAGTCCTTACTGGAATCCAGTAAAAATACAATATATGATTAGGCACAATTGGGAGGTATGGTTTTCATAGTGTGTAATGTTGTGAACCCCTTACCATAATACCCTGTTGTCAAAGAGGTAAAGTAACTGGCTATATTAATGGAGACACCTTTCTTTGCCTGTTAGCCTTTAATGTCAAATATTAAAACATTCCTACTACCTACACACAGTGAGCACAGCTATTTTGTGCCTCATGTTTCAGCGATGTCACTAGTTATTAACACATGGACAAGCTATATGCTCATGTGTGTAGACAATGTTTTACTTGGCTTGGGGGTAGAATATAGTGTTACGGCCATTACTTCACATGCTTGTATTTTACTGTATGTGTCCTAGAGGATAATTTCCATTATCAGACAGAGGGTTCCTAGAAAATCTCACCATTTGGATATTCACCAAGTTAGGATTACTAAACAGACCTATGAAAATCTCTAGGGCTATAATGTGCAGAGGAAGACAATTATATAACTGTATGTTTACTAATTTTATTGTATATATCAGCTTGATGGTCTTTGTAGGTCCGCCATTATCCCATACTTGCCAACATTTCATTTTTTTTTCCCGGAAGCTGCTAATAGGAGGTAGGCGTGTAGGGGGCGGGGCCCCGAAAATTGCGTTATTTTAGCCCCGCCCCCGTTACGTAATGACGCAAATTGCGTCATTTTACAGTGGGGGCGGGGCCAAACGCCGCGATTCCCGGTGAATCGCGGCGTTTGAACCGTATTCTGCCCACTTCTGGGCAGATCAGGGAGATTGCCACACTCTCTCGGGAGTCCGGGAGACTCACGCAAAATGCGGGAGTCTCCCGGACGTTCCGGGAGAGTTGGCAAGTATGCATTATCCCAGTCATCACTGAGAAAGTACTGATACGAGAGGGGATATCAAGTGGCAAGTGTGTCTTGGGACCAAAATTAAGTGATTAACCACAAGGATGATCTGCTCTCCTGGGAGAACTACCCAAAATTCAATTGAATTTGACATAGTTCTTTAGTCATATTTGAGTAAACAAGTATGACTAAAGGTATTGGTTGTCTTCCTGCATCCAGTACAGACTACTAAAGACATTAACAGTAATTTACAAACTGGAAATATACAGATTCTGGGCCTGATTTTGAGTTAGGAGCAAAGCAAAGAAAAGGAGCAACTTTGCACCGGGACAAACCATGTTACAATGCAAGGGGGTTCAAATTTACTTATTTTTTTTGCACGCAAGGCTAATACTGGCTTTTGTTTTCATGTAGCACACAAAAACTTAATAGCTTTATTTTTAAACTGAAATTAAAGTTGATCTATAACATGCCCTGTTAAAAATATAAATCTGTCCCCACATTTTTTATTTACCTCCCCTCCAATGCAGCATGGTTTTACCCAGGTGCAAAGTTACTCCTTTTCTTTACTTTGCTCCTAACTCAAAATCAGGCCCTCAGAGCACATTTTTTGTTCACATAAGCCTATTTGACTGCTGTGTACATAGAAAGGTATATGCCTCTGTGCATATACATTGCCTTGCAATTTGCAGGGATTTAAGCGGAGACGGGACTATGCATGATGGGAAAATTAGAAACACCTTATGAATTAAACAGCCTAAATTATAAGGTGTTACATAAGAGCGAGATAATATTTGAACAGGCTTTATAAAGTGTGATATTTGTAATTGTAATGTTTTAAAATAATTGATGTGTGCAACAGTAAAATAGCCTCTTTTATATAGATAAATATATATTGTACCAAAACCCACCCTTTAAGGATGGGCCGCTACTTATGGGCCAGTGCTGTGTGCTTGCCCCCCGGGCTACAGTCTGCCAGCCCTCCCCTGACAGCACTTGCTGTAGTGAGAAAGACACAGTGCACTGCAGGATATGCACAATACATATGTGTGATATAAAGTCAGAACGCACAGAAAAAAAGTATTCATTTATTGTCCCCAGTTATTAATATAGTCCCCATGAAATACATTTATTATGATGTTACTAATGTCTACTGTACATAAAATTTTTACAGTTGCTCTTAAGTGCAAACACATGTTCTAGCATGCATACGAGACAGTCATCATTATCACTCAGCACTTACACCTGACTTGTAGCTGGTGCAAGTGATACGACTGAAAAACAAGTACCTTAGATATGCACAAAACTTTAATCAGATGCTGCTGCGTGCATTGGAGCTTGGCACTCCTTTACTGTACATTGACTGCGTTCATACTCCCCTTTCCCTCCACGTTCCGTCCATCATATTGCAAGTGTCCTTTGTACCTGTAGATGAATTGCATACACTTGTGTTCTCTGGTGTATAGTCTGTTTCTGGGCATGGGCAGAACAATTTAGTCCAAAATATAGCATGCACCAGCACTTACATTGCTTAATGAATCAGGCACACAATCTTAAGTACCTATGAAGATCAGTCTTTAGCTTGGGTAAGAAGGCTGTGCAGCCGCCAGCTAAATCTGGGACCCTCCGCGTTGTTGAATCTTCACCTCTTCAGGCTCCTATACATTCTTTGAACCACAACACAAAATCTTATTTTGGGTGCAGTACAAGGCACATTACTGCAGCCAGAGGGCGCAACCTTTTATACCCCCAAAAAACACTGCCATCTTGACACACAGAGCAGGCGCTACAGCACAAAAATAGGAGCATGATGTCGCAAAAGTTGGAGCAATCCAACTTGTACTGAGTATCTACCTTTTTCCAGGTTCATAGCTGAAAGGTTTCCCACAGTGTCCTTACATAATTGCAAACTGTTATCAATTCCCAGATACAATGTACCTGGAAAAGTCCCTATTTTTCAATATTGCCCAATTGAGCAATATAATTCCTCTTTTTGTGCATGTTAGTTGCATTTCTCAACCCTGTATTTCTTATTATCTTGGCTTTAGAAGTTAATATGTATTGATAATGAACATTTTTAAAAAATAGTTACAATTTTAATCAGTAAACATGTCAATGTGGGTTGTAGTGCTCCATGGTCCACCAAGACAGCACAGGACGTAACAATCTTTGCTGCACCCACTGACTGTGCAGCCAAGTGACCCAGGAAACTGTTTGAAAATGTTGGCAACAATGCTAACAGATAGTCTAATCAGCAATGACAAACCCCATGATCGTACATTTATCTAAAATATCCGAAAAACTGATAAGCTCCTGAAACTGTTACATACTATATACTGCAGATTTGTTGTCTGCAGTTCTTTTATAAAGAGTTGTAGTTTCAGCTGTCCTCCCGTATGCTGACAAATGAGGATTATGATCTGTTTTATAATTTTTAGTTGAATATAATTTGCACTTCATCTGGGAATTGTCAACTTAGAAGAAAGCATTGAAAGGACACCTGTAACTTTATGTCTGTATATAGTAGCAGATATTGGAAAAAATTGCTATCCAATATGTTATCTTGTTTAAAGCCTCTGTCTTTCCCATCACTCTGTATAATTAATTAGCCGGCCGGTTAGAACGTTTTCCTCCTTGTATTAGATCCTAACCTAATGGAATTGCCTCATGATCCGCCTGGAACTCAGCTAGCTGCTGGTTTATTTTCTTTAATGCGGGTTTGTTTAAGATTCGTATGTATTTTGGCCGAATGTTTGCCTCTTTCTGTGTCTGGCTGGACAGATTTATGGCCAGTGAGGAGGTTTTGATTTGCACACACCACCAAAAAATAAAATCTGTAAACTGGTCTGAGACCAGGAAAAGTATGAAACTCTTACAGAAAAGTTACAATACTGCCATTTTGCCCATTGGATCGAAAAACATACTATGAAATAAAAGGACAACTCATGTTATTGCTACTACTATTACTGCTAATTATTGAAGGAACAAATGAAGAAGTGTAGGTTCCTGCCGAGATTGTACCGTCATCAGGGGCGGATCTAGAAAAAGGCTGTACCCGGGGCGAGATAGGGGGGGGGGGCAATTTAGGCCCCGCCCCTTTCTAACATATTAGGCTGCCGACGGCTGCACAGTATGTGCAGGTCCATCCAGCCGTGACAGGCAGGGACAGTGTGCTGCCCGGCTGCTCTGATTGTGTTTTAAACACAGTCAGAGCAGCCGGGCAGCACACTGTCCCTGCCTGTCACGGCTGGACGGACCTGCACATACTGTGCAGCCGTCGGCAGCAAGTGTCTGCTAGGGGGGGCGATCGCCCCCCACTGGATCCGCCACTGACCGTCATTTACCTACACTACTCTTTGATCCTCAATGCCATTTGGAACTTTTAGTTTCTACATGAGGTCTCCTAACCTATACATATATTGGTTATGATTCCTAATATGTGTCATAAAGAATATTAAGGTCATTTTTTTTGTGGTCATTTTAATCAATCCAATTTATTCATTCATCTATGTATACTATTATGTGTATAATCTTCTGGTATTGGTGAGGGATCTTATGCTTTTATAAATTTGATCGTTAAGGATTATTAGTAAAGAAAATACCCTTTGTGTTACTCATCCTATTTTCCTTTTTTAGGATCTAGATCAGGCCTGTCCAACCTGTGGCCCTCCAGATGTTGTGAAACTACAAGCCCCAGCATGCTTTGCCAATAGACAACCTGTTGATTGCTAGAAGGGCATGCTGGGACTTGCAGTTTCACAACATCTGGAGGGCCGCAGGTTGGACAGGCCTGATCTAGATTGTAAGCTCTCACGAGCAGGGCTCTCTTCCTACTGACTTATGTCCCACCTTCTTTGTCTCCCTGTCCTAGGTTATGTTCTATTTTATGCCTAAGTTGAACTTGTATGATTTTATACTTTCTCAGTTTTATGGATGTGTTTTAATATGTATGCCTTATAATGCTGTCTGTCCAGCGCTACAAAATCTTTGGTGCCTTATAAAAAGGCAATGATGATGATTGCAGTGCCTCTATGAGTTTCTTTTGTGGTTTTATGCACTGGTCCTCCCGGCACATATTAAGAACAGGCTTGGGGCTAGAGTTACTAAACTGCCGGTTTGAAAAAGTGGAGATGTTGCCTATAGCAACCAATCAGATTTTAGTGAAATGACAGTTAGAATCTGATTGGTTGCTACAGGTAACATCTCCAATTTTTCAAACCCGCATTTTAGTAAATATACCCTCTGAAATCAGTCTCTACATCTATGTCCAGAGAGGGGAAACACCTTTAGCAGATGCACTGTAAATATCACTTAAAAGTCGTAGCTACAATCGTTGTAGATAACACATTGGTTAGAAAATTCTATAGTGTGCACTTGTCACGCCTGAGGATCTGTCTGTACCCGGATTGGGTTGTGTCTCTGGAGCTGGACTGGTGACTACGTGGGCAAAGCTGGGTGGCCTGATAATGTTCCTCTGCATGTAGTGAAAGGACTGGTGCAGATGGTGATTACACTAGCAGAGGAGAGCAAAAAGGAACTGGATTGCTGGAATGGACTGGAACCGGAATGCTGGACCAGACTGTAAACGGAATGCTGTAACTGGAATGCTGGAACCAGAATGCTGAAAGAGGATTGCTGTAACCGGAATACTTTAACCAAATTGCTGGAAGTGAATCAGAGTGCTGGAATCGGACTGAAGCCAGAATGCAGACTCTACTGTCAGAGCTGGATTAATAGCAAGACTGCAAACTGCTGGGCACCAGGTTGATGTCTGAAATACAACGTTGCACTGGCAACAGGTAATGGCTCCAGGAAGTCCTTTTATAGTTGTTGTTGATTCCTGATTAGAGACTGCAGTGAACTGGGCAGAAGCAGCACTCTGAGTTGCTGAGATAGACCAGGTGACTATATCCAAGATGGCAGCTCCCATGGACTGGTTTTGGAGGGAATCTGAAATGGAAGCTGTTATCACCTGATTGGCTGAGAGGAATCATGTGACCGAAGCCAAGATGGCCACACCCATACTCTGATTCTGGAGGGATCTCTGGAGTGGAGACAGACTGGACAGCATCTTACAGAGGGGTCTGAAACCAGCAGTGCCTGAGGACTGCAGACACAACTTGGAAAGGCAGCGAAGAGGTAAATGATAGAACCTGAGAGCCTAGTGTGTGATAGTACTCAGCCTAAAAGGTAGCTCTGGCCCATATAGATAGAAGATAGCTGAGAGCATACACAAAACTCTAATGACATAAACACTTCTTATGATAATACACTATTAACAGATCCAACCAGGCATCCAATAGAATAATAAAGATAATGCAATAGAATTTGAAAAAGCAAACATAGAAGTTCACGTCTTTAATATCTGAGAGGGACAAATATGTTGATCCTCCCTACTTGTTCCCAGTTCTGACACAAATACGACAGAGATGAGCAAACCAATAGCACAGTCTTTCTGGGTCACTTAACTTGACAAAGCACACAGGGTTTCTGGTAATACCACTTTTGGTTATCTTTTCCTGATAGAACAAAAGACCTATTCTGAAGATTCTATGAACAACAGTCCTATTCTGTCACATAAGATGCAGATGCAGAAACAAATGTATTAAAAACAGGCGGTTCCCTTTTTTTTTTTTTCTATTCTGATGCTGCAACTCACTGTCTCCTCTACGTTAACGTATGTCACAATTCACAGTTGTAAGGTTTCCACTGGACTGGATATGCTTTAAATGATTTTATGGCCCCTCTCAGGTATGGAGTTTGGCAGCTGCATCCACTCCTTCCAATTAGTCTCTTTCTCCCTATCTTCACCTCTCCTTCCACCCTCCTGCTCTCTCTGCCTGATGATTCAGTCTCCAGCTCAGTTTCTCTGCACTGACTTTTTCTCCTGCTTGTCTCTCTGCCTGGCTCACACTTGTTCCTCTCTCTGGCTGCAAGCTCCGCTCTCCTTCTAAGCATCCCTTGCTCACTATCCCACTCTGCACCAACTCTGCATGACTCTGAATGTCAGATCTCAACCCCAGGCTTGCAGGGAGATGTAGTTGTGTGACAGCCAGGACCCGGTCAGTTGCCCATCTCAGACGCTGGTGCTACAAAAGTTCTATAGCGCAGTGGTTCATTTTTTAGAGCTTATTGTATAGATTATATGGGTCATGGGTAAATGATTTGATTTTTTATTACTATTTGAAAAGTGTTTTAATAGTGCATACAGAAGGGGAGCATACAGAAAATTAAAATTTCATGGGTCATAACAGTAGAGGAACTGGACGAAGAGAGGAAGCCAGCTCTCAAAGAAGGAAGCCCCCAAAGAAGATCATCGAGTGTAGTGTTGGAAGAAAATGAAGAGACACAAGAGAAAGAGGATCTCAGCTCTGGCAGCAGAACACCAAGGTTCACTGTCAAGGAGAACAATGTCCCCATCAGAAATTTCCTGTGATTGTATGATTCCATCCTCATAAACAAGGTGAAGTTACCTCCTCCAAGGCCAAGCAATACATTTAGAAGTCAATTGCAGATGCAATCATCTCCATTGTTGTTGGACCACCTGCTAGATAACCTAAGCCTATGCTTAGAGCCCGGTGGCCTGTTCTTAGTGGCCTGGGTGTATTTAAGCCAGACCTGGCTTGAAGGGGGCTGTTCACCTCATTGCTGTGTTTCCTGGTAGCTGGTCCCTCCTATGGGAACAGCCATTAATATGCTGAGTCATGTATTACAAATATATCTCTCCTCCCCTCCTCTCCTGTCCGTCTACTTCTCTCTCCACATACGGTTCTGTCTCCCACAACATTGAACAGCAGTTAAGTGTTTTGGTGGGTATTCATTTAATGTGGAGAGGGGGGGGGGATTAATATTATTAGGAGAATGCTGTGTGGGAAAGGTCTTTATTAAATGTTGGGGCTATAAATGTAGTGTAGGTTGGTGGTGCTACTAATATATTGTTTGGATTTCCCCTATGCATTAATAGTCTAGTTCCTAAGAGGTCGCCTTTCCCAATCACTACGGTCTCACTAAGGTCTACAATCGTACTGCCACTAATTATGTATTCTCAAACCGCCATGTACTCTCAAAGCCAGGACCTGCATATCAAAAGTGTTATAAGGTGCAAAATAGCTTCTATGTTTTACATATACACTATGCATACATACAGTATTTTCCACTTACTATGCTTTGCCTTCAGTGTCTCTATGCAACCGGCAAGGTTGGAAGTATTGCCATTATACAGTTGAGATAGAGACTTTTTCATAGTCACATGATATTCCATCTGTTTATTGTAGAGCTCAGCAATTTCTGAAAACTTCTCATCATATGGAGCCACATTTACTTTCCTCACAACCAGTTTGTCTCCTTTCTCCAGAACTGGAAAAAAAAGAAGATAAGCATAATATGTGTTGATAGGATACAGTCTATGTTAGATCCACTAAACGTTATAGTACTTAGGTTCTATTGTTATTATTAGCATTTATTTATATAGCGCCACTAATTATACAGCGCTGTACAGAGAACTCACTCACATCAGTCCCTGCCCAATTGGGGCTTACAGTCTAAATTCCCTAACACACACACACAGACAGACAGACAAACACACAGTCTAGGGTCAATTTGTTAGCAGCCAATTAACCTACCAGTATGTTTTTTTTGGGAATGTGGGAGAGAAAACCAGAGCACCCGGAGGAAGCCCACGCAAACACAGGTAGAACATACAAACTCCTCACAGATAAGGCCATGGTCGGGAATTGATCTCATGACCCCAGTGCTGTAAGGCAGAAGTGCTAACCACTGAGCCACTGTGCTGCCCTGATCTTGGAGATTCTGTTTTGTGACTGCCTTTTATACATGTAGGTTTGATGCTTACTTTTTTATTGGAAAAAGTGCACGGGATAATGTAAGGTGTTAGATACTTCTCATTAATGTATAAGGCGAGATCTAACCTCCACCCACTCAGAGCTTGTGCACAAATCGAGTCCTTTTGCATAGTGTAAATGTCCCCCTGCTCCATACTTAGCAAGGAAACCTCATTTTTCCCAACTCCTTATCAACTCTTCTCTGCAACCACCGCTATCTTGCTCCGCAGTCCTGCGCATTTTGGCTAAAGTCTAGGTGGACTTACACAAATTGAGGCCTATGGTAAAATTGTGCTATGCCTCGGCCCTTTTGCACGTACTATGGGGCAGATACAACTGAGCAAAAATCTGCATGAAGTGTCTCCGGAATGGGCAAGAGAAATCTCAATCATTTTGTTCGCACCTTAAGTAATTACATTTTAATTTTGGAATGGAGGTATAAGTAAGAGAAAAAGAAATGTGTGAAGATGACAGCACAAATGGCAGACTGCCATCCCTGCCATTGTACAGCATATTCCTCTAGTGGTCTTTACTTAATTCTTGACATACAGTGACCTCCCAGCTATTTTCTGCAGATAGAAAATGTATTTTTGAAATCCAGGGACATAGCTTTAAAACCTTGTACTGTCTCTGGAAATAAGGACAGTTGGCAGCTGACAGTTACATATTTAGGCACAAGATAATAAATGTACAGGTAGTTTTGCCGAGATGAGAGAGAAAGGACATGAAGAGAAGAATTAGGAATGGCATACCTGTCACTTGTCTTGGAATTCTGAGTCCTTTGGACAAAGGTTCATTCTGCAAATAAAAATTAAACAATATGTGCACTTAACAGCAGATACACTTAACTTAAGTATAGATAGAACCAAGAAATATTTGACCTTTCAATAGACAATTAGGGGTATATTTACTAAACTGCGGGTTTGAAAAAGTGGAGATGTTGCCTATAGCAACCAATCAGATTCTAGTTATCACTTATTTAGCACATTCTACAAAATGACAGCTAGAATCTGATTGGTTGCTATAGGCAACATCTCCACTTTTTCAAACCCGCAGTTTAGTAAATATACCCCTTAGTGTTACATTTGCTAAAAATCGTGTTTGAAATATCCGACGGTTTAGTGCTACAACTCACCAAATGTACCAAAGGGCGGTTTGAGGCTTGAATGTAACAACTAAACCGCCAGCAGTTAATTCGAAACTGCCAGAAAACCACCAGAAAAATAGGCAGCTTTTTTATACCTGCTTCTGATAACATGCTTGTCGTTCACAACATAAGAGGAGGCACCATTGATTTATGAATTATGGGGGCAATCATGATTGATTATGGGGACAAATTTAATTTCTAATTTACTTATGGGGCAAATTTTATTTTTCATTATATTAAGGAAGCAATATTATTGTATTATATTATGGGGTAATATGAGTTTATATTAATGGTGCAATAATATTTGATTTGCTAATGGGAGCAATAATTATTTATGATGGAGGCAGCATTTATAGTGCTCTCAAATGGCACTACAAGTGGCAGCATGCACATGCTGGCACAACTTCATGTTAGACACATCTGGGGCCTGCCAAACTGCAGAGATGAGGTAGCATAAGAAATTGCACCCCAATGCAGCCTGTTCTGCAGCTCTTCAACTTCGCAGAGGCTAGATTTAGGCTTTAGAACAAACACAAATGTAACTACTCTTTTTAAATGTGTTATACCATAGAAGGGGTATGCATATACCCAAGACCAGGCTTGTGATGCCTCGAGTCTTGATAATTAGTCTCTCATTTACCAGCAGCCTAAAAATACACAGCATAATAAATATATATTTTTAAAATATATTCCTTATATAGTACCCATAAGTTACATTATTTGAAAGTGTTAAAGAGGCACGTGCATGATCCATTAGTGCTGATCAGCACATTTAATACAAACCCAAATTCTTAGGCCCTTAAACAAGTGAAGTTAAAGGGGAAAGTAGAAGCAAATTTAATTGCAATGAACGTAGACTTTAGCACCAGAAAAGTTATGGAATAAGGGATATTTGGTAAATGATGATCCTAATATCACTATGTATCCTTTTAGTCTCTAGGCAGAGGAATAGAAAGTTTGATTGGGGACAGCATTAAATGCATTTCAGTACAGAGTCTTCTGCCATACATTCTGTTGTAAGATTGGGATTTTCAGTGTTTGAACAGGAAGGTGCAGCCCTGTTTACCATTGTAGTCATGTGACACAGAAATACTTTCTCTACCTTATTCCTCCTCCATTACCATTATCTGTTCTGTAATTATTTGTTTTATCCAATTGTATGTTTGTTGCTATTCAAATGCGGTGATTGAGTAAACCAAGTAGAAGTTTCTAACCTCTTATAAGGCAATCATATTGAGTCCCCTCTGTGATTGTGCATGGTATATTTATTGTGAATGTACTGTAAGCAAAATAACCTGAACATTAGTGTAAGGTGTCCTAATATTAGTCAAATAATTTCCTATGGGAGCAATGGAACTGGTATACAGTCCACTGAACGGGATGTTACCCACCCACCTGATGAGATTGAGGCCAGAATGTAAAAATGAAAACCCACCGTATGCCGTTCCCCCTAGCCTCATGCTGGGGCATCTATGGTGGTGATTTGCAGAGCCGTAACTAGGCCGGTGCGGGCGGTGCCGTCGCCCAGGGCGCAAGCCCAAAGGGTGCGCAGCAGCCGCCCGCTACCTGCCTATGCTCCCTGGCTCAATGACAACCACATATAGCTGGCAATATAGCCAGCTATATCGCCAGCTTCACACACACAAAAAACTCATTACCGGCATTAGAAGCAGTCATTCCACCCAAAACAGGAAGTTCGGCATTTGGAACGCATGTGCGTTCCAAATGCAGGAAGTACTGCATTTGGAACGCAAGTTTGCGTTCCAAATGCCGAATTTCCTGTTTTGGGTGGAACGACTGCTTCTAATGCCGGTAATGAGTTTTTTGTGTGTGTGAAGCTGGCGATATAGCTGGCTAAATCGCCAGCTATATGTGAAATGCCGAATAACGAGTGTCATTTACAGTGGCAGTTCGGCAGAGCCAGGATATCATTGCTGTGTGACAGGTTTCATACCCCAAGATGTTGGCTTTGAGGGTTACAAAGAAATTGTCTGGACAATGAGCAGGTACAGTCTATAGGCATAAGTACCATTCCACATGTTTTTTGTTCCTGGTGTAGTGCAAAACACAAATACCCAATGCACAACACTAAACGAGCATGAGTATATTTAAACAATAAGAAGACAGGGGAACTGACTGTACAATCTTATGAGCGTGTTGGTTGGTCCTAAGGTTGTCTTAAGCTGAACTTTCCCTATACCACCTAGACAGCTTGGAACACATATTACTAAAACTTGTAAAGAGTCTGAAACACCTTCAGCCCAACTAAGCTTCAGGCAAGTCTGAGCTCATTGAAGAAGTGCACGTAAAAAATAAAAAGGCGCGCTTAGCACAAAAGGACACACTGTGTACCAGCTTGATGTAAATTGTTCCAATTGTGTCTTTAAGTTAACAGACAATTACTTTTTGTTTATGCTAAAAACTAGAAATAACTTTTGTAATTTCATACTATTCATTTCCTTGGGACCATGTTTCTTTTCAAGGTAGTAGACATAAGTGTTTGTGATGTGTGCCTCAAGTAAATTGGGTGTGTATGTTGCTGGTGCAGAACTGCGAATTGTGAGGACACTGGGGGTCATCAATGCGGGTTAAATAAATCACCTAGGCAGATAGTGGGTGAAAGACATACATTACAAAACATTTCCTGCCCAACGATCATTTCAATTCCCTTTACTTTCAGCAGGGGCAATAGTTAGACACTGCTGCTATCCTTGTATACCATGTTCAGAGCCGTAACTAGGGCGGTGCCGTCGCCCAGGGCGCAGCAGCCGCCCGCTACCTGGCTCTGTATGTACAGGCTTTAACTTCCGCAGTGAAACGCTAGCCACACCCCCACGTTAGGTTGGCCACACCCACTTGACAAATGTCACTCCCACTTAGATGGGGGGCGCCGGTGCCCTGTCTCGCCCAGGGCACTAAAATGTCTAGTTACGGCACTGGTGATTTGTATGCAGTTTGGGCTGTGCCCGTGAAGAGGGCGAAGATGGATCCGAATCCCGCTGCTGTGCCCGTGAAGTGGGTAAAGAAAGAAGGAAAAGTTGACTCACCGTTCCTGCATTCCAGCGCCAGTGAGTATCTCGCTTCTTCTTCTTTCTTTCCCGCAGGTCCGGGTAGCAGGGGGGCGGGTGAGCCAATCAGGGCCCACCTTCCCCTGCTGGCCAATCGTCGGTCAGATGAGTGAGCCAATCCTGGCTCACCTCTGGTTGTTTAAATTAGCGGCGCCCCAGCGAGCCAATGACGTCACACCAGCGGTTATTAAAGCCGCCAGGCAGCACAATCTTGCCAGAAGTCCGCCGGCGGAGAGAGAAGAGGACGTTGTGGGACGTCCGGAGCACCGGATCAAGAAAAAGTCATCGGAAGTGGCAGGATGCCCTTGTCAGGGCAAGGAGCTACCCTGCCACTGAAAGAAAGGGCTAAGAGCGTCCCCGCACAGAAGACTTCAGGACAGCACCGGAGACGCTGGCGGGGAGCACTTGTAAGGGCTGAGAGCACCCCCGCCCAGAGAATCGCTGGAATCCCTGCGCCGAACGGGAAAAGAGGCGCCGCCGGCTGGAGGGTTTGGAAGACCCGGAGTAGACGTCGGGAGCATGAGAGTATCCTGCACGGAGCAGGTAATTATACTCCGCGTAGATAGGTTGGGCACAAGGCCCGGGGCACTGTCGGGCACTAGGCCCGTAGCTATTGTTAGTGGGCAGAAGGCCCTGGCGCCGATAGGTATAGTTAGGGACTTGTGAGGGTACAAGGCCCTAGTCAGCTGGGCTCAGAGCCCATAGTCAGGGCACAAGGCCCAAGGTAGTAAAGGGCATAAGGCTTTAGTGTCAGTTGGGCATAAGGCCCATAGTCAGGGCATAAGGTCCTGTAGTTAACTGGGTATAGAACCCATAGGTAGAGGGCATAAGTAGAGAGGGCACCAGGCCCTTGAAGTAGAACGGACGTGAAAGCCCACAGTTAAAAAGGCAGCCCTAGTGTTGTATGAGTAAAGCTAGGTGATAGTCCTAGGCAACAGTCGAGCAGAAGGCTCCTGTTAGTACTATACTAAAACGTCTGGTTAGATAGCAGAAGTGTGTATTTCATGGTCAGCCTTCCGGATACAGTAGCATTCGCCTGTGTGGCAGCATTCGCCTGTGTGGCGAATACTGTATTGTGCATTGTATTTGGTTGTGCTGTGTGTGTTTATTTACAGGTGCAAGACGTCAGGCCCCCATTAAAGGTAGGCTCTTGTTTCCTTACAGTTTTCCTGTTCTAACCTGTGTCTGTGGGGACAAGGGGTAGTTAGGAGCACACACACAGTTAGGGAAGAACACACGGTAGTCTTCCCATCCCGTAGGTCCCTGGGGTTACTCTGGTTTCCAGAGGCAGTGATTGGGCACCTCACTGGCAGTGCAGTACAGCCCATTTGAATTCCAGGGGACGTCCCGTGGTTTCATTTGGGTGTTCCAGTCTAAGTTCCAGCAGGGTCCCTGGCGGTTCCAGATTGGGGCGGTGGTCTGCTTGGGTTAAGGCGGCCGTTTCGAGTTTCGGTAGTGACAACTGGTGGTTCCGTACGGAAGCTGCCACTCTCTGTGTGACCTGGGTGAGGGTTTAGGAACAGCCCTCCGGAGTAGACGTGAACACCGGCTGGTGTTCCCCGTTAAGTAGAGGGAGGAGGCTTAGGGAGTACACTACACACAGTTTATAGTCAAGTTGCGTTCCTGGCCATTAGTTAGTTGTTAGGGTCGGGTCGTCTGTTGTTAGTTAGTGCCAGTTGTGTGCGTTGTACATACTTGCCTCACTGGTAGAGTAGAGGGAGGCTGTGTTGTGTCTGTCTTCCACAGGTGACAGAGAGGAGCAGGACAGCAGGGACCGGAAGTTGGAGTGCCCGGTGAGTATAATGCTTTATTCCTACTTCTATAAAAACAATATTGATTGATCTGCGCTCACCAGAGGGGGGGGGAGGGAAATGGAATTGCTGCCACTATCTCCTGTGAAGGACAGCCTGAGCTTCACAATAAAATTTCATAGACAAATATGCAAAGGAGTAGGCGCAAAATAGGGTGGGTATTGAAATTACAGCAGGTTACATACAGTACATAGATGTCCAAGTGAAAGAGAATCCTACTCTACTCCTCCTAGGAGTGTGTTGATGAGAATGGGTAGTTATGTCCAAATAATGTAGATATTCAACAAAATAGTGCATAGAATCAGAGTCTAGACTCTCCTTTTCAGTAGACAACACCACAACATACTTCTATTTCCCTCTGAAGACTGTTTCTCCTCCTCACCAAGAAGACATCGAAACAAATTGAATTTATTGTAAATAGCATCCAATTTATATTAACACACAACCATTTTTGGTTCGAGAATAAACACTATCTACAGGTAAGGGGCACTGCCATGGGCACCAAGTTCGCACCCAGTTATGCCAACATATTCATGAGTAGATGGGAAGAGGAATGTGTATGGGCAAATACATCCCTGGTTGCGAACTTGGTCCTGTGGCGGAGATTTATAGACTACATTCTTTTCATTTGGAAGTGAAGTGAGGAATCCCTATGTACATTCATTTCAGGGATGAATAGGAATGACCGTAATTTGTCATTTACCACCATTTGCGCCCACTCCTTTGCTTATTCCTACTTCTGGTGTGTGGAGAATTTGGGGCGGGACTGTTCCTGATCCTAAGTACTCGTAGTCCCGTGCCCTTGGCAAGAACAACTCGAGGTTTCGGCAAGCAAGATTGACTTAAGTGTATCTGCTCATTGCCGTGGTCTCGGACAGTCCTTTCCTGGTGGGCACAGACTTAATTTCTGCTTCTTCCATAGAGGGAAGAGGAGTGAGGTGAAAGAGGTTCGGTTGCTGTCTACTGGGATAGGAGAGCGGCTGGGTTACTCGGAAGCGGACAGGAGGTCACCATCGCTTGTAAGGTAAGTTATCTGTGTGTGTCTGTCCTGTTCCCCACAGGTGCTACAGTTACATCAGTGTCAGACTCACAGCTGAGCAGGATCTAGATTTGCGCTGGAGGAGCACCTAACAAGACACATAGTTTTGGTTGCTTCACCAACCTTATACCTCTTATTTATCCTATGTCAATTGAATAGGCAACTTGGCAGGGGAAAAACAGCATACAGTCTTGGTTGTAATAATCTAATTGGCAAGTATAAGAGGAAAACCATAGCAATAAGTTTAAAGAGAAACAACAAAGATATTAAATAACAAAATGCTGGCCAAAATGTAAGAATCAGTCTGCAATTTAGCATCACCACGCCTATGCCTATCTTCTATTTTAATTCCAACATGGTCACTGACTGCCAAGATAAAAAGTGTCTTAAGGGAATATCAATAGCAACATATAATGGGGCAGGAACACAAAACAACCATATACACGGCAAAAAAAGAAGCTCCATTTAAAGGTCAACGATAACAACTCCGGGTGAGCTTTATAGTATATGATTTACAATGACGTGTTACGAATAAGTAGCTGATCTGGAGCCAAACAGAATTATAGAGAGAGCAGTCTCAGCGTTCCACAATGGATATTATGTTCTGTACACAGGTGCAGTACTGAAAAGCAGGAAGAACAATGCAGGAAGTGGGTGTGATACAGAACAGGTTATTGTGTAATTTTTTATCTCAAAATAATATAATTTGCATATAAATAAGTGGGGTACAGCTGTAATGGTAAACATATTAACATTGTTAGTAGTTATTTTACATTTCTTGGTACTATCAGTGTTAATCACAGTAACTCTATAGACTTGCTTATATCTGCTTCTTTTATCCCCTGTGTACATATACTCTCTGTCCAAAGATCAGTTTAGTAGTCGGGTGTTTAACAGTGAAACAATATGAAAGCAATAAGGAAACAAGAACTGTGTAAAAGTGGATAATACTGTGTGATTTTTTTTAAGTGCTATAAGTACACCTATTGTAATGATCAGTACAATACTAAATTTAAGAGTGTGTTCCTACCTCTTCCTCACTGGTTTCTACACAACACCCAAAGCATGAGAAGCAAGACATGGTCACAACGAGTGAGCTGCATGGAAAATGATACTTTGATTAAAAGAGTGAAACTGTCAGAGAGAGAGAGAACAAGATCACAAGACTATGCAAAAAAAAAAAGAGTGGAGCTCTGGTGACATGCCAAGTGCCTGCTGACAGTAAGAGAAGTTGAACCAGTTTCCTGACTGCTCATGTCTTAGCTCTGTAAGGGGGAAGGCAATCGGTGATGCAAGACAATCCCTTCCCTTTATTCCTGAAATTGAAGGAGGGCTCTGACATTGTAGGTATCTTTTCTATGTGCAAGCAAAAGAAAATATTGTCTGACAATCAGAAACAAATATTATATAAATCACTATGTGTCAGCATATGCATAAGTAGGAGAATTTTGTGCACAATATATTCTTTAACATATGCAGCAAGTCTGTTGAAATGTTTCTTTTTTTCCTTTCCATCAATGGATATTGTCAAGTAGAAATTTCACATAATAAAAAATAAAAAAAAACTTTAGCTGAGTTAAAGTAGACAAAAAAAAATACTTGTCATTAAACATATCGAACTTGCTAAACATAGGATTTGCACCTGTATAATGGAATATTGTACCTGTATATAGGTATTGTGTTTGGAAAATCTGAAAGACCTTGTTGTTTGGTGCCTGGGCTGAAGGGATGGAACAAGCAAAACACCGTTAACGTGGTTGGATTGTATTTACGGTTCAACCCAGTGGTGGGCCAAAACAGTAGTGGGAAATTGTTAATTACATCCGTCCCCCCTGCAAAATAAGTTTAGTCTTAAAGTGCTGAACAGGTGGCCACAGCTTTTCTTATAAAGGGTATTCTATTAAAACATGTATTAATGGCCACTGTATAAAATAGAAGTTAAGACTCTGGGGGCTTTAAAAGGCAGATCCCAAATCTCAGGTGGATATGCAGAACAACAATAGCTGAGTATAATATAGTGCAGACCACCAGATAAATGAGGTCAATATGTCACAACTCTGTCAAAATTTGTGTTCCAAGATCAGGGGATAAATGCATCAAGGTGCGGTTTTGCATTTCCAGCGATTTTCTCAGGCGAGTTTTAAACGGCGATTTAATATAAAATCTCCAGAAATGTTTTTCTTCCAAAATAGCCATTCTCAAAATCAATACAATTCGAAGTCCCGATTTTTTGACACTCTAGCTATACTGTACAAATCTCCAAATGTATGAAGCTGCAATTTTCCAAACTTGTCTGAGTTTGAATTGAAAATCGCCAGAAACAACAGGCTGCATTCTATAGGCAAGCTTGCCAAACACATCACTGTTACACTGCAGGACAATGTTAATATAACAGGAGGCACAATGGGAGTTTAAGTAAAGCATGTTTTTTTGTAAAGGGGCAAAAATGATTATTAATTTTCTTACAGTGGACAATTTATTTTAATAATAAATTGGTGGGCCAAATTTAATTAATGTTTGTTTACAAAGGTTTATATTTAATTGTATTATATTACAGTGGCTTACTATTTCATCACCAGTGGGGCAATAATTAAATTTGTATGATATGGCAACACTTAATATTTCCAAATGGGGCACCATTCAAAGCACATACTTGTGGCACTAAAGCACGCTGCGTTTTATAGGCATGATTAGCAAACACATCAGCAATTGGTCTGTGCAGGCTAATGAGGACTATAAAAAGGGACTCAAATGCCCATTACTCTGACGGTGGTTGAAAATGGTGTTGGTAGGAAAAAATCTTGTTGGGGGTTTTGGAGCAACATCTGATTTTGGAGTCAGCACTGACAGGGAGAGAGGAACGTCCACAGCACCAGGCTCCTCTTAGTCTGCGCAGGCCATGTGGGTTTGTTTTTCCTGTGTTTTTAAGTTGTGTTGCGATCATCTAAATGTATTTATTTTTAAATAGAGGTGAATATGGATATGGGTGTCAATCCTGGTTTATGACACCTCTGTCATATAGGGGTGATAGAACTTACCTTTGACCTTTAGAAGTCCACCTTCAGGTGCCTTGATACATCTAGTGGTGTAATTCTCTATGTCCCAGGTAAGGTGGCTGATATGGCACTGTAGTGCTGTGTGCTGCATAATTAGGCCCTAAACCAAAGTATATCCCTAAAAGCAGCAATATACAGTAGCAAAACCGATGAGCTTATTCCAGCAGCTGATGTTCATAATACAGAGGGGGACGACAGGCCATAAAGGATCATACAGACTTGTTTTTCAGGTGAGAATGTTTTTTAAGTAAATGTATTTGTTGTGTAATTACCAGTGACCTTGTTTTTCATTTTTAACTATTCTTGTAGAACCAACATCATTATCAACATCATACGCACAGGTTTTTTTTTTTTGGCAAACACCAATACCCCTATTTTAAGGGTATGTGTATGTTTGTTGAAATAACCACTTAGGCTCTATTGGAAGATAAAAACAATATCATAAGTGTACCCAGATTACTCAAGTAAACAACACCAGTGTGCATAAGAAAATATTTATTTCCTAACTATATTGAAATCAACATAAATAACACTCTGCACAATGTCACATGTCTGTGTCAAAGAATCAAAAAAAGGCACTTTGTCATAAATGTAAACCAAGGAAAAAAAAAAAAATGTCTTGCTTTGCTTTGGGCTCAGGAGACTTGGGCCTGCTGGTGGATGCCCATCTGCCACCCCAGATCTTCCCTCTGCTACGCACAGAAGTAGCGAGCAACGATGGGTTTGGGGTAGTGCTTTCGGTGCTGTCAACTGATGATGATGGCACTGGTAGCCCACACACTTAATAAATTAAAAGTCAGTGTTCAACTGGATAAGACTGTTATCTATTCGTGCCAACGAAGTGGACATCTGTTGCTGCCTATGCTGTATATTCCGCAGATATCTGAATTCTTTAATCAGCTGTCGCTTAGTCCCTCTCAGGGACTCCTGGTGGAATTGCACCAAATTCCCCTGTACCCTGCTAAAGTGCTGAATTGATTTAGCCAAATTGGTGACTGGTGCAGGTTGAGGTTGGGTGTTGAAGTTGACAGACTTTGTGCAGCCCGCACAGACTCTGCAACTTCTAGTAATGTACAGATGGGTTCTAAAATTAGAAAAAGTCCTCAGATTCCACGTCTGCTCACTTTGATTCTGATGTGACCACATTGGCCTCCCTGGTACCTTGTGATGTCCCTTAGAAAATGGGGGAAAAAAAAAACTCTTTAACAACCATTATCAGGACAAAAGCAGTTACAGTTGTTTTTACTACAGGCAAATGATTAATAGCACCCCCCCCCCACTCAGGGCCACCGAGAGGGGGGGAGCAGGTACTAATTACCCGGGCCCGGGCATGTCAGGGGGCCAGGGCCCTTGCGCTGCTGATTTTTTTTTTTTTTAAACGTTTTTTTTACATTCTATTTTTTATTTTTTTGCGGGGGGGTCATTGGTGGGGGGAGCAGGCTAGTTTAAAAAAAAAACACATACTCACCTGATCGCGGCGCCGGCATCCCTCCTCTCTGCTGCTCTGTGCTCCTTTCAGACTGTCTGAATGCCGGGTGTAATGTCATCATGTCATGCCCAGCATTCAGTCAGTCTGGAGCAGTGGAGCACAGAGCAGCAGAGAAGACCAAGAAAGGAGAAAAGGTAAGTGAAGGGAGGAAAATGAGGGGGGCACAGAGGGGTTAAAAAACTGGGGGGGGGGGGGGTCAGCATGACAGAGGGGTTAAAAAATGAGGGGGGCACAAAGGGGTTAAAAAACGGGGGGGGGGGCAGCATGACAGCGGGGTTAAAAAATGGGGGGGGGCAGCATGACAGAGGGGTTAAAAATTGGGGGGGAGCATGAAAAAGGGGTTAAAAACGGGGGGGGGGGGGGGAAGCATGACAGAGGAGTTAAAAAATGAGGGGGGCACAAAGGGGTTAAAAAATGGGGGGGGGGGCAGCATGACAGAGGGGTTAAAAAATGAGGGGGGGCACAGAGGGGTTAAAAAACGGGGAGGCAGCATGACAGAGGGGTTAAAAAATGAGGGGGCATAGAGGGGTTAAAAACGGAGGGCAGCATGACAGAGGGGTTAAAAACGGAGGGCAGCATGACAGAGGGGTTAAAAAACGGGGAGGCGGCATGACAGAGGGGTTAAAAAATTAGGGGGGGCACAGAGGGGT
Source organism: Mixophyes fleayi (assembly GCF_038048845.1). Classification (NCBI taxonomy): domain Eukaryota; kingdom Metazoa; phylum Chordata; class Amphibia; order Anura; family Limnodynastidae; genus Mixophyes; species Mixophyes fleayi. The sequence goes on along the minus strand of NC_134407.1, from coordinate 73,721,808 downwards.
TAAAAAATGGGGCAGCATGGCACAGTGGGGTTAAAAAGGGTTGGAGGCATGGCACAGTGGGATTGAAAAAGGGGGAGGAGCAGCATAGTATAGTTTGATGAAGGGGAGCCAGATGAAGGGGGCAAAAGCAGCATGGAGGGCGCAGTGTGATCATAAGGCATGGCGATGATGAAGGGGCACATTATTGTAATATTGGAGCTGGAGGAAGGCCTAATTATTAATCGTGGATGGTATTGATTTAACGCCAGGGTTGTTTGGAATTATCTAAATGTAGCTATTTTTTTCCAAATAGGGCCCCCAGCATTCCAGGATCCAGAGAAGCCGCAACTAAAGAAACATGCAGCAACAGGTGGTGAAAGTGAGAAGAACAGGTAGGTGAGAGCAGGACAGTATGTGAAATGTTGTGATTCTATTAGGTACAATGTCAATTGTTGGTGAGTGTTGTGCCCAATGTAAGGTGGAGGCCAAGACTGAACTCTTTGTGTACACACTGCATTTTTTCTATACTACACTTTGGTGCTAGATGTCCTGAAAGTCAGGAGTACTTGGACATATGTGACGCTCGGGCGAATTGAGAGCCTAGTGATTTTGATGTGTTAGCCACGCCCCAATGGCGCATTTCCCACGCCCCCCAAATGCATGACCACACCTCCGAAAATTTTTGCGGCGTCATAAGGCGGCGCATTTTTTTTTACCATACTCAACTATGAGGGGGGCCCCATGAATTTGTTGTACCGGGGCCCTGAATTCCTCTTGGCAGCCCTGCCCCCACTACAACATAGGGGAATTTACCTCCACAGAGTCATCCTCTTCCTAGGTTGACAACTGTTCCTCTGGTGGGTACTGCTTTTGGGCAGAGGCTATGTGTAGAAGAATTACAAATGTTTGATATTTATATATTTTTTTATGTGCAAAAAACATTCACCAAAAACAAAAACACGTTTTAAAATGTTCAGGTTTCTGTTAGCAATGTGCAGAAAAATTAATCATTTACATGCTGCAGGATTACTGTTTGAACATAAAGGATAAACATTTGCACCATTATACATTATTCACCACTCTTAGGTTGAGACACAGGTCTGTCGGTGTCCCAAATGTTTATGCCCTCGATAAGCTCAATAGGGATCAGCTGCTTGAACTCCTCCTCGTACGACTTGTAGGTCATCAGCAGAGCGGGCCCACCACCGGTTCCTGCAGCTGCTCGCCTCTCCTCTGCCATCTTCTTCACTCTCCTTTTGATGTCAGAGATTCTTTACTGCAGCTTTCTATTGTTCTCTTAATGGGGCCCACCGCATTCTCAGCGTCACAATTGTGACCACAGTTGCTTTTTCCTTGCAAAACTGGTCTTTGCAGCAAGGCTCCCCAAATGCGCTCATACACTGGGACTAATTTGTGTATAGGGGCACATTTCTCAGCAAAACTAAATCGCACATTGCGCCCAAACTTTGCCCACAGAAGGACCTGCCTCTTCTTCCTGCTCCTCATCACCTCCTATCTCCTCTTTCTCCTCCTCCCGACTGTCCCTAGCCTCCTCACCTCCCCTTTCTCTGGGTGTGGTACTAATATACAGGGCCGGTGCTAGGGTCCACGGCGCCCTAGGCATTTTTAAAAAAGCGGCGCCCCCCCGCAAAAATAGCCTCCCTCCTCCCTCCTCTCCTTACCTTGTCTCACCACCGCCGCCTCTCTGCTCCGTCTCCTCCCCTCCAGTCACTGACACTAGTAAGTGGAGGGGAGGAGACAGAGCAGAGAGGTGGCGGTGGTGACAAAATAGCCTCTTCCCCCCTCCCCGTGCATCTGAATGCTGTGCGGCGGCCGTGACAGGTATGGTCAGCGGTCGCCGCACAGTTTTAAAGTCTTTTAGTATTCTGTGGCGCCCTCCAGAGCCCGGCGCCCTAGGCAAGTGCCTAACCTTGCCTAATGGGAGCGCCGGGCCTGCTAATATATACGAAACTGATATGCCCGACACACTTTAAACCGGCTAAATAATAACGATGAGGATGAGAGCGACAAGGTGGGAATATCCACTTACCATATAATAGAGTTTTAGTATATCCGGCAGTTTTAATAACCTCCACATGTTAAAAGCAACGTTCCCGAATATCTACAGTCAGAAATGACGTCACTTATAATGGTCGGACTGAAAACGGCGCTTTTAAAGGAGATCAGTAGTAGGGTATATTTACGTGATGCATGTAACAGCATGTAACTGTGACACAGCAATCCTTGTGGTGGAAGTCCATACAGTCTTAAGAACAAGTAGCAAGACTTGAGTTCTCACACAATACAATGCAGAACTCAGGTGTCTGGTGGCGATACAAAGCAGACCCAAAGGTCTTGGGTAGTGATGCAATCGAAATATCTGAAATTCTAAATGCTCTTTTGGCATGTTCTCCACAATAATGCTACCAGCCTTCTGATTTTCTGTGCTATGCACAAAAGAATGCGGATAACAGTCTAGTGGTTATGCAGCCACTACAAGAGAGGTATAGACTGGCCTTTGCTGCATTGCTATTTTCTCTCTACTGGCTACCAAAGTGGCAATGAATTGAAGGTGGTGTCTGACAGGGAAATAAATCCTCTCTGAGGCAGGGCCCCACCAGAGAATCCTCTAAGACTCCCTTTGCAGTTAGGGTCACAGTGCAACTTGAATAGCCAATAGCTCCACCCCTCTTTTGACTACATTTACTGTAGATCCTGATGAACATACTTTGTATATTATTATAGTGTATATATTTATCAGCTGTGAATCAGGGATGCTTGGTTGTCTTTTATGCTCAAAGCACACGGTAATTTGTGAACAAATAAGCTTAAAAAGTCCTAATTGGCTGACAAAATTATTGCTTGTATGAGCACCTATGCTGATGAAAGATAAATATAGGATAAATATGCTAAATAAAGTCTGCTGTAACCAGTGCTTACTTTGTATATAACAAAAGTGCATATTACAACTAGACAATATAAAAAGTAACACTGCTGCAGGGGCTTGTCCAGCCTGAAGGTGGAGATACTACAACCGTTAGCCACCTCCATTCTCCCTTGTAATAAGGCTGGTACCATTGTGTGGCTCAAGCTATCACAACACTACATCATTTCTACCCTGGCATTTTATTTATCACTCTCCCTCATACCCACCCTGCTGAGGTTCATTCCCCATATAATTCATTCAAGTGTGGTCTTTTTTATGCAAATTTGCATGGTACTATTCTGTGGTCAATCATATTAACAAACAATGGACTTTTAATCTACAAGTTCCATTATTGCTCCAAATTTATTATATAAGTCATAGTAGAAACACCAATTTGCTAACAGTAGCAGAGCATTAGGGCTGATTTGTACTATTTTCCAATCATGAAGAAGGTGCGTAGAAATGTTGTGAAGCTGATGAAGTATCATATGGATTTGGTTAAAGCACTCTCTGCCAAACATGTGGTGATACATGAGCACCACTAGGATTAAATGTGAAGTGCAAGAACATGCAGGTTTAGCTAAAGGAAAACTAAACCCAGAAATTGACATTTTCATGTATGAAACATAAAGCAAGAATGCACTGCTCAGCCTTACACTGGCATTCCACTGCAGCTCTGTTAAAAAGCAAAGTGTGATTGATTACCCCCTATCCCTAAAAACAGCTAAAACACCTAGACTGTAGCTCTGGAATGTTAATGAAGGACAAAAAGCTGAAATGATAAGGCATGTCATTTATGCTTGCTGAGACATCACTGGCCATTTGAATGAACTAATCTGTACATACAATTTCTGTTACGTACAAATCAAATATGTTGACTGCAAAACAAAGATTCATGAGTTTGTGCCTTCCCACACCACCTCCTAATTCAGTTTGCAAGGCAGGGAAGTACTGTCCTGCTGAAAATATTTTAAAAATGTCTGTTTTCTGAAGTGCAATAGGAAAAATAGAATGCTGATTGAATTAAGGTGAAACCTTTCTACTTAGGAATTTTCTCAGGTGACATGATATGGCTCAGGGCTGTAGTGCAGACAGGGTCAGACTGGCCCGCCAGGGAGCAGAGGCATCCCCCGGTATGCCCCGACCCCTGATGGCTCCCCTCTTCATTGGTGGGGGGAGTGTGTATTTTGAAAAAGAAAAACAAAGCTAAAAAAATATAATAATACTCACATGATTGCTGCGCTGGCGCCGCTCCTCCTTCCTCTCTGCTCTGTTCGCACTGAATGTCAGGCGTGACGTCATCATGTCACGCCTGACTTTCAGTGAGGAGTGGCGCAGATAGGAGCAAGCAAGAAAGAAGACAGAAGAGAAGAAGAGAAGAAACCAATAAGAAGGTAAGAAAAGGAACGGAGATATAGGGAGGAAAGCGGGATGGTGCATAGTGATGAATAGAGGGGGGGCAGCATGACACAGAGTGATGAAGGGGGGGAGCAGCATGACAAAGGGTGATGAAAGGGAGGAAGCAGCATGACACAGAGTGATGAAAGGGGGAGCAGCATGATACAGAGTGATGAAAGGGGGGAGCAGCATGATACAGAGTGATGAAAGGGGGGAGCAGCATAATACAGAGTGATGAAAGGGGGGAGCAGCATGATACAGAGTGATGAAAGGGGGGAGCAGCATGATACAGAGTGAAGGGTGGAGCAGGATGGCACAATTTGATGAAGGGGGGAAGCAATAACAGCATGGCACAGGGTGATGAAGGTGGGAGCAAAAACAACATGGCACAGGGTGATGAAGGGAGGAGCAAAAACAGCATGGCACAGGGCGATAAAGGGGAAGCAAAAGCAGCATGGCACTGGGTGATGAAGGGGGAAGCAAAAGCAGCATAGCACAGGGTGATAAAGGTGGGCCAAGAGAAGGGGGAGCAAAAGCAGCATTGTACAGGGTGACAAAGGGGGGCAGGTGTAGGGGGGGAGCAAAAGCAGCATGGAGGGCGCAGTGTGATCATAAGGGGGCACAGCATGGCGATGAAGGGACACAGTAATGTGTGTGATGGAACAGGGGGCTTGTGACACTGTAGTGTGTGTGTGAGGTAGCTGGTGGCTAATTAATGGGTGCTATTTTGTTGTGGGGTGATGGTGGGTCAATTTCATTTTATATTGGGGACTATTAATTTAAGATGGGGTTGTTTGGGGGCTATTAATTGAATGTGGGGCTGAGTTTGAGGAGCATGAGGTCTATTTATTAAATGTGAATATAAATTATTTAATGGCAGTGGTGACGGTTGCGGGAAATAGGTATATTTATTATACGTAAATGCTATTAGTTTATTGCTGGGGCTGTTTGAAGGGAGGGAAATAGGTTTATTTATTAAATGGGTATACTATTACTTTAATGTTAGGATTGGTTGGAGGGATATAGATCTATTTATTAAATGTGAATACTATTATTTTTTTAATGTTGGGGCTGGAGGAAGGCCTAAGTATTAATTGTGGGTCCTATTGATTTAACGCCAGGGCTGGTTGGAATTTTCTAAATGTAACCATTTTTTTCCCAAATAGGGCCCCCAACATTCCAGGATCCAGACAAGCCGCAACTAAAAAAAAACAGCAGCCACAGGTGCTGAAAGTGACAAGAACAGGTAGGAGAGAGCAGGATAGTATGTCATATGTTCTGATTCTAGAGGGACAATCCCGCATTTTGGTGACTGTTCTGCCCAATCTAAGAGGCAGTTCAAGACTGTGTATTCTTTATATACTACACTATGGTGCTAGCTGTCCTTTGTGGGCTTGCCACACCCTGTTTTGATTATGCCTCTCTAGAGACTGACCACACCCCCTCTGGTGGTCCCCTACCATTGTATTCCCCCTTTGGGCCCTTCATGTCTCAGTCCAACACTGAGTGCAGAAGATCGTTTACTTTAACTATCTAGGTTTTTTTTCATCAGAAATAATAACTGACACTGTGGGCATGATTCATTAAGGAATACAAAGTGAGAGTAATTTTAGATGGAAAATGCAAGCACGTACACCCATAGTAAACAAGAAGAGGATCTCAAGAAATCTTTCTAGTTGAATAAAGGTGTAAGTATACTGTGCAGACAGACACAGCACACTGTAGGATATGAACAATGCTTATGAATAAATATATTCCCATGAGAATGCACAGAGCAAATAATGTCATTATTATTTAATAATGGGAATATATACATTAACACCTGTTAATAATATAATCATTATTGAAAAAATATTAAATGAAGTGCGCTCAACCTTGGCAAGCCTTTACTATATTATGTACAGTCATGGCCAAATGTTTTGAGAATGACACAAATATTATTTTTCAAAGTCTGCTGCCTCAGTTTTTATGATGGCAATTTGCATATACTTCAGAATGCCATGAAGAGTGATAAGATGAATTGTAATTAACTTCAAAGTCCCTCTTTGCCATCAACTTTATCCCAAAAACAACATTTCCACTGCATTTCAGCCCTGCCACATCAGGTCAGTGATTCTCTCGTTAACACAGGTGAGAGTGTTACGAGGACAAGGCTGGAGATCACTCTGTCATGCTGATTGAGTAGTATAACAGACTGGAAGCTTTAAAAGGAGGGTGGTGTTTAAAATCATTGTTTTTCCTCTGTTAACCATGGTTATCTGCAAGGAAACATGTGCAGTAATCATTCTCACCAGCCTTCTCACCTCTTTGTCTGTTTTACCCAGTTTGTTTATTAGTTTATTATGTCTGTCCCCAATTGTAAAGCGCTACGGAATATGTTGGCGCTATATAAATAAATAAATGATAATGATTATGATGATGATGATCATTGCTTTGCACAAAAAGGGTTTCACAGGTAAGGAAATTGCTGCTAGCAGGATTGCACCTAAATCAACCATTTATTGGATCATCAAGAACTTCAAGGAGAGAGGTTCAATAGTTGTGAAGAAGGCTTCAAAACACCCAAGAATGTCCAGCAACTGCCAGGATCATATCCTAAAGTTGATTTAGCTGCGGAATCAGGGCACCACCAATGCAGAGCTTGGTCAGGAATGGCAGCAGGCAGGTGTGAGTGCATCTGCACGCACAGTGAGGCAAAGACTTTTGGAGGATTGCCTGGTGTCAAGAAGGCCAGCAAAGAAGACACTTCTCTCCAGGAAAAACAACAAGGACAGATTGATATTCTGCAAAAGGTACAGGAATTGGACTGCTGAGGACTGGGGTAAAGTCATTTTCTCTGATGAATCTCAGATTGTTTGAGGCATCTGGAAAAACGCTTATCCGGAAAAGTAAAGGTGAGCGCTACCATCAGTCCTGTCATGCCAACAGTAAAGCATCCTGAGACCATTCATGTTTGGGGTTGCTTCTCAGCCAAGGGAGTGGGATCACTCACAGTTTTGCCTAAGAACACAGCCATGGATATAGAATGGTACCACAACATCCTCCAAGAGCAACTTCTCCCAACCATCCATGAACAGTTTTGCTTACAATCAATGCCTTTTCCAGCATGATGGAGCACTTTGCCATAAGGCAAAAGTGATAACTAAGTGGCTCAGGGATCAAAACATCGAAATTTTGGGTCCATAGCCAGCAAACCCCCCTGACCTTAATCTCATTGAGAACTTGTGGTCAATCCTCAAAAGACGAGTTGACAAACAAGAACCCACAAATTCTGACAAACTCCAAGCATTGATTAGGCAAGAATGTGTGGCCATCAGTCAGTATGTGGCCCAGAAGTTGATTGACAGCATGCCAGGGCGAATTGCAGAGGTCTACAAAAAGAAGGGTCAACACTGCAAATATTGACTCTTTGCATAAACTTAATGTAATTGTTTATAAAAGCCTTTGACACAATGCTTTTAATTTTATTTCAGTATACCATAGCAATGTCGACAAAAAGGTCAAAAAACACTGAAGCAGCAAACTTTGTGAATACCAATATTTGCGTCATTCTCAAAACCTTTTGCCATGAATCTATACTCCCCTTCCCTTCCCTATTCCGCCCTTGAAACCGTAGGCAGTCAGAAGTGTCCTTTGCATTCGAACATTAATTTTATATAGCTGCGTTCACTGACATATAGTCCGTTTCCGGGCATGCGCAGAGCAATTTTACGCAAAATATGGCACTTATTGGCATTTACATTCCTTAATGAATCACGTCCAATATGTATAAGTGGAAAGAAATATGTCAACAATTTGATTTGGTTTCACCACTAGCCTGCTGTACTGTCAAGAAAATCAAACATTAGCAATGAGCTGCGGAGGTGTAGAAGCCTGTACTACGTATGCAGCTTCCGGCACAAGTGGCTGTGTCGCTATGGACTCTAGTGGCGTCCCTGTTCTTTAAAAGCAGATCCTTACATATAACATCACGAAATGTCCTGTCAGGTGACAGGAAAGAGACAGTCTCTTGGAGTGGCTCTACAAAGGAAAGGACATCACCTGAAAAATCAGAGCACCAGCGCTAAAGAAGAGCCAGGTAAGTAACAGTTATTATATTATTTTATAATATTATAATTTGAAGCTTTTATTGGAATGTGGCGGTTGCTAACATTTTTTGTACCATGTGTGGCTAACATCAAATTATGTCCTGGATCTGAGAGAAAGTACTGTCACCACCATGCCTCCTAGCAATCTCATCTAATATATTTGACCTAAATCTGCTGTCACTATGCTGAGTATTTTACATTGATATTCAGATGAAGAATTCCTTTCATGAGCTCAATACGGGTAGACAGAAACACCCCAGGCACCCTAGGAGTCACCCTTTCCTTGGAGAGCCCACGAGAGGCCCACTGCTCACCTTGTAATGGGTGGGTGGGGGGGTCATCATCTTCTGCTGTCAGACTGGGGGTGTGACACTGGGATGTGGCATCATAGTCAAGTGCTTCAATCCTAATGTAACACTGACATAGAGGAGCAACAGCTGTCAGATTCACAAGTATGAAGCTGCTGGCTACTGTCTCTCCATGTCAGCAATGTGGGGCAAAAAAAACACAGAATGAATGGCATTATGTCAGTCATTCACTGTTTAGGCGCCCGCTGAACCTTAGCACTCTAAGCAGTCACTTAGGTTCTCCAATCTTGTCTATAGTTATGTAGAATTAGATAAAACGGTACTACATCTTGTTTTTACACTCTACCTTACTGTGAAGTGCCATGTTGTTTATTCTTTCATTCCTAAATACTGGAAGATAGAGGCAGCTGTGTGCTCCTGCTGCTGCCCCAAAAACTCTGCTCTATAGGGCAGAAGTTATGACTGAAGCTGACCCGGACTGGCAATCTGCCAGCTATTTATTTATTCGCATTAATTTATATCGCTCAGGTGTACTCCACATTGCTTCATTATTGAGAACAGGGTTTAACAGACAAATAAGCAAGAGGGTCCTGATCACAAGCTGACAATCTATAGGAAAATATGAATTTGATAAATTGCAAAATGTGTCACAGATTACATTGGTCCAGCCAGATTGCACAGTGGGGCAAAATTGCTTAGTGGGACTAAATGGTGCAGTCACACACAGCAATGTTGGTTTGGGGATCAGTATGTTGTTTGATTATAGAAGGAGAATAAGTTTTGAGTGAACTGTGAAGAGGGTTGGCTATTGGGTAGAATAGCCTAAAGTGTTACGAAGGTGGTTAGAAAATTTGATGATTGTCCGAAGGGGTTAGTTTTCAGGGAATGCTTCAAGGTTTGCAGACTAGATGAAAGTCTTGTTGTATGAGGGAGGAATTTTATGTTGGTGCAGTTTTGTGAATGGTTCGTAAGTTAATAACTGTTTTATATTGGATTTGGTAAAACACAGTCAATCCATGTAACTTGTAGATATGTTTAAGAAATAATTGGACTGTTTGTGGAGCAGAAGGTAATTTTGTGAGGAGAATAAAATGCGCCAGTTTAGTGAAGCTATCTACCACAACAAAAATAGCTGTGAGCCCTTGTGAAGTGAGTAACTCTGAAATGAAGTTCATACAAATGTCCTTCCAAGGTGCTGTAGAAATGGGTAATGGTTGAAGTCATCCAGCCAGTGGCAAATGGGAAGTCTTGTTCTTCGCACATACAGGACATGCCAAAGCATAATGCCTAATTTCTTTAGGAAGGTGTGGAATAAGATTAAATAAATTTTATGGGCTTATGAATGTCCATTCTGGATTTATGGTATAATTTTAAAAACTCTTGTTGAAGAGCAGAAGTTGGGACATAAAAAAACAAGAAAATTGAGTGTACTATCCATTATCATGTTTCTGGCACCTGCGGAAAGAATATTCTATATTTTTTTGGGTTGCTGTGGTTATTCTGCCCTTTAACAATTGGGATGTGCCTGGTATCAGAAACTTTTCCATTGGTAGAATAGGTAAATGCTTTTGAGAGTTTTCTCAGGATGGCTCTGAAGGATGCTACCATAAGTTACCAAATTCCACGCTGCAATACCAGCTACAGATGACAAGTGGTAGTGCATCATCAACATTGACAACTGCACATTCTTTTTCATTTACTGCAACAAGCAGTTTGCTAAAAGGTCAGGTCAATTAGGACCAAGGGCTAGATTTACTAAACTGCGCGTTTGAAAAAGTGGAGATGTTGCCTATAGCAACCAATCAAATTCTAGCTGTCATTTATTTAGTGCACTCTACAAAATGACAGCTAGAATCTGATTGGTTGCTATAGGTAACATCTCCACTTTTTCTAACTCACAGTTTAGTAAATATACCCCCAAGAGTCCACACCAGTGTGCAGCCTTTATAAAGCCCTCACTTCTACTAAATTTCGCATGAGCAAAGTTTGAAATTTGTTTACCACCTGGTGTTTCAAGGGTCTGGTTTTGCTTACCTGTTTATCAACTTCGGCTTTGCCCTTCACAATTCTATTTTCTCAAACCTATCAACTTCTGCTTCATCTCTCACGATTCTACATTCTTCAACCCATTAACATCATCTTTGTCCCTCACGACCCATCCTCTCAGATAATAGCTATTCCAGCCAAGTGGTTCTCTCCTGGGAGTAGCCAGCACTGTGACACTTACTTGTGTGGAGCATCTGTTTATCAATCCAGGTAAGTGCTTACACCTCAGGATCCTCCTGAATCTGAGCAAAAGGAATTCATTTAATAAATTATTTTCACTTCAACAAAGGGGTAAAACTATGAATATTTTATTTCTAAAATGTTGTAAAGTGCTAGCAAAAATGCTAGTAAAGGCACAAATGCAATTGACATGTGTTTTTCCTAGCATTAAATAATGCAAGAAAAATGGAAGTGAGTATGTGGCCTATAAGTTCTTTTAAAAATATGTATAAGAGAGAGAGGGAACAAGTAAAATGTTGCACAAAAATTATATTATTATTATTATTATTATTAATATTTATTTATAAGGCGCCACAAGGCATCCGCAGCGCCGTACAGAGACAAACAAAATTACAATACAATGGGAGACAGCACAGTACAATAAACACAGCAACTCAGTAAGCTCAATGCACAGCTAGAGAGGGCGGGGAAGGGGGAGGGAGGATCCGCAAACGACGGGGCCCAAGAAGGAGGGCGCGGAAGACAGGGAGACCCCCAAGGGGGAGGAGGGAGCGAGAGTGGACGTGGGGTGGAGGACCCTCGAGGAGGAGGGCTAAGTAGCTGGAGAGCAGAGTTAGAGAAGGTAGAAACAGGAGGAGAGATGGCCCTGCTCAGAGGAGCGTACAATCTAAGGGGAGGGGTGGACAGACAGAGAGAAGTCATATAAGTCAGTTTCTTATTATTTCCATATTGAAGATAGATTAGGGGAACAGGTGCCATCTCCTGGGGTGGATGGCAGGGCCATCTTTTCCATTGGGCCCGATGGACAGGTGCCCGGGGGCCCCACAGGCAAGGGAGCCCCATAGGCAGGGTGGCACCTAATTAGAATAAATAATACTGCAAAAGAAAAAAACCTGCAAAAAAAACCTTCAAGGGTTACTGAGCAAGTACATCTATCTATCTCTATATATCTATATCTATATCTGTATCTCTATACATATATATATATATATATATATATATATATATATATGTAGGGGCCCCGGTGCACTGCATTGCCCGGGGGTCCATAATGTTGTTAAGATTGCCCTGGTAGATGGCAGTGTACAGCAGCAAAGAAGTCACACAATTCCAAGGTTTTTGTACAACTGACCATACAGGAATACCCTCTCTCCTCTGAAGGACCTTGTGTCCCAAAACCACAAAATTCAGGACTTATTGGTCATAGTTTTCAGTGTCTCTCAGGAGGAATCCAACCCTCTCTAAAGGTCTGAGACAGCGAGGAAACTGCCAACAGCTTTTTATCAGCACCTTGCAGGTGCAACTCCTGATTACCAGCAACATGGGAATGGTCTTGACCTCTGCTCGAGTGAGAGATTACCCTCAGAGAGGTGCGGAGTCTAACGGAGAAGAGGTATTCACCAGGGATTCCTGCAAGGGAATATGGTCTTAGCTGCTCTCAACAGCAGGTTGCAGTCCTCTAGGGGACACAGAACAAGAGTCAGAGGAGGTGCTTCCTATCAGGTAGAGAGACCTGATGATCTGACACCCATTAAATGGAGGAGGACCCTTATAAAGGGAACTGGCTGCAGATGATAAAATCACCGCTGAGCAGAGGTTTGAAGGTTCCCAGGATAGCGCATGCGCAGACCACTAGGCAAGATGGCGTCTGATGAGAGAAGAACGCCATGCTGAACAGAAGATAGCTGTAACCAAGGGAAACCAATGAACATAATGAACCACATGGAACTAAACTGGTGCGATACATGATAAAATGGAGTCCACCCTTCTCTCTCCATTTATACCCCAGGGACCCATATACCGGCTCTTTCTATAGCTGAACACACTCTTTTTAAGGCTGTTTCCCATAAACAGACAATCTCCCTAGGGTTTAAAAGCATATAAGACAGATAGCCTGACACATACAGTATATACCTGCCATTTTCCACTTTCCCAGTGCTTCCATCACAATATCCTTAGCTGTTAAGAAATCATGGATAAAATATATGTGGGTTCTAAAGTAAAATTAGTTCTGTCCATACTTATTTAAGTGGCACTATTTGTCCATTTTAAATGTATGGAGGTATTTTATGCGAAAGACCTCATATATGTTACAAGTACAGGTCATATCCCATTAAAAATATAACTTAATAGAATAGATACAGGTTGTCAGGGGCTACAAAGACTGTTTTGGCTTCCAGTTTGTTAAACAAAGATGTAGAGCTGTAAAAGTGGAATGGACTGCAGTAATATTAGAGTATTATCATCAGTATTTGGAAACATTCTGCCTCAGGGGTTCCAATCTACATGTGTGTAAGTGTAGAAGCCCAGATGTCCTGCAGTTCATAACTGTTTTACGTGATTGTGATGCTTTGTGTAATCATGTAATGTAATGTATGTATTGGTTAAATGCTCTGTTGATCTTGTGTAATGATGAAAACATCCCTCACCCATCTCTTCAGCCCTCGTTTCCAGTATTTAACATTTTCTCCTGCCAAATATTTTTAAAACATCTTCAATAAAAAGTCTATATTACAAAATATATATTTAAGTCCAGAGCTGACATTCATATATTTGATACATTGCTAAAGTTGCACAGTGCAAAATGACATTTTAATTTGGATTATATTTGTGTTGCAGCATGGTTAATAGTGATGAAACGTTCAGTAACAGCTGTCTTACAGTGTCAGAATCCTCTTGTTCTAGAACTCCTGAGATTGCTGTCTGTTGTCCATAGTTCCATTTGGCAGTGAACCAGATGGGGTGAACCAGACACTAATCATCTGGAAGGTGGGTGGGTGGCTGTTGATAATTTTGGCCACTGCTTGATGGTTTTGGCTTACTGCCAGGTTTTGCATGCGTCTGTACGGAAAAAAAAGAGGGGCAGACGTATGTTAAACAATACAGTCTTTACAGCGTTATAAAATGTTTCGCTGTGGTTGATGCTGTGATTTTGGAGTAGCTGTATGTGAATCTGTAGAAGGCAGTCTTCCAGTTAGATATAACAAAGAATCCAAAAGCCTCCTACATGTTAATAAGTGATGATTATTGTTGTTAGATATTTGCAGTGTGGCAAATGTTTATGTGTCTTAAAGCAAACAGATAAATACTAGTCTGTTATACTCAAATAATTTAATGATATGCACTTATAACCCAGCTGACAAGAATTGCTATAAAATGCAGACACAATGAAATGAGATTGCTTAGGATCTATTTGCACCCTTTACAACTCTAACATGGAGTTCACATAATGCTTTAATTTGTGTTTGGGATATATCATCACCATCATCACCATTTATTTATATAGTGCCACTAATTCCGCAGCGCTGTACATAGAATTCACTCACATCAGTCCCTTCCCCATTGGGGCTTACAGTCTAAATTCCCTAACACACGCACACACCCACAGACAGACAGACACAGACTAGGGTCAATTTGTTATCAGCCAATTAACCTACCAGTATGTTATTGGAGTGTGGGAGGAAACTGGAGCACCCGGAGGAAATCCACGCAAACACGGGGAGAACATACAAACTCCTCACAGATAAGACCATGGTCGGGAATTGAACTCATGACCCCAGTTCTGTAAGGCAGAAGTGCTAACCACTACGCCACCGTGCTGCCCATATGAAGAAGATAAGTGATTGCAAAGACCTGACAATCCGAACTAAAAAATTTGCACACATAGCGTAGAATGTCGCACTGTTGTAATAAGAAACATTGAAAATATATTTTTATTAAAATATCTTATGAATTAGTACTTTAGGTTTATGGTTGTAATAGTGTCAATATTGGTGTTGAATTGTTACAGCTGACAAAGTATTCTATGTATACATAATCATAAACATTTATTATTTTTTAATCAAAACATGCTCAGCAATTTACACATTTGTATAAGTAAATTGAAGTATTTTATTCATGCCCCTGTATAATACATTTGAATCTGATTTTTATAATTATCACTTTAATTTTAGCATTAACTCAGTTTGATTACAATTTGTATATTCTATCTAATTGACATGTCCCTTGTAGATGAGTAGTCTCACTGCAGAGGGTGGTATTGGCCCTCGTATAGATCTAAATGGTCTGTTCTAACCCAGTCTGTATAGTGAATGAGAGCCATATGCCGTAGGCTCTGTGGTTTCAGAGTACACCACAAACACCAAAGTGAGCTGTCAGTTCCCTCACACCCTGTGACCAGGCTCGCGAGCTGAGCAATTACAGGCTCTCGTGTGACAAAATGTGGGGTGATTAATCAGGTGGTCCTGCAATCAAGATACATATTTTCTAATTTGTTTAGAATAGATAAAAGCGTTTATTCATTACATTGGCATGGCAACCGTGAAAACAGCAGGCTCTGTGAGAGAGTGATGATGACCAGCTGACCTTTATTTTATTAACTCTGAAAGTCCAATGAAATAGCTCTAAATAAAAACAGTGCATTGTAATGTAGAATTGTTGAACACAGTTTAATCAAAACCTACCACATCCAGCTTTCATAGCTATAAAACACCCGTATAAAAACATTAATATTTACTGGTTTACTATATGAAACATTAGATGTCACCAATTGTTGATCTCAGGCCATTAGAAAAGTTGAATGGAAAGCACCACATTTTGCCCATGGGACCACTCTATGAATGGGTACTTACTTGCATGTCATGGCAATCAGCTTTCCTAAAACACTAGGGGTAATTTACTAACAATACATTCAAGTGTAAAAATTTGCACTAGTCCACAGCAACTAATCAGAAATTAGCTTTCATTTCTTTAGTTCAACTTAGATATCGAATGTGAGTGTCTGATTGGTTGCTTTTGTCTTGTTTTTTGGCTTTTTTTTTGAAAATTTGTTTATTGAGTTTTTTTAGGAATACAAAAAATAAAAGGGAAGGAACAAAGGGGTATACAGAGTCCAATCAAGACCAATGGTAATCTGATAATAAATATATTTGTATATAACTATCATTTAAGAATTATTCATAAATAAACATATGTATAAATCATAAACAAAATAGTAAAGAGGAGAAATGAGGTCCTTTGGGTGAGGGTCTTAAAAGGTGAGGAGTAAAAGTAGCTAATTGAAGGAAATAAGAGAGGAGGGAGGAGGACAGGGGGCAGTTAGTAGAGGATAGTAGGGGGATATAAACTGGATAGTGTATGAAGGAGTTAGGAATGTGGCTTATTTTGTAGGTCTGTTGTGAAATAGGAGGTCCTGGCGTTCCAGGTGGTGGAGAACTGGAACGGTTATGAATAATACTGGTGATATTTTACATTTTATGTGTTTGCTAGATTTTCGGAATGAGTGTTTGAATAGTGGGTGGGTCTGTCTTCAGCCAATTAAGGATGATTAGGCATCTTGCCGCTACAAGAATGTGTCCAATCAACTTGTTTGTGTGTTTCGGAGTATCAGGGACTGTGCTTGGGAGAAGGTAATAGGAAATATTGTCAGGAAGTTGCATGTGAGTAATTTTTTTAATCAGATGAAGTGCCTCCTTCCAAAAATGTACTATTTTGGGGAAAGTCCACCATATGTGGGCTGCGGGACCTTCCCCTCCACATCCTCTGCAGCATGAGGTAGAAGCATTAGCATAGATGGCTCCAAGTCTTGTGTGAACTAGATACCCTCTGAATAGGAGTTTGTATGAGTTTTCTTTTAGTTGTGTACAACTGGAGCTTTTAGCAACAGCTTCACAGACTTGGGTCCAATTCTCCGGGCCAAGAACCTCCCTATCCCATGGCCTCCTCCCATCTCAGTCCATGTTTCTCTTTAGTGGGTTGAGGATGCTTAATAAGAGTGAATAGAATGTTGAAATTAAGCCTTCGATTGTAAGACGAAGGGTACCGCTATCTTACTACACAACTCAGTTCCATTTACTCAAGAACACCTCACATTAGCTTCTGTTTATGCCCCCAATTCCGGACAGAGTGCCTTCTGTACTAGATTTTTCATAAAACTCTCCAAAGTTGCTAAAGGTAGACTAATAATCGGTGGAGATTTTAATGCGGTCCTGGACCTGATCCTTGATCGTTAGCCTCCCACGATGCCAAATTCCAATACACAAAAAGATTCACGCAAACTGACCTCCTGTTTACAGCATACCTTTATCGTCATCATCATTTATTTATATAGCGCTACTAATTCCGCAGCGCTGTACAAAGAACTCACTCACATCAGTCCCTGCCTCATTGGGGTTTACAGTCTAAATTCCCTAACACACACACACACACACACAGACTAGGGTCAATTTGTTAGCAGCCAATTATCCTACCAATATGTTTTTTGAGTGTGGGAGGTGTGTTGAAAAATCTGCTAAGCTGCTAATTATTTTTTAAAGGTTGACCGTTACATGCATCTCATTGATAACTTAATAACGTGAAGATTTAAACCCGGTGTCAGGATTCACAAAATAAACCCAAAGAGAAAGCACAGCGAACAAAGTGTTTTTTTTATTATACACTGGTTACACAGGTTTCACGTTGTAGTACAGTAGGGTATGGCATAAATAAGAACTCAGTAAACAACAGATGCAGAATGCGATGGTCTTCAGGACTTAGGAAATAGTGGAGATGGCACACAAGGTGCAACGGCTGCGGAGCAAGGCACTGAAGGTAATGGACACTGTGTGTGATGGTCTGCAGGACTTTACCACAAAGTAGTGGAGACTGCTAGTAACAATCTGCAACAGGTTAGTCCTCTGTAACACTGGAGAGCTGAAAGCAGGTATTGGTGGTAATATGCTGCAGCAGGATGATGCTGAAACACGGGAGAGCTGAAAGCAAGTATTGGTGATAATATTCTGCAGCAGGATAAAGCTGAAATACTGGAGACCTGCAAGCAGGTACAGAGTCATAGACAAGCTGAGTCAGGGGCCACAGGAAGAGGTGCAAAAATGAAGGGACGAGCTGTGGTCAATACCAGGAGATCAATCGGTATAGGACACAGGAATAGCAACACAGGTAAAGGCAACAGATGACCTGGCAAAGGCTGCTGGACAAACAGGCTTTTATAGGTCAGAGGCAGGTGTTAAGCATCCTGGAGTAATGAGGCAGCTCTGGCAAGTAAGAGAGCAGTCTGAGTACCACAGTGGCCTTAGTGGCCACAGCTAGTACAATATAAACACGATTTACATTCACACAGGATAACAGAGTAAGCTTACATAGTATTCTCCTTCGTCCTAGTAATTTCATACTGATCATGTTGGGATTCCATGCTTCTGGGGAAGTTTACTTCTTCCTTGCATATAGCAGATTCCCACCATGTCACACTTTCCTATTAAATGCACCTAGGGGGAGTAAACTGCACCATTTTGAAAGTAGTGACCAAGAGCCAATCACCACCCCTTTCCAGGTAGTGTAGAACCTGGCTAGTTTCATGATTAAAAAAGCTAAATCAGTAATGTCACCAAATGAGTGCTCTTTCCCTTACATTAAGTACATTTGAATGCATTGTACCTCATGCTGCATAAAATGCCCCAATTCAACTAAGTCTAACCAACTCCTCACAGTTGAGGCTGTATTACAATGCTAAGGCATGCACATGGACACTTTATGAAAGTGCCAAGGGAAGTACCCTGGACATGGTAACCTTTCTATTATGTTGATATTATTATTATTATTATTATTAGTATTATTATTATTTATGAAAACTGCTTCCCATGTAGCTGTGTCTAAAATTAGGTTTTACCTATAGCAAGCAATCAGATACTGTGATATTTGCAGATCACTTTAGAAAATAAAAGCAAAGCTCTAGCTGCTATGGATTATAGCTCCTTTTTCTTCATAGTTACCTGTGATAACATTGTTCCTGGTGTGTTGTCAGTTAGATTGTCCATTTGCAAACATGCTTACTATAAATTTACTGTTGTGTCTCCTCATTCTTGTTCATCCATTTGGTTAAGGAAGGAGTGGATAACAGCAAACTCAGATAAAGGTTCTCTGGAGGGTCTTTTATGAATGATCTAAGTCCTGTGCTCTGTGGTTTATAGAGGTCTAAGAGTTGCAGCTGCTGCAATAGCTGGATTTATTTTTGGTATTTGTGGACCCACAACAATTCTTATAAAGATGCGCTGAACTGCACTAGTTAATTTGGGCTCTTGAAGGTGATCAGAAAAACCCACAGATTAGGGTGAGTCCCAAACATGTTAACTAACATCCAGAGTGCTATACTTGACTAATTACTATAACTAGAGGGAGGAAACTGTGTGGCCCCTTCTATATATAGTAACCCGCTCTGTGCTAAAATGCAGAAAGGCTTATCTCATCTACCATTGTTCTTTGTAACTGGAGTAATAATAGTAGAGAGTACAACCACTTTCAGAGTTCTTGTATCATGGATTCCAAGGGGTTAATAAGACCCCAGTTCATTTACTTACAATAATTAAAGTGAAATATAACACACAAAGTCATAACAAAACCTTGTCGCCTTTGTTATACTTGGATTCTTCTGATATATCTCATCTTTAGCATGTTGCTATCTTTGAAGAGCTAATCATCTTCATGGAGTGCAGTGACACCTGCAGGTTTAAAAACATCAGACTACCAACTAACATTAGGAACATCATAAATACACACCAAATGAATGGGCTTCTTTCAGAGAAGACATTTATTTATTTACTAACCAGTATCGCACTGTGAGTGTGGCACTAGGCACCAAGCACCACCTTTTCTTCACTACTATTGTACCCAGCATCCTGATCAAATTATATTATCACAAAATTTCCATCTTTGATATAATATCTGTAAAATTTGAAGTGCCTGTCAATCAAAGCACCTACAAACGATCTACTATTAAGTATTCATTTACCATACAGACAAATGTTATATTTAATTTAAAAAATAATCTATCATGTACAGAATATCCTACAGATAGGAAATGTACAGCCGTAGCTATAGCCTATTTAATGTCAATTGTTTAGTCTTTGGGCATCACCAAGTTGGACTTACATTAGCATTTTAAGGGGCAAAGCTAACATGCAGCTGCAAATCTACATATATTAAAGACCATAAGGTTTATTTAGTATATGGACAGATGGACACATGGGGGTAAATGTATCATAGTCCGCTTTAAATTTAAGCTGTCATCTCGCCGATTTCCGGCGACTTGTACAACCCGGACTATGATACATTTACCCCCTGATGTTATTATGAGCAGTTGTGTTAACTTTAGGCAAGGTTTTCATGGAAGACCTTTTACAAAATATTAGATATACCACAGTTCAATAAAAGCAAAGTCTAGCTTTGAAGTAATAAATGAGTTGTCCACCCAATAAAATGTGTAATATTAAACTTCCTCCTCCAAATAGTACACTAGTATGTCTAGGACTTCTGCCGACTGAGAGATACTCACCCCCTTCCTCAGTCATCACTCTGAGGACTACTTCTCCTGCTGCAGGTTGCAAAGAACTTTGAACTTTAAGGCTTCTCATTTATCAAGGCTTGTCATTTTTCAATAACCTCAATGGTAGGGTTGTGACTGCCATCCAGTCAATACTCTCTTTAGATAATATACACTGATGTGTTAAATTTCACATGTTAATTTTCATTTATCGCAATAATAAGAAATGAATTACAGTGGCAAATTATTAGCTGGGACAGCGGCTCCGACAGGAGCCTGGCTCAGCAAATAATCTCAATTGCAGTCACTTTACAAACAGGTTCTTAATGGCATGGCTATATTTACGATGGGGGTATCACTAAGCCTGCAGGGGATGGATCCAAAGATCCCTCTCCTGCGCTGCTCTTCCCATCTTCAGCTTTTATCATGCTCTGAATTTTGGAGATTGATAAATAGGGCAAAATGTCAGTCCCCATAGACGGGGACTGGATTTGCAGTTGAAGATGCTGGGACAGCAGCAGATATATTAGATATCTGTTGCGATCCTTTATTAATAAATAGCCTTGGAACTTGCAAATATGGCAAATCCCATTAAAACTGCAGTTTTTGGGGATTTAAATCTCTTTGGAGGTTCATAAATAGACCCACAAAAGTTCAAAGTCTTACCAGCCACTGCGTAAGAATTAGCCATAAGCAAGGAGGTAGGGAATGTGAGTATCTCCCGGGGGATAAACATTGTATCTTGCTACTGATTGGGGTAGTGGAATGTTGCATTAAATATTTTATTTGGGTAAAAATTACCTTTAAAGTAGAACTAATTTCTTCCTTTTAGGGGTTCTGCCCCTTAGCCAACTATCACAGAGTTGCTCTCCCATCTGATTCAGTCCATCCAGTCATCTGTCTTCAATACTTCGGCTCTGTCATGCTCATTTGCAAAACTCTCCAGACTCTGGTGTCTGGAGCATGCATGGTTCGGTGATTTATTGAGGATGGATTGTAGAGGTGTGGGTTGAAAATAGATAGGCGGTGCTTACAAAACATTACATTACAAGTTATTACAACTAACATCACGATTCGCCCAAATGCATGCATGAAAGAAGTACCTGCATAGGAAAGCAGACTTATGCATTTGACACGAAAATAGGCCTATGCACTTTCAACTGTTCTTTTACAACATAAATGACCCTAATTGGTCTATTTAAATTATGCTTTTTATACACTAGCTGAAGTACCCGGCATTGCCTGGGTTTAAATCTTCAAGTTAATAAGTTATTCATGAGTTGGATGTAACTGTCAACCTTTAAAATATAATTAGCAGCTATGCAGCTTTTTCAACACACCCATGAGGGGGCTGACCAGTGTCATTTTTCTTTTTATATAAAATGTCATCCAAATCGATCCAGTGGAAGGCCCATAACAGTCTCTCGGGTAAAAGTTCTGCCCAGCGTACACTAATGGGAGGTCCAACCGGGACCTCAACCTCCTAGAATGTCCTCTGGGGTCCAATGTTACCAGTCTATGAAGTTTTCACCAAATTCATCTAGTGGAAGGTTCAGAATAGGCTCCCCAGGTCAAAGTTCTGCATAGTGTACACCAAAGGGAGGTCCGACCGGGACCCAAACCACCTAAAACCTGGCCAGGGTCCAACTGGAGCCCCTCAGTTCAGGGGTGTCCAAATGCATATGCGTACAGACAAACAGACCAATGATTTTTATATTTAAAATATGCTATAAGTATTAATATTTATTATTATTAGCTTAGATTTATAAGACGCCACAAGGCTTCTGCAGCACAGTACATAGGGAGTTAGAACATACAACAAAATTACGAAAATACATATAGATAATATCAATGGGTAGAGATAAGTAGAAAAATAAATGCATGGATGCAATTAACTGACCAAATTGCATGACATAAAATAGCAAATCAGCAGAAGACAAACCAGGAACAGAGAGGAGGATGGTGAGCGGACAGACATTAGACACAGAGTACAGATAGAGACATAAGGTAGAGGGCCCTGCCCATTAAAGCTAAGTACATGTGTTCCTATGAGTATAACTGAGCTATTGTTTGGCGCAGATGTGATCGCCTTACTATGAACTATTAATAAGGTGAGTTCTGCAACTATGTCTTTGTTAGAGAAAAACCAGTAACGTGAATTTTCTACCAAAGAAGGGATGTACCCAGGGCCGGATTAAGGGAATGGAGGCCCCTGGGCTAAGGGGCCCTCCATTCCCCGCGAGGCCCCCAATGTGAGCTGTCCGCCGCCCCCCACCCCCCGCGAGGACCCCCCCAAGCACTTACCTGTCAGTGCAGTCCTCCGTCCCGGCGCGCTGTAAGCTCCTTACTGAGGAGATCTCGCGAGAGTTCATGAACTCTCGCGAGATCTTCTCAGTAAGCAGACTACAGCGCGCCGGGACGGAGGACTGCACTGACAGTACTCAGCAGCATCGATCGGGCCGGGGGCGCCCCCGCCCCCGACCGATCAATAATGCTGCTGAGGAGTTTGAAGGGCCCCCTGGATGCCCGAGGCCCCTGGGCTATAGCCCAGTTAGACCTCGGGTTAATCCGGCCCTGGATGTACCTGAGCATTTATTGCTGGTCAAATATGATCAAGCATAATTGCTGTCACTTATCTCTCTTGCAAACTCAAAATCTGCTTAATACTTTTTCTGTATAAAATAGAGTTATTTATATTTGTCCCAAACTCTCTTAGTGCATAATAATATTATATTTTAGCTGTACAGTCATTAAATTGAATTCACAAATAACGCATTCGTGGCGGTGTGAGCTCAAAGTAAACTTGAACCCTATTGCTTCTATATTTCATTGCTCCAAGCATTTGCCAAAGCACAACAAACAAGAAGTCATTTTACACAAGGACGTGAGGTCCTTTGGTTAACGTGACAGCTATACACATTTATGACTGGGAAAGCCAAAGAAATAAGGGGATTAAATCAAGGATTAACAGAGATTGCCAGAAAAAGAGTGAGGGCGACGTTATATAGTCAAGAAACAATAACAACTTTGAAAGGAAACATTAGGATAAAGTTACTTTCCATTAGGGACTGCTCATGGCCCGAGATCTACAAAACCACAGGAGTATAGGGGAGAGAGAGACGTTAGTAATGAACATCAGTCATTTTGGCGATTAGGACAACAGTGATGCATGCCAAAATTCAGAGCTGACTGTGCTACCATTTTCCACGGTCTCTCAAAATTTTCGGTTCAGCATGGAGCCTTGCACCTATTACAGCACGCGGGAAATAAATGAGGTTAGGGGCTTTAATAGAGTCTCTGGTGAGTGCTTAATGTCACACACACACATAAGATGTAATACAGTATCAGCAGCTCCCAGCGAGTGGAACCCAATTGCTGGGATTGAGGTGATATTATAGGTCAGGCTTGAGGTTCTCTGGCACTGTTATTCTTGGGGAATTTTATTTGGCTACTTTAGAGCTACTGCTATTAGTTTCATATGTGTCTACTTTGCATTTCCATTTTACCTTCAAGCCATCTAGTCTTCAAACAGCACATATTTTATGATTACCTGACACAGGGTAGAGTGCCTGGATCTTATACCAGTGGGATGGAAATTTGAACACCAACGTAACAGAATAAAGGGGAGAAAAGGGAGATTAGTGGTAAGGAGGTATTGCCAACCTAGCTCACATCGTTTTTGAGGCCGGGGTTTCAGCTTCTGTAGAGCAAAGCCGCAAACTTGATGCATGACAGTAGTGAGTGATAGACTGGGCTCCCGCACACAGATAAAGCACATCTTATTGGTGGTATACAACAACTCAGACTTGAATTTTAAAGGTCCACCAGGAAATCTGGTAATAAGCACACATTGGTGATACAAAATTAATATAGCATATGTGCCACTTACACTTTAACCTGTAAATACACATTAATATACTGTAAGGAAATGTATAATTTTTCCTTTTTTCACTCTGTAAAGGATGCTATTCAGCAACAGTGACAGTTTGGGCTTTGAGACCTACTATGTTGTAACAAGGAGATTAAGACCCTTCTTTCCACAGGTATTAAAGTTTTGCCCATGGAAATGTTTACCCTTGACAATTCCTCTGCTTTTTAATTGGGACTGCTTACTCAATACTATTTTCATTGTTTTGTGTTTGGATATTAATAGTCACAGAGGAGATCCATGGTGATATAAAAGCATGAGGCCATAGACTTGGAACTCCAAGGTTAATTCTAATGTATATCATAATTTAGGTACACAATGAAGAATTTTCCGACCGATATAAAACATACTGGTAGGTTAATTGGCGGCTATTAAATTGCCCTTAGTCTCTCTCGGTCTGTGTGTGTGTGTATGTTAGGGGAATTAGACTGTATGCTCCAATGAGACAGGGACTGATGTGAAATGTGTTCTCTGTACAGCGCTTCGGACATAGTGGCGCTATATAAATAAATCTATGATGATGATGACCGACGTGTTAGCTACAATGACTGTACCTTCGACCGAAGGTCAGATCGCTCGTACGATTAATGCCTACACACTAGTCACGTTTTGGACGATTAACGAAAGACCGACTGTCCGGGCAGTGAATTTTCACAGCCATATTGTCATGAGCAAAGATGAGAATTTTGTACACAATGAAGCGACTTTTGAGGTCCCTGTAATGATATCCCCAAGAAATTTAAATAAAGGGCATGATCAATAGTACCCAACCCAAACCACATAAAAAAAGTGAAGGTAACACGTTTATTTCATACATCATCATCATCATCACCATTTATTTATATAGTGCCAATAATTCCGCAGCACTGTACAGAGAACTCACTCACATCAGTCCCTGTCCCATTGGGGCTTACAGTTTAAATTTCCTAACACATACACACACACACAGACAGACAGAGAGACAGACACAGACTAGGGTCAATTTGTTAGCGGCCAATTAACCTACCAGTATGTTCGTGGATTGTGGGAGCAAACACGGGGAGAACATACAAACTCATCACTGTTATAGGGCTATTGTCGGGAATTGAACTCATGACCCTAGTGTAAGGCAGAAGTGCTAACCACTTAGCCACCGTGCTGCCCATTCGTTAGCACGTGTACAGTGTACATTCGTTCGCAACCGCACAGAAACAAATTATTTTTATTAATATGGATACTTTTGAAGAACAACAAGCAACTTCTCTTTTTCTGCTCTCTGTGGCAAGAAGACTGCAAGTACAGACCCGAAGGGGAAAGAAGGAGAAAGAATAGATCTTGTTTGACCAAAGAGTGGTTAAAGAGGAGAGGCTCATTCGCTCATATGTCCCTGCTGGAGGAGATATGGGACAACAACCCTGATGACTTCAGGTGTTTTCTGAGAATGAATAAATCCACATTTCAGGAACTGCTCCAACTACTCACCCTCATCATCCAGAAGGAGAACACACGTTTAAGGAGACCCATATCTGCAGAGCAGAGACTGGTTGTTAGTCTAAGATTTCTGGCAACAGGAAGGACACTGGCTGATCTGAAATACAGCACAGCGATTTCAATATATTACTAATTACTATATAATACTAATATGTAACCAGACATATATAAAATACACATCTATACACATCTATAGGAAACACAAAAACGTGTTATATACAAAAATGTACATAATTATGCAGGCAGACAAATGTACATATTTTGCGATTTATTAATGTGTATTGAGTGTACACATAGCTATAATTAAGGAGGCAGACATGAGCAATACACATATAAATGAAATATTGTTTTTTTATAACACTACAATGACAAAGGTTTCTAATTTAAATGGCAGACATATGCTATATGCATAAATGCTATAGACACCTGCTATTGCTTTACCGTGAGAAGCACCTAATTACCAAATGGGTGACGTGTGGACACCAATCCACATGGGACTGGTACAGGCATCACAAATTACAATACACATGCCCCCCTCGAGGAACTATCAGCAGTTGCTTGTGGATCGATCGGAAACTTATACACACATCATGATCGTTAGGTGGATTGGTCGGAAAATATTAAACAGTACAACCAACCAGATAAGCCAACAATCAACGCTTTGGAATGACTTTCAACAATTGTGTCACACTAACCCGACTGTCGGCTGATTTGCCCGATTATTGGATGAAAACATTCCAGTGTGTACCCAGCCTTACTGGGGAGTACTGCTTATCTTATAATACACACATTTGAGTAAAAAGCAGCACAGTGAAACACAAACATATAGAAAGAAAGACATGTACGCACATTGACAAATATAGACTACGACAGATGAATATATTCATACTTCTAAATACTCTTTTTATTTACAACCTGTGCCCCACATCACACAAAAATGAACCACCTGTAAACACCAGA
This sequence comes from Mixophyes fleayi, assembly GCF_038048845.1. Taxonomy (NCBI): domain Eukaryota; kingdom Metazoa; phylum Chordata; class Amphibia; order Anura; family Limnodynastidae; genus Mixophyes; species Mixophyes fleayi. The sequence continues at coordinate 73,695,212 of NC_134407.1, read as the reverse complement.
TTTATCCTAGATGCTCCTCTAGAATGGTAGTGCCAGGATCCTTGTTGGCACACAATCTGGCTAGCATGTCCTACGGTCCAGGAGGTGTCTGTGTGTTGTAGGAATCTCCTTATGCACACTTAGTCCTCATCCTTAATTCACAGGTATTTTCCAAGATGGTGTGGTCGCTACACTGCCAGAGATTTGATATTTTAGTGTGTGATCTTTTCAGTTGCATCAAACAGATGCGGACGGCACTTTGCATGTCTGCCCATGGGCGATATATTTACATACAAAGTTTCCATACATCTGTACATTAGTGATATCTCACATATGATGCTCTCGCACACATCAGAAACATGTGACCAACACTCCCTATAAAAGATGCTGGCAGGACACCAGCAAGTAGCCAGTTTATTAACCTCCTGTTCCTGACTGTAAAATTGACTATTCTTCCAGCTCTAAACCATTGGCACCACCTGACTACCCTATTGACTCTCGACCACTGTCTGCAGTATGTTTTTGACCACTATTCTGACTGATCCACAAACACTCTACCTTGGATCTGCCTAAGCTTACACAGGTACATTGAACATGTTTGCTATCATTTAATGGAAACACTCTTAGGGCCTTCTTACAGAGTGTAATAGAATTGTATTATGATCATCTTCAGTGGTCACATCATGTTGGGGGTTGTATTGTCCTATCTCTGTATACAGTGTAACAGAGTTGTATTATGATCATCTCCAGTGGTTAGGTCATGTTGGGTGTTTATCAGTGTACAAAGTGGACATTTAGAAGGGGTGGTATGAAAAATGCAATGGGAATGTAAGTGAATGGAATTTGACGATGTTACAATGAAGGCAGTAGGAGAAGTGGCGGTATGGCATACCACCATATATATGGAGCACTTCCACCGCTATATACCACTGTATAGAGCTTACCTAGTATTTAACTGTCTAACAGCAAACAGTCCCTGTAAATTATTTTGAGATGTTGTGTGTGACAAAGGTGTCCTTTTTTATGTTTATCAGCTTGCAATGTCCAAGCACAGTTTATCTGGTAGATCCTACAATCCAATTTCTGGGTCTCTGAAACATTTGGATATAAAGGGTCAAAGTTAGCAACCCACTGGAATAATCCTCTCACTTTGTTATGAGAATCATTATTTCATATGAGTCAATGATTCAGACACTTTTAACCTATTCAGTAGTTCCAGTACACCTTATTATGTACTTGGCCCAGAAAGCCTTGAGAACACAGGGGAATGGTAACACTGTTATACTGTCTGATGCAGCACTGCAATCTCAGTTGACAAGTAGACAGAGGGGCCCTTCCTCAGTGGTTTGTGCGTGTTACGGGAATGTTACATGATATGCGTTCCCAGCCCACACTTTCCAATTAGTTCTTTTTCAGAAGCTTTGCCTTGCTGTCTTCAGGGCTGAACCAAAACTTCATTATGAAGAAGTTTACTTTCCAAACCATTTGGCTTTTTCTTTTTGAAGATTGGCCTGTCATTCCCCATAGTCAATGTCACTTTAAGAGAAGTTTAAAGGTTATTTTACTTCATCTAAATGGTTTCTTTGTGCACTTCCAAATAATTTAAAATAACCACTAGATTATTACATTTTCCATTGACAATTAAAATAAATAAATTGGATTGGCAACTTGAACACTTCGATTCTGGGGTGTGATATTTATATAATGGTTGTCCATTATCTAACATATATCTTACCATGTTATGTAGGGATGCCATTTAAATGCATACATAAAAAATAAAGGCATGCAGCATATATCTGTGCTGATTCCTATCCAACCAGCATACATGCAACAAGTATCATTGGCCACTTTATTAGGTACACCTTTCTAGTACTAGATACCCCGTCCCCTTTGCTCCATGAATTCTTTGTTGCAAGGATTCAACAAGTAGTGCACTGAACTCTTTGGTATATTCAAGGATCTAGCTTGAGATAATATGTGCTTTGATTCATGGTATGTTATCATGCTGGAAGTAGCCATTAGAAGATGGGTAGACTGTGGTCATAAAGGATGCACATGGTCAGCAACAAAACTCAGGAAGGCTGTGGCTTTTTAACAATGTTCAATATGTTTTAAGGTACCTAATATGTACAAAGACACTCATCAGCAAAGGAAACGGTTTTCCAATTTTCAACTGTCCAGTTTTGGTGAGCCTGTGCTCACTGTAGCCTCAGTTTCTCTTCTTAGCTGACAGGAGTTAAACCCGGTGTGGTCTTCTGCTGCTGTAGCCCATAGACTTCAAGGTTCAATATGCTGTGTGTTCAGAGATGCTCTTCTGTATACCACTGCTGTAACACATGTTTATTTTAGTTGCTGTCTCCCTGTCTGTTTGAACGAATCTGGGCATTTTCGTCTGAACTCTCCCATTAACAAGGACTTTTCACCCAAAAAAGTGCTGCTCACTGGATGTTTGTTTTGCGCACCATTCTCTATAAACTCTAGAGACCAGGCGCGGGCTGGGAGAGGGAATCCCGGGGGGCACACAGGCGGCCGCATCACATGACAGGGGATGCAGCCGCCTGTGCACCGCATCTCATGACATGAGATGCGGCCGCGGGGGGAAATTATGTATTTTGCATCGGGGGGGGCAGCAGGCCGGCCTTCCCCCCGGCCCTAACAGCCGTCTGACCCAGCAGCCCCACGGGCCAGCCCACCCCTGCTAGAGACTGTTGTGTATATTCCTTTATTTGGAAACATCCTTTAAAAAAAGGGGAAGAACGAATGGTGCAAGTGACTGGCTTCCAGTCTCCTAGATAACAGAAGTACTTTGTACTAATTGGTGGATTTACACACATGACTTGTGATGTCACTGCAACTTAAAGGGAAATGAATGCGGCTGTTTGGTCATTGACTGTAGTCTGTGAGAGATTTTTTATTTTTTTTCTTGCAGTCGTGGTAGAGATTCTAGACTGGCTCCGTTCCATAAAGGGTCCTCGCCGAGGTCTACTGCTTTTTATGTGCTCCTGTATGGCCTGCCAGAATTGAGCATTCTGCTGCAAATTATGAAAGGAAGCAGCAAGTGTCTTACTGCTAACAGAATGATTGTGGACCAGGATGCAAGGTTGTGAGCCTTCTCCCCTGTTCCACATCTAAACTGCCCAGCGCATTTTATTTCTATTAACAATACAGCAGTCCTGTAGGGGTCTCAGAAAATTGCTTAGTTTTCTGAAGCGTAAAACATACAATTCACTTGTTTGTGAAGAAATAGAAGGAAACTATATAGATTGTTATCACTTGATAGAGAGAGAGAGAGAATTGATGGCATCCAATTTGCTGGACAAGGTTTTTTGCAAACTTGTATCATCCTACCAACCTGTTCTGTCTCTGGAGTGTTGTAGCTGGTGAATGTGGTCAGCGATGGGTGGTTTAGGCTACACACTCATGGGGGCACTAAGACTAGGTTTAAAGATAAGTTAAGATAAAGTTTAGTATATGATTTTCCATTAAATATTTAGGCATGTTGATATATTTTAATTGCATGTAATGCCATATTGTACCAATTCCAGATAATAATGATTGGGGTGAGGGCATAATGTAATACTCTGCTTGAAGGGCAAAGAACAAAAGAGTGTAAAGAAAGAAACCTAGTAGAGGTCACTTCTACTCACTGCATTTTAAGCTGTACACATGCTCTACAGTTGATATGTTCATGAATGGAGTAGAGCAGAGTTCCAATGGAACTATGGAGCAGCGTGACATGATGCAGCGCAGACTTAGTATACAGTGAGCGACTTAAAGGTAATGAATATTTGTGGTCTGTGGTGGGCAATGCACAGTGTTTGGGGAACAGTCTTGTATCTTTCATTGACAGAATGCTCAAAGATTTGCAGTGCAGTCACAGTGACTTCTAGGTCCAAATATTTAAAAAATTGCTCTGTCCATAGATATTAGAGGCAGATTGCACTTGTTAAAAATCAGTTTTGCAAATATTCTCCCGTGAACTGATAAAGTGAACTTAACTTGAGGGATTTGCTTTGTAGTCTGATGAATTTCGGGGAGGGGGGGGCAGATTCGGGTCTAATGGATACGCAGTATATACCTGCATATGTCCAGTTGGATGCATCTCAAGATGTGTCAACCTGTATAGTAGCATTTGTCCAGGCATATGTAAGGCATACAAGAGTGTATACTTATAGCCCCATAATAGCAATTTGACAATGTTAGTAGTAAGTGCTGCCAACCCTCTGCCCTACTCTTAAAATATCCATACCAGCACTTCTAAATTGCCACTCTGACCACCGATTCATATTGTAATTAACTTCATCCTTATTGACAGTTGAAGTAACTGCATTGTGGAGTTCACTGCTAAGTGCATATGCTGAATGAATATATGAGTTTTTCTCCCAGGAGCCTTTAGTACATCAGAAAGAGATTAGCTAATAAGAACCTTATCCATGCCAGTTAGCACAGGGAATGAGCATTGTTAATATATCACAACCAGCATATTTACACATTTTTGGTCTGATTCATTAAGGTATGTAAGTGCATTATGTGGCATATTTTCTGTATTTTCAATCAGCAAAACCAAAGAATACGCCAAAAAATGCAGTTCATCTTCGCATATAAATGACACTTTTGACTGCCTATGAGTTGAAGGGCCAAAACAGGTAGGGGAAGAGGTGTATGCACATAGGCATTGTACAGTAAGAGAGTGTCAAGGTTAAGTGCGCAGCAGTATGTCCAATTCAAGGGTTGGGCATATCGAAGGTGCATGTTTTTCAGTCGCATCTTTTGCACCAGTTACAAGGCCGGTGGAAGTGCCAAATGACAGTGATGACGGATGTGTATGCATAAAAACATAAAATTGAACATTTATGGATTTATACATTAAGGCAAATAAGGAGGAAAGAGTGGTGCATTTCCACATTATTTTGCCTTTTCCGGGTCTCATTGTGCAGCCTTCTGCCAGGGCAGAGTGCGGACACACACTCATGGTAATAAGGTTAATCATCACCATGCATTGCGTTGCACCATTCTCTCCTCTATTTCTTTCCCAAATTCCTCTGTTACCCCTGATGTGGCAGATGTGAGCAAATACAGAACACGATGGTGCTATGTCCATTAGTGTAATCATCATATCAAAGTCCAACCTCCTACCCCTTTAGAGTCACTCTGGGAAGTTTGGTCAAATGGCCAGTTCACCATATATATTGGTCACTTTACAATTCGTATTGTATGTGGTAATGTGAATACAGAGTAAAAAGTAACTTTGCAGTTGGCCAGTATTAATAAAATTAACCATGTCAGAGATAACAACTAATACCCCGTTCACAAGTCTCGGCAACCCGGGTCGAAGCTCAGTGTGAACGGGTCCAGGGGCATCTCCCCGGGTCGGATGACCAGGGAATTGGACCAGGGTCTTTTGGAGGGTTATTGCTGGGTCCGACCCGGGTAGCCTCCAGCCTGAACGGGGAGACCCGGGTTTTTCAACCCATGTCTCACACATAAACCTATTGTAAAGTTAAAGAAACAAACAAAAAAACAACACAAGAGGAGCCAATCAAAGCTCCTCTTGTGATGTTGCCAGGAGACCCAGGCAGACCCGTGTTCAGTGTGAACCTGGTCGACCTGGGAATTTGCCGGGGTGGGAGGCTCTGTCACCCGGCAATATCCCGGATTCATAAACCTGGGATATTGCCAGGACGGCAGGGTGAAAGTGGTATTACATGGACCATAATATTTATTTTGCAATTATAATTACAGGAATGCAAATGTAAACAAGTAGAAATGACAAATATGACCTGTGCAATGATATACTTATGGGGGGGAATTCAATTGCTGCAATGTGGCACGTGGACATTGCGTCGCGCACATTGCAGGCAGTTACAGTAGTAGAAATCTCCAGTCATTTTTCCTCCCACCTCTACAGACTGCAAGGAAAAATTTGGCTAATCGAATGCCCTCCCCTAGTGCCATTATATTTTTGTCCTGGACATAACATGCTGATCTTCTTTTCCTGCACCAAGAATGATGTTTAGTGCCAGTGCTTACTGCCCGCTAATGACTCATGTCACTACTGCCCCAACTGCAGAAGAACATGTCCTCTACTATTTTATGTTTCTTAGGTGTACAATATAGTGTCATGCTTACATTCTCTCAGAACCTTCCTGTCTACCTTGACGTACTTTGTCTTTGTTTCTTTTCTGTGTGTGTGTGTGTGTCGTGATTCTCTGTTTCATTTATTTCTACTTTTATGATTTCTATTTGTAGTGGCAATATCTTGTTTTCCTACTGTGTTATTTGTTAATATGTTTACTCTTATCCCTTGTATGAATACTGTCGGTCATTCATCATCATCAAATAAATGTTGATGATGATGAAATGCGTCACTCTGACCCACCCACTCCAGGGGCGAACGGAGGATTGTCGGGGGGGGGGAAAAACCACCCCCCGCGAGAGCTGCTCCGTTTCTTCAGCGCTGTCCTATACAGCAGCCGCGGCGCTGTCCAAGAAGCGTCCGTGGCGGTGCTGTATACACTACAGCTCCGCTGCGGACGCTTCTTTGATAGCGCCGCGGCTGCTGTATAGGACAGTGCAGCTATAGCGGCAACTTAGTTAGCGCAGGGGGGGTTTCTGGAGACTCAGAAACCCCCCTTGAATGCACCGCACTCTGACTTTATAAAATCAACTCTTCGCATCGCCTGGATGGCAAATCTATAAAATTGTCAAGTATGTGGTTATGTGGCAAGGTATTGTTATTGTCTGGTACTCTGTCTGGCAATAGAGAACCGAATCAGCAGGCTGGAGCAAAGTCAGACTAGTCAGATCAGGAAACACAATCATGTAGCGGAGTACAGGAGCGGCAGGCGAAATCAGGGTCAGGAAAGCCAAGGTTTGAGACACAGGAGTTAACTCCAAGGCAGAGGATAGTCAGCAAGCTAAGATCGGTACACAGGCGCAGGAGAACAAGAATGGTCAAGTCAGGCAGGAACTGGTACACAGGAAACAATCAGAATACAGGCTCAGCACAAGGGCAGCAGTCAGGATACACACAAGTTGCTCTGACACAGAGCGAGTGTCAGAGCACGGTTTATATACAAAGAGTTTCAAATTCCCCACACCGACATTCAGTCATGTGAACGCCGATACCAGAAAGCGCCGTGCCAATGCAGAGAGCGAGAACGGCGCTGGAGCAAGGAGAGGTAAGTGTAACAAGTATGCAGCTCTGTAGTTTATATGCTGCCATATGATAGCATAACAAATGTAATAAAATAGAAAGGGAGAGAATGACATTGCAGAATGCCCAGAGCTTATGTAGAGGTACTACTTTGTTTCTCCTTTGGATCCTTTCCAAATCAATTACATCATGTTGCAGAGACCATAATGGGACAATTTTATTTGCAATCTGACCCAAGGTTGTGAATACACCAGCAGAGAAATTCACTCAACATTATAATCATCATTATAACACAAAGCCATAGATATGAGAAAGTACTAAAATGTACAGGCCTCATGCCTTTACATAAGAGTTAGTAGCAGGTGGAGCACTATGCATTATAATACAGAGTAGTTTTGTTACAAATAAATTAACACATTTATATTTTAATTAACATTGTTTTACATTGTATATTAGTATACTTCAGACTTGCCAACTCTCCCGAAATATCCGGGAGACTCCCGCATTTTGCGAGAGTCTCCCGGGCTCCCGGGCGAGTGTGGCAATCCCCCGCATCTGGATAATTCTGCCCACTTCCTATTGAAGTGGGCAGAATTAAGTCCCAAACGCCGCGATTCCCGGTGAATCGCGGCGTTTGGCCCCGCCCCCCGCTGTCAAATGACGCATTTTGCGTCATCACGTCATGGGGGCAGGTCCAAAATGACGCCACTTGGAGCCCCGCCCCCCCCCCGTTACGCCCACCTCCTCTGCAGGCTCCCGGATTTCACCAACAGAAAGTTGGTAAGTATGGTATACTTATTTTTTTTAAAATTATGTACAGTCTTTTTTAATGAGAGAAATAAAAGCCTAATTTCTGAGTGAAATACATTTGAAGGAAAAGGCCAGAAATGATGGAGAGGAGTTTTAATCATTATTCAAAGACAGTGTATGAACAAATAGAAAGACTTGTTTATCTTTGTCAACCTTGTCCTTACTAGTTATCAAAGATGATACTGAGTCATTAAGGAAAGTAAGGCAAAAAATGAGTAAATGTTCTTTGGGACAAACCATTTTACAATGAACAGGGTGCAAATTAGTTATTATCTTGTACATAGATTAAATACTGACTGTTTTTTCATGTAGCACACAAATACTTGATAGCGTTTCTTTTACACTGAAATTTAAAGTTAATCTTGGACATGCCCTACCCCAACTATAAATCTGCCATCACATTTTAAATTTACCTGCCCCTCCAATGAAACATGGTTTTATCCAGGTGCAAAGCTACTTCTTTTTTTTTGCTTTGCTCTCCTTAATGACTTAGGCCCCATATCTTTCACTACCATGTTAGAAAATACCTCATCCAGGTCAGAGAATAACAAAGATAACATGCTCTCACAGCTATTTACACAAGTCTTCACTTCCCATGTATTCTAGCTATGTTACCAAATGTTTGGTATAACATTATTTCATTGAGTATACTTTGATTCCAGTTGCCAAGACAGTCCGGGAGCAAAGTCTTTTTTTTTTTCCTTTGCTGTTATAAGAACTTGATTTCCTTTCTAAGAATCTGTAGGAAACGTTATGTCTTCCTAGCTATCACTTACACTAAATGCCAATCTCCGGCAGGATTTGAGAGTATGTTCCATGAAGCTACTGTGCGGTTTGGGCAGGAAGATGCTTCCTAGTCTTTGCTGTGCTAAGTAATCCGCAATCACTGGGAAGCAGCAAGAGAATCTCAGCTGATCTGAAACAAAATGCACTGCTAGACAAACTAGCATTACAAGTGTTCTACTCATCTGCTATAAGTGCTATACCGACAATGTATCTTTTCTATATTTGTGATGGTTCGTCCAAGTAGTCTTACATTGGGTAAGACAGTTAAAAGATGACAATGTGATATTACTGTGTTCTGGGAAAGCATTATCTATGGCAAGATACCCATAACTTTTTGGTCTTAATCCATATTAACTGTGTAAATCAGATTTGTGGGTAAAAATTAAGTCTATTTTTGCTAAGAAGTAGAGATGTTCACTGACTCCCGTGTTCTGGTTTTGCTTTTGGATCTGGATTAACTTCGTGTTTTGGTTTTGGCAAAACCACCCTGGCGTGTTTTGGTTTTGGATCCCGATTTTTTTCTCAATTCCCTATTTTTTTTTGCTTAAATCTCATATATTTTCTTCCCCCCCCCCCTACATTATTATTATTAGCCTAAATAACACTAATATCAAGTCATCTGCAGTCAATTTTGACCACCTCACAGGTCACAATATTATTTTCATACACTTTCAAACAAAGACTGTAGATTTAGAAGGCCAAGCCTGCCAGACCTATTATTTGTATTTCAGTAATGACAATTAGCAATGGAGCAATGGAGCTTTCCTCTTTGTGTGTTACCTAAATAACACAGTACAATGTGACTGCAGATTTAGAAGACTAAGCCTGCCAGACCTAATTATTTCTATTTCAGCAATGACAATTAGCAATGGAGAAATGGAGCTCTCCTGAATGTCACTGGAGACTTTGAAGAACAGTGCTACCCCTCCTCTTTCTTTTCTACCTATGATGCTGCCCACCAGCACTAGAGTCTGCCAAGTATTGTGCTACCCCTTCTGTGTCCCTCTGTTAAATGGCGCTGGATCGCCGTGGAGGGCGGAACTTACAGAATCCAAAGCTTCCTAAATCCGCCGACGTAATGATGATGTTTTGCCTCATTCACATTTTCAAGGGCGTGCGAAAGTACCGAGCCGACTCGGCTCGTTACTCGGATCTGCTAAGTTCGGGTGTGTTCGGTTCTCGGGGAACCGAGCCTGAGCATCTCTACTAAGAAGTATTATAATAAGAAAACTGAGTATTGTACAGAAACATATAATATATAATTAATACTTAGTTTATCAGGAATAGAAATAGATTTGAAAACAATAGATTCTAAATATGGAATCCACTAAAGATTTGTTTCCTGCCTTTTTAATGCTATTTCTGCAAATATACCTTTAATAGATGCCTCCCAAAATTATTGGCAGCACATTACTTGGGTCCCTGCCAAGACATTATAGGTATTATACTTCTTCCTGAATTAAATAAGCGATCATTTTATTGAAAGGGATTGACAATTCAACACTGCAAAGAGCGCTCTTCAGGTCAGTACAGCATACAATGGGAGCCAGAGAACGCATCAAGTGATCATCTCCTATCCAATAATGTGTCTCCCCAGAATGCCCCACTGTTTCCAGTCTTTCGTGTGAAGCTGATCAAGTTAAATACAGCCATAGAATGATAAAACCAGGTGGGGGCAGGTGTATGGGGTGCAAGATAGTGCAGTATCTTTTTTATTTTAGTTGTCACACCAGGAGTAAATTAACATACTTTAAATGCTCTTTTAGATCTCACTCATCAATTGCTGTAAGTGAAGTTCAAAAGTCTGGACACAGTTCAATATTGATCACATTTGTCCTTGTCTTGACAGTGTAGTCTTGATTGTTTGGTCTCCAAGCCGTGTACAACCTGTCCAGCATCAACGCACCATTCCCGACCCTTACCACAGCTGTAGACAGAGAAAGCGAGAGAGAGAGCCTTGGAATACAAACGATCAAGATTACTAAAGGTGATCGGTATTGAAGTGTGTCCAGGTTATTGAACTCAACTTACAGCAATTGATGAGTGAGCTATAAGAGTTTTTAAAGTATGTTTTTATTAATGTTGGTATAACAACTAAAATAAAAAGATACTGCACTATCCTGCATTCCCCCCCCTGGTTTTGTTTTATCTTTCAGATTCTGCCCAGTAAGGAAGGGCTAAAAGTAAGACGAGCAGCAGTAGTTTGCTTTAATATGGACTAAGCCCAAAAGACTCTTAACATTAGTGTAGTGCAGTGAATATCTGTTTTTACAGCAATAGAACATTTAGTGCACATAGTGCAGCCCCTTAAAGTCATTACACGCTATGTCAAGTCATCTAGGAGTTGTTTGTACATTTTCTTAGTGGCCTAGAGTGCTCTATTTATACCACTGCCAACGGGGCAGGGTTCATTTCTGCCCTATATACTAGTTGAATGTCATGCCTGCAACCCCCTCATTCCCTATTTTCTTTATGTTAGGACAACCATTTCCTAATCTCATTAGCCTGTCACTCACCTGAAAGTCAAGGTTGTGATCAGCTCTCTGAAGAAAAAGTTCCATTTGAAAGAAGTTTTATTACATTGTATAGTTATAAGGATAAGATTTGTTAGATGTGCTGATTTCATTTTGTTTTTATAAAGAGAGCGAGAAAACTCCTAAATCAGACCCCAGCAAAACTGCAAATGATTGCTCAGCAACTGGAATTGTCCTTCATACAGCTGTCTAAAACGACTGTTTTCTTAACATTGACGTTTGAAAGCGCGCATCTCAAAGGCAAACCAAAACCCAGAGGCATAGTTTGGCCAACTCTGCAATCAGTTTTATTACTTGCCTCTTGTCATTGTTGACCCTTGTAAGTAAAGCCTATGAAAATGAAATAGTTGCACATAAGTTTTGTCCTTCAGTCTCATTTATTTAAACAAGTTTCTCCTTCATTAACTTGTGCCTCATGCACTTTGGGTGCAGCCAAGTGGATGTCCTCTCTATGCCCACCTTGTAGCTCATAACCCAAGGGAGCACAGAGAGATATCTATTTACCAGCTTAAGGATATTGCCTCAGTCTTTAAGGAAGGAAACAAACACAGACTCTAAATGTTGCCAGGGCACTTGCAAGCTTTTTTGTAGTTTCCTCCTAAAGTCATATCAAAACCAAACCTCTGCCAATCCCTAGCCCTGGCAAATTCATGGTGTCTGGAGAAGGTTAAACTTAACTTGGGAATGAGGACAGAGTCATATCCTTATAGCTATTTAGGTAATATTCTGTAAATCATCGTCCAACAAGAGTTGGAAGGGAACATTAGTTCCTACCAACAGAGCAAACAAGGGAGTCTGGAATACATTAAAATCCTATTACAAGCATAGCTCTCTTCCCGAAATTTAAATAATGACTAAGCCATTTATCAGCTTTTGAGCATAAAAGTTCTGTGTATTGTAAACCCCAGAGTACACGCTCCTGCCAGTCTGGAAAGCTTGTCAGGTCTATTTTGCAGTGGATGATGCTATTATGTTTTTTAAACATTAGCAGGTTAAAGAGTGCCTCCAATAAAGACAAACGCCTCCACAGAAGCCTACAGAAGAGACCTCTGTGGTTCTGAGCCAATGCACACAATACATACTGTGTCTTCGAGGGCAAAGCAAAGTGTTTATTGATGCACACTTCTTAAGACTTGCTTAGATGTAAGGCAATTGTTAACACATTTATAATACCTTAAGTCAACATGTGGACTTGGAAACTGGCCATTGGTTTTGTGAAGAAGCATCATACAAAACATAGAATTTGACAGCAGATAAGAACCAGCTTCTAATCTGTACATTGTTATTCCCTAAACCCCTCAAACCCTATTTGTTTTTCAGACTTAGAAAATCTTTATTTCTATTTCAAGCATGTTTAAATTCTCCTACTGTATTAGCCTCTACCAACTCTGTTAGAAAGTCATTTCACTGATCTACGACCCTTTCAGTAAATTAAGTCCTCCTTAGATTTCCTCTAAAACTACTACTCTCCAATTTTAAGGTATTGCCTCTAATACTTCTCTTCCTCTGCACAAAGCTTGTTAAAACCCTTGATGTATTAAAGGTTTTTTTCATATCACTCCTTTCCCTTCCCTGCTCCAAGCTATTCATGTTTAGATCTTTTAGCCTTTACTGGTAAGCTTTGTGACATAGAACATAGATCATTTTAGTAGCCCATATTTGCACATCTCTGATATATTTTTGTCCTTCTGGAAAAATGGCCAGAAGAACTGAACACAGTATGTTAGATGTGGTCTCGCCAATGAACTATATAGTGGCATCACCATATCTCTCTTTCTGCTACTGATTTCTCTTCCTATGCAACCAAGCATCCGATTGGCCTTGGCCTTGATTTGCTACATTGTCTGCCTACCTTTCGGTCACCTGAAAATAGTGACTTCTAGATTTCTTTCCTCCTCAGCAGTTGCCATTTTTGTGTCATCAACACTATATTCTGCCTTTAAGTTTTTGAGACCCAAGTGCATTATTTTGCATCTTTGGCATTGAATTGTTGCTGGCGATCTACCTAGATCATCGATCAATTTGCTCAAGCCCCCCAGGGCGTCTACCTTGTTACATAGCTTTATGTCATCTGCAAAAAGGCAGACTTTTCTTAATACCATTAATGATGTCAACCATAAATACAATGAGAAAACTGGTCCTATTATAGACCCTTAGGGTAATCCATCGGTAACCTCTTCCTCTTCTGAATATATTCTATTTACCACAACTCTCTGTCATCTATCCTTCAACCATATCATATTGGTTGTAACCAATGCTCCTTCATCTACACTAGTTACCATGTATCTGCTGTTCGTGGTCTTTTTCAAGTAATACACTTTGTTGTTGTGCAATGTCTAAAGCTGAGATTGTCAGGTTTAGATTGTCAGATTGTCAGGTACAGTTTTTCTTGTGGCTACATGGTAATTTTAGGGACATGGAAAATGAGAAGCACATAACAGGGTGCCAACATTTTTAAGGTCATGCCCTTTTATTAAAGCCTTAATGTCAAACATGCAATATTGAGTTTGAATATACTACAGTCTAATAATACTGTTGCATAATAAAAGCCCAATCTTCTGGCCAGTATATTTAATGCAGGGCCCAATCTATCTAATGCAGAGCTCAATTAAGAAGCTGGGTCATTTCAAGCAGTAGGGGGGCCAGGCTTTAGCCCTGGGTGTCAAGGGAGGGGGTTGTCACTGCACTGCTCTCCCAGAAGATTACAAAATGTGAAAAGAAATAATGAAAGCACCCAGGTCACCATTGTCCAGACAAGGAGGGATATTCAGAAGCATAGAAATGGGACATGAAGGCAGAGTGTAAGCAGAGTCAGGGGGAGTGCAGGGAAGGTCAGGGAAGATAAGAGAGAGGCAGAGAGGATGTAGAGTCAAGGGGAGTGCAGGCAAGGTCAGGAAAGATAAGAGAGAGCCAGAGAGGAAGCAGAGTCAGGGGGAGAGCAGGGAAGGTCAGGGGAGATAAGAGAGAGCCAGAGAGGAAGCAGAGTCAGGGGGAGAGCAGGGAAGGTCAGGGAAGATAAGAGAGAGGCAGAGAGGAAGCAGAGTCAGGGGGAGTGCAGGGAAGGAAGCAGAGTCAGGGGGAATGCAGGGAAGGTCAGGCAAGATAAGAGAGAGGCAGAGAGGATGCAGAGTCAGGGGTTGGGGTGCAGGGAAGGTCAGGGAAGATAAGAGAGAGGCAGAGAAGAAGCATAGTCAGGGAGAGTGCAGGGAAGGTCAGGGAAGATAAGAGAGAGGCAGAAAGGAAGCAGAGTCAGGGGGAGTGCAGGGAAGGTCAGGGAAGATAAGAGAGAGGCACAAAGGAAGCAAAAGGGTAGAAAAGACTTGTGGGAAAGGAATGGCTAGTGGGGATCCTGCACTACTGTTCTCAGATAGGAATTTTGATAACTGGAACCGACTCTGAACTTAAACTATATGTTAGTTCTATAAAGTCATTAATCTATTAGGCTAAAAGGTAGTTAGCAAAATAAATAGTACCATACATCAATTATCTAAATTGATTAAAGGCATAAAAATTATAAATATAAGTAGTGGACAGATGAATAAATCATACTGATGAAATACATTTCACCTGAAGCAGAGTGTGTATTGCTTGAATATAACTGTATTTACATCTAAAATGGTAGGATGAAAGTCTAATGATATGCTATTAAGCGTATCATGCTGTTAAGACTCCAGTCATTATCATCATTTTTATCCCCCCCTTCATAGTGTTCCCAGTGCTTATAGCCCGGGCTGATAGCGGCACTTCTGGAAGGGATGAACAGGAGGAGCCCCATTGAATAATCTGCTACTAGCACTAGGCTTTAACAGGCTGAACTACTGACATTATAACAGGGGAATTGGCATCTTGGGGTCCCCCTGTCACAATGTCTCACTCAATCCCAGTCTGTTCAGCACAAGACAGAATTCCCTAAGGAAAATCATTCAAATGTGACTCTTCTGGTCCCAGCAAGCTCTGGCAGCCCTAATATGTTTGGGTATGCTGGCGATTGTAGAACTTCAAACAAAAATTTAATAAAAACAGTGTATTTAGAAATAAGTAGATGTGTCTACAGTGAGCTAAAAGGATGAGTGATTACAACTGTGATCAAATCTCATAATTCATAATGTCATAATTTACCGTATTTCCCCATGTATAAGACGCACCTTTTTTCAAAAAATTTAGGGTCTAAAAACGGGGTGCGTCTTATACAGGGGAAGCGGGGGATCCAGAGAGGAGGAGTGCAATTGACAGGTCCGTTCCACTATAGTGTGCTGAAGGGCTTGCTGCCGGCGGCTGCACACTCTCCCTGCAGGTCCGTTCGGCAGATACAGGCAGGGAGAGTGTACTGGCCGGCTGCTCTGATCTGAGCAGCCGGCCAGCACACTCTCCCTGCCTGTATCTGCCAAACGGACCTGCAGGGAGAGTGTGCAGTCGCCGGCTGCTCACTCGGAATCAACCAGCAATACACCAGGGGAGGGAGAGATGGTTCCAGCGGTGCAGAGGGTTGGCTGTCTTACCGACTCTCCATAGCGCAAAGCAGCATAATCTCTGTCTCTTTCTTCCGGCGACCTGTGCCAATTGATTGCAATCAGAGCAGCCAGCCAGCACACTCTCCCTGGCTGTCTCTGCCGAACAGACCTGCAGGGAGAGAGTGCTGGCTGGCTGCTGTACAATCTCAGCACACTTCAGTTGAATGGAACAAAACTTAACAGCAAATATATGTATATTTTTTTTAAAATTTCAGAGAAAAAAATGGAGGTGCGTCTTATACAATGGAGCGTCCTATACATGGGGAAATACGGTACATAATACACATATACATATCACTACCGATAAGATGTCTTGGGATGAGTCTGAATCTAAACAATGAAAATAACCACATTGATTTTTGTACATATTTACAATTTGAAAGCAAAGCTAGCAAAGAGGTAACCTCAGAGCTTCCAAAATAGTACTGCAAACCCTGGGAGGCCAAGGGCCACTCAGAGGCAAGAAATCTCCTACAGGTGTTTCCAAAATAGAACTAGCTGGCTGAGTATAATAGATCTGACCAATGTTCAAAAATCATTACAAACAAAGAGACTGCTGTGGACATATTTCCTTTACTAGGAAAGAGATGACACCTGCCCTTCACATGGTCTTATCCAAGACCACAACAAGCCTGTGGAGTAGGCTTGTCCCCTGGCTGAGATCAGGAAGTATCGCCTATAGACTCAAGGGATCCCAAGACTACCTATACTACATATTTTATATAGGTTGTAAATAGTCACAAATATTCTAGAGTATGAGAAAATAATTATTATTATTATTATTATTATTATAGATTTATAAGGCGCCACAGTGCTCCACAGCGCCGCACAGCAGGGAAAACAGGAAATACATCATTTGTATTTACCATTGTATTTTTACAGTGAGAAGCAAATATACCAAGAATTCAAGCTATATGATATCACTGCTGAGTTTTATTGAGAACTATTGTATGTACTGCATTTCATACTTTATACACAATTATTAACAATATACTCTAGGGATCTTGGCAAACATTTTAGTACTTAAATATAGATCAAAGCTATTTCAGAATTAGAAATAGTGGCCAGCTTTGCGATACTTCTCCATGATTATATCTGTGACTCAGTGACAATATGCCTATATATTTTATTTTTAACTCCATTGTTTTGATAACAACCCCCCTCCCACCCCAACTTTTATTTGGAAAAGTCTAAAGCGTAAAGTCCTTTTCCCCAGTCTATGGCCTCATCCGTGAAAAAATTGAACAGCTGATGTTTTGGAATATGATGTTTGGAACCTGGTGCGTTGCTGCCTAGACTGTGTACATGGGACACCACTGACCACTCACAAACACCCCCATCTAGAAGAATTAATAGGAGCCACTGACATTCTTCAGAAGCCTGTCATTACTACTCTTTAATAAAGCCTTACAAAGTTATGACCATGCATATCATTATTTCCCAATTCTTGGGTCCTAATTACAGAGTTAGGTATAACTCAATAAACCGTCTGTTGTATGGAGGTTTTGACTGCCGAAAAGCTGGCACATGGAAAAAGGGAAAAGCTTCATTTATGCTTTTAGATTTAATGAAGTCAAATTATCACAGGCGACAGTCTCTAGAGCTGCAATTTAGCAATGTGGTCTGTCTTTCAGGAGTGAGGGGTGAGTTTAAGTTGTTTTCTTTGCAAATAATAATAATTGGAAAATAAAGCTGGAATATTGAGGCTTATTTAATACCTTGCAATTTCCATATTTACTGAATTTAAAAACTTGAAGGACAAAACATCCTTACACCATTATATTATATCAGCTATAAAATAAAAGTCAATGGTTATCTCTTTCTAAAAATTTAAGACATCTACTGTATTTTTAAGATTTGCTTAAAAATGAGTTTAAAATGTGTTCTTGATTGAATTGTACTATGTGAGACAAGTATCGTTGTATGAGCAGGAACTTAAATCCTGTAATAATTTACTTGTATCAATAGTGTTTCCTTAATGACTGCTACTGCTGTATAAGAAAAAATGGTCACAAATCTGGATTTGGAGCTATTATTGGTTTCAAAGTATTAGATATTCTATCATCATACCAGTAAGTATACATCTATGGATTGAGGCAAGGAGCAACCTGCATATTTCTACAGAAAAATTGGTTAATAAATAATCTGCAAATCACTAATATAACCATGGTCACCAACCATCGGTAAATTTGCTGACAAACAAAAAAGTATTGTTGTCTGTAAGAAAACAATTGGATATTAAATATACACTAGTAACTGTAAATATTGCATTCATTACATCAATGATTTGGGGTAAGGAGAAGCCTATGGGCCATTTATTTACAGTCCCTAACTTTCTTGGTCCGCTAGATACTACTTACTTTCACTTTTGATGTTTTAAATTGGATATATAATGTGTCAGCACAAATGTCAATTGACAGCATTTTTTTAATATAAAATTAACAGTAATATATTTTCAAGGGTTGGACAAACAAATGTAAAGAAGAGAAACTATGAGATTTGGATGCTATAAGCTGTTAGGGAAATATTTGAATTCTACTTGCGTTCAGACAGGCTTGTTCAGAAAGCAATGGAAAAGTGTATAGATGCTCATACACATGTTGTTTTCATGGCGTTTTCAGTGCTTATTTTTCCATTGCCCGTAATATTACTCGCATTGCTATTAATAGGCTTTTTTTTTTTTATTATTAAAAATTAAAAATCTGTAAATTTGCAAAATCTCTTTAAATACATTAACTGGCATTAACTATGTGTGTTTTACTACCTTGTTTTGTGACTCTACCCACTACCACTTTTAATAGCGTTAACTAGCATTGCGGTGGCATTCCATGGGCATTCTGGTTTTGGGACCGCATCTCGTTTACATAAGACCCAAGTACTGTTTTATGCATTTGTGTTTGACATGAGTTTTCAGTTGTGTTTTTACTAGTGCTAACATGATGCCAATGGGTTCCTGACCTTGGGCATTTTATCACTATTCACAATTCACTAACAGAGAAAAAAAGAGTCTTTGGAAACGGAGTGCTCGTTACATAGCTTTATGAAACTTCCCTATATAGGTATACTCTGCTCTGTATAATTTGCAACTTTTTTATATGTAAAATGATTTGCATGAAAACTGCATCTGTATAAATCTCCCTCTCGCTGCAACATGTCTACTTTGCAATTAAAATGAAAACTCTTTGGTGTCCAGCCAGACATGAATCTCTTGTTGCAAATCCTTGTGGAAGTGACGAGTTAAGCCAAAAGTGATTAATTTTGAGTTAGCCAAACTTGTTTTGAAAAACTGGGGTGTGAATGCTGTTCTTTTTTAACCTCCTCACAACACATGCAAGCTGAACACTGGTCACGTCTGTTCAGTGCAGCGCTCGTTTTCAAACCCCTTGAGTTTAATATGCTTCTAAATGAAGTGTTACAAATTTCTATTTTATCTGTGGCTAGAATAATTTCCAACTGTGTTGTTCCCGAATCCCAGAAACGTGTCTCCGCAGTGACAGCCTCTGCTCTGTCCGTAGGGAAAAATAGCAGTCTGTACTAGTTAAATATTAAAACAATAAATATACAGTGTGTGTTTTTAGTAGTCATCAAAGAACAGGAATCAGCCTTAAGACAATCTCCTGAAAAAGGTTCATATTAGGGATGATTTTTTTTTTTATTCTGCTTTAGCGTAAAATGCAGGTATATTATGTGGTTGTATATGAAACTTATCTGAGCTGGCTTCACAGTTGTGGGTGTCTCAATTGCAGTAATTCAATTCTACAGACATTGTTCCTCAGTGTATTGAGCCTATTAACTTGCAAATTCTTAGAAATCATAATTATAAAGCTGCAGATCTATTACTATACTGAGCCTTTAAACCAGCTCTAAAGCAGCCCAGGGTATTCCCAGTGACACATCTGAGTGAAAGAACTGCAATAGGTAGGTGGCGCAGTGTTGGATAAGAGCAGTCTGGTGGTGGTGATAGTGCAGCAATATGTAGTGTATTTCTGTAGCATATACTGGGTCAGGGCCCTCCTAAGAACATCTTGGGCCCACGGGCCCTATATATACAAAAAAAAAAAAAGATTATATATATGGGGGGCCCGTCGGAGGAAGGAAAAAAAAAAACCTGAAAAAAAAGAAGAAAATACTTACCGTGCTGTCAGTGGGCGATCCGGTTCCCTCCATGGTCTCCTCCTCCGTCGCGCTCCGCAAGGGATGTCAGGCGGGCGTGATGATGTCACGCCCAACATGCACTGCGAGCAGCTTTTTTTTTTTTCTTCCTCCGATGGGCCCCCCTGGGCTGCAGGGCCCCCGGGCACCTGCCCATTGTGCCCAATGAAAAAGACGGCCCTGTACTGGGTCCATTGATAGGTGGAGAACATTGTTTGTTTGACTACTAGATTCTTTATGAATTACACTGCAGATTATGCGCATCTTTTCATAGAAGTAGTATATCCATTGTTGATTGGGCTTTTTCAGCATGTTTCTAGTGTAGGAAAGTTCTGCAATAATGAACTCAGCACAAACAAGATGTTCAGGTATTACTATTATTTTTATTATTACAGTTATTATTATTATTGTTGGTTTTTTTCCATACATATACCCCAGTTGGTAATAAGAAGATTTGAAGATATGGTTGTTATTTTTTATGTTGCTTTATAGCTGAAAAGCAACACTTTTCCCAGATGAAGACTTCCCTCAGCAACTATCAGACAACACAGCACCTGTCTAAACAGATGCTACTTTGAGTGCACTCATCGCACCAACAGACCTTTGAATTTGTCACATTGACCCTACTGCCTCAGTTACTGAGAGGCTCCTTAAATGATAGAGCCTGATTTGATTCAATGGCAATTGTAATGTAAGAGGTGGGGCAAAGCCAACTTCTACCTGATGTAGAGGTGGTGCAGAGTTCCCTTGAAGTGATCTCTTAAGTCATATTTCAAACCAATCAAAAATCTAAAAGATTATTATTATCACTATTACTATGGTGGATTTGTAAGACACCACAGTGCTCCGCAACACTATATTTGCGGGAGTAGGGTAAGCTCTAATATAATAATGAACTGGTACAAGCTGTGTATCAGCTAATATGGCACAACCATGTAAGGCATTGTAGTCTACAGGAGTCAGCAACACCTATGCTACACTTTCAACCACTTGTTGTGTCCTAGTCCCAACAAATAAAGGCTGTTCTGAGGGAAGGTGGAGTAGTACTTGTTCTATATACATATTGTGGGCTTTCCCTTGAGCATGTCTGCATCACCTTTTTGAATCTGAAGAAGGTAAGAGAAAGACAGAAACAATGCAAATCATAAGATAGAGCAATGCAAATATAGTAATTATTTGGATTGCTCTATGTTATAATTTGTATTGTTTATGTCTTTCGCTTATCTTCTGTATTGCAATCTGTTATTGCAACAACTTTGGGAGTTCCCTTGTCAGCTACCTCTACAAGCTGTTTGTTGTAACCCTTCTTGTAGCTTTTGTTTGACATAAATATTCTACTCCATATGGAATGACCAGAAGGTGTTCCAGCTATCTATTCATACTCCTAAAACAGGCAAATCCCTCTTATGTGACATCACTAGTTTTGAAGATGTTTTCCATGGAACGTAGAGCGGATTCGGTAGAATCAGTTTACGAAGCGCCTCCACTGTGTACCACAAAACATCTTGACATCTTGGTTATACACCAGTGCGCCTTGTTGGGCTGCCCAGCACACATGATGGTCCACACCTTGAAGTGAACAATTTTAGGAGATGTACTGTAAACATCAATCAGAATCAACCTCCTTTAGCTTTAGTATCACCCCTCTCAATGGAATAAATATTTCCAGGTTTTTCCAAAAATACTGCTTATAGCTTAAATAAATCATAACATATGGACTGTCTTTAGTACATGTGTTATTTTTGTGTATTTGAAGCTCCTATTGCATTGCTCGGAGGGAGCTTATAAATGCTCTTCTCTGCTGAAGGTCTATACTTTTAATGAAACTTGTTTGGCAGACATGCACAGTTGCAGGCATACTAGCCACCTGTAACAACACATTCCCTATGGTGCCCTGTATAATAAAAAAAACAATAAAAAAAAACAGGTAGGCCATGAGCATGGGTCCACCTGCTGTAGCAAAAATCAAGCCAGAGTGTGGTCAGTATAGGGCTGATGCCTCTATGTAGTGGTGGAAAAACCGCGCGCCACTCCTCCTGTAGGCTAACAGTCCTGCTGAAAATGCTGGGACCCTCTCAACTTTCGCCCTGGGCGGTGGAGTTAGGGTAATTAATAGGAGTCAGACCCCTGGAGAAGGCTAGTGGTGGTGTCAGTAAATTGGAAAGTGTCCCCAAAATCCCTGCCCATTATACTAAAAGAGTTCAAAACATTTTTATTTAACACATCCCCAAACCTTCTTTCACCTTGCTTTTTTCTTGGTCGATCGTAGTCCAAATGCCTAAAAAAAATGAGAAAAATTCCCATAAAAACAACCCACCTGCATGCTATGAATGTCCAATTCCAAATAATCAAAACCAAGACTAACAAGGGTTCCTACTCAACAGCATCCTATCACAGGCGGTTTTCCCTACTGGTCACATGTGATTGACAATCTGTTAAGGGGATTTCTAAGCACTCACGGCTTTCATAATTTCTCTGTACAGGTGGGTCGATTTTTATGGAGTCTTTAGGGTTTGTTTATTTTCCCCATTTATACTATGATGGATCAAGAAAGATTTATTTTAAATTTAATACGTGGCGAAACAGGGGTTTTGGAGAGTCTTTTATTTAAAAATCTAAAATTGTGTATGTCTGTTTTTTTATTTACTGTTTTGGTGTAATAAGATGGGGTTCTCAGAGGCTCCTGTCCATTTCCGTGGGATTACTGGGGTGGAAAATTTGGAGTTCCAATCTAAATTACCCTGCCCTACACAGTCCAGTGGGGATCGAGAAAAGCTTTCAGCACAGGTGGGGGCATACTGTTTTTGTGCCCCCCCCCCTCAACCATTCCATGCATAAAGTCACCATTCTTGCAAGGATCAGCCTTGGGTTGACTTACACTTAGCAGGGCTGCCCCAAACTTGATGTCTACTTGTTATAATGGAAATCAGCACAGTTGTATATTATTTGGGGGAGGGAGCACACTACTCCTTTTTTAATTACTTTCTTGCTTTTTTTGCTTTTTTTATACAGTGTTCTATGTCCCAGTAAAACTACAGGACATCATCTCTGCAGCATTAAAGTACTTTTATTTGGAATGGTCATGTATGGTAAGCTATGTCCCTGAATATGCGGCATCGACAGCTCTTTCTTTCCTTATAATAATTTAAGCCCTAAAAATGAAATCTCATTTCTGCATTGCTCCACAAAAGGGGGACACCATTGCTTCTGTGGGAATGCCCATCTCCTCCCCTCTGTCTGTGTAAACTTCAATTGTTTTGCCACAAACCTATGTGCCCCAGCAAAACCCTAATCACATTTGTGCAAATTGAGGCTCACAGCAAGTCCAATGCTGTATCCGTGCAGTGCATCGGCCATTCTGCATTTAGAAAATGACCTCTAGTGAATGGAACACACCTATTAACACCAGGATCACCTTTTATAATTAATATTTTCTTCCAAGCCATAATATTCCCCAACATTAGATTCCTTATTAATAAAATTCCCTTTTGGATCCCTTTGAGCTGGAGCTGAAAACCACTGTACATCACCAGGCAACTCATTACATGGTTACTCAATGAACAAGTACTTGCCACACTGCACTGCAAATAACAGTCAAAGTGTAATACTCTCAAATAACTAATCTATGAAAACATTGACTTTTATTCACTGTGCTCACTGACAAATTGTCTTACTGAATGCAAAAAAAAAAAAAAAAAATCAAATCAATTACTCAATTAATTAGTCTGCCTTGTTTCTCCATGAGCGGCGCTTAAACTCCAAACATATAAAAACCTTGCACTAGTGAAAACAAATAAACAATTTGCAAAGC
Organism: Mixophyes fleayi; assembly: GCF_038048845.1. Taxonomy (NCBI): domain Eukaryota; kingdom Metazoa; phylum Chordata; class Amphibia; order Anura; family Limnodynastidae; genus Mixophyes; species Mixophyes fleayi. Next base: position 73,671,473 of record NC_134407.1, on the reverse strand, counting down.
AGCCCCTGAGCCGTCCTACGTAATTAAATCCCGTTTGTTTCCTTTATTCGTCTCTCCATGTGCACAATCAGGACCTTGTGAGAGGCAGCATTTATTAAACAGAGAAAGTTGCCAGCAAGCCCAGTGCTCCAGGTAATATAAGATGCTAACTAGCAAATGGATGGTTCAGTCATTTATTTTCTCCGTAAGAGGAAAAGACCAGTCTGCCAGATTTCTAGAAATATTGCCCCTTCCATCTCGCAAATGAATCTGAAGACCTCTTGTCCACCGCCTCAATCAATTATATAGTTATTCAAGATAAAGCAAACAGTTTTCCAAGGAGCTACGTACATATTGGTGGTTAGACATGCGGGCAGGGCTGAGGAAATAAGGAAATTGTTGGAAAATTTAACTTTTTAGACACATACAAATGGAGATTGCTTTAAAAGTATGCAGGGAATTAATATCTCTAACCTCAAACCCATAGCTGTCAAAACTTCAACTGACAAGAAAATGTGATATTTGAAAACTGTCAGGATTATTCTAAATCACAAGAATTAACCCATTCATGTATTGCCACAGGCTGCAGTTAATAGAGTCGACCCTTTTGGATTTTCCTATTAAGCAGAACGATTTCTATGGGGTGGTTTTCATTAAAGAAGCCCAGTTGTTTCGTTTTTAAAAGTTCTGTCTATATGTGTTTAAGGTCTATTTACCTAAGTCCTAAGTGTGTTGCCTAATAGAAACCCCTCTACCTATCTGCCCAAACGCCAGAAAGCACAGACCTGTCCATTTCGTCTTTGTATGCAAAGGACACTTACTACAGCGTACGATTGCATGGAGGGAACAAGACTGGAAAGGGTCATTTGGCCGTAGTCAATTTACAGTATTTTTTGTTCTGCCGTATCTCTTGCTCCAGCTACAGGGCTAGTCTAAGTCCTGAGTACTAGTGATGTGTGATGTCAGTATTGTATACATGCTATATCCGTTATGTCCAGTAGACATTAAGGACAGCCTAATAAATGGCTAATAAATGTTTTTTAAGAAAATATTGTTTTTTAAATTTCAGTTTATAATCATAAATTACTATATTATTCATAGATAACAATCATTGCTTAATTTATTTTTTTCTGTGCGTTCTTTTGGGATTTTATATTACACATAGGTTTTGTACGTATCCTGCAGTGTCTGGTCTGGTAGAGCAGATTAAAACTACACCCGTAGTCATCACCGCACGTATCTTCAGATCCGATCCTTGTTGACTCCGGGAGTACGCAGAGCTGATTTACCTGCAGATTATAACGAACGCACAATGCGCTCAGGATGCGTGCCTTAATGACTCAGGCCCATTGAGTTTAAAGCAAAATGGCGTGCATGAATTATCTAAACGGGAGGCTGGTCCTGCCAGTCCTACTCCTTCCAGGGGTAAAGATGTAATTCTTCAAGTTCTTTTAAAAAGTAAGATTTTTCGGACCAGAATAATTTTAATTTTTTTTGCCTTGTTTGAAGGATTTGTTTCCCTGTAGCAAATACTGAAATATCTGTCTGACACTAACATCATATTAAATTCATATATATAAAAAATGTAAAACAGTAACTCAGTCTTGTGGAACACCAGCAGCTCAGAGATCTTCTACTATGATTATGTAGATAATGGACCAATAACAAACTAAACTTTATGTGTGAGACGACAGTTATGTGTCATTAGGAAGTAGTTGGTGTGTTCCAGCAGTTGTATAATGTTACTATGGTTTGATGGATGGAGTATTAATTAATCTGTGAGGGATCAGGCTGAACTATTAATAGACAATTGATCTCAGACCACATTTGACTAATGGGTCATTTCTCCTTTATTTTTGTTATTCATTTTCGCCTAGACACATTAGTCTTAGTGTTTTTCTACATTAAAATCCCATCTGAAGCCAGTCGTGCCTACTGTGTGATAGCCCAAATTTATTTTTTTCCTTTAATTTAGTAGTATATTGAAATTGTATTTCCTTACAAATCATGTATTATTTATAGATCATGTTATTTTTGACAATGTCAGACAATTCCCAATTCTGATACTTTGTTTCCAAAATGAACAACTGGCAGACAAATGACATATAATTTTTTCATGACAGTATGTTCACTAGGGGGCAGCGTTCCATTGTAGTTTCTGAATAAACTTCATTTAAAGTTAGCAAAGGAGGCAATATGGAAGCCCTTGTCCTAAATAAAATATTTGCAAATACCTCATGTCTCAATGTTTTAATTCATATTTGTAAACACTTTAAATATAAATAAACCTTATTTAATATTTGGGGATGATTTCCTGACTGTATAAAGATAATTTTTTTCCAGGAAATGTCATATTCCTAGTTGCAAAACATTAACACAAGATGTTCCATAATGATTTGCTTAGCAGCAAAATATAGATTACTATAAATAAAAATATATGTGTTAAAAAGCAGACAGCATTAATGTATTGGTTTGTACTTGTTCTTCTGCAACATTTATTAAACACATTACCAGCAGCTTTGTATTATTCCAGCAAAGTGGTTTTATTGCCTTATAAATTGAATTACCAATCTCCATTATATGATATATTTTTCAACAATAAAAAGTTTCAAGTATTTGTTTTCCACCAGAGATCATAAATTTCCCAAGTAAAATGTATCTCTTTGGACGTATATTGGGTTGATTTACATTTAAAAAGGCTTTATTTAAAATAGCATATTTATGCATACATGCTGAGTAGCGGATATTGCAAGATGTGTCAAGGTCTATTACCTTAGTATATGCACCAGGTTTACATCAGGGATATAAACACCCGCAACGCATAAGCATAAGAAAAGTTTGCTCTTTGTTTTGATAGAGAAAAACATATTCGCTATTAGCCTTGATATAATACAGCAGATAAAATTGCTTCTTGCGTACCAATGAAAGTAGCAAAAAATTATTTTTAAAATGCGCCCACAAAATCCTAAAATACATGCACGATTAATTAAAAAAAGCACCCATCAGCTTTAGAGGTGAATTTGCGATCAGCCAATCAGAAGTGGCTAGCTAGTGCTGGCGATCATCATCATCTAGCAGATGCAAAAGATACAGAGTCTGACAGACGTATATATGCATATCCTTACTGGTCTGCCTCAGCATTTGCATGAACACTCCCTTACTGTACTTGGCCTACATCAGACAGGCCCTTCCGTCCCTGCCCAGTTGCATCTTTCCAGACGTAAGGAGGAGCACGTGTCAGATATGGGTAACTCTACATACATATGCATGGGCTGTCTTTGTGGGCATGCATACTGCATATTTTTGTAATTCATGTCACACAAACAGGGGTACGTCCAACTTAGCATTAGGCTCTCTGTCTCTTGGAGGGTACATGTAATCAGTCAGAGATAAACAGCAGGAAGCTAAAAAGTCCACACGCCCTGCAATATTGCAGGCGATATTGGGTAATCGGCCCAATAGGGTACTTTGTATGGGCCAAAAAATCATGGCGCCAAATAATAATTCAATTAAGATCAATTGGATCGTTATTGGGCATATTTGTAAATGCCTGTTATGAGTCTGTATGTGTGGTCATCTTCCATCCACACTATCAGGCCCCAGTCATGCCAGATATTATTCAATTTGCCCACCTTTAACCACCTATATGTGTTCCCAAATTGGGCATTGATTCTGATGTCCAAGAGGATCTGCCTGTGTATAGCTTGTCTAAATGGCATCTGTGTCTGTCAGTATGTTATTCATGCTTATCTGTCGACAAATGGGAGTTTTTGGCATATAGTCAAATGCAAATGCGGTCACTTTGTAAAAACAAGTGCTGGAAGACAGCTGTTGCCCATGCGAAGCAGTTCCATTTCAGCGGCACTGTATTGTACAGCAGCCGTGGCGCTGTCAAAGAAGCGTCCGTGGCGGTGCTGTATTGTACTACAATACAGCATCGCCGCGGATGCTTCTTTGACGGCACCGCGGCTGCTGTACAGTACAGGGAAATGTTTAGCCCCCGATCTTCGCGGAGGGGAGGGGTTTCTGGAGAACCAGAAACCCCCCTGCATGCGCCCCTGACTTCTTCCTTGTATGGTAGGCTGTGAGGCTCAAACTTGTTTCAGTCTTTCACTAACTACATTTGAGAATCGCCACGGCTACAGTAATAACTCTAAACTGTAAGAAATGGAAATCAAATGTAGTTAGCTATATATGCAGTTAGTGTGCAAGTGAGATGGCCGTGGGGGGTTTCCAGGCAACTGAAACCCCACTGAAGCGTGCTCGCAGAGTGAAATATACGCCAATTTGCACATGCTCAGAGAGTGACCTAAACAACTGCGGCTATTCAGACCTTCTGGCGTTTACAACTCCTTACATCTAAAGAAGCGTGATAGGAGGAAAGAGGTGTCCTAACATAGGCAATGTACATTTCGGACGTGTGTGAGCATTTGCATACGGATTCATAATGTGACGTAGTCGCAGATATGGCTGAAAAAAAGGGATTTTTTTTTGCAGCTGGTCAGGGGCAGGTGTAAGTAGCGGATAATGATTATGCCAAAAACCTGAACTAGCGAATCGGTTGTAATTAGAGGTTTGCGAATGATTCACAGATGCTTATTGAGAATTAAGTAGTCCTTCGGCAATAGATTAGGGTTTGCCTAGTGTGTTGTAGCAAATATGTTTTTGTGTGTGTGTGTGTGTGTGTGTGTGTATGTGCATATAGGGAAGTTGTTCCCTGGGTATTAGCAAAGTTATTCAAGTTTAATGGCAATTGTGCTCCAAAAATATAAAATAAAAGGCTGTACATGTTAGCAAGTTGGAAGTAAGTGTCTGAGGGGTATTACTGATGTCAAGCGGACGTATAACTGATGTCAAGCTGACACATCTACTACTAATTCAGACCTGGGCGCATTTTCCACTCTGAATACGGCATACACACAAATATACTTGTATGCAGCTTTTTCAATCGCAAGTTATGAATCAGTCCCTATGTGAGCAAGCAGAAATCAGGAAGGATTAATACACGTAAATAATGGAATATGGAACGTGTAAAACACCACAATCAGAATCAATGTTCTTGTTTAAATATGTAAATTATTCCACATTAAAATTTGTGGGCTCTGATCTTTACTGGTTTAAAAAAATAAGTTTGTTTTACATTTTGGCACAAAGCTTTGGACTTTTCCCACCTTGCAAGTTTAAAATTGCAAACCTGCCAACCTTAATATTCACACATAGAGAAGGCCCATGCCTTGAAAAGGGGAAGACTGTGTTCACAGTTGAGGACATAGGAAGCTGCCTGGTGGTAAATGTCCTAACATTGGTCTAATATGGAAGATAGGATTAAAGCATAGATCCATAAGCAGGTAGCCCATAAATGGCCTTTGCACCACAAACACAGGGGGAAGAAGGAAAATCCTTGTTCAAGTGCAGGTACATTATTATTTATCAAGAAAACATTTAACTGGGTGCAATGTGATATTTTGTTTATGTGCGGAACAAATCATTCCCCGTTACCAACTTATGTGTTGATTCATCCTTGAAGTGCTATTGAAGTGCGGTACACATAAAAATCATCCCTAGAAAATCAAAATTCAATATTCCAAACATCAACAGGTCACTACATCGCTGCAGCCATTGTAAACCTCTCTGATAGCTTTAACGTTTTTAACACACGCTACTGTCATACATGAAAGGCATGATCTCTTGGTAACACTTCGGAAAACTGGCCCAAACCCTCAATCACTCCTTTATTTCATATAAAATAAAAAACGTCTTCCCTTCTTTCTTGATCTGCTGTGGTTCAATGGGAGAACAAAAGTCATACCAAAAAATGCCCCTCCCGCACACTGGCACAGACCACCACTAAGCGATCAACTTTTGGCTTCTGGGGGTAAATGTATAAAATAGAGATTTTTGCAAATTGCCGATATCTGGCGACTTTGCATGGCAAATTTTAATATTTTACACATACTACTGTTTTTAACTTTTCTTACATTTTAGAATTGCGTTAATGTGTTCTTGTTTATAAAATAAGACAGTCTCAATGACACAACAGGATACTTACTAGGGAAGTGTAAATGAACAACCAATCAGCAATTTGCCTTGATCCATCTACTCCATTATAGAAAATGAAAGCAAATTTCTGATTGGGTTTCTGCACTTCTGAGGAATTGACAGTGATTGTGCTGCACTGTCCTTCTCACCTGCTTTGCATATATTTAATTGGTTACAATTTATTTACAGAGTTCAAATATTACTGAACAGACTGCAGTTGCTTATCCTCATAAAAGCAATGTCAATGGAGCCGGCATACTGAGCAATACAGTCATTTCAATGTATCACAATCTGAGATACAATTAGAGAAAGATGCCATTCGCCATAATATTTTGCTTGAAATGCGTCCAAGTATTTGATCACTCGGATCTGACAAATCCATTAATCAACCGATTTAGTATGCAATCCATAACCATATGAAAATATCTTCAGGTAATTAAAAGAAAATGTTAATAAGCTGGATCTGATTAAGCAATTAAAATGGACTTAGTAATTGATAACATTTGGTAAGAACCTAGGGTGGAAATTCAGTAACCACTTGTAATTGCCATAGAATTAAGAGTCAGTAATTACACATGACTCATGTTGTTTATTAGATGTGAGATTAGTGGGAAAAAGACTTAGGGCTTGATGCTAAGTTGGAAGTTTTGTGTAAAATATGTTTTTCCATACTGCACATGCGCACAAAAATTGCATATGCATACGTCCATATGCAAATTCAGCCACAACTTACACCTGCAGCTTCACACTTAGTGACATATTCAATTCCCCGCATTCTTTAGAACAATGCAGGGCATGCATTATTGCCGTTACTACGGTAATAGATAGGCATTATTACTGTTGCTAGGGTAACAGATGCACATTATTACAGTTGCTAGGGTAACAGATGCGCATTATTACAGTTGCTAGGGTAATAGATGCGCATTATTACCATTGCTAGGGTAATAGATGCACATTATTACCATTGCTAGGGTAATAGATCATCATCATCATCATTTATTTATATAGCGCCACTACTTCTGCAGCGCTGTACAGAGAACTCACTCAGATCAGTCCCTGCCCCATTGGGGCTTACAGTCTAAATTTCCTAACATACACACACAGACAGACACACACACACACAGACACACAGACTAAGGTCAATTTTGTTAGCAGCCAATTAACCTACCAGTATGTTTTTGGAGTGTGGGAGGAAACCGGAGCACCCGGAGGAAACCCACGCAAACATTGGGAGAACATACAAACTCCTCACAGATAAGGCCATGTTCGGTAATTGAACTCATGACCCCGGTGCTGTAAAGCAGAAGTGCTAACCACTACGCCACCGTGCTGCCCCAATATGCGCATTGTTACCGCTACTACGATAATTTCAATGCTGATTTTTGCTCGCAGCTCTGTGAGCAAAAATCTGCGTTAAAATTACTAACTAACGGTAATAATGCACGCCCCACGTTGTTCCAAAGAACAATGCGGGAAATTGAATATGGCCCTCAGAGAGGAAGGGGCGAGCAAGCAATATCTGAGTACATTAAAGCCGCGTTCACGTAATTGCAATAGAACTAGATGTGGACACAACCGCAAATATACCCGTTGTGTGTGCTCAACATTTGGTGTAACGATCCGTGCTGATGAAGACAATCATTAGCACGGATCTTTGCAATGTAAGAAAAATTAATTCAATAAAGATTTGTTTTTTAAAAATGGCATTTTCCCCTCCAAATGATCCATGGTCCTAGCTTTGGATGGTTGTGGCTATTGCAGGGGGTGAACAGCTGGGGTCCCACTGTAACAGCAGTGAAAGGTCTCCTGTCATAATGTGACACACCCCAGTCTATTCAGCATGGAGATGCTTTTCCAAATCCAATCCTCTGGGATCCGCAAGTGCAGGTTTTCCATATCTCCTTGCTGGAGCACAGGTGTATTTATTACTGACTGACTTATTTTATAAGCTCCAGAAATTGTTTGGGGCCTGGATCTGATAAACGCTATCCTAGTTGAATCTGGCTCACCAAAAATGTGGCACCCCAGAAAAAAACAGCACAGTGACTCCATCCAACACCCATGTGTGGTAGGTGCTTGGGTAATAAACTGTTAAATGATAGAAAAAAGCATTTTGGTACGTGACGCTACTGGTTCCAGCATGCTGTGGTAGCCATTTGTATGCTAGCATACCCAGGCAGTTTATGACTGAGTGTTTACTTGCCTGAGCTGAGCATCTAGCGTTCAAGAGCTTATCCACCTTCAAGTAACATTTATTTCTTGGCCTGCATATTCCCTCCTGAAACTTTGACTAAATACATTGTTATTCTTTCTGTGTCTTTCAGCCATATTTTTATAGAAGCAGACAGATTTGTATATTTTTGTTGACCCTGGACACCACAAGTCTGCCATGATCTCTGCGTTGAACATAACTGTATCCAGAGATCAGCTTTTGCAAATATGGTAAAAAAAAATGATCCTTTACATGTTACTTTTGAACTTTTGTATTGATTTGTGCCTACTAGTAATACAAATTATAAGCCACAAATAAGAAGGCATACATAAATTAGTTATCAGGACTAACTGTGTGGGCCAGCACTAATCTGTTCATTGCAGCATAATTGATCTACAGCCAGGGCCGGTGCTAGCGTTATCGGCGCCCTAGGCAAAATTTCAAAGGAGAAGAGGAAACCATAAAACTACATTACCCAGATCCCTCTGCACTTCCTGGTATAACGTCATATTTCAGATGTTTTTAGGTATGTAAGGGCGCATCATATCAGATAAAGTAGAGGACGGCGGCGGCCATTACAAAATAGCAGCGGCGGACCGCTGACAGCGGTTTGGGACAGAAGTGCAGCGGTGGAGGGGCGCCTGTTGCTATTTTGTAATGGCCGCCGCCGTCCTCTTCTTGAAACAACTGACTAGATTAGACAATCTAGCGGCGCCCTGCAGGTCCCGGCGCCCTAGGCAACTGCCTAAGGTTGCCTAATGGGAGCGCCGGGCCTGTCTACAACTACCTAACTGTGACATTATGTCTTGGGAATTTTACCTGCTAAGGTTAGAATATCTATTTAAATTAATAAACATTGATGATGTCTGTGATACTAAGGTATTAATATTATATTAAGCAGTGCTGAATATCCTATCATTCACATTAGTCCCTGTGCCCCTCCCCCCCCCACCACACACACAAACACACACGTGTAGTATGGAATTTACACACTGGCTGGTTGGGATTATTAAAGTCGCTCTGATGCTGACCCTTCCTACAGACATCACTCTTGCAGGGCTGGTACAATGATATTCAATGATGGTGACGAGGATCGGCAGAGCTAGTTAGCTGCTTCTAATTAGTGTATTGTATATTTACCCCTCTAGCTGATAGTTCTTAAATCATTAGCTTTGCTGATATATTATATGAAGTCGTGGCTGTCTGTTCGCTTTTCATTAACATTTCCATTTGGACGGCAACAGGAAAGAAGATTCCCATTTGATTTTTAAAGAGGGGAAACAACAGATGCTTGTGTTTATTTGAATTTAATTTGTATTTGTGTTTGTATATAATTATATTTTATATGGAACATGTTTATTAATAACAGTGTAATTACACTATCCCCTGTTGTGTTTATGACACGTCATTACATTAGCATACCGTGTACAGAAAGGGCATTTACACAGGGCCATCTTATCAACACTATGGGCCCCCGGGCAAAGCAGTGCACTGGGGCCCCTACCTACACAACCATTCCCAGAAATAATTTAAATTATCGATAATATTAAGCTTATATTTATTGTTACCTGCAACAATATCAGTGTTTAAACATTAAAAAAACATGCTGTACAGGAGAGATTATTCCACATAAACTTTTTTTTAAAGGACTGAGTAGATGTAAATGGTGATCACACACATCATATTGGATTGGCAGATGGTGAACATGCAGTCACAAGTTAGCAGTTTGGTTTATAGATAACCAAATAAGAGAAAACAGACTGCAGAAGAGAACAAGATAACAGAATAGCTATGAATGTTGAATGCTCATTTGTCAATGTACTTGCTCAGCGACCCTTATGGTTGATGGCAGCATCCTATCCTCTACCCCCTCTTTAGAGGAGTGCAAGTCCAGCAACTAAGAAATCGAATCCCCCCTTCACTTACCTTTCTATTGCCTTCTTCTCTGATTGCACCCTCTTCTTCTCTTCCTTGTTTCTCCTCGCTTGCTTCTCCGTCGCGTCGTGGCTCCTCCGTACTGCGCTCCTCACTGAAAATGTCAGGCATGATGACATCACGCATTCAGTGTGGGCGCGGCACGGAGGAGGGGAACAGGGAGGGAGCCAGATCGCCACCACGTGACCTCAAAAAGATAAGGGTTTTTGTTGTTTTTTTCTCTAGGATTACTTCTTCTACTTACGAGCCCTGCCTATGGGGCCCCCTTTCCCATGGGGCCCCCGGGCACTTTCCCAGCATGACCAATGGGAAATGCAGCCCTGCATTTAATACTAACATTAGCCACATCTCCTTGTTTGTACTGCTGACGTAATATGTGGGGTAACGTCTGACACATATGCTATTGATGTACAGCCAGGACTGCCAAGAGGAATTTCTGTCTCCAGTACAGCTACTTCTTGGTACCATTTAGATAACTGTCTTAAGGGGGTGTGTCCATAGCAGGTGTGTGGCTCCTCCTACTATACAGGCAGGCCAAGGCCCCCAAGCAGGCCTGGGCCCCGATACTGTGTAACTGCACCCCTCCCTCCCTTCAGGCTCCCCTATGTACAGCTGAATGTATCTTGAAATGCATCCGACTGAAAATATAGAGGTTAATGCATTTTTTCAAGGGACAGCTTTTCTTGCTTACGTCAAACTCTACATGAGCCCCAAAATGTTTTGTTGTGTGAATTGATGTTAATGCATTGTAAACAGTACTTTTAAGGGATGTAGATGTGATTGAACTAACTAGTAAACTAATTTACTCAAGGCAAGATTGCCATTGATTACATTTTTTTTACAGGAATTCAAAGTCCCAGCTCAATTTTATAGTGTGTTATAGTTTGCTTTAGTGAAATGCACATTATATAATACAACTATTTATACAGTTATGCATTTGGCATTTTTAAATTAATTCCTTGCTGTTAATCCATGCTACCTAACCTGCTACCCAAGACTGCTGATTTAGTTTGCTTAATTGTAGGGCGACCCCTTGAGGAAGAGGCAGGTAGTGTACAGCCTGTAACTCACTTTGCAAACAATCATCACCATCATCACCATTTATTTATATAGCGCCACTGATTCCGCAGCGCTGTACAGAGAACGCACTCACATCAGTCCCTGCCCCATTGGAGCTTACAGTCTAAATTCCTAACATACACACACACACAGACAGACAAAGAGAGACTAGGGTCAATTTAGATAGCAGCCAATTAACCTACTATTATGTTTTTGGAGTGTGGGAGGAAACCGGAGCACCCGGAGGAAACCCACGCAAACACTGGGAGAACATACAAACTCCACACAGATAAGGCCATGGTCGGGAATTGAACTCATGACCCCAGCGCTGTGAGGCAGAAGTGCTAACCACTAGGCCACCGTGCTGCCAACAATAAAACCAAACAATAAAAAGTTCTTGTGTGGAAAGCAAAAAACTTGGAAGAAACAGATGCCTAAAGCTGGGTACACACTACAGAAATTTCGACCAACTTTTTATGCCGAGCGATTTTACGTCGAGAGTATTTATGTCGTTGAATATAAATTACAGATATAGAAGTTAAATGGTAAACATTTTTTTATTTCCTTGTATCGTAGATAAAGAAATCAAAGGGAATAGAAACCCAAGCGACATCGAGACCTGTTCTTCCACAAACCAGTAGCACCTTTAAAAATACTAAATACTAAAAAAAATACTCTGCAGTACTCTTGGTATGGGCTCGCTCACTTCTCATGCGGATCTTTTAGACAGCTGTGTGTGTGTAAAAATGTTTGTACCTTTTTCCTGCAATAAAAATGTTGCATGAACACTGTGTGGTTTATTCTGGGTACTTCACAATTAAAAGTCAATAAAGGTAAATATAACTTTAATAGGATATACAGGTTAAAGTTTATAAAGAGTAAATATGAATACATTGCCGACATAGACGCAAAGGGTAATAACACACGTGCTTTAAACAAGTGTAATGGTCTGCAGCCAGACAGGTGCAATATACATCGATACAAAACACAAGTCAGTAATGTTCGGATTCCGCACCACATGGGACAGGGACAGACATCAGAAAATTTACATACACACGTCCCCCAGGTCAAGGAAGTATCGGAGGATTGTCGTGGATCGGTCGGAAGTTTATACACACTACACAGCGGAAATGAGATTGGAACGAAAATATTAAACGGTACGACCAACCAAATGAGGCGACAATCGTCCATTTGGGCAGACTTTCGACCATCGTGTCACTGCACACACTGACCCGACTTTTAAACGAGCGGTCGTATGTCAGCTGATTCAGCCGATTATTGCACGAAAACTGTGTAGTGTGTACCCAGCTTAATGCTGCACACTACGCAACTTCTTGTTGTTATGACAATTGATTTGACTTTGTAGCCACTACAGTCCTATGTTACCCTTGTCTTTGTGTATTTAGTAAATAGCTGATAGGCAAAACATACGTTAATTTATCCAAAGCAACCTGAGAAATAGGGCAGCCAGATATCTATTGATCTCCATGCCATGGCATGTATCTTATCCACACAAATACCATGATATACGTGGCACAGTTATTACCACAAGAAAATTGGGCCTATAACATTTTCTCTTGGCAATGTATGTATGTGCCAATTATATCAGCATTTCTCTACTTGGTCATTTGTAATGGTGGAAGCTATCTGTTGCTACTAAATGTTACCTTAACTTGAATATATAGGGACTCATTGATCACAGTCTGACATGAGCGTTATTGCTTTTTAATGCATGTAACTATTCCAGCAATCTACGCTATTTAGTATATGTTTGAGATTGCTACTATTCTTCCTTTATGGATACTTTCAAGGTCAAAATGTCAGAGCTTCAAAGTCAATTAAAAATGTATATTTTGCCAAGTTTTCCATGGAAAAGGTTTGTCACCTCAGACCAGGTATAAATAATATAGGTGTCCTATTTCCAGACTTGTTCTTCCATTAAAAAATAGGTCAATAAAGAAATAGCCTCAGTCAGCAGTGTAATACTCACCCTGAAAATCAAAGTTTTTGCAGTGCCGGTGATGTTGGTCCATCTATTCCAGAATTCCTCGTTCTGCTCATATAAGCATGCCCAGGACCTCTCATATGCATAGTGAAGCTCCATTTGGGCTATTAGTTCATAGAAAGCCCAAACAGTGCTTTATTGTGCATGCAGCGGCCCCTACACATGCTCATAAGAGCAGAGTGGGAGCCCCGAGAGCATTTGAACCAGTATCACTGGGGCCCATAGCGGCCACATGGGGTTGGGTACGTTTTTACGGTATGGAAAATTCCGACACCGAGGAGTCCTACACTTAAATGCCGAATCTGTGAAAAAACGATTGAAATATAAGCAGACTTACCTCCATACTGACGCTGTAGAACTTCGATCGCAGCAGGATACTGACCGCTAGTGATTCCAACTACTCAGGTGTCTGTCACTAGACTTTGTCGTCATTACGACCTCTATCACTTTTCATTTAAAGCGTCAATGTCAGGACCCCGCAGGTTAAGTGTTTCAACACTTATCCCGACATTGCCGCTTAAACTTAAAAGGGATAGAGGTCATAATGACGTCAAAGTCTAGTGAAGGACACCTGAGTAGTCGGAATAATTTTTGGTCAGCATCCCGCTGCGATCGGAGATCTACAGCGTCGGTACGGAGGTAAGTCTGCTTATATTTCAATCGTTTTTTCACAGATTCAGAGTTTAAGTGTAGGACCCCTTGGTGTTGGAATGGTGGTAATCATGAAAACCAGCACTAGCCAGCCTGGGCTGATTATCACTATAACAAGATGTCCATTGGGTCCACTGTCAGAGCAAAATACAGCTCCCAGACTAGTCCAGTGGTAATGGATCTACTACAGTGAAAGGGGCAAAGGAAATCATGTGACCCCCATCTCCATGAGATAACCTGCCCCCACTAAAGAACGCTGAGGCTCTTCAAAGCCTCCCTGGGAAGTAGAGATTTTGGTAATGAATGATTACCTCTCAGATGGGGAAAGGAATACTGCTTCACATTGCCCTCTAATTTTTACTATGACAGGGACACCCCACACTCATTGTGGCATATATATCAAACCTTCTAAAAAGGAAAAGTAGAGGTGTTACCCATCACAACCAATCAGATTCTAGCTAACAGTTTTCAAAACGTACCAGAAGAATGATCGCTAGACTCTGATTGGTTGCTATGGGCAACACCTCACACTTTCCGTTTCAGAAGGTTTGATAAATCTAGCCCTTGATTTTCTTGTTAGTGTGAGAATCTGCCCTGAATGAGTAGCTCTGCAGCTGGGTGCATCATTTGCTGCACTGTCTATTATCTTTCAAATTATTTACTTACTATTATTTTAGGATGCAACTATTTTAATAGTTTTAAACAGTGCAGTCGTACTCCTAAACTGAATGGATCGTAACAGAAAAAAACATTCTCCGGAATCTGCAGCAAAATGTTTAGCCTAGTATACTCCTAAGGCTTTAAATCATCCATCTGATCAGATAAATGCGTTTAGTGAGCAGTGTGTCACCATAAAAAAATCAAAGTAAATCAGACATGTTTATGCTTAGTCATAAAACTTTAGTCACATTGCATCCAGATCTGCAATGTACTATACCTCAGCAAGATGTCACTCAAGTTACTTTAAAGGTTAACAACACCAGTTATGACACTGCAAAATAAATCCATTTTCTTTTATAGAGCTGGTTTATAGGAAATTATGTAGGATCTCTCCGCTCCTGACAGCGCAGTCCTCCTTCATCACCTTTAATCTGGCACCCGCACGTTTTCATAACAAATGCGCCCCGCCAGAGCAGTCTGCTCCCATTTGGATCCCACTCTGTCCAGACAAATCGGCGACAGCAGATTTAACCTGCAAAAACATTTGCAGGAGAAAACATTGATTTGTTTGCAGTGAAGGGGGGAAAAATAGACCGATTTTCTAGTTCCAGCTAATTTCTCTCTCGCAATTTTTTTTTTTTCTTATTTTTTTTTCATTATTTTTTTTCCCAGAGAAATTATTGGTAGCAGGCTCTAAGAGTAATTAGTGTTACCTCACTTTTGTTTATACAGATTTAAACAATTTAAAGGGAATACGCCACGGTGCGTTATATTTAAAGTGTGGCATGTTGAAGCTGCAGACTGGGTAAGTTTGTAGTAATGTGAGAATGGAGGAAACTTTTTACTTTTTTTTTCAGAACCGAAAGATATATACTGCTTGCATTATCGTTCTGCAAATCACAAATAATATTATCTTTTAAGGTTGTGGTTGCAAAAGGGTTAGACATATTAGAAGAGGGATTTTATTTTCTGATTATTTTCTATACTTGTTTTATACTATCTAGTAATCTGTGGATAACATTTATTTTAAAAACAGACTCCTCTGTAACAAATATTTCAGGGGTATTTTCCATTGACTGAGACCATATATTATGCTGCTTATTCTGCTTGCCCATTCTTGCATACTATACATCTACATAATTCATTACTACTCATTTAGAAACTCTTTCATAATGGAATGGAATGCATGTTTGTCATCTTCCTCTTTAAAACTTGGTATTGCTTAGAATCTGAAGTCATTGCCGCTTTAAATTTACCACGCAAAGTAGCTGGAAATCGTCGATTTTCAAAAATCGGTATTTTATACATTTACCCCTATGATTGATACTGAACAATATTTTTAATATCATATGAGTATGGCACATTATTACATATTTTATTTTATTTTAGATTCTTCTGTTAGTTAGAAGGTTAATCCATGAATAGTGAGTCTATCAATTATATTTAGAAACACTTTTTTTTCAAAAGGATCTCAAGGACAGAATTTTGTGTAAAAGTTAAACAATATTAAATGTTGCAGTAGATTTAATTAGATTTTATTATATTCACTTTGTGCAAACTAGTAAAAGCAGCTTATGACATCACGGAGGGATGTATCTAAGTGTGATTTGTCCAAACCGCCGTTTAAAGTGAGTATTTTGTGTCATTTCAAATGTCAGCAAATAAAAATTGCGTACTAAACTGTATATTTTGGCCCATGGCAAATCACAATGTTGCTTTTGTGAAATTGGATCCATACAGATAGTGCAATATATATCGAGTGGCGGTTTGCAAAACAGCTCAACACATTTGGTTTAGATGTTCTTCTCACTGGAACGATCCAATAGCTGCATTTTCATTTTGAGTATGATATCTATACAAAGGTGCTTGATTTACATTTGATATGGTTTTTTTTCCTGATGTTTGGCTTGCTGCAAACATTTGCATCTTTTAAAATTGCAACCCATTGAATGCGATTTTAATAAGGTGGTTTGTGCATATGAAAAGCACATGGATAGATTTCCCCTGTGTTCCAGATGAGCACGACAAGGTGGATATTTTGCAGAGCATCATTTTTTACTCAGCACTATGGTGTACCCTATACAAAGTTAAAAAGAGCAACCAGGTGGGGATTTTCTTACTATGTATCCCATTTTAATGGAGACAGATCTATCTTTCTTACATTCTGTATAAAATTATTTTACATACAATCTAATAGAGATGAGTGTAGTCAAAGCAAAATTTCATGCAATTCCAGTTTTGCAGGGGAACTGGAAGTTTTGCATAGGTGCAGACTTCTAACAATACAGTCTGTGAGCTTAGTTTTTGTTTGTCCTTCTGCAATTTGTAAAATCTATAGTTTATGAAAAGCATGAATCGGCATGGGGCAATTCATCGGGCTGTGTAGTGTGGTTTGGCGTAGGCCTAAAAAGGTCAAACTCATAACTTCACCGCCAAATATAGAGCAAGGCAAATATCTAATATCTAATTTGAAAAATGTCATAAGTACTATCTACTCCAAGGGGTAGATCTACTAAGGCTTTTAAAAAAGGAAAAGTGGAGATGCTGCCCATAGCAACCAATCAGATTCTAGCTATCATTTTCTAGAATGTACTTGATAAATGATAACTAGAATCTTATTGGTTGTTTCCTCTTTAGTAGTTTTAGTAAATCTACTCCCAGGTGTATGACCATTTCAGTTTGCATCATCAAACTGCTTTAAAATGTAATTTGTACATACATCAATCAGGTGCAAATATTTGTGTAACTGAGCTGTAGAGGAGGACATTGACAGCCACCAATAGAGAGCCTGCTCATTATGGGCCTGATTTTGAGTTAGGAGCAGAGCAAAGAAAAGGAGGAAATTTGCACCTTGGCAAAAACATGTTGCACTAGAGGGGGAGGTAAAGTTAAAATGTTGGGACAGGTTTGGGAGTTGGGATACTACAGGTCATAGATCAACTTTAATTTCAGTGTAAAAATAAAGCTATCAACTATTTGTGTGCTACATGAAAAAACAGCCAGTATTTTCCTTGCGTGCAAATATACCCCTTGCATTGTAACATGATTTGTCTATGTGCAAATTTGCTCTGTTTATTTGATTTGCTCCTAACTCAAAATCAGGCCCTATATGTGCCAGGGTGGATATTTGCTATTGTGTGCACCCACAGCTCATTAAACCTATAAAATTTGATTTTTCCCTATATGACCAGCCCTCCTCCAAAAAAAAAAGAAAAACTTCCCCTACTATATTAAGAGTTTTGTATTTTAGAGGCCACTTTACTGTCCCTTTTGTAAGTATGGTATTAATTAAACCTGGAATAAATTAAATTTAAAGGTTTATTATTGTTTCCTGTAATAAACGTCTCATTGTTTGTCTTAAGCCATTCATGGCCAGAGGTTTCTACACCATCATTATTATAATGACCACTCCTGGTTTGTGCATTTTGCAATATTTTGGTTTTGCTGGGAATAACTTTTTTTTTTATATATAACCCAGGAGAATTTTTAGCTTTCTTTGCTTAAGACAGATAGAGCTTTCCTTTACTAATATATTTACTATATATATATATTTTAATTTAATGATCATTATATCAGATTTAAAAAGGCAATAATAGAAAAGAATATGGGTGTATATTTGATAGTACAAAAAGCCATATAGCCATAGATAAGGCTTCATCAAAAATATTATTTGTACATTATATATGTGCTGACACAGTTAAAGGACCAGAAACCAAAATTGTTTTTATGACACTTTTTTCTCCCTTTTTTTATTAAGTTATTTAAAATGTGTTTAATCTGGGAGACCCCAGCTGGCCTTCCTTATTACCCACACATGGACATTGCACGTTCTGTCTCAAAAACAAAAAGCGAGGGGTCAACAGGAACAAGGAGGATGTAGGACTCTCATCGCTCATGCCAACCCTGTCCACTGACAACATGCCGCTCGTGGGAGTGCACTAGAGCAAGCAGATCAGTGCATCCAAGAGGTTGGGAGACCCACTGATCCTTGGGAACTCCAGGACCTAGGGAAGCAAACTTTTGGGATGGGGTATATTCCAATAAAAGCTAAATTTTCAGATTTGGGGAGATTATCCTTTAATTCTATGTTCAAACTACAAGTTAAAGCTATATTTTAAATTTAATGTTAGTTACATTTAACTGTAATAAAAAAAACTATATTTTGAAATCACATACAAAGTGGTTATTACATAACCAATATGATATTTAAACTGTATACAACAGCAAACACAATCACAAATGAAAAATAGACATGGTAAAAAAATATCCTGTACGTGGGCTGAGAAATATTCTTATTTACACAGTAAATTGGCAATAGTGAGCCAAAAGGATTTTACAGTCACCATTAAACAAGTTATGTCCTTAATAAATCAGCTAATGCATGTGATATGGTCCATGTAGTGCTAATTGTCCTGCTTATTATTTTTATTATTATAACAATTCTGCTTTTTTGTACTTTGGTAAGGTAACTCATATAGAGACAAATTACACCTTTTATGAGGTTCACCTCAATACTGGTTTTGTTCCTGCTTAATTAAAGCTATGTGGAGCATTTAGGAAACTTTAAGTAAATCCATATATATATAATACGAAGATGCCTGGATAGGTGGGTAACAAATAACACTGGAAGTTGTGCTGAGGAGACTGCATCCTTCTATAGAGCAGGACAATAACACTATTTCAGCTTGTGGAGCTAGATTATTGAAATTAGAAAAAAGGAGAGGTTGCATTTTTGGAAGAGTTGAGTGGTGAGAAGCACAAACACTTTCACTTCGCTTAAGAACTTGAATTTTGCACCAGTTCAAAGCTGGTAGTTTTAGGATCTCAACCCATCTTTTAATTTAATATACTTTCCATTTGCACTTTTGTTGACAGGGTGCATTACTAGCGCACTCTGAGCAATGTTGTAAATAAAAATCACACAAAGAAAATTGTCACATGTATTAAAGACAGTCCCGATGTCCTCTCGCTCTCCTGAGTGAGAGGACATCGGGACTGCCTGTTTGATTCAGCAGTATTCAGAAAAGTTCATTGAATGAAAGGGCTGATTCTAAAGTTGACAGAGTTTGGACTTTGATGTGACATTTACATATTTGCACAGCGCACGATTTGAGATATTTCAGTCTAGCCGCAAACCAGGGTTTATTTCTGGTTTACGTAGCGGTCTACGTCTCAGCTGTCTGTAGGCGTGTCAGGGGCGAACGCAGGATTTAGAAGGGGGGGTTTCCGCCCCCCCGGAAAAAAAAAAAATATTGCGAGAGGGAGCGGCTGCACATGCGCAGCAGCTCCATTTCGGTGAGTCTGAATTCTACAGCAGCCGCGGCGCTGTCAAGCAGCATCTGCAGCAGTGCTGTATTATACTACAATACAGCACTTCCGCGGACGCTTCTTTGACAGCGCCGCGGCTGCTGTACAGTACCGTTGGTTCGCGAAGGGGAGGGGTTTCTGGAGAACCAGAAACCCCCCCTGCGTGCGCCACTGCGTGTTCCTTATAGTGCACCAAGTAAACCATCTAGATGTACCAGTGCAGATCAAAGGTGATTTATGGTGCACAAGAACTGAATTACTTAAATGACTTCTTGCACTTGGTACATAGTTGTCTGAACAGTGTTTATATTTGTACTTAACATCTTCCTTAGTTATATTTATATTGAATCACAATCTATTAAAGTTCATTGCACAAATTGGCCATATCTTCACTCCCCCCCATCCCGGCCTGATTAAGGGTATAGAACGTCCAACGCTACTACACTTGTAGCGCCACCTCAGCTTTAACACCAGGCTATTACTCAGTAGGCAAATATGACATTGTCCTTAATTTAACATCCATCTTCTTTCCCACACCCATTTATTTTGAATGGGTACCAGCAAACTTTGCTTCATTCCAATCAGCACTATATAGTAGAACACTGGCGTGAATAAGCGCTAATGAGGGTGAAGACGTTAAGTGAGGGGGCTGTGGTGTCTGCGCCTATCACCTTTCTTGTCTCTCCGACTTACTTATCTTCAAGCACCTGCCCAAGGCTGACTCAGACTTTAGCCTTTACAATAGGAGATTTATACCTTACTACAGTTTTCTTTCATGTTTTCTTACGATGGAGAACAATTATTGTCTTATATTTTAAAATTAATTTCAGTTTATGCCTCTCCCTGCCTCCAAAAATCTTTCAACCCCCCCACCCCCAAAACAAATATACAAATCACAACCGAGTCAACTTATTGGCTAAGCAGGCCCGCCCCCCCATCCTCCTTTCATTTAAATAAGTACTATAAAAAATCCAAAACCCTAATGTTTCTGTACTTGTTATTAGGTATTTAAATACCCCAGATTAACAGATCTATTGGGTACACAGTGGCACAGTGGCTAGCATTGCTTCCTCTCAGCAGAGGGGGCGTGGGTTCAATTCCAACCAGGGCACTGTGTGCAGTTTGTCTGCTCTCCTTATGCTTGCATGTTTTGTTTACAGATGCTCTGGTTAACCCATGTGTGCTTCTGTAATTGGGAATATAGTTTGTAAGCTGTACTGGGTGGAGCAGAGGCTGATGTAAATGGTTAAATATTCTCTCTAAAGCACTGTGCACTGACCAAGCAAAAAATAAAAGTGTACAAATACCCAAGCAATACATTGGCATTATTATTATTATTATCCTTTATTTGTTAGGCGCCACAAGGTTTCCGCAGCGCCGTACACTGTACAAACAGTCGACTACACATGGTGAAACAGTACAAAACAATAAATAAAAATACTAGTACTTCAGAAACTCCAGGCTGGTTAATGCAATAAACACGGAGCAGAAGAACAGGTAGGGAGACAGGAGGGAAGAGGGCCCTGATCATGTGAGCTTACATCCTAAGGGAGGGAAAACAGAACAGGCACAAGGGGAGCCAGATGAGGCAAGGGGAGAGCGAGTGGAGTTATGTGAAGGGGTTATGTGGATGATCGGTAGGCTTTAAGGAAGAGGTGGGTTTTCAGTGCACGTTTGAAGGAGCACAGAGTAGGAGAGATGCGGATGGAACGAGGGAGGTCGTTCCAGTGAAGGAGGGCTGCACGGGAAAAGTCTTGGATTCTGGAGTGGGAAGAGGTGATAAGAGTGGAGGAGAGGCGGCGATCATTGGCTGAGCGCAGGGAGCGAGCAGTAGTGTGAATGAAGAGAAGGTTAGAGATATAGGGGGCAGTAGAGTGGGAGAGAGCCTTGTAAGTGGTGATGAGGAGTTTGAAAAGTAATCTGTAGGGGAAGGGAAGCCAGTGTAAGGCACGGCAGAGAGGGGAGGCAGAGGAGGAGCGGCGTGAGAGGAAGATGAGTTTTGCGGCCACGTTGAGTATAGAGCAGAGGGAGGAGAGATGGGAGTGGGAGAGGCCGGTGTGGAGGAGGTTGCAGTAATCCAGGCGGGAGATGATGAGTTCGTGTATGATAGTCTTGGTGGCATCCTGAGAGAGAAGGGGACGGAAGCGGGCAATGTTGCGTAGTTGGAAGCGACAGGCTTGGGCAAAGGAATGAATGTGGGGGGCATCTAATTTAGATTGTTTTTTCTATACCCTGACTGGCACAAAAAAAAAATTTGCTTATGCATGTCATTAGTTCTATTACCTTTATAGTTGTAAATATACTTAGTCATATATTGTCACACACTGCATGATTCAAACCCTTCAACAACCCTTTGTGATATCAACTTGTGTACTTGTGAAAACATACTTCTTGTCATTCCACATTCTTTTATTAGTTCAGTGATAAGAATCACTTCTTAATCAATTTCACAAGAAAATATGTTTGGGGCAGCTAAACGATACTCCCTGCCTTGGCGGTACTGGTCCAGAGGGTTAACTTACCGCAGGGTCAGTTTCTGGGGATGGGCACATGAGAGAGCCAGCTAGCCAGCTCGTGCATACACAGATTAGGGCTTTCAGTTCCACTATTAATAAAAAAAAATAACTGCATGCCGGATCTCACTGACAGTGGGGGTTAGCTCTCTGTTACGGGAAGCGGGGAAAAAAATAATGTTGGCAAAAAAATAAAATTTTATCCGGTTGATAAATATGCCTGTTAGCATTGGAATGCATTATGTCTATTGCTTAGCAAATTGTGACAACATAACACATGAAGGCAACCTAGTGGCTGAACCTGTACTGTATACCTGAGCATTTGTTTGTCTAAGAAGAAGTCACTCCTCATAACCTAGACACCAATTATCTATCAGGGTCTGGCATGTTGTTTAACTGGATAGTTGTGTATTAGAACTGCCTGTTTGCAATATTAATATAAAAAAAATTGATCTCATGATCGCTTACCTGATTAATTAACTGGTAAAGCAGAATTTGAGACAAGGCTTACTGGAAAATATAGTGCATGCAATTTAATTCTGTGCGTGACAGTTCTTCCTGCTGCCTGTATGAACAACACATACACATCAGCATAGGAATCAGTAGTAGCTCTACCTGCTGAATTTTACATATGTCTCTGATCCAGTTACATTCCATTTGAGATGTGAAGCAGGGAAACATGATAAAGCTGGCTTTTGGATGAGCACCGTACTTATGGTCAGTATTAGATTTTCAGCACTGTTGAATTCTCTGAAACTAATACTACCAAAAATGAAAGAACAAAAGATGGGTTTAAACTTCTGAATGTGACACACAATGTTTTTTTTTCCCCATTTAATGAATTTGAAAGCCGTCTCAGACAACCCACAGTCACGGTCCTAACATTCATCTTCAACACTGTTACTGCAGGATGGAACACCCAGAAGAAACAACGTTTCTCATTTAAGCCACACAGATTCAGGTGGAGTTTTTTCTTCTTACTGAAACTGACCTATAAATGTGTTTGCTCACATAAGCTCTAAAGAACATTACCCTGCTTAATAAATAGGCTTTTTACTCATTCTTCCTGACATTTGAAGTTGTTACCTGAAACAACCCCATTCCTGCATATAGTTTCTTACAGGACTTCAATATATATATATATATATATATATATATATATATATATATATATATATATATATATATATATATACATAAAATGTGTTTGCCTGTGTGTCTGCTGTGCCATGGGCTGGGTTGATTTTGGAAAGAATTGTTCAACTTCTATATTTTTTTTCTTACGCATGAAATGAGGTATCCCTTGGGACAGGCAGGAGCCTGAGGTTGCCCCACCTGAGTCTGTCTTGGGACGTAGCCCATAAAGAGAGGAAACAAAAAATAATGCTCTGCAGCCAAGAATATCATGCGGTGCCTCGGTGCTAAACAGCCGAACTGGATCCGCCCCGCACCCTGTCTGCCTTCCAAGTGGGCAGCTGCCTCCTCGTCTCAGCATATTCATCAGGTAACAGGGACCATTTAAAGGCTGGTGAGCATCAGCCCGGTGTTGTCTGAGAATGAGGAACCCAATTACCAAAGTGATTTAATCGCTTTGCTGCCAGAGCAAACTGCTGTAACCAAGGGTTAGCAAACCCTGAGCAATGAAATGAAAAATGTCCTGTATGCCAAGTCAGGTCAGCAACCGAGAATTCTCTGCAGAATAGTTAGCAAGCACAAACATTATTTTAACGGGCACTTTGTGACAGATTGTCACAGTGAATAATCACGGTGGACCTATTGTACGATCTGACACCAGGTAATAAGAGTACACTGTGATTTTTTTTTCTAAAACCTCATTCAGCATACAAAATAAGAACATATATTCTGTGCAGTTTGTTTACACAAGGACTGGTAATAAAATTTACTTCAAACATATAGATCCAGGAAGTATACACAGCAAATCTGGCAGCAGGCAGTGATTCAACACAATGTTTACGCCAACAATATTACATTTTTCATAGATATACTGTACAGTACACACATAGATGTCTAAGTAATGTAAAGCAATTGTGTATTGCCTTAGAATGTCATCTCCCAACCACAACTATGGGGTAAATGTATTTTGCAAATAGCCGATATTTTGCGATTTCGCAGGGCAAATTTCAAATGTCATTTTCTTGAAAGACAAAAAATGCCTTTGAAGACATTGCCGTCTGAAATTTGTCCTGTAAAGTCACTGAATTTAATCGACTTGCAAAAAGCGCTGCTTAATACATTTACCCCTAGGAGTTACTGCAGCACTTGTGCTTTATTAGTTTTTCTTGCACCTACAACATGAGGTGGCAGATTCTATACACAATAAAGTGCTATAAATGTGTAGGCAGTATGATTTTTGAGCGTACAAGTAATTGTAAACACAAAGGCTTGGTTCATTAAGGAACGTGAATGCCTATACATGCTGTATTTTGCTTAAAATTGCTCTGTGCATACTCAGAAATGGACTTTATGCCAGTGAACACAAGTGCATGCAATTCATCTTTGAATGCAAAGGACACTTTTGACAGCCTACAATTTCAAGGCCGGAATGGTGGAGAAAGGGGGCTTATGCACGTAGTCAATGTACAGTAAGGGTGTGACCAGGTTTAGCGAGCGCATGCATATATGTCCAATTCAAGCTCTGGGCATCTCTCAGGTACACAATTTCTGCCATATCACTTGCACCAGATACACGGCAGGTGTACGTGACGATTGCTAGTTAAGATGGTCACATATGCATGCTAGAATCAGGGGCAAAAGCAGGATTTGTAGAGAGGGGTTTCCATGCCACACCGCCAGTGGGGGTGACCAGCATGCATGGGGGTATGGCTATAGTTTTAGACAGGGCTTGGCTGCTCTCCAACTCTTCCTATCCCCATCATATACACGGACAATGCTGTGTTTACTACTGTTAGGTACACGCAGTGTTCCCTTTTTGAGCAGAGCTGTGTAAAACAGGACGTACCTCCCAACTGTTCCCACAGTCGAGACAAAGTCCTGACTTAATGTCACGAATGCCCAGCCTGTCCCAGATACAGCAATCTAGCCAAACAGCTGGCCGTGACTTGCGTCACCTTAGTCACTTAGCAATGAATACAACTTTTCTGCCACCACAAAGGATTTATTATGGTGTCCTTATGTTTACCAAAACCACTTATTAATGTTTCACACTTAAATCACATACACATGTAGCATGAGCCATCCTAGGCTTTGTAAGTTCACAAAGAATCACAGAGAACTCACTAAATTAAATTTATTTAATATGAAAAAATGTTTCCAAGGCTTAGTTACAAAAAAGTTTCTAACAAGACATACATTAAGTTGCACAAATAAGTTTCACAAAATAAAATAGGAAATAAAACCAGAGTCACTACTTACTAGTTGAGACTTGGTGTGTGATGGAACACAATTGAGAAATATGTGACATTTCAGTCTTGATAGACCTCCTCATGAAAATGCACACGTTATTGTCTAAGGCAGAAGATTTTAAACCTTTTTCCACATAGTTTTCACTAGCCACCTTTAGAGATTAGCTGTCACTAAGGACAGATTGATCTCCCAAATGTCACAAAGCTTTCCAAATGAGCTAGGGATGTCCTGAGATCGGGAATGTTCACAGGACCTAGAGTTCTCAACGCTGCTCGTTCTGCTTGGCTAGATGGTTTACAACTTTGGGGCTTCAAACTCCTCAGAGATGCCTATCTCTCCCTGGTGTGGCTAATTTCAACAGATTATTGACACTTCCAGTTCACACTCATATCATCTAGCAAAGCACACAGTGAGATTACAGTACAAGGTTACATACAATATACATTGTCATACATGAATTCAACAGAAAATAACAATCAGTCATTAGATAAACAACATAATCGTCATACTGAGTGTGTTAGAACAGTTGGCAGACTGTCCTGCTCTCTCCTACCTGTTCTTGCTGCTTTCACTACTTATTGCTGCTGTTTGTGTCCTAAGCTCAGTTGCTGCTTTTCTGGATCCTGGGAGTTTGGATCCCAGGAAAAATAACAGGTACATGATATAGAAATCCCAGCAATGAGTGAGCACAGTAGGCCTCACTCCCCCAAAGCAGACTGTTAGTAAATGAAAAGCACCCACGTTTAATAATTAGGCCTCCCAGCAACCAACCGAGACAGTAAATTAATGTCATTCACCTTTATTAAAAAAGATCCATTTCCCCTCAAACAACCTCAACATTAAATTAATATTATTTACATTTAATAAATAAACCTATTCCCTCCCAAATCTTAAATAATTAGCATAACATTCATAAGAAATAGCTCTCCTTCTCCCCAAACTCAGCCACACATTCAATTAACAGCACCAATACCACCCCAGCATTAAATGAAAAATCCCATCATTCCACCCTTAATAGGTCCGCCATAACCCCACTATTAAATTAAATATCCCTAACGTTCACCCCACCAATAAATTAAAAGCTCCCACTCTCAACCTACTATTAAAATGAATATTTCACACCCCATCCACATCACATAAAATATCCCCCCTACACTTACATTAAAATCCCTTCCCCCCCTCCCCCACACTTATATTAAAAGTCCCCCCAAGCCTATGTTTGCAAAGGAACTATTGTACTTATACATTAAATTCCACACTTATATTAAAAGCACATGAGAACCCCCCCTACACACACACAAACACACATGCACACATTCACACACTTACCCATTTCATCTAGTGCTGTGTCTTGTGTCCTCCTGCTGCACACTTGAAACATGAAGGCAGTGGGAGAGAAAGGGTGGGGACTCAGCAAGAGGGGAGAAAGGGGCAGGGACACAACAGGGAAGAGAGGGGCAGGGACACACAGCACGGGAGACAGAGACGGCCTGGACCGGGGGGCAGGGGGACAGCGTCCCCCGCCGTGGATGCAAAAAAATGTTTTTGATTACAGGCGACCGCATCACGTATTACGCGATGTGGCCGCGTCAGCGCACAGGCCGCGTCATTATGACACTGTTTTGGTTCACTCCATTATGGCAATGCCGTTGTTTACAAATGTGACCACATCAGGGGCACACAGAGGACTTTTCAGGGGGGGTTTCCTCCACCCCCGGTTTCGGCTGCACTGTACTATACAGCAGCCGCGGCGATGTCAAAGAAGCGTCCACGGCGGTGCTGTATACAATACAGTACCGCCGCGGACGCCTCTTAGAAAGTGCCACGGCTGCTGTATAGTACAGTGTCGATATGTAGGCCACTTTTTTAGCGTAGGGGCACCCAGAAACCCTCCCTGCGTGCGCCAATGCACATTACGGAGAAAATCTTCTGTAGATTTAAACTACTTTTACAAAGAATAAGAAGTCTGTTTTATGCAGAAGTGAGAAACACAATAGTAAAACAAAACTATCACTTTATTGGTTTAAGCTAAGTAGAATATTGGAGAAATGGATCACTGTTTTATTCTTTTCAGCCTTTTTTACTGGTACTGTATGTTTTTGAAAATCAAGCATTACTTTCTTTTTTCTAGTGGAAATTCATGTGTCACCTTGACCCTGAAGTCAATAGTAGGTGTAAAATGCTTTGACAGGTTGAGAACTAAAAGGTCATCTGTTTTGCTGTAGTTTAACAAATGGCACAGTGCTGACATCACAACCACAAAAATAATCATCGGGAGCTCAAAATTTCCTTAGCTTGTAGAATACCATATTCATCGCCACTAGTTTTTATTAATATAATTTATCCCAGAACTTTAAGAGGTTACGAAATAGTTTGGCTGCGTCTGACCTCACTCCCTCCCACAATGCAGATCCTGTGAAACTAGACCTCAGGCATCCTCAGGCAATGCACTGAAGCTGAAACTCAATCTTACCTCGGACTTCTGTGAAAATTAAACCTTTTTAGAGGATTATGTATAAATGCAATAGGTTTTCTGCTCACCTACCCGATGACAGATCCTCTCTTTCCTGCAATTTCAAGCGCCTTATTATTACACCACCTGTGCACCTGATTAACCTGTTCTGTGTGCGCGACAGCATTAACTCCTCACTCCAGCAATAAAAGCTATTCCAAGATAACAAAGACAATATAAAGCTATAAATGCTCAATAAATATAAAATATATCTACAATAAAAATTAAAACACGATAAAAGCAAAAGTCAACATGGTGCTTAACTGACAGGTAAAACCCAACTTTCCCTTTATAGTTTAAACAGACTTTTTTGTAGTTTGTCCTCCAATTTTAGAAAATGTTTTGCATTTTTATTGCTATAGGCAATATTTTATTTGCCCAAAATCAGAGCATATAAATTAAATATCAACCCACCTGTAAAAGCAGGTTTAAATACCGTATTGTCAAATAAAATCACTCTGTAACACATTTGCATTCATATCTGAAGCTTGCGTCATCATATGCAGAATTCTAATTGTTGAAGCTGAGACTTTAGGCTGTGCAGTATTCAGATGCACCAGATGGAACAAATTAATATATTATTTTCTTTTCTTTTAACCCTCTGAACCCTGTTATAGCTACAGGGTCTTACTACCTGCTGCTTCTAATAAGGGCAGGTGTGAAAAATATTTTTTCCTTTCAAATAAATACTTTGTCTGTTTATATTTCTTGCTAATCTGAAGCTCTCCATGGCAGCTATGTGTGACAGCTGAAACCCAAAAGGGACCATTTACCAATGGTTGTTCAAAACCAGGGGAACTTGTAGCTGATGTAACGTGGCAGACCCAGCTATTAGCTGTTGTCCAAACTGGATGTGTCACATTGCGCCCATAACATAATATTTACCAGTAGTGGTCTGCAACAAAGCTAGACGCCAACATTAATTTGCTGACTTTAGGAAACAGAACCCTTACTTAATCATGTGGCAATACCATATGCATTTTAATATTTTCACTCTAATTAAGTAAGTTATCAATGCCTAGATTATATATATATATATATATATATATATATATATATATATATATATATATATATATATATACATATACATACATATATATATATATATATATATATATATATATATATAATATATATATATATATATATATATATATATATATTGTTAATCATGATGTGTTGGGAATTGATAGGAAGTAGTAGTGACTGTTATTTTGCATATTTTGCTGTATTAAGACTTATTGTTCCTAAATACCCAACAGATTTTACTTTTTAGTTATTTAATTTATTATATACTTATTAGCATGCATTCACTTAACTTCAAGCACAGTAATTAAACACGATTGGATATTACCACACATACAAAGAAATAACAGGGATCTGCTTGTTTTAGAATATCTCATTTTCCCCAATTCATGAACAGGCCACTTTCACATTTTATATATATATATATATATATATATATATATATATATATTTTATATAAGGTCTAACAAGACTTTAAGGTCTAAACTTTAGTCTTCATTTTGTATCTTTTATATTGCTGTCACTGTACGTGTACATTGTTCCTCATGCATAAATCCTTGAGGCGTTGTTAAGGTGTAAATAGAGCCAGGGTTGAGAGGACACATCTTGTGGGGCTGGTACCATTTGCAACATTTTGGGATGACCTTAATTTTGTGTGACTGTCATGCCCCTTACAGCAAGTTGGAGTTAACCATCAGATAGTGAAAAACCAGGACGCTGAATCTAATGAACCCTCTGGTCTTCACTGGGAACCACTGCAAGGTGATATGGGCTTCGCTATCTAAGGTTTGCAGGTTTCCAGCTCTCAGAACCGTCCACTAATGTGATAGGTGAAGTAAGGGGTGCCTAGATCCAAAGTTCGTTGTCAGCAAGCCGGGGTCTGGAACACACGGGCAATGAGTAGTACAAAAGGGAAATCCGTATTCATAGTCAGCAATCCAAGTCCAAAATGCCAGAGAGAGTCAAAGTACCAGAGAATCCAAAACCAGAATCAGTAACAGGCCAGATCACACACTGGGTGTACTCTAGAAACTGGCAGGAACAAGGTTCAAGGAAGCCAGACATCTAGAAGGTAAACCTATTGCTCTGACACTGATCTAGTATTCAGAGCAGCCAGATATAGAGCTGGGGATTTAAATTACCCATCCTGCGTCACATGACCAAAGGGCGCTGCATGCGCTGATTGACATATGGCGCGACCGGAGGCAGAGAGCTGCTGACAGCACGCGCACCTGGAAAAGGTAAATATCACTCCTCACAGTGACATTCAGAGATTTAGCACTCATGCACATTGCGGACCTCAAATCTGTAAATTGGCTAGAGTATGGTAAATCTTCTAATCTAGTGGCTAGTGTAATGCAGGATTTCCTGTGTGGTGGCTTGTACATGACAGGTCCTCCAATATGATGGCTGCTGCATGACAGAATTTCCAATCTGGTGGCTAGTACCAGAGCCGGATTTACCACTAGACAACCTAGGCAATTGCCTAGGGCCCAGCGGTCCCCAGAGTGCCCTCCCAGGGCCGGCGGTGAGACCAACCTTTAAAAATGGACCACTACTTATGGGCCAGTGCTATGTGCTTGCCCCCGTTGGCTAAAGTCTGCCAGTCAGCCCCTGAATAGGGGTATATGTTATGCTAAAAACTATAATGCTATGGATTTTTTCAGGGAGGGGGACCCAAACCAGCATCTTGCCTAGGGCCCCATGAGGTCTAAATCTGGCTCTGGCTAGTACAAGGCAGGACCACCAATCTGGTGGCTAGTAGATAGCAGCCCCTCTAATATGGGGGCTAGTGTAGGACCGGACCTAATATCTTTTGGCTATTACATGGCCGGAACTCCAACCTGGTGGAAAGTGCAACTCAGGATTATAACTTACTACTAGAGTATGTCAGGAATCCAGTCTGGTGGCTAGGTTATTGCAGAACCTCCAATCTGTTGGCGAGTTCTATGACAGGTCCTATACTCTGGCAGCTAGTGCATGACAAAACCTTCAATCTAGCAACAGGTATAGAGCAGGACCTCTAATCTGTTACATAATGTGTGGCAGAACCCCCAATCTGGTGGTTGTGTGTGGGATGCTCCTTCCCACAATTTACTTGCTCTCCAATGGGTTTTCTCATTAATCATAGGGGACTGTTGCCTGCTGACAATATTAGAAAACTAGATGTTACTGACAGTTCCCAGCAGCCAATCCTTACAAACTAGTGGCAGAACCAGACCCGAAAGATCGGCAGTAGAAAGTGGGACCAATACTGCCATGGTTTATCTCATTGGATCCCCAAAAATGATCTATAGAGGATGCATGCCTGGCTCCCTCCTGCACCCCTTTTTGGTAACTCTGAATTAATGTATTGTAAACAAGCAGGATCACCCGGCATTGCACAGGTTTGATTTGTAATGTGTAGCTGTTTTTATATATTAGCAAATGATTTGGTAAATGGATCAGAAATGCAATTTAGAAAATAAGATTTGTTGCTTTTTCGCGTTGTTGTTGTGTTGTAGCGCAGTTTCCTACCAGCAGTCAAACAATTGTCTGCTACCAAAAAATTATGTTTTCAATAATTGCTGCTCTATCGCTTTGACACATTGTTGCGTTGTCGCTAAGTAGTCTAATGACTTACTTTTTCGATACTAAGTCACCATGCAAGTTTTGAAGTTTTGGCAGCTTCACCTTGAGAGCTGTGGAAGATATTTGCAACAAACA
This sequence comes from Mixophyes fleayi, assembly GCF_038048845.1. NCBI lineage: Eukaryota > Metazoa > Chordata > Amphibia > Anura > Limnodynastidae > Mixophyes > Mixophyes fleayi. The sequence continues at coordinate 73,639,482 of NC_134407.1, read as the reverse complement.
AAGAAACAAAGAAACATATATATATATATATATATATATATATATACACACACACACACATATAAATATATATATATATATATATATATATATATATATATATAAAATAAGAGATAAGACTGCGCTTCTCTTTAAGCTGGCACTCTAGAAATTATAGTGTCAAAGCCTGATTTTTTTTTTTTAACACATAGATGGGGAGGGTTACACTGAACAGCAGTTTGCCAATACACCATTGCAGAGTGGAGATTGCAATATATAAAGCTTTTATTTTTTTACATTCTACACTGCTCTGCCTAGAGAGACATTAATAAATGTTAATTTCAATAACAAGTTACAAACGAGCTTCAACCAATAGATGCCATATCGTATCTGTGACCAGTTTAGAACATTAATATGTACATAGGCTGTTCCATCAATAAATTCACCCTGATTTCCTATAGTAGAATCTAAGTACATTACATGTGATGCAGTCTAGATAGACTCGGAGTTCTATCCTACTATGCAGTCCACCAATGTACAACTGACAAATTGGGAGTTTTCCAGCTACAAATCTTGAGAACCTGGGGCTGTCCATGAAAACTAGGGATTGTGGGAAAACATGAATGGAAGAAGCTGACAGATGGATTTGCATACTTAAAATGTGGGTAGCACAACTGAACGTGTTACAAACTCTAGTGGTGACATAGAGGTTAATATTGTGGGAAAACTAATATTATTTTTCTGGATAGCGAGAAGCTGTCTGTCTAAAACACTCCTGCGCATAAATTCATTCCTCATATGTAAAAGCAGTTAAATGTTATGCTGCTATGAGATTTGCATAACTTGGCTGTAGAAAAACAAAAAGTTGGAATTGCCGATAATTGCAAAATTTCAGCCACATTGGGCAGGGGTCAGAGGGGAAATGTTAAGGCTGTATGCCATCTGTGAAGGGGTCAGGAGAAACTTGTTATTGGTGGGGCCTTGTCACAGGCAATATCTATCAGGTGAGCTTAAGGGATGACAACATTATGTCATATGGAGAAGATCACACCCCTTCACTCCCAGAGGGGCGTGCAAGACAGGCTAAGTGGCTAATGCATATTACCAAAAATTTCCAGCGTAGCTTCTATGCAAGGGGTCGGAAGCCCCCGATTTAATTTAATAGACAAGTTAGCCTCACATAGCAGAGCAGTGACCTTATGTGGATGCCTTTAGGTGTGCAACAGAAAACAACTTCTAGATCATGAAACAATAATAATACGCACAAATGCTGCAGAAAATGGCAAATGGCATCTACCAACCAACGTACAGTGAACATGAAAATGTGCATGCAATAATGTAATGAGGGTAAATACAGGAAAGGTTATATTAAATGATAGAGGAAGTAGTAGTAGGGAAACAAGTAGACAGTGGTTTCTACCCTCTTGTGCAGTGGTAATGCTTTACAAATGACACAAGCTATAAGTTGCCGGTGGGTTGGAAAAGTGAAGATGTTGCCTATAGCAACCCATCAGATTCTAGCTATCATTTTATAGAATGTAACTAGATAACTAGATGATAACTGATAACTAGATGATAATGATAACTAGACTCTGATTGGTTGCTATAGGCAACAGCTCCACTTTTTCAAACCCTCCAGAAACTCGCACCTTGATAAATTTGCCCCAAGGGATGCAAAACATTATAAGCAAATAGGTAATATTGTGCATATTAAAGTGTGAAATTATCTTTGCCGTTTGTGCAAAAGTGGATCAGTGAAGCTGGATGAATTAGTGTATCATTTTTAGAAATTGAGAGGGGGTTAAATTTGCAACTGCATTCCTGGGGGTCTTGTCTTTCTTCCTCTGGATCAACAGAACAATAATTTAGAAAATAATGAACTTGATAGAACTGTTTGTTTTTCATTCTCACCTGCTATGTGACTATGTGTCAGCTTATATTCTTCTACCTCCACAATTTGTTATCCTGAGCAACTGTTTACTGATAACACACAGATTGTTATACCAATGACTGCTGTAGAGATTTCAGAACATTTCCCGGTTACAGTTATACCCTGAAAAACCCAATTAGCTATTTTCTGCACAGAAGTAGAATAATTTGCACTGCTTATATTCTTAACATCTGATAATGTAAAGGGGACCCCATCCTTGCAAATAATTTCCATTTGTTTGCTTCAAAGTACAAAGCAACACAACTTTGAAGCAGTCTACAGTGAAGTCTCCAAAAAGTCGGATAATACAGTTTGCTATTATTTTCAAGGACCTACTAACTATGGGGTATATTTATTAAGAGCTCTCCGATAACTAGATTTCTTATGGCTGTGTATCGCTGCGCTTGAAAATCTTTTATTGGGCAATTTAAAAAGAAAATGTTCCTGGTGATACTGACTGACATCGGGAAGAGGTATCTTACCGCCAGTCCTGGGACCGATTGTTGAACCAGCATGCTGGCTTGGGCATGTGCACTGAAATTGGAAGGCTAGATTTGGGCTTCCGTTTCCACATTTGAAAAATATTACATTAATACACCTTTTGGTGAGTAGAGAGAAGCCCTAAATCTGTCGGAAACTCTTGTTTTTGCCGGGTTCAGGGTTTTATTTAAACTTGCCTACTCTCCCAGAATTTCCGGAAGGCTCCAGAATTTCTAGGAGTTCTCCAGCACTCCCTGAAGAGTAGGCATGTTCCCGGGTCATAGTGGAGGCGGGGCTTGATGATGCAATTTCACACACTTGTCACATGACCTCCACTCTGGGATCTTCTTGAGGGGAGGCTGTAAAAGAGTATGGTTCATCTCCATTTAATAAAGAGACCATTCAGTAATAATATAATTAATGTAAATGGCAAATGAGTATCAAAGTTTATATTTTAAATGTAAAACAAAATTAAACATGGAAAAGCTAACTTTAGGGTACTTTGGTGTGGATAGGGTCACAAGGGAAAGGTTTCCTTTATTATTTTTTTCATATAAACAGTAGGGACCAAACTTTCCAGACTAATAAGTCATGACTCATTTATTTTACTATAAATATAACTGAGACATGATTGTGTCATCTTTCCGTTGTACCTTGAAGATGTGTGCGCTGTGGAGCAGGAAACACAGTTATGCTTCAGGGTTGTCTAAAAATAGTACTTGCACTCTCTCCTATAGACCTGTTCCTACAGGAATATCAATCTGTATAATAATGCAATAGATATTGGTAGATAATGCAGCGATACAGTGAAAACACTTCGTAGTAGAAGGGAATTTTTGCTAAACGAATTACAGCCCACAAAAAAAATACTGGTAAGATAATTAACTTCAGAGTGTGTGTGTTTGGTAGGGAATTTAGAATGTAAGCTTCGATGGGGTAGAGACTGATGTGAATTCTCTATATAGCGCTGAGTAACATGATAGGCACTATATAAATTAATGATAATAAATAATAAATAAATAAGTAAAATATTCAGTAAGAAATTGGTATAATGAACTATGTTGTTTTACAGTAAGGCTGTTGTCCCACCTGTGTTTTGGAAGCATCCCACCTGTGTTTTGGAAGCAGCGTTTTAAGTGTCTATAGAAGCAGGGTATATCTGCTTTTAATACACATCACTTAAATCTAGGGTATCCGGGGCCATCCAGGGGCGAGGTAGCAGGCAGGGGTTGGAGGGCCATTTTCCACTGCGACACTCCCTCTGTTGCCAACTATGACATGACGTGATATGTCCCTTGACCCCGCCCTATAGCAGGTGCAAAATATAAGCCTCCTAACAGGCGTATGTCAAACTTGCCGACTTTTAAGATCCCCCTGCCGGGAGAGGAGATCTTGCTGGCGATTTGTAGCGTTGTGGTGAAGCAGGACGCGTCATTTGCCCCTGCCCCAAAATGACGCATGAATTGTGTCACTAAGCCCCGCTCCTACCAGTTAACTAACGGACTGGCCAGGAATCGGGAGTTTTCTCTGCTTTCCCGGGAGTCCGGGAGGACTCCTAGAAATTCAGAAGTCTCCTGGACATTCCAGGAGAGTAGGCAACTATGGCGTATATGCGTGGTTCTGTAGGTCTGCAGGACCCGCATTTGCGTAATCACTACATTACTGTACTTGGCTGCAGTTAGAAAGCCCCTCCCCTCCTCTTTCCTGCCCCTCCAGGTGCTTGGGGGCCTAAGTGACACTTTTAAGTATGGGCGAGAATGCACGCAACATACGCTACACAAACTGTCATATATCCCACTCCGCATCGCTGGAGTGTTTAGGTGCCGGATATGGGTCTCCACCATATAACTCAGTTTTTAACATTAGGTTTTATCAGCTATCAGCAGCACAACAGGTAAAAATGAACTAGCTGCAAGAAATGTTTCCCCAAAAAAAGACTCAGTCCCACTCAACATATATACTGAATGTCGTACGATCATATATAAAACACCAATGATGCTAATTTAAGTTCTGGTGCAATCACTTCAACATTCAATAGGAAAACATGTGAATTGTAAGAAATAATGCATCCCTACTGCAAATTACAATTATTAGGAGACAATGAAATGATTTAATTGTATTTTTATTAATTGTTATAGTATTAGCAAGTGTCAGGAACACTATATCCATAGTACTCCTAGGAGCAAGCTGTCTGTATATACAAGTGTATGTGCCATAACAGAATAACATTTTTCTTTTTCTGTATGAAAGACATAAATATTATTATTGTTATTATTTATATGTTTAGCGCCACTATATTATGCAGTGTTTTTCAGATACTATTGAATCATTCACATTAGTCCAGTGGTTCCCAAACGTTTGCAGTTCACGGCACCCTTAGAGTCTCCAAATTTTTTCAAGGCACCCCTCCAAAATAATTACTGAGCAGTCCTGTTTTAGAAGTAGTTGGGTCAATAAAATGTAATAAGTATTTAGGTCAGGACAGAAATACTTATTTAGTTGTATGCAAAAATGCCCCCTCTACATCCAGACACACTGCCCCCTCTGCATCCAGTCACTCTGCTCCCTCTCACGCTGCCCCCTCTGATGCTGCCCCCTCTGCCCCCTCTCACTACCCTCTGTCACGCTGTCCCCCTCCTCTGTCACGCTGTCCTCCTCCTCTGCCCTCTGTCATGCTGTCCTCCTCCTCTGCCCTCTGTCACGCTGTACCCCTCATCTGCCCTCTGTCCCCCTCCTCTGCCCTCTGTCACACTGTCCCCCTCCTCTGTCACATTTTCCCCCTCCTCTGCCCTCTGTCACACTTCCCCCTCTGCATCCAGTCACTCTGCCCCCTCTCACGCTGCCCCCTCTGCCCTCTGTCACCTCTCACTGCCCTCTGTCACGCTGTCCCCCTTCTCTGCCCTCTGTCCCCTTTCCTCTGCCCTCTGTCACACTGCCCCCTCTGCATCCAGGCACTCTGCCCCCTCTGCAGCCCTCTGTCACGCTGCCCCCCTCTGCAGCCCTCTGTCACTCTGCTGCCCTCTGTCACTCTGCTGCCCGCTGCCCCCCTCTGCTGCACTCTGTCCTCCTCTGCTGCCCTATGTCCTCCTCTGCTGCCCTATGTCCTCCTCTGCTGCCCTATGTCCTCCTCTGCTTCCCGCTGTCATCTGTCCTCCTCTACTTCCCGCTGTCCTCCTCTGCTGCCCGCTGTCCGCACAGTTTGGGAACCGCCGCATTAGTCCCTGCCAAATTGGAGCTTACAATCTAAATTCCCTACCAGATTAACACGCAGACTAGGATTCATGGGACTGGGAGCACAGGTAGGAAAGCCATGCAAGCACAAGGAGAACGTAAAGATGGTGCCCTGGTCACAATCAAACCCATGGCCATAGCGTTGGGAGGCAGCAATGCTAACCACTGTGACACCATGCTGTAATTATTGTGTGTATAAATACCTGTATGATACCAAGTCTCATGCTTCCACTTCATTCCTCTTTAGGACTAAGCCTAAGAGTCAGGCAGATACAGAGACGTGGCTTCTCTTGTGAATTTGTTATAGAATTAATAAATAAAATACTCAATTAAATATATTTTTGATCATTTTGTATAGTTCGTTTCTGTTCATATGTACTTAATGGATATGTTCTGCATAACATCACTTGGGTGTGTGGCAGTCTGTTAATGTATTATATAAATAACTTATTGTTGTTGCTTTCGTTCTTTATATATTTACTATATGAAGTTACCAGATACTCATGATACTAAATTTGCATTAGTCACCCCCTATGAAAGGAATTAGGACTGGGACCCCTTTACTTGTTGTAGTTAAGGACTCGTTTACATATGTCTAAGTCAAATTAGCAACAGCTAATCTTGAAGAGATTCCACCACGAAAACAAAAAAGCAAAACTCACATTTAACAAAGCTGACAGCATTTCCATTTGGTTCCCATAAACTTAATGCAGAACTGTAGACCTCTGGGAAGCGCTTTGACTGCACCTCACCCAGACCATTGTGAGAATTCCAGCCTCTTTGACCTGTCAGGAGAAGTTGTTAGAAGCGATTTTCTAATTGTTCCAGAATGAGCGACCCAATCTGTTAGCTTAGAGCAATAGTGAAATAATTTCAGTTTTCTTTGAAAATGTCCTAACTCCTACTCCATTAGCTGGTGACCTACAGGGAGGCCCCCACTGCCCCAATGGATATGGCAGAATAATACAAGGAGCAAAGGATTTTGCTAAGTAAATATCCCTCCTATTTTCTAGGGCAGGCAGCCTCAAGGTAGAAAATGATTAGAAATATCTTTATAGCTGCCCTGGCTGTCAAATGTTGCTGTTTGATACACTATTTTGCTTGTGGTTCTGATTAAGTGGGCTTTACCTTCACAAACACCTCTGTTGTTAAATATATGTGTATATGCTAATCATACATGATATGTGTATAATACACTAGTGATGTTACATATGTACAAACTCGTGTACATAATATCTGTACAAACAGTGAGTTTCGATGTCATTGCTTGTAATTGACAAGTTTCTGGGCCTGAGTCATTAAGGAGAGCAAAGCATAAAAAAGGAGTATCTTTGCACCTGGGCGAAACCATGTTGCATTGGAGGGGAGATAAATTAAAATGTGGGAACAGATTTATGGTTGAGATAGGACATAGCTTATTTGTACACTGAAACTTACAGTTGATATTTGTGTGCTACGTGAAAAAACAGTCAGTATTTAACTTATGTGCAAAACAGAATACTAATTTGCACCCCTTGCATTGTAACATGGTTTTGTCCAGGAGACTGAATGAGGCCATCAATGAAAAAACATTTTTTAAAAAAGTAGGTTTCTTTCCCATTTGTTTCGATAAAATATATTTATTAAGATGTTATTAATGTTTACAGTTGCTCTTGACTGAAAACAAATGTATGCACAAACGCCATCACTACCACTCTACACTTACACCTGTCATGTAGCTGCTGCAGTATTACGGCTAGCAAATACGTACCTGAGCTTGAATCAGACGCTGCTGCGTGCGCTCAACCTTACTGTACGTTGGCTAAGTGCATACGCTCCTTCCTGTTCTGCCCATGAAGTCGTTGCGGAAGTGTCCTTTGTGTTCAAAGGTGACTTGGATATTCTTGTGTTCACAGGCGTATAGTCCGTTCCAGGACATGCGCAGAGAAATTTTATGCCAAATACAGCATGTATCAGAATTTACGTTCCTTAATGAATCAGGCTCGGAATGTAATATGTTGGACAGCTCCATCAGACCAACATAAATGTGTATATGAACAATCATGACTAATAACATTATAGAATCGTATCTGGAATTGTAGCCTTGTAGCTGGTTCTAAAAGTTCGGATCATTTTTACACTATTCAGCTTCCTTGATTCCAATGATGGAAATTAGGGGATTGTTTATACTGATCCGATGTAGCTTTTGGACCTCCATGTTTTGCAACCCCCTGAACCCTTTCTCAGCTGTCCAGGTGGACAAAGTGCTGCACATACTCTGCTTTAATGAAACACCAGTAGAATTGTATAACTATTGAGTCAGCATTTAGCTGTTTCTATAGGAACCCTGCAACATTTCTTTTTTCTTCTTGCAGGAAACCACACAAATAGCAACATTTATATGATTTTTCCAAGGTTTTTTGGCCCGGCACAGGAATAACCTGATTCATTGGCCATCAGCCTCAGCAGGGGTGTGTATGAGCCTCGCGTGTAATAAAACTCTAATGTAATGGCCCTTTCATATTTACCTTGGCCACTTCATCCATCCAAATCCTATTTATACTATGATTTTAACATGTTAATTGCTTGAATCCAGCTGAGGAAAGATAAATAAGATCTCAGCAAACAGGAGATACCTTTTTATATAGCAAGAAAAAGGCACAGTTTGTAGTTTAATATTAGAAGAAATGAACACGGTGTAAAACTGCACATGATTTACGTCTTGACAGTAAACGATGGTACTCCCATCTTGATAATCAGGGGCGCACGCAGGGGGGGTTTCTGGTTCTCCAGAAACCCCTCCCCTCCGCGAAGAACGGGGGCTAAACAGTGCCCGTACATAGCGGCACTGTACTGTACAGCAGCCGCGGCGATGTCAAAGAAGCGTCCGTGGCGGTGCTGTATTGTAGTACAATACAGCACCGCCGCGGACGTTTCTTTGACACCGCCGCAGCTGCTGTACAATACAGTGCCGCCTAAATGGAGCTATTGCGCATGCGCAGCCGCATGCGCAGCAGCTCTCTCTCTTGTTCTCTATTTTTTTTCAGGGGGGGAAACCCCCCTTAAAAATCCCGTGTGCGCCCCTGATAATGGCAATCAAGTATTATGCCATTGTTAATGACAACATGACCATTGGCAGTCATCTCTATTTACTTATTGTTGTTGCTTTATTATTGTTTTTTTCTATTTTTGTCTTTGGATACATTTGAATTAACTTTAAAAGAGCAAGAAAATATGGCAACATTTACATTTTTCCTTCCCTTTTAATTTTGCCCATTGTTCAGTATTGTTGCTTGTGTGCACATTCACACAAAAATTTGAGGTGTGAAAATATATTTTCAATAGCACCTTACATAATGCTTTGTACTGTGCAGCACAGTGGCACAGTGGTTAGCATTGCTGCCTCACTGGGTTTATGAGTTCAATTCCAATTAGGGCACTATCTATGTGGAGTTTATGTGTTCTCCGCATGTTTGTATGCGTTCCCTCCAGGTGCTATGGTTTCCTCCCACAGACCAAAAACGCTTTGGTAGGTTACTTGGCTTCTGCCAAAGTGAACCCTGTTCTTGTCTATGTGTGTGTGGGAGGTAGGGAATTTAGAATGTAAGCTCTGATGGGGCTGGGGTTTGTGTGAATGATTACATATTATCTGTACTGTGTAGTGTAATATGATTGGTGCTTTATAAATAAATAATAATAATATGTTATATGGTGCCTTGTACTGTTATACAGTATCTTGTCATCATCATCATCAGCTATTTATAAAGTCCCACAAATTCTGCAGCGCTGTACAGAGAACTCACTCACATCAGTCCATGACCCATTGGAGCTTGGAGACTAAATTCCACACACAGACAGTCTAGAGACTATGGTCAATTTTGATATCAGCCAATTAACCTACCAGTATGTTTTTGAAATGTGGGAGGAAACCGGAGCACCTGGAGGAAACACACAAAAACACGGGGAGAACATTCAAACTCCACACAGATATGGCCATGGTCAGGAATCAAACTCATAACCGCAGTGCTGTGCTAACCACTAAGCCACCGTGCTGCCCACAAGGTGTTCTACACTGTGCGCAAGGAATTATTACAAGGGGGCATAAATTTGTTATTATATACATAAATGAACTGCAGCCTGAGCTGCAGATGTGTGTTTTGTAATCTGTGTGTTTTACTAAACACAAAGCTGCACGCCAAATCCCATGAAACAAAACTGAAAAGTCTCAAACCGCATCTGTTCTTTAAAGACCTTGCTGAGATGCAAACCGTCCCACGTATAGAGCGGAGAGCAAACCACCATTGTATCATCACCACAGCATGCACTGACAGCCCGCGAGTGTTGTTGTATGCTGGCACTTGCCTGCACTTGCAGTGTCACAAATCCTGTGGTTTAGATCTGAAAGTCGCATATTAAACTGCACTGCAGAAAATTTCCTCCTTGGTGCATGGGATATGTTATATGGTGCCTTGGTAAAAGTCATCTTGGCAATAAAAATAAACATCTCTTACAGATGCTATACAGTAAATACATACATTAAAAGCATAAAATGACAGCTGAAAGATACAGCATTTAGTAAACGTGACAGAAGAGCAAGCGCAAGCCAATCATTTCGCCACCTGAAGCTACAAAAACTCTTTTAAGAGCAATACCTTGCAAGTCATATTATCATCAGTTGTGGATATAAATTTAAATACTATGGGCTAGATTTACTAAGCTGCAGGTTTAAAAAAAATGGGGATGTTGCCTATAGCAACCAATCAGATTCTAGCTTTCATTTATTTAGTACCTTCAACAAAATGACAGCTGGAATCTGATTGGTTGCTATAGGCAACATCCCCAGTTTTTCAAACCCGCAGCTTAGTAAATCTAGCCCATTGTGTTGTTCTGTTTTAACTAAAGAAAAATAGAGTAAACTCTTCAGTACATGATTTTTTAAGATTGTTATTACTCTAATCCTACATATTTCCTGTAGGCTTCTTGTTTCTACCACATTTACCATATAAAACACAGAGCACACTCATTTATGAAATGAATCGACATCTCTCCATGTATTTCTCTCTGCTTATCCTGGCATAAGATTGTAATATATGCACCATACAGGCGTCTGCACTGCTGCTACTGTTTTCAGGTTCATCCGCCCCCGCAGCCTGCTAGATTTCGCACTGTCTTCCTCTCAGCAGGACACCGTCCTCGTAATGCAAGCTGCCCAAACAAAAACCCATGCTCACAGATACTGAACTGTTTTCCTTTGCCCGTGGCATGGATAAAAACGTTTATGTTAGACCTGGTGCTGTCGTGTGTATTTTCTTTGCCAATTGCAATGTGCTACTCTCTGAGGGTGTCACTTAAAACCATCAGAGAGTTTAATTTGGAGTGGCAGGATTTGAACAAGCTATGGATTCAGACTCTCGACTTGAATCAGGACCTTGTATACAGTGTCCTAGCTTTTCTCTTTTTCATCTATAAAATATATATATATTAATTTTATTATTATAAATATATATTTTTAATATTTCCCTTGTTTTAAAGAGCCTGACCACAGGGCCAGCTTAAGATTTGTAGGGACCTCAGGGAAAGCTCAGGTGGGTGGCGTCCGTGCCGCCACCAGTCGGGCAAACTTTGCACTGCCTACAGTTAATGCTGTCTGGCCTTGTCAGTGTGCCAGGCAGCGGGCACGTATAGCACCCTTTGAACAGAGCATGGCATGCTGCACCGTGAATAGGATGTCGCTTGGCAGGAGGGGGGGGGGGGGGGTTATTTAATGTTGTTTGTGGGCACTGAAGCTAGCACCTGGATTTCCCTTGCCTGGATTTCCTTGTCTGTCTGACCATCTTGTTTTAGTACTGAGCTCAACATCTTCTGTTTACTCATATTGTGGTGTCCGTCGCATTGATATTCTTCATGTAATATGGGATGCTATGAAAAACCAAAGGTAGCCCCTTTCCACTGGTGCCAGTAAACCAATTTGCAATGGTGCACAATTAGGCCTTGGTTTTATGGCTTTAAGTCATACTTGCCAAGTCTCCCGGAAAGTTCGGGAGACTCCCGCAATTCGGGTCAGTCTCCTGGGCTCCCGCGAGAGTCATCATTTCTCCCGGAACCCGGAATTCACCGAGAATCGCGTCATTTGATGATGTTCTTGGTGAATCGCGCCATTTTGCCCCAGCCCCCCGCGAAAAAAATGTAATTTACGTCATGGGGCGGGGCCAAAATGACGCAATTGCCCGTGCCCCGCCCCCTCCTGCCCTCCAGTCACGCCCTTCTCCCGGAAACAAGTTTCCAGGAGTAGGTAAGTATGCTGTAAGTCCCTTGCGAGTAGGGCACCCTACCGGACCTACCTTCCTCTCTGGGTACCTCTGTGCTAGCTCAGTCTTTTTATATACCTGTGGGTTTGTGTGTGGAAATAGGCAAGTTTTAAAACCATGATAACATAGGACATCAGAAGGAAATCACAGTTGATAATATTATGGGCACCAGACCATCCCTTGATAAAATCTGATCTTTTATTCAACACCTACAGAATAAGCTTATCAGTTGCTACAACACACTTTTTACAATGTTTAAATTATGTTACACAAGAGCTGACACTCTATGCCTGGGGGCAGAGCCGTATTTAGACCTCATAGGGCCCTAGGCAGGATACTGTTTTTGGGCCCCCTCCCTGAAACAATCCATAGCACTATATTTTTGCAGCCTACCATATACCCCTATAGTTACATAGAAGTGAAAACATGTGCCGCTGCATGCCTACCATATACCCCTATAGTTACGTAGATATGAAAGCACCCCTAAATAATTACCAAGCAGTCCCATTTTTTTAAGTAGTTGGGTCAAAACAACTTAATAAATATTGAAGTCAGGACAGAAATACTTAAGTTGTTTGCAAAAATAATACGCATAAATCCAAGTATGTGCTCTTATCACTTTTATCCCTCTATCATCACACTGTGCCCCTTCATTGTCACTTTTGCCCCTTCACAATATCACATGTGCCCTTTCACCATCACCTCTGTGCCCATCACCACCTCTGTGCCAATCACCATCACCACCTCTGTGCCCATCACCACCTCTGTGCCCTTCACCATCACCACCTCTGTGCCCGTCACCATCACCACTTCTGTGCCTCTTCACCATCACCACCTCTGTGCCCTTCACCATCACCACCTCTGTGCCCATCACCACCTCTGTGCCCATCACCATCACCACTTTTGTGCCCCTTCACCATCACCACCTTTGTCCCTCCATTGTATTACTTACCTTTCTATTGCCTTTCTTCTCCGGCGCGCTGCTCCTCCTCGGTCAGTCCAAACAGATTTTTAAAAAAAAGAGTCACGTGATCGCTCGTCGGGTCCCGGCAGCCTATCCTCCTCTCTCTCTATCACTGAGACACTGAGAGGAGAAGAGGCTGCCGGGACCCGATTCGCGGTACCCCCGTCCCCCGCGAGACGGGGGAGGGGCTCCTGTCCCCCCCAGCTGTGCCCCCCGAGAGCCGCTAGGCCTAGCGGTAAATCCGGCCCTGCCTGGGGGCCAATCAATTCTATTATTATTGTCTGCAGTGCTGTCTGTAGCAGCTCTCCTAGTTCCCCAGTCTCATATTATTTACACATCACTTCAATGTCTCTTGTCCTTTCCTCTCACTTAACACATTACAGACTCTATTAATGGGATTGGGACGTAATTCCATTTTCCGTTTGGTACAAGTACACTCTAGCTATATGACACTTAATTTATGTAGACACAACACGCTGCAGGATACGCATAATGCATATGTGCTATCTAAAGTCCCATCAGAGTGCACAGACAAAAAAAAATTAAATACATTAACGCCTGTTAATACTATAATCATTAATAAAAATATATTTACCTATTTTTTATCATTTTTTTACATACATATAGCAGAATGTTATTAATGTCTACTGTATATAAAATGCATTTTCTGAGTTGCTCTTAATTGCAGACACATGTTCCAGCAGGTATACGCGCCTGTCATCGCTATCAATTGCCTCTTACACCTGCCCTGTAGCTGGTGCAAGTGATACGGCTAAAAATCATGTAGCTGAGAGAAGCCCAGAGCTTGAATCGAACAAATGTGAATGCGATTGACCTTAGCACACCCATAATATACATTGCCTACCTGCATACGCCCCTTCCCTCTCCCGTTTCACCCTTCAAATCGTAGACTGTCAGAAGTGTCATTTGCATTTGAACTTGAATTGCATGCACTTGTGTTTACTGTGTTCACTGGCGTAAAGTCTGCTTCTGAGCATGCGCAGAGCAATTTTGTGCAAAATATGGCATGGAATAGGACTTGCATCCCTTAATAAATCATGCCCAGTGTCTCTATAGCTCTACATGGCTCATACTTATCTCCCACTATGAACTCTGATATCTTCTGACTGTAGCCCTCTCACTCAGCACCTTGGCTTTCAGTGCTCCTCTCAGCACAACTCCGGTCCATTACCAGACAAGGTCAACACCATCTCAATTCTGCTTGAACTTGAAATCGACTTGGACACTGTTTATACTATAACTGGATACCCAGGACAGTTAAGCGTAGGTAGCAAAATTGCTGAATACTATTTACATTAACAAGGATCGATACTCTCTCTATACTTAAGAACACACCTGCACATCGGTACACCCACCAGCCCCGTCATATCCCCTGGGACTGTATAGAGCCATCCTCAGATCCTGCCACTAACTAACAATCCCCTCACATGGGGCAAAACCAAAACTTCTACTACGTGGCAAAACCCACTAAACAATGTTCAGCCTAAGGTCTGTCTAACAACAACTGTATATATAATAATATTAATAAGATGATAATGATTTTTTTGTCAGCACAAAAAAGGTTCAGTGCCTTTCGTGCAAATAAAAGACTTTATTGCAGTATTTAAATCTCTTGACTAACCAATTAGGACCAAGCAGACAGATTATTATTATCTTCTCCCACTGAAACCAATGTTTATTAGGGGTGACGGGCTTGGAAACAGACACAGTGCACTGCAGAGATTGCACTGAAGTGTACTCTATCTGTAATAGAAAAATTGCTTTGAATAAAATTCAGATATCACCTGAGCTATATACACACTACATAGACCACATTGGACAAATGTCAACACAGCTGAATGGATGGCTGTCATGGTTTGTCCCAAAAGCTGCATCGACCATATTCATTGACTGCTTTTATGCCTATAGGATCAACCATTAATATCTTTACTAGTTGGCAGAACGGTTTAGTGGCAAAAGTGTTTATTTGCTTCCTTTAAGGAGAGCCCTCCTTGGATATAACTAAGTAAAGATGGTCAAGCATTCTACTAAATTTATGGTTAAAGCCTGGTCAAGCTCATATATCCTGAAAACTAGGCCAGTATTTTATTATACAATGCCAAGCATCTGAAATGCCTAGGAACTTGTACATTTGTGTATCTCACTGTCACTGTGTGTATGTGGTCCTAGGGTGTATGAGTGGGCAATGCATCTCCTTGCTTCAGTGTTGTTGGTTGTGGGTATAAGTGACCTGAGAGTCCTGAACATGGAGGTTATACAGCAATGTCTGTTAAGTATGGATGTAGGTGTTTTGCATGATGATGCAGTACTATAGTTGTTGCAGTAATTTGGGTGCCAGACCATCTCTATAGTGCAAAATATACGCCTTTTTATTTATACACCTCCAGCACCATACTTAGGTGGCAGATAATAAAGCATACTTGCCAACTCTCCCGGAATGTCCGGGAGACTCCCGCATTTTGCGAGAGTCTCCCGGACTCCCGGGCGAGTGTGCCAATCTCCCGAATTCTGCCCACTTCACTAGGAAGTGCCCACTTCCTAGTGAAGTGGGCAGAATTAGATCCCAAACGCCGCGATTCCCGATGAATCGCGGCGTTTAGCCCCGCCCCCCGCTGTCAAATGACGCAATTTGCGTCATGACGTCACAGGGGGCGGGGCCGAAATGACGCGATTTTGGCCGCCCCGCCCCCTCACGCCCCCCTCCACTGGCTGGCTCCCGGAAGAGAGCTGAAGAAAGTAGGTAAGTATGTAATAAAGTAACTATATATATATCTCCTGTCTCCTCCTGCATAGTTGTTGGTGGTAGTTGATTTACAGCTTTCACTTACAGAATATAGTTCTGCTTCTCCTCCTGCACAGAACTTAAAGTGATGACATGGTTATGAGAATAGGACAGTCCCATTTAAAGTGGTGCTTCCATTCTCTCTCAGCGTTTCACTGACCCCTCATCTGCGCAACTAACATCACTCAGTTGGCTCTAGAACTATCCTTTCTAGTGTTCTCTCAGCCCCACATACCCCTCCTCTGCAGTAGAACATCACTCACTTGTTTGGTCTCTGACACTTACTTGCTACTTGCTACTATTCTCTCAGGCCCTTCAATGTATGCTGCCTCTCTGCTGGCAGCAGGATGTGTGTGTGAGTGTGTGTGTGTGTGTGCGTGCGTGTGTGTGTGCTGTGTCCAGAGGGGGGCCCTGTCTGTGTGTGGTGTGTCCAGAGAGGGGGGCCCTATATGTGTGTGTGGTGTGTCCAGAGAGGGGGCCCTGTATGTGTGTGGTGTGTCCAGAGGGGGGGCCCTATATGTGTGTGTGGTGTGTCCAGAGAGGGGCCCTGTATGTGTGTGGTGTGTCCAGACAGGGGGTCCTATATCTGTGTGTGTGTCCAGAGGGGGGCACCCTACATGTGTGTGTGTGTGTGTGTGTGTGTGTGTGTGTGTGTCCAGAGAGGGGGCCCTGTATGTGTGTGATGTGTCCAGAGGAGGGGCCCTATATGTGTGTGTGGTGTGTCCAGAGAGGGGGCCCTGTATGTGTGTGGTGTGTCCAGAGGGGGGGCCCTATATGTGTGTGTGGTGTGTCCAGAGAGGGGCCCTGTATGTGTGTGGTGTGTCCAGAGGAGGGGCCCTATATGTGTGTGTGGTGTGTCCAGAGAGGGGGCCCTGTATGTGTGTGGTGTGTCCAGAGGGGGGGCCCTATATGTGTGTGTGGTGTGTCCAGAGAGGGGCCCTGTATGTGTGTGGTGTGTCCAGACAGGGAGTCCTATATGTGTGTGTCTGTGTGTCCAGAGGGAGGGCCCTATATATGTGTGTGGCATGTCTATATGTGTGTCTGTGGCATGTGGGCAGTGGGGGTCATATGTGTGCGTAAAGCATGTGTGGGACGTGAATGGCTATTTGTGTTCGTGTAGGGCACATCATAGCTACACAGGCTAATTTTACACATTGTTTAGTGCAGTCCAACTCGGACATAACTGTTAAATGGGCACTTAATCTGCAATACAAGTTAGTTCATTTAGATAAATACATATTTGTGAATATTATTAGCAGAAGTGTGTCAGGTGTGTACCAGACCAGAAGATATTTGGGATAGTTGTGATAGTAGGGGAAAATGCTTTTGATAGACAAATTTCCTGTCAATAATCTGACTGAAGGACTCTGCAGTCATCCTCTTTTTCTCTGAAATGGCTGATAACAGATAACAATAGCTTGTACTGTGCTGCATAGAAAATGTAAATACAATGTGAAATATTGCAAATTCTGTAAAGGTATGATAATTTTACTCATATATTATTAGCTCTTTTAAATAAAGAACTTGTATTGTTAGGGCTTGTGGTCTTTTGCAGTTAGGTTCCTCTTGAAATCAGCTACCTGAACTGACTACCTCACTCTGACTGGAGTGGATAACAAACAGAATTTTATTTTAATTTTATTTTCTTGATGTCTAGTTAACTAGTTCACATAGTCTTCACTCTTCACTTCTAAATATCCGTGCTTTGTCTACAGCCCATTTTCAGCAGCACGGTGGCTAAGTGGTTAGCACTTCTGTCTCACAGCGCTGGAGTTATGAGTTCAATTCCAGACCACGGCCTTATCTGTGTGGAGTTTGTGTGTTCTCCCTGTGTTTGCATGGGTTTCCTCCGGGTGCTCCGGTTTCCTCCCGCTCTCCAAAAACATACTGGTAGGTTAATTGACTGCTATTTAAAAAAAAAAAATGATCCTAGTCTCTCTCTGTCTATGTGTCTATGTTAGGGAATTTAGACTGTAAGCTCCAATGGGGCAGGGACTGCTGTAAATGAGTTTCTCTGTACAGCGGTGCAGAATCAATGGCGCTATATAAATAAATGGTGATGATGGTGATGAAAATGTTCTTGCCTGTTTAAAGTGTATACAGAAAAACCAAAACATGTGTAAATAAAAGGTTTTACTACCATTAAATATTCCCATTCACAATATTTAAGAGTTTATAGAAAGTGACATTTAATCACTTCCTGGCTGTTCATTGAGTTTCTACATTGTCACTGTGCAGCTATTGCTCTAAGTCTAAGATAATCAGCGCCTGATTATGCAATATGCTGACTAGGCTGTAGCTTAGGGCGCTGATCTTTAGGGGGGCAGGAGGAGGTGCAAAAATTTTGGGGGTGGAAAATTGTGACTAGGAGAGGTATAAACTGAAATTTATTTTAAAGACCTAATACAAGATTTTGCATCCTGTAAAGTGATAAAATGGTCAACTTATCTATAAAAGAATCTTAAACCTTTTTCTCTTTTATCCTATGAGAGACACTGGATATTCTCTAGCGTGAGTTGACAGAGATTTGGGCACTTTTACATTTTCCACCAAAACCATAAGCTATCCACTGGGGTGGGGTTCGGCAGGGGAGTGTGTGGTGTAGGGCGGGAACGGGGAGTGAGGCCCTGCCTGTTTCATTTGTACTGGGCCCCACAATTTCTGATGGCAGCCCTGGCAGCAGGCCTTGACCATACTTACCAACCTTTGGTAAGTTCCTTTCGGGAAATCCCAGACAGGGGGGCGTGGTTGGTGGGCGGGAGGGGCGGGGCACGGCAATTCATGTCATTTTGGCTCCGGGCCAAAATGACGTGAATCGCGTCATTTTGAGGAGCAGATACCATATGCGGGATATTTGCCTGCTTTCCCAGGAGCCCGGGAGACCTACCCGAATTTCGGGAGTCTCCCGGACATTCCGGGAGAGTTGGCAAGTATGGCCTTCAAACCCCAGATTGGAAGGGTTTTCCCTGGACTGCTTCACACAGCTTCTGATCAGCTCATACCAGCCTCACATTGCTAAGTATCTGTTCCTGGTGTGTCTCCTCTGGGTCCTAGTGCTGGGGCCACATTTTCAGTCACTCAAGAGGTGTGAATAAAAACATTAGTGGTGTTACATTTGTATTTGTTTATGTTATTAGTAAGTTGATTATATAAGGCAACTTGTATAATATGTTTAGTGGTCCTTTAATTGTGTTTTTTCTACCTCCCTCTAGATTACTAGGCAGAATAATATGACATGAAAAAGGCTAATTGTTTTTAACACACACTAGATACGGTGTCTGAGCAAACACCATTTTCATGTCTCTAAATTCCAGCTCTCTGATCTCCATATCAGAAATAAAACACCTGGCTTTGACTCCAGAGATGTCTCTCCGTTAACTCTTAGCATCAAACTACAGCTTAGAAGTAGTTTTACTGGAAATATGCATCGCTGCAGAGCACGAACTTAAAATGAAAAGCTTGTTAAGGTAATGAGGATTGTGGTGGAGCCAAATGAGTGTAGGAGTCTTGTGTTGGTATTTGAGATGGTGTAGCTGTGCAAAACAGAGACAGTAGTTTATTGAAATGTTAAAAGATACATACATCCACTGCATGGTATACATTACTAACATAGTAAACCAACACAATATGGTAAAACAGACAATAATGTATGGTATTGTAAAACACACTACTGTGAGACAGTGGATGCATGTCGCATATAGTATGGCAAATTAGATGGGGTAAAAAACTCTTCTACCTGTTATCCTTGACCCTATACCCCCACAAACCAATCAATTCCTGTCTCCTGTGTTCAACGCAGCCTTAACTTAAATACATGATCTCTCTCCACTGGTATCTTTTCATCATTAAACAAGCATACAGTAATTACTCCTATTTTGAAAAAACTTATTCTGATTCAAACTCTCTTGAAGATTATTTGCCCATCTCTAACTCCCTTGCCCCTCCAATCCTCTTGAGAAGCTCGCCTACACATTTCTTTTATCACACAATCTATTGGACCCTTTTCAATCAGGCTTTGTTCTACACACTCCACAGAGACTGCACTGCCTAAGGTGGGCAATGATTTGATCACTGTTAACTCTAAAGACATTTACTCGCTTCAAATTCTCCTGACCTCTCCAATGCATTTGACACTGTTGATCACCCCCTTTTCATACAAACACTACATTTCACAGGTCTTCAGAACAGTGTTCTTTCCTGATTCTCATCCTCTTTTGCTCTTTCAGTGTTGCTGGATGCACCTCTTTGCCTTTTCCTCCATCAGTTGGAGTATATACAAATTGATGTATCCTCTGTGGATTTCTCCCCATAGGTGTTGGCCCCCTTAATGATTGTCTGTCTGCCATTTCATCTTGGGTGTCCTCTCGTCCCCTCAAACACAATCTCAACAAGACTGCACCAACATACATCTCTTTACTTGTTTCAATATATGCTGTCCTGATATAATATATTATGTAACATACACACAACATAAGATGCAAAATAAAGTGTAATACGCCAAGTATGTTCAGCAAGATGTGTATTTCTCATTCAGGTTTCACAGCTGCAAATCAGGCAATCTGTTTCTCCTCATATGAAGATATACGAGGCAGTGGAGGAATTAGCGAGCTGTGGGCCCCCGTGCAGGGAAGCAGGGAGGAGGAAACCAGGGCCCACAGTTTGCTATTTCCCCATGCAGCGGGCCTCATTATCTCCATGGGCCTCGGTGCACTGTACCTGCTGCACCAATGGTAGTTCCGCCACTTATGTGAGGGCACTGCTGGCTTCTAATTGGTCGTAGTTGATGCCCAATTGGAAGACTGTAGCACCCTAATGTCATCACTGTGACATGTGACAAAGCTCCAGCAGGGCAGTACCGTTGCACTTGGCCCAGAAACCAAAGCTCCACCTATGTCCAGAAGCATTTGCACTAGTGTCAATGCTGTGCCATTAATAAATAGGTGAGAGAGACGTGCATGTTTTCCAGCTGCATTTCAATACCTCTTGTTTCGCAGAAAGTGTAATTACTTTGATTTTGAGCTAGGCAGGGCCGGATTAACCCTAGGGCTAACTGAGCTACAGCCTAGGGGCCTCTGGCGTCCAGGGGGCCCTTGAAAGTGCTCAGCAGCAGTTTTGATCGGCGCTATCAATGCTGCTGAGCACTTTCACTGCGGTCCTTCCCCAGCGCGCTGTAGTCTCCTTACTGAGGAGATCTCGTGAGTCTCACGGGGAAGGACTGCAATGCCAGGAGAAGGAGGTAAGTGCCTTGGGGGCGGCTCGGATCACCGGTGGGGGTGCTCGGATCACCAGGGGGGGTGGCTCGGATCACGGGGAGGGGCCCTCACGGGGGAATGGAGGCCCCCTTAGCCCAGGGGCCTCCATTCCCTTAATCCGGCCCTGGAGCTAGGGCAGGGAGGGGTAGGCAACTTGCGGCTCTCCAGGGGTTTGGGAAACTACATATCCCAGCATGCCTTGCCACCTATCTGCTAGTTATCTACTGGCAAAGCATGCTGAGACTTGTAGTTTTTACAACATCTGGAGAGCCGCAGGTTGCCTACCCCTGAGCTAGGGGATGCCTCATTGAAAGGTTGAAGTAAATAATTCTTGGTAATCTTTAGGTCTAACAATATAGAGCTCATACAAACTGCTACTTATTTACTTCTTTAAAATAAAACATCCCATACCTAATAGTACTATACAGTGCATTAAGTTTATTTCCAGTATTTAAGGTTTCTGAGTCTGTTAAGTTCCAGAATATGTGCCAGTCTATAACAACCCACTATGTTTCCAAGCGGTCCAAGCATTTTTATGCTAATTTCTGACGATGTTTATGGTTTGCAGTATTAATACCATAAGCTAACAAAAAAGAAATAACACAAACAGGATTTGGAGACAGACTAAATAATACACCCTGGAGTAACACTTTGAAATGCATATCAAAAACTCCACCGTTCAAAAACTAAGCACGCGGATGTAGTTTATGATCCCCTCAAGTCAATATTGGGAATGATACCTCATTCGGAAGAAATAGGTGCCAGCTCCTAATATGGCATTACTTAAGTAAACCTGTAATTTCCCGGAAACTCAACTCTTTTTAATAATAATAATAAAAAAAAGGAGAAATTATGATCCCTCCCTTCCCTGGGGCAAGAGAACAAAAATATCTAAATCTGTAAGTGTTTAGAAAAAATACAAATGTTTATAAAAACAAAAGTATACGTAGATTTAACATTTCATTTTTCTGCAGGTCAGCAAACTTAGTATTTAACTTAAAGCAAATATGTATTTGCTTTTTAGTATAACTGTTCTCTTCTATCCATTGAAAATGAATTTACTGAAAACTGTGGATATCAAATGGATTAAAAATTAACAGATCTTTATAGAGAGCTGACAATGATTTTTTTTTAAGTGGATAAGGTCCCTTCCCTTGATGAATAAGGTAGCTCTTGGGACTATTAATATATTATTTATGCCTTTTTAACAATTTGCTAAATGTGGATAAGGTCCCTTCCCTTGATGAATAAGGTAGCTCTTGGGACTATTAATATATTATTTATGCCTTTTTAACAATTTGCTAAATGTGATTTAAGGTTTTTCAGATTAGTCAGCATTTATGAAAGACAATATATTACTTTTATACAAATAATTTGAAGATTAGCCATTTATTATCCTCTCCAAAGATTGCAGAACATTGTTCCTTATCATCTACACTTCCGAGGTCATGAATTAACCACTAGTGTATTAGGCAGTGAGACGACTTTTGTGCAATAGTGCAAAAACAAGGTTTAATTTTCAGGGGCCAGATTAGTAAAATGTGAAGAAGGGGTGGAAAGTGCACATTTTAGCTGTATTCCTTGCTCTGCCGATGGGCATACAGCCAGTTTGTAATCTGCAAATAGACTTGAATTTTTCGCCAGCTTTGAAGTGACGGAGATTGGGTTGCATCATATACGTTTTGGTTTTTTAATCTGAGTGTAGAAGTAAGCTACAAATATACAAATGTGCCACATGTAATAAAGACAGTCAGTATGTTCTAGAGATTCTCACTGACCCTCCTGTTTTGGTTTTGGTTTTGGATCTGGATTACCTACGGGTTTTGGTTTTGGCAAAACCGCCCTTTGCTTTTGCTTTTGGTTTTGTTTAGCCATTTTTTGGGCTAAAATCACATACATTAGGAATTATTTTGTACTTACATTATTATTAACCTCACTAACACTAAATTCCAGTGATTTACATTCAATTTTTACCATCTCACAGGTCACAATATGCTTTTCATACACTTTCAGCCAAATACTGCAGCGATCTGGCTGGATGGTAAGCGACAGAGGAATGACTCCAACACACGGCAGTTCCTACCACATCTAGGACACATTGGCACACAGCAGTGGCAGAAAAGAAAAGTGGGGCAAGATGGAATTGTCCTTGGATCATGAAACCAGTTATGGTTCATTTGATCGCTCCACCTGTTTCTTGGATGAGTGAGGTAATTCTACAGCTAATGCATGGCAACGATCGCTCCACCTGTTTCTTGGATGAGTGAGGTAATTCTACAGCTAATGCATGGCAACGATTGCTCCACCTGTTTCTTGGATAAGTGAGGTAATTCTACAGCTAATACATGGCAACGAGCGCTGACCCCCCCAAGATGTGTGCTTTCATCAGACACACACCAATCCAGGGTGCTAGACAATGAACACTAAAAAGAGCTATTGAAATTCATAGCAAAAAGCCAGTTCATCAGTGAGCTTCGAATCAGCCCCAATTCCCACAAAAACACAGCAAAACATGTGTGGGAGAATGTGGCCTCTAAGAGGCTGACTATTAGACACAAAGACATTGCATAGATGGCTATCCAAGGATGTCAGCCTCTCAGGACATTCATGCACTCCCGGAACCTGTGCCGATATGTCCACTGCCCCTTTTGCATCACCAGAAGGGAAACAGCACAGCATTTTTTGGGGGACTGCCCCACTGCACAGGCACTGTTGGATGCCTTGGAACATGAACATAAGGACAGTGTGCCCAGAACTTGCCTTTCATACCATTCTGTATTTTATGGATTATTTCCTGGGACCCACATCGTTGAGGCAATCCAGGAGGCCTGGAGTCTAATGAACTGCTTTAAGGACGCTATTTGGCTTGCCAAGAATCGCCTCATCTTGAAAAGGGAGAAGATGACCATCCAGGACTGTCGCAGGCTGATCCACAGCCTGCTAAGAGACTATAACACCATTGACAGTCCTGAGTAAGAGGAAGATGATTAATTTTCTGTCTCCCTGTTCTCCTTCTCCCCCTATGTGTCTGTTTATGCATTGTAACACTGTTGAATTTGCCTGCAAATTCTACAGACAAGCCAGCTTGTCTTCCGCTTCATCATTGACTGTTAGCAAAGGAGCACTCGTCTTTGGGTGTATATTAGATACTACACTTATTAGTGCAAATTAAGAAAAAAAGCCTGCAAAGACTTGTAGATTAATAAAAAAGGACCAAAGCAGCTCTTACATAAGGGTGTATATATTAAACACTTATTAGTGCTAATTCAGAAAAATACAGTTTAATCACTGCCAGGCCCTCCCTAAACAAGCTAACAATTGGCATGTTAGAATAATGGCAGAAACACAAATCAGTGCCAGGAAAGACTAATGGTGCAAGATGGAATTGTCCTTGGGCCCTCCCACCCACCCATATGTTGGATCTTACAAAGGACATGCACACTTTAACAAACCAAGCACTTCAGCGGAAGTGCTTGGTTTGTTTGGGCCCCCACTAAACCAGCTATCAATGCCCTAAAGGCAGGTTAGACCAACAGTGCTGTGAAATGAATTCTACACTGTCAAGATGTTGTCGTCATCATCTTCAGCATCATCCTCACCCTCATCAGTGTGTACATCACCATCACAGACTATTAATTCATCTACGCTGGAATCCGCCATTAGAGAAGTGTCAGTACTTATATAAATACAGTGCTATATTTGGATTTCAGCACTCAGAAAAATCTGCTTTTTTTAGAAGGGGGTAGATGAGACCCCAAACACTTTGTAGTGCAAATTGAGAAAAATACCCACCCTCCTATTTCTACTCTATCCCTTTGCCTGCTCTATACTGTGACCTAATCCTTCTCTTTCCCTCTCTCAAATGGCGCCAGATCGCCGTGGAGGCGGGTATTTATTGATTCCAAAACTCGCGAGATCCGAGATCCGACGACGTCACGATGACGTTTTTGCCTCGTTTTGGAATCCGGATAGGCGCGGCATTCGGATCCCCGAAGTTCGGGTGGGTTCGGTTTCAAGGGAACCGAGCCCTCCCATCTCCAGTATGTTCCTTTACTCTTGTGATTAATTTGAACAATTAATGAGGCTAAACTAAGCAGTAGTAGCAGGAGAAAAACAGTAAAGACTAATTTAATGAAAGGGATGATTCTAAGCGCTGCGCATCCATGAATTCCATAGTGTGTTTGTATAGAATTGTGCAGCCTGATAAAAAGAATAAGGAATGAACCCCTAGAACAAGGCTTGTCACAGTCTTTGCCTTTAGTAGTTCCTTTGTTTACTATGATGCAGTGATAACAAAGATTTCCTATCATCACTTATTACGGCAATAGATGATTTATTATCGGTGAAAGTACTTCAAAAATATCGATAGTACTCAGATGCCCGGCTATATTGGCTGACAGTGGTAAAAGTACTTTTACTGCTTTGCCAGTCAGTCCTGTGTCCATCTGCACATACGTGACCTGGCTTTGCTGCTTCACACATGGGAAGTAGAACTAGAAGCTTTGACTTGGGTTTCCAGTTTCACTTGTAAAAATAAAAATATTAATAGCCATTCCAGTTACAACAAAATACTTCATTTAAATAAAGCATGTTTTTCCTATTAATTTCCACTGCTATCACCACCCTGAGATGGCGATTATGATAGGAGTACTTGAATAGCCCTCCTCATGTTTTGCATTGGGAAGCTTTTGCTGGAAAAACCCCAGCAATAGTCCTTAATATATAGTGAAAAGCCCTAACTCCATTTTCGCTGGAGATAGTACTTTTCTCCCTATAATAAATAGACCCCATAGAGTTACAAATAATGCAACTAAAGGGTGTCAATTTGCACCTGGACAAATTATGTTCCCATATTGTTTGCAATATTTTTTGGCGTGCAGGGGATATACTACCTGTTTTCCATGTAGCACACAAATACTGGACAGTTTTTTTTAAACACTGCAATTTACAGTGAATCTAGGATACACCTCTCTACAAGCCTTAAATTTCTATGCACATTTTACATTTGCCAACCTCTACCACTCTAAAAGAGGTCCGCAATCATAAAACTGCAAACAATGCTATCATTCTAGCTATCCAGGTTCCTTGTGTATGAAATTGGCCCATTCATAAGCAATATTCTTTATTTTTGTTAAAGTCTTAATATTTTTGCTTCTCCATCTTTTATGCAAATCATCTATTTTTGTAATAACCCAATCTATTTCCACAGTTGGTTAATGTTTCAGACAACCCTGAAATCCGTGCGCTCAATGATAATTTCGCCACCAAATCCTTATATTTTTCCATTGTACCGCGCTATTAAAAGAAAATAGCTGTGGTTAGCCTATGACTTATAACAGATGCATCTAGCAACAACAGGAAAAAAATACTCATATTAGCGATAAAAACAGTATAGTGTTAAAAGAAAGGACTCAGGTGACCTCACATGAGATGACATGATCGGCGTGATATCCTGGTTGGGGCAGCCTGCGGAAATATGTTTGTAACAGAGATGTTATCAGCAGGTTGATAGTGAGCAAAACTAGTACAACAAACAATGTGCCCATCCCAATCAAGGATTAAAGGTCCTGTGTCTGTTTATTTTATAGGTGGTGATATAGTCCTTGAAGATACCCAGGGGCTTTTCATTATCATCATGTACAATATGAATAAATAAAGGGTAAAGATTTATAATATAAGCCAAATGTTAGAACACAAATTGTGAAAGATATATATTTATTCTGTTTGCATTAGAAACCTGGATAACCTCACTGTATATTTTCATAGCATGAAAGTGTTTAATAAAGAGGTTGGACCTTCTGATCTTAATGTGGCCACTTTGAAGGAGAGGGGAGTTCCTAGCTGAAGAGGGTGACATGTGATTGAAGATGGGGCATGGCTAATAAATCATATGCCCTTCTCTTTGGTCCTATTTTTTTTTTTAGATGTCTCCTGACTGATCTCTGTCAGATATAGAAAACAACCTGAAAGTGGCATTAAGGCTTAGGTCGAGGTAGTTAAAATCTTTTAAAGGATCATTAAACAAAAATACAAGTTAATTTACATAGGAAAGCTAATAATAAAATAAATTGACTTGCCAACATTTGGTGCTGAGTACATTTACTTAGTAAATGGCTAATGTTACAAGATGTATTTTCATATTGAATAAACTTGTATTTAGAGGCCCTTTAAGTCTGTGAAGATGGAATCTTATCACTAAGGTTATAAAGATATAAAGCAACAATTGCTTTCCAATTGGGAACAAACACAGTAATAAAACAAGTCTGGGTATTAACAGACAAAGAGGTAAGAGGGCCCGGCTCACAAGCTAACAATCTCTATATAGAGAAGTAGGAGTTTGATACATGAGGTTATGGGACACTTATTGTCCATTCAGATTGTAATGGTAAAAAGTTCCCTTGTGAGTTTATATGATACAGTCACACAGTAATGTTGGTTTGGTGGACAGTGTGTTGTTTGAGCATAAAAGAATAATACATTTAGGTGTAAAGCTGGGTACACACTACAGAATTTTCCACCAACTTTTTATGCCAATCGATTTTATATGCGATCGATGGTCCGATGGCTCGGTCCATGGACTGCATACACACCAGCCTTGTTTTAGAAGATAAAGGGAAGAGCGGACGTCCCTTTAGCGACTTTCTACAGCCATGTTGTCGTGAGCAATGATTGCAATTTCGTACACATCGGTCGGAAGTTTATACAGACTACACAACGGAAACGAGATTGTAACGAAAATATTAAACGGTACGACCAACCAAATGAGGCGACAATCGTCCATTTGGGCAGACTTTCGACCATCGTGTCACTGTACACACTGACCCGACTTTTGAACGAGTGGTCGTGTGGGGGCTGATTGAGCCGATTATTGGATGAACCGTGTAGTGTGTACCCAGCTTTAGTCATCTGAGAAGAGGGTTGGCAATTGAGTAGAGTACCCTAGAGAGATTAAGATGGTGGTTTGGGAATTTTATAAGGTTGCCTGAGGTAGGTTTCCAGGGATCACTTGATGGTTTAGAGACTGTGGGAAAGTCTTGTTATACAAGGGATTGGGTGCACAGATTAGGTGCAGCCTGAAAAAAAATCTGTAATCGGGAACAATTTATTCCATACGCTGCTTCTAGTAAATTTACCAATTTGCATTAGGAAACGTATAATAAATATCAATGTCACTGGCTACAAGCTTCAGCTAATGTTTTTTTTTTTTGCAATTAAAAACAGAAATCTATTAAGTGATTTTACGCAAGGAATGAGAATCAGAGTGGAAAAATAACAAAGTAGAAAAGTATAGTGCAGGAGACTGTGTAATGTTGATTATTCACATACAGAGGGAAATCACAGTAGAACGTAGACTGAAGCCAGACGTTTAACTGTTTCCTCTTATGTTCCACAAGCAAACTCCAAGCCAGGACTCCAATGGGCTGGTAATGGAGCTGTCATAAAGCTATAATGGATCTCCACTTGAAACCTGCGGACTGCTATTTAAGGTTTCAGAAATCAACTTATAAAATCTTCGGTTACCTTCTTCCCCTCTTTAAGGCCAGCATGCTAATGGATTTGAAATTGCTTTAGAAAGCCAACAGGTTTTTCTAATAAATGAAAATAGAAACAGGTTTCGGGTTAATGCTCATATTTGTAACATGGAGCAGGAGCTCTTCCCCATGTGTCTCTAAGGATTGACCCAGATGTGAATCCAGCCAGGCTCCACCAAGTGTCTTCCAGAACAGTAATAGAACATGTGTTGCACTGATGAAAATTCAAGTTATTAGATGCCATCAGTCTCAGAAACCTTGAGGCACGTGTATATACTGTGGATGCACAACAAAGATTGCACATCCGTACATCCTTACATATTTCTATCCTCTACTTTTTCTACTTCTATATTTTGTCTCCCTTGGATCTTCCATCATATTCCTGATCCCCTCTGTCTTTCCTTGTTGGTGCTCGGTTTTTATCACATCTGCTTTAAATGTTAACCCTTCCCTCAGTGTGTGCTACGCAGCTTTCTTGAGGGAGATATAATTTTAATCTAAAACCATTTTCCAATTGTAGCCCCACTTAAAATGGCTGTGTGTATGTGACTACTGACAAACTGAGCAGGAAAAAGGATAGTGAGAGGACAGTCAATAGAGACTGTAATAATGACTATTGTAACTTTTAAAATACTGGTGTTCCCCTTCATGTGTTTGCACCTTTCCAGCCTATCGAGATAACACAGCTGGGCTCACTAAGCTCCATAACCATTTATTCTGAGCCGCCTCTGCCCAATGGGGACTTAGGGCTCATGTCCATTGGCGTTTTTAAAAGGATTTTACATGCGGTTTTAACACATGTAAGGCTGGGTACACGCTACAAAATATTCCAACCAATGTGTGATCTACAACGATTGTACCAACGACTCAAAAAAAAATGTCCCAATAAGCATGCCGATTCATGAGTACATACTATACATGTTTTAAAAGATTTACGCTCAGATCTGTGCTCTTCAGCTGTCATAACCGTCGGCTGACAAGACCATGACTCTGTAAACTCTATGGATATCCTGATCGAAAGTGCATACGTACATACTGCAGGATTGGAAGGATGTTGTTCCATAGCTGAACGAGATTTATAGTTCTGCTGAGCAATTGAACCAAACCATGTTCTGTGCTTTGAAACGATTCTCGTTAAAAGCTGGAGCGTACACACTGATGCAATATCGGGCCGAATGGTTGTTTATCATTTGATTGACACAATACTCGGCTGAAAACACTGTAGTGTGTACCCAGCCTAAATGTGTATGATACTAGAAACAAGGGGGTATATTTACTAAACTAAAATCAATCAGATTCTAGCTATCATTTATTTAATACATTCTACAAAATGACAGCTAGACTCTGATTTGGTTGCTATAGGCAACATCTCCACTTTGTCAAACCCGCAGTTTAGTATATATACCCCAAGATGTTTTTCAGATGCTCTCTCCTTTTACCACAGCCTACTCCTTTTCCCCCTCTATCATAACCACTTCTCTGTCACCTTTTAAACCTTCTCTAGGACTACATGTGTATTTTACTGCCATGAGCCATAAGATCACGCTTTTGAACAAAATCCATCTTTTCAAACCTGTTAATTAGTGAAGGAGTCATCTTAAAAACATCTTATCTTCACATTCCACAAATATCTATTACAGAGAGGATGATAAATTCAGAATTACAGTAGTAAAACAGCTTAAATCCAATATAAATATAGGATAGATTTTATTTGCAGAAACCACTGGGATTCACCAGTGGTCCTAGCTACTATTTTCAACTTTTAAGGCTTGGCAGGGAACAGCTTGTGTAGCTAAAAATAGAGAAACTGTTTCTTTTTCCTCTTGCACTCTATTCTGTTCTTCCTTGTGTTACTTCTCCATCGTCATTACATTTACTGTGTTTATTTGTTCTGTGTTCTCGGGGAACAAGCCGAGCAGTGGGCTTACTGGAAAACCCATGTTTTTCTTTTCCTTCACCCGACTGAGGGAAGGGGTGTTTCCCCAAAAATGTAATCTTGATCCTGAGTGTTAGGGCAGCATTCAGTACCGAACAGGTGTGGCATCCAAATTAAAAGTGGGATCTCACCCAAACACATCAATATACTGCACCACAAACACATTCCGAGCTGGCAGAGAAACATACTGTATCTTGTATGGGTTACCCTAGCAGGAAAAAAAGATCACTAAAGTCTAAAACAAACTTTTCTTTTACATTTTTGTTAAGACCATAAGAAACAGTTTGTCTTGTTCAGAACAGATTTAGGGAAAGAGACGTGAAATTAAAGGTCGGGAAAACATCTAATGCCTTTCCTATAAGAATATGCCATTACGACATAGTAGGTTTTACTGTATTTAGCACTTTGTATCTGAGAATCTTTATGGGACTGTGTTTAAAATGAAAATACCTGCGAATTGTGTTAGCAAATCAAATGTCGTATACACCAATACTATATATGTGTGGTATCAGTGTCCTGGGCTATGACGGTGTCTACACTACTTATTGGAGCACATGCCACAGCCGTTTTATAGGCCCACTCAGTGGTAGAACTACCATTGGTGCAGCAGGTGTGGTGCATCAGGGCCAGTGGAGATAATGGGGCCTGCTACACAGGGAACTAGCGAGCAGTGGGCCCCAGTTCCCTCCTCCCCGCTTCCCTGCAGCAGGGCCCACAGCTCGCTAGTTCCGTCTCTGCTTGCACCAGTGTGCACTACCTACTAACTGGAAACTGGACTTTAGATTTGAGTGAACCATGATCTTTCAGAGCTCTAGAAGCTGAGAACTTGCCTAACCCACTAACCCACATGGCAACAGTGCTACGGCTGATTCAATTTACACTGATTAAAAAAATATCATAGCCAGTTTTGAAGTAAATGTTTTTAACGGAATCTGCTGAGTTTCACCAATGGTAAAATGATACGTCACTTGTGATGTAAGGTGCACAATGACACTTTAGTCGTGACAAACTTGTTTTCTTTAACAACTGCAGCAAAGAATTAATTAAGGGAATTTTGACTGACTGAGTTGTATTTGTCAATTGCGCATACCGTTGGTATTATATTCTACTGTGACAGGACTAATGTGGCTACATAATGTTCTAAATGAAAGTGTGACTATTTTTCCCCCAAAAACTAAAAAGCGCAATGCGCAAACCTAATTATTTGATGTATGGGCAGTGCTGCATCCTGTCAAATAATACTAAGTGGGATTTTTAACTATTTTATGTCAACTGTTTCTTAAATCCTTTGCAACTACACTTTTGTATAAGAGTTCATATTTTAAGCAGAGCAGGGTCATATAATGATGTTTTTTGGGCTTGGGAATACTTAGATGTGGTGTTGTATTGCGTTAGCAAATGTCGATGTCCATTTTGTATTAACATATTAATACAAGGGTTAATATTAACATATTAACCCTTGTATTAACCCTTTAGAGCAGGCCTGTCCAACCTGCGGCCCTCCAGGTGTTGTGAAACTACAAGCCCCAGCATGCTTTGAGAGTAGACAACCAGTTGATAGCTGGAAGGGCATGCTGGGAGTTGTAGTTTCACAACACCTGGAGGGCCGCAGGTTGGACAGGCCTGCTTTAGAGTCTTGAACACATACGGACTTAATGATAAACACTCAGATTTTTAAATACAAGCATAACGAACAAGTGCAATTGTTTCTCAATAGTTCTGGACACTCTGGAATCTCATGTCTAAAGCTTTACAAGTACTTGTCAATTTTTTCATCCATTTGGTCATTTTTGACAAACGTTGCCTGAAACTACTGGAAGGAAGGTTCTCTCCATTTATTATCACATGAACCTGTGTGTGGAGCAATCAGCTAACTCTGGGCCCCTGGTAATGCATTCATTTAGCTTTAAATAAAAACCTGCACAATTAACTTCAGACAATAGAGTGTATGCGCTGCAGGGAATGTAGCTCAGTGGCGGAACTACCAATTAGTGCGGCTGGTGCAGTGCACCAGGGCCCATGGAGTTAGAGATAATGGGGTCTGCTGCATGGCAGATTCAGAGAGTTGGGGGCCCTGGTGCACTCCTCCCTGCCTCCCTGTACTGGAGCCCACAGCTGGCCTGTTCCGAAGTAGTTCTTTATTTGAGCGTATTGCAACAACGAATGAAAGACATATAACATGTGTAAATGTAAATGTAAAGCTGGTCTATAATGTTTCTTAATGTTAAATGAGAAATTGTAAAGAGAAATGTAAAAATGTGATGCTTTCACTTTAATACACAACTTTTGGCAAGGAAATAATTAGATTTAGTTACAGTTATTAAGGTGGGAGACATAGCAAGCAAGTTGAAACATTAAAAATGTATATATTGCTGTTAAATCCTAGACTTAGAGGTGTGTTACTTGGTGTTGGATGTTTCCGATGTGCAGGCAGATAGGAGGGACTAGACAGGGAGGTGCTGAATCTTTTGTGTTAACTCAAAAAGCTCTATCCCCGAAGCAGGAAAACACCTATTCTACACACAGACCAGATTCATGTCTGGCCCCACCCAAAGGGCAGAGTTCAAAGCAATTAGATGCTCTGAAAATAGCATCCTCTACCAGAGGCTTACACTATCTATAGAAGCCTGTTCTATTCACAAGATGTGAAATGATCATTATGAAGTGTGAATCTGTACTGTGCAGCCAGTGATGCATTTGTTAAATGTCACTACAAGAGTGGGCACCTTCTATTCTAAAGGGGATTAAAATACTTATGTGTGCCTTAACTAAAAAGGATGGTCTGATGATATTTACTGATCTTTCAGCACAATGTATAGTAAAGCACCCAACAGACTCCTCTCAAAGTTACTATTAATGGTAATGTGATATGTTGACAAAAAAAGAAGTTAATTTAACAATGAAAATAATATCTCTCACTTAAAACAGAGCCACCTAGTGGATACAAGTCTAATTACAGGAACAGGTTAGTACTCATAGCCATGCTAAACAGACTCTTGTAGGGTGGCAAACAGGATCCAAGTTCCAGAAGAGAAGTTTTAGCTAATGTCATTCTTGCACGGCAATCACCTCCATTCAGCTCAGTGGCTGAATGTGAAGGCATTAAAATACATCCATATTTAACAATTAAATATGGATTTTCCTGGTAGACTGGTAACAAGATATCATGTTGGCAGCCAGAGGAAGCCTATTCCATTAACTGTCACCAGGCAACTAATGGAGACGCGGTATGTGGGCAACCTGATATTTTTTTAAGTGAAGGTTTTCGCCCTGACCCCTGAAATTAGAGAAGGTTCCGTATGACTTTTTATAATCTGACTTATATATGGGCCAGCCGCAGATAGAAGGTCAGGCCTGGGTAGCACAGCTTTTAAATTTAGGGCTGGAGATTTAGACTATGTCACTGGGGACAGGTAATTCAATTTCTAGGAAGGGCTGTATGTGTAGAATTTAAAGGAAACTATACCCACTAGTGTTTACTTTTCTATAAATGTTCAGCAAAACATAGGATTCTAAGGTATACAGCACGACAATTATTGTTTATCAGTGTATTTACATTTAGTAAATAGTTACATAGTGCTTTCTTGGCAGAGATTACAGTTGAGTGAGTGGAGTCAGCACCTGTTAGGATTTGTCAGATTTAAGCTGGTTCAGAGCCCACAAAGTAATCTGTGAATACCTCCAACCACTCACCACCAGACAATAAATTGGCCAGATTTTTATTAAAAGAACCAATATGAATACTGAAAAACATATGGTTGTGGATCTTACTAAATACTTCCATCACCCAACACTTGCCATATACAGTGCAGACAAAGAAATTGATAGCAACAACAAGTTCAGCACAATTACTTTCAATCTACAAGCTAGTGCGACAGTGAATCCCAAATACTCTTGAAACTAATGGCACACTCCAGATTATAATACTGAGCCAGGACAATGACTACTTAGCCCCAGCCACGAGTGACGTAATACTCTATGGGGTGCAGCTATAGGCACCCAAAATTCTCAGAAATGGGCACTTAATTGTATTTAAAATAAAGGCACTCCATCTGTACGTAAGCATAATTAATCATTATAAATGGTCAATATTATCAATAAACTTATTAATAAACCTATACATATGTACTAGTTTTATCCGACCCTACCACCATTAAATTAAGTATGCATTATAGCCCACAGAGAAGCAAAGAGAAAAGACTGAAGGAGTGCACACTCAGGGTCAGGGACCATGAAGTGAAAAATCCTCACTCATTATCTTTTTCATCCTCATTTTTTTCTCTTTTCTCTCAAATAAAGGTGTTGCAGCCAATCAGTCTTTTGAAACCTGCTATATAAGCTATGTAATTTATTTTATCAAGTAGAAACCATTACATTAGTACAATCTGATAACATGAAAAGCTGGGTACCTGCAGCACAGTTGGGAGCTCTTAAAAATGGTAGGCGGTCTTGTTGGAAAATAATGGATTGCAAATTATTTTTTTCTGGTCTGACAAGTCTGTTTGTACAGCATGTCAGCCAAAACAAAACGAGGGGCTATGTGTTAATCAACCTACCTGTTATCTCACACCCAGTATATCTGTTCCTCCAAATATTAAACCATATCAAGTCTCAGATCAGTCTCCTTAACAGTGCCAGTCTCCTTAAGGAAATTGAAGCTCTATCAGGGTATGATTGATAGTAGCCCTCAAAATTGTGGTGGGAGCAATTGGCCAAGTGAGGCTTGTTAAGTATAACTTAAACAATAGGCTCAACTTTATATACTAGTTGCCAGAATGGACTAATCAATATTTACAAGTCACCAGATTGGGTTTAGTTTTATATACAAGTTACCAGATTGGGCTCAAAGTTGAATACAATTTACCAGATTGGGTGAACCCCTCTATACAAGTTCCCAGATTCATCATCATCATCATCATCATCATTTATTTATATAGCGCCAACATATTCCGTAGCGCTTGTTCTTAACATTGTACAGTTGTAAGCAGAAGACTCAACTTTAAAGTGTGTGATCATTCCTGGCCATAATGTATTGGTCTTGATGACATATGTTTGGTGACAGCTTGGAAAAACGTGTGGGCACTTCTGAGCATGATGGGCATCATTAAGAGTTATCAATAAATGTAGCTATTGTGTACGGTAGCAAAACCACTATTGGTTGGGGGGGTGCAAATTTGGAGACAGCTTTAAAGATGGGAAGGGGCACATCCTAGCTCTACTCTAAATCACAATGATAAAACATAATAAAGCTGTCTAGTATTTGTGATTGCATTCACACTCAGCATGGATTGTTCAAGTACAAATTTGCACCCTTTAGTTGGATTTGCTCTTAGTTCTAAATGAGCTGTTATGTGTCTAGGCACTGCTTGGCATCAGGTATGTGGTACAGGGCATAGTGTGTAGTCTCAGCTGGGCGTGTGTGAAGCCCCTGCTGATCGTAATGTGTGTGTATGACGGTTGACTGAGACTGTTGGGTTTGACACTACTCCTCCTAGAGCCGCGGAGTCTAACAGCACAGATGGTTTTCGCCAGGGATCCTCGCAAGGAGATATGGACTTTGCTGCCTCTGTACTGCAGGTCGCGGCCCTCAAGGGAAGTACTCAACGAGACCCTGGAGAGCTGAATAGAGACGATAATGCTGGAAGATATGCTGGGACTGTAATAGTGGTTACTACATGAGAAGCATGGGGTGCATGAGTCTATATAAAGTTGCCACTAGGGAAATGGAGATGGTTACGAGTTGAGATGATCTGCAGCATGACAAAAGGAATACACTTGGTATGATGACCTGCGGTGTGTTATCACTAGGAGAGTGGAGATGAACTGCAGACTGACACAGAGAATACACTTGGTGCAGAGAATTTAGGAGATCTAGTCCTAATGCAGGGCAATGCGGAGCAAAGTGACACAAAGAACCGGCACAGAGAGAGGAAAGGGGGTGCCCTTTATAGTGCCAGCAATGAGTGGGAGACCAATGAGAGACTAGCAGAGGGCTCAATATATGAGCGGTTCTACACATACGCAGAATCTCCAGGAAGATGGCCGCCGGGACCAGCCGCATGGAGCAGGGAGTGGGGAACAGGTAAGCGCGTTGGACCTCGGGCAAGGAACCTGAGAGTCCGACATGTGTGACAGTGTGATAGTGTGCTTGAAAGATGCATGCCTAAGGATTGATGGACTTTTTTTAAGGTACAGTATATAAATCTGTAATACACTCAGGGATAGGGCCTCAGAAGAATTTTCTCTGGTGGGCCAGTAATGCCTGTCATCCTGAAGATGATCATAACCATAGAGCTTGTATTTTAAGGGAACAGAAGAAGAGCTAGGAAGTGCAGTGTAGCCATTCATAATAATTGATGCCCCACATACAAACTGAACCAATATGCTTTTGAACCAGTGGTTACTTTACATGCAAACAGGAGCAAAGAGACTTATCTAATCATTCAATTTACTTTGTCATTTTTGGGAACAATTTGCCAAACCAACTAGTGAAATTTCGCTCATCTCCAGTCAAGATTGAATAAGATAATTACAGTCATAGATCCAGTTCAACATTGCCACCACTTTGTTAACGTAGCAAGCCTTAGGCACAGGAGTACTCATATATTGTTCAACAACTAAAAATTGGGAATCATTTTTTTTTTAATAACTGGAACTCTACACTAGTCTGTGTGTTTAAGTAAACAGACAGTTAATG
This sequence comes from Mixophyes fleayi, assembly GCF_038048845.1. Taxonomy (NCBI): domain Eukaryota; kingdom Metazoa; phylum Chordata; class Amphibia; order Anura; family Limnodynastidae; genus Mixophyes; species Mixophyes fleayi. Next base: position 73,602,391 of record NC_134407.1, on the reverse strand, counting down.
CAAAACATCCCCACTTTTCCTTTCTGGATTTAAATGTGAGTCTCAGCAAAATCACTCTGTCTTCAGTGAAAGAAAGTTTAACTGATAGACTACCGATAAATCTGTCACCAAACGGTAAAAAAAAACTTCAAATAAAGTACTTCTCACTTTTCTGAGACTCTCGCTTTCAAGAATTTAAATAACTTTTCTTAAATGTAGTTCTCCCAAAAGTTCACTGGCACTTAAAGCCTGCTTTTGACATTAGTATTTAAGTCAATACCATCAGATTTACAATCTTGGGGGTGCTATTCCCTTGAAGATTAAAGCTTCATTACATTTTTTTGTTCCTGCTCTTGTATCCATCAGTTTCTAACTTTAGGAGTTGCTGTTTTCTAGAATGCTGTAGAAAATCGCTCTCACATGGGATTAAATTCATTCCTAACACCCTGCAAAATGTTTTTAGGAAATTGATGCCCCCCTGCAGATCTCTTGCCCCCTCTCCTTTTGCTTTGGTTCTCTCTCCGCTTCCCATTAAAAGCAGGAGAAAGCATCTGACCCTCTTGACATACGCGAACATCAATCAAGTTCTGGGTATGAAAAAAAGCTTTTTCAAACCTCAAATTTAAAATGTCATCGAAATGAATAAGATAGAGCTGCAGTAATTCCCTATGTGGTTCTACATAAAATAGTCACCAGGAGGTAATTTATTGATGGTATGTTTCAATTAACCTGACCAAAGTGTCTGGAATAGAATGTTGTACCTTTCATATGTATTGTTCTCTACTTCTTTGAATTATGAAAAAGCAATGTATAGGTGGAGTAGATTTAGCCGACTGTACATGCCATAGTTCAATGGACAACGGGTGAGCATCTAATTATAAGTAAGTGGCGAGCTGAAAGTTTCAACAAAGACGACTTCATCTGTAACCCAACTAAAAAATAATAAATAAGAACACCAACTTATTTTAATACAGTAAGTTAAGCTTTACCTTTAACTTTATTTGTTTTCCTTTCACCATGTATTCTTTACTAAATAAGCTTGAAATTGAGAGTATTTAGGAACCAGTGCCAGACTCAAGGCTAAAGGCTGAAATATACATGGAACACATGAAACTATCATAAATTTTAGATGGATCCTTCTGTCTCCAAACTTTGCTGATGGTGGAAGATAAATTTCACTAAAAAAGATCGAATTGATTGTTATATAGAAATATTGGATTTAGTTTTATTTAGAAATCCAACCTAGTCTTCTGCAATTTTACTTCTGTTTTCAAGTAGGCAAAAGTTTGAAGGTCTAAGGCTCTCCTGATGCTATATCGTTAACGCTTTTACCAACGACTGAAAAAATAAGTCCCAATTCGCATGTCGATTCATGTGTACACACTAAACACATTTTACAAGATTTACCTTCAGATCTGTGCTCTTCATCTGTCAAAACCATCGGCTGAAAAAATCGTGACTCTGCACTCTCCACTGAGATCTGTGGACAGCGCCGGTCGTGAGTGCATACACACTGCAGAATTGGAACATCATGGAATGAGGTTTTTAGTCTGGTTTAAAAATCAAATGAAACAATATGATGTGCTTTGGAACAATAATCTTTCATTGCTGCAGAGCGCACACTAATGCGATATCAGGCCAAAAGGTCGTTTATCATGTGATTGGTCCGATAATCGTCTGAAAACCCGGTAGTACTAGTACCCAGCCTAATCCTCAACATTTTGCATTAGTATCTGTCTGATACTTGTCAGCAGCGTAAGGCTGGCCACACACATGCAAATTTAGTTGCCCAATTTTGGTTTGTCGACCCTCTTCAGCACTTGTAAGAGGTATTCGCTGTTATTTGATGCGATGATTGTGCCAGACAAGGGACTGAGGCGCCAACTAATTTCAGAGCAAAAAGAATAAAGCCTAGTAAGCATTAAGGAACAATTTGCTATAGAGAACTTTATCCAGCAACTATCTTGATGATGCTACTGAGTAAATCCCCCAAAGTCGCTGCTTAGTGTGACCCAAGAGTTCAAACCAACTTTACAAAATGGTTTTGCCCAAACGGAGGAAGTGCTCTACAAATGAGCTAGAGTGCAGCAATCAATGTTCTTTCTAAATCATATAACTGGGAAAGAGACATTATGTGAATAAGAAGCTGTAATTATACAAGGGCAGAATATCCTTTCTATTAACAAATATAACTTGGCTCAGACAGAAGTTAATCAGAAACATACTTACTGGCATATATTATCGTTATTGTGCCGCATGATAATTAGGCATACAGGGTATGCAGGTTAGGCTAAATGTCTGTAATTATATTACTTTTTATAAAAGCAAACTGAGGTTTTAAAGTGTTTCTCCTATTACAGTACTTAGTCAATGTCTATAAACAGCACCAATGTGGAGAGATTTCCATTACACCATGCAGGGTGCACTCCTCGTGGAGAGGCAAATCTAGTGGTTTCTCGACATTATGATTTTCAACAAAATAAACACAATTTCTTATTTCCCTGGGCCTGCAACGGTTGACAAATGCCAATCTGAATGGAAAAGAAACGGCTCTAAAAAACATATATCTGCTATTGATACAATTACAGCTATGTCCATATCTAGTGGCAATATCGCCAGCAAGGGTCTCGCCAATGTCATTGCTATAGAGAGTGCCAATGTTATGGCAGAAGTAGGAGCTCATGGTGGAATGAAAATTATGTTTTACTATTGGATAATCATGACTGTATATTTTTTTTATCTACTGAAGCCTTATGGGTAAATTGGCTTTGTCTCACTGACACTCATGGCAAACATTGGCTCGCTATTACCGAATTGGCCACAATGACAGTTGCACCCATACAGTGAGTTTCTGTTTCAGTAGCATTTTTAAAAAGGTGTTTGAACTACTCTGCACCACCTGGCAAGAAGCGCAATTTTCAAGGCCTGGTTTATTAAGGAACATTAATGCTGATATGTGCTGTATTTTGCGTAAAATTGTTCTGTGCATGCTCAGAATTGGACTGTACGCCAGTGAACCCAAGTACATCCAATTCTTCTTCAAACATAAATGATACTACCGACAGCCTACAATTTAGAGGGTGGAACGGTGGAGAGAAAAAGCGTATGCACATAGTCAATGTGCAGTAAGGGAGTGCCTAATTTGAGTACACACAAATAAGTCCGATTCAAGGCCTGAGCATCTCTATGATTATCACCTGTATCACTTACACCAGCTACAGGACAGGTGTAAGTGCCAAGTGATAGTAATGACAGCCACATATGCATGCTAGAACATGTGTTTGCAATCAATGCAACGGTAAAAACACATTTTATGTATATTAGGCATTAAAAACTTCCTCATATCTGAATTTCATGTAACAAAAAGAAAACCCTTTATTATTTTTTTTTATTAATGATTATATTATTAACAGTTGTTAATGTATTTCATTATTTTATTTTTGATCTGTGCTTTCTGATTCACTATATTAGTACAGCTGAGTCTACTGTATGCTAGGCAGAATTGACAACTACCTTGGGGTGCAATTTTAGTATTTTATTTGCCTTGGAAAATAGAACAACGTTTTCCAACACTGCCTTACACAGTTAACCATTTTCCAACTGTTTACCTTGATAACTGAATTTACTGGTGGATCCAGCTTACCCGAAACCCACACTATGCATCTGTCAGTATGAAGTAAGTTCTGCACTTACAATTTATCCAATAGCCAGGCACAGAGAAGTGCTAAAATGTACCTTCACTGTATATGGACCTCTTGAAAACCACAGCCTGACCAAAGACCAGTGACAGAGTCTTTGCTATCTTCTGCTCAGACTGCATATTTCCAGAACTCACTTCAGAGGCGCTTAGAGGACACAGACCAGTCAGTGATAAATGGAATATGGTTCTAGTGCCTGGACGGAAGATACATTTTTCATAGTTTGTTTTTAACTTAATATAAAGGAGGTACGATGACTGTGCGATGCCCCCTGTTGCGGACCAGGGTGGCCACCTGGTCAGAGCCATCACTGCCCTCTCGTGCCCATTATTACAGCTATCGCTATCTCATACTGCTTGTGTCATAAGCTCTGTTGCTGTTTAATCTGAACCTGGAATGCTTGGAAAAGGAATATATATAAACCACTTACGGTGGACCTTATACCTTTACCATATTTTACCCTTACAAGAGTTAATTTAACGAACTAAAATAAAGACACAGAGACTTGCATTGGCGTTTGAAAGGTCAGGAATTTATTAAAGGCGAATCTGCTGGAAAAAATTGGTGGCAAATCTAAGCAGACCAATCATCCTCCAGGCCACACTTGCAAGTTGTAACTTCCGTCCAAACTAATTTGGACCCGACTAGGCGTAAAAATGCCAAACTCCCCCATTTGGCACATTAGCTGAAGCCCGCCCACCTAAGCGGAGCCCCCTAACCCCGAAGGGCTATTCTGACTAATTGCCCAATCCCGTTAAGGGGAGAATGCCTACTACGCCTTAAATGTAACCAAATTGGCCGCTGATTGGGCTGCTTACCGCCCCTTGTAAATTAGATGCATGAATCACTTAAATGACAACTAACGAATACACACTCCTATACCAAAATAGGGAATGGGTGGGTAAACTCTCCCGACGGCAAAGGGAAGTTGAAACCTCTTCCTATATGTTATAAGCCTCTCTGAGGGCTAAGCCCTCCCCTTTCGTCCTTCCCGATTGGACGTCTCAGTTTTACACTACCACCCATATAAGTTAACTCTTGCTATGCCTTTTTCATCTACCTGCCCCCGCAGCGTTTATATCACCTCGGGCTAATTCCATCCCTCTGTTATATTTATTCACATCCTGGAAAGCTGAGCAATGAGTGAAAACTTTAGGCTTCCCTCCCCCAAATCAGCCACAACTTTATATCAAACGATGCTAACATTTATTAAATAGACATCCTTCCTCTCAATTAACACAATAGTTAATGTATTATTCTCCACATTTAATACAGAAACCTCACAACATCCCCACAATACATTAGACCCCCACATTTCATAAACATTCCCATATTGAATGAATAGCCACTGTATTACATGAATATTACTCACATTACATTTAATAGCCCCCTCCTGCTTCCACATAACATAAATAGTCCCCACATTACATTATTACCCCCACTACATTACATTTGTACCCAGGGCCATGACTAGGGCTTTGCGGCAGGGGTGACTCCCCAGGGTGCAACGCTGAAGTGGGGCGCAGTTTAGAAATATTTTAGGTTAGTTTGGTTAAAATTGAGGGTTAGGGGGCGGCACTTTGCTTTCTCGCCCCGGGGGCTAGAATTCTAAGTTACGGCTCTGTCTGTACCTAGTGGTTGAAGTGGGGATGAATATGGTGGTATGCCAAACCATCACTTCTCCTACTGCCTTCATTGTAACATTATCAAATTCCATTCACTTACATTCCCATTACATTTTTCATATCACCACTTCTAAATGTCCACTTTGTACACTGATAAAGACACTATACCTTCCAACATGACCTGACCACTGCAGATGATCATAATACAACTCTGTTACACAGAAATAGGACATTGTAACCCCCAACATGATGTGACCACTGGAGATGATCATAATACAATTCTATTACACTCTGTAAGAAGGCCCTAAGAGTGTTTCCATTAAATGATAGCAAACATGTTCAATGTGCCAGTGTAAGCTTAGGCAGATCCAAGGTAGAGTGTTTGTGGATCAGTCAGAAGAGTGGTCAAAGACATACTGCAGACAGTGGTCGAGAGTCAATAGGGTAGTCAGGTGGTGCCAATGGTTTAGAGCTAGAAGAATAGTCAGGGGAAGCCGAGGTCATACATAAAAAAATCCAATTTTAAAGTCAGAACAAGGGGATCAATAAACTGGCTACTTGCTGGTGTCCTGCCAGCATCTTTTATAGGGAGTGTTGGTCACATGCTTCTGATGTGTGCGAGAGCATCATATGTGAGATACCACTAATATACAAGCAGGGGGGTTTCTGGGTCTCCAGAAACCCCCCCCCTCTGCTAACTAAGTGCCCACCATAGTGGCACTGTACTATACAGCAGCCGCGGCGCTGTCAAACAAGCGTCCGTGGCGGTGCTGTATAAAGCACAGCAGCTCTCTCGCGTGTGTGGGTTTTTTTGGTTTGTTTTTTTTGAGTCAGGGGGGTAACCTTCCCCCTGACAATCCTGTGTGCGCCCCTGGGAGGGATGGATTGAAAGAGGAAGGGAGTTTGGAGCCTGACATCAGGGAGAAGGGGTTATTTATGCTCACTACCTGGGATCTGTGGTTCCTTTAATCAAACACTTAAAAATAGATGTTACTTGGCCTTCAAGTTTGTCCAAGACCCTAAAAAAACAAATGTTGTAGAAAGCTGGGATTTTGATAAATCATTGTTCATCACTTGTCATTGGCTGCTTGAAAACCTCAATAGACTGTCCCTCACATTGTGGATTCTAACCACCAGTGTCACTTACAGGGAGGACACTTGAAGTAAGTAAAGATTCTACCACGTAAACCTTTATTGTAGTACACCTTGCTGAGATGATTACATAATAACCAAAAGAATAGAATTGTAGTAATACCCACAATAAAAGCAGGACATGACAGCAGACCCATGACCAATGTTTTTTCAAACTTATCTCTCAAGTAGCAGACCCGAGATCAAACATTGTGAGGCGATTCATTATTCTTATGGGCAGCCCTACTCACAAGGTACTTACCTAAATGACTATTAGTCTAAAATTATTTTTGTTAAATGTAGCTATACTAACAGTATCTATGAAAATATATGGCAAATTTTCCATACCTTGACAGAACGTAGAATGTATTTTTATTTGTTGTGGAGTCAATTGTAATCTATTGTTCTCTGTTATGGGGGTAATTTTTGTAAAGGTAGATAAAGAGGTTAGCTGCAATGTAGTTCAACGAGATTACTGACCAAAAGTCTGCTGTGTGTAGGGAAAAAAATCTATACCCCTCCAAATCTTATTAAGGATAGGCATGGTGTATCACGGCAGAGCACAAGGCAGGAAAAATACAAAGTTTGAGATGAAAATGAGGTTTTGGGGAGGAGCCAAATAAGTTTAAGGAAGCGCAATGCTAATTTCTAAGGGTGTGGCTATAGAGAGCACTGGACACGTAACAGGAAAGTTTCTGTGGGCATTATCATCTATCCATTTCAAAGGGTGCTAAGGATATACTATATCTATACACGAAACAGTGCACAATGCAACAAAAGAGAAAATTCTTAGCAACAAAATATTTTTTTTAAAAAAAATATTGTATTTAAAGTAAAAGGTGTTTGAGAAAAATGACCATGGATATCTGTGTTTAAATGTAAGGCATAGATGTTCGTATACGTGCACAAATATTTTCTTTTCTCACATTCTCCAGAAATCATTACATATAAAATTGTGAATACTATTTGCAACAATTTTATACAAAACAACCAGTCAGTTTTTCTCACTACATTTGGTTCCCAAGTCACAACTTGTCCTGTGTGTTAATAATAAGAGGGTGGTGTCCTCACAACGATCCTCCTGAAATCTATAGTCACTGCTAGTAGTTTTGGCTCTATGTATAACATTGCTGTTTTCCAATTTACCGAACATTACAAGATATTTTGACTTTTTATGTCATTCCTTTTGTACCATATTTTTGTGTCAAGTTTATTTTTATTATTACCCTTTATTTATAAAGCGCTGACATGTTATGTGGGATTCCTGATACAAAAATGTTAGATACAATAGGCCTGATTCATTAAGGAAAGTTAAGTAAAAAAAAATTGAGTAAATAGAAAACTAATTTGCACCCCTTGCATTATAACATGGTTTTGTCCAGGAAACTACTTACTCAAAACTACTTACTCAATTTTTTTTACTTAAGTTTCTTTAATGAATCAGGCCCAATGACAGGAAACTGAAGGTAAAGATAGCAATGCTCAAATGAACTTACAATCTAGATGTTTGGTCAACAATTGATACATAAGATAGCGGAATAACAAGTGCTACTGATGGTAGGGAATGTGCGTCTAACTACTGTAAGGCAGCAGCATAATCAGACACCAACATTAAAGCTGCATTGGTTCCTGCTACTTTGTGCAGCTACCAGTAGTGTGGTAAGGGTTGGAATGCGCAGAGACAGTGGTGGGTGGAGAACTGAAAGATGAACTAGTCATTGTAGAAATCTTAAGACCGTCAGCTGCTGGCAACCATGACTGTAGTTCACCATTTATCTTAGCTGAACCTCCTTCCTGTTCTGGTTCTGGATAAGGTTTCCATGTTGCACGGACACCCGTGTGGTTATCCACCATCTCAGAAGAATGTTGTGTATTTTACTTTATTTTGGCATCATGCTAGCTGCTGGACACAGAGCCAGGACACTTGTTCCCCATGTGCATAGATGTGGTGGTGGTAGAGGTCACCAAAGGTTGAACAGAGTTGCAACAGCAACTCACTTGGTCCAGTAGCTGAATTTAGATGGTATTCAGTAGAACGTCACATTGTAATTTCCCACTACCTTTCACCAATTTTCCTTTTTTTTATATTTGTGAGAAGATGATAATGTGGGAGACAGGGCACAGAGCTGATCTAAACTACAGCCATCTATTACTGACATCAACATGCCACTACTACAAGTTGGCAGCAGGGGCAGCATAGGCAAACTGAAGGGGGTTTCCTGGCACCTGGAAACCCCCTTCCAAGCCTGGAGCACTGTATAATTGAGGTGACTGGACCCTGCCCCCGCTTCACACGGCTCTGCTTGAAAAGGGAGAGCTGCGTGCACTACTGTTAGGTGCCAATGTATATTATGGGGATAGGAACAGTTGGAGAGCAGCCAAGCACTGTCTGAAATTATAGCCACGCCCCCATGCATGTTGGTCACGCCCAATGGTGGCGTGGTGTGGAAACCCAAATCCTAAGTTTGCCCCTGCGCAGGGGGGCATCTGCCCCCTGGGCCTGTCCCATAGTGGGATACCTTGGACTGGATCACTGGGCCATCTGCATTTTTATTCCCAATAGGCTGCAGAGTCGAGTCTTGCCTCCCCCCGGGCTAAAATTTGCCAGTCCTCCCCTGGTTGGCAGTGATTAAACAGACTTTTTGGCAGTGGAAGGGATGAACACGTGTTCAAGGTGCAAGAGCCAGCAAACCAGTGGCAGTGGGCAGTGACAATGGGCAGATTTATGCATGTTGTAAGTGTGTGCTCTCTTCGCATAAGTGACAATAAATACATATATGAAAATTGGGTACAATTTTTATTGAATCTCAGTTCCATCTGTACTTCTTTGCTTTTACTTAATAAATGTGAAAATTCCCTAAAAACCTAAAAATCCCAAAATCCTGATGTAACATTGCTGTCATATTTTCTTTATAACAAAGAAAATAAACTAGCATAACAAAATACGCAAAACAAATTGTTTGTTATCAATTAAATCACTTTGATATGAATTTGTAGTAGGTGCCGATTTAAATGTCACACTGGAGAGAATAACCACTTGCTCGTGCTGTGTTTTGACCTTGTTAAGTTTCTCTACCACCAACGCACATATGTCTTTAGTGATGAATCTGATCACTTCCCAGCGATAACGGCCAGCTATAAAGGAATATTTTACTGCCGTCTCTGGCAGGGAGTCGGTGAGGGACTTGTAGTTAAGGTTGTTGTCAGAATGAAAAATTGTGCAGTGCAGAAGGTCTCCATACCCAGGACACCTACAGTAGAGAAACAGCCAGCCGGAGAAGTCAAGCATTTGACAAGCAACTCTGGTCTTGCTGTTAGGTTCTCCTTAATACTGTCTTGAGTGATGACCCCTGCTGCTTCCAAAACATGTCCTAATGCTTCTGAAGTGTCATTTTGCTTGTTTTTGTTTAAGAAGTGAATGAAATGTGCGATATGTGAGGTATTTGGTTAAAAAAAAAAGAAATTACACACCCAGTGTTCCATATGTCAGAGTTCCTAAGCAGTTCAGTGTCTTCTTATGATTTCTTGAGAGGGGTAAAGTTCTATTCAGTTTTTATTAGAGCATTTAACACTTACTGAAGCAGACATGCAAATGGTCTGATGCAGACTCACATTTGTGGGGGCCCCAGGGTAATGCTGAGCATCTATAGAATACATATCCACTGGATTTTTTTTTAAATGCGTCTTTGACATTTGTAAAACGCATGTTTGATATGCATTTTTACTAGCATAAAAAACTCTAAAATGCTAATGGTTATATAGCGTTACTCTCTGTGATATGCCAGCCTATTGCTGTGACCTGTTGTTTCTACCGGAGATGTCAGAGCAATTGCTCAGGTCACGTTCTATTTACTTGTCTTGAAAATAACACCTACTTCAATGCAGTGCTCTCGCTATTACATTTTTATTGCTTATGCTTGGATTTCTCATATGGCTAATTGCATTACTATTAGCGACTTTTTTTTGCAAAAATTTGGTGGAAATGCTTATAGATATATTTGTTTAACACTATTTAAAATGGGTAAAAGACACCTGGCACACAAATGACACTTTACACTGTCTTCTTAAATTTCCCAGCCACAGAGTTGAAAGCTGCATCTTACATGCAAAGCTGCTGGCTTCTCCTGCTCAATGTCAGCTAGGAGTGTGGCGCTTGACTATATAGTGGGCAGCACAGTGGCCTAGTGGTTAGTAGTTAGAGTTTGTATGTTCTCCCCGTGTTTGCGTAGGTTTCCTCCGGATGCTCCGGTTTCCTCCCACACTCCAAAAACATACTGGTAGGTTAATTGGCTGCTATCAAAATTGACCCTAGTCTTTCCCTCTTTGTCTGTCTGTGAGTGTGTGTCTATAGTAGGGAATTTAGATTGTAAGCTCCAATGGGGCAGGGACTGATGTGAATAGGTTCTCTGTACAGCGCTGCAGAATTAGTTGTGCTATATAAATAAACGATGATGATGATGATGATGATGATGACTATAATGTCAAAGCCGAGCGCCGCACTTGTAGTCTGAAGAACAGTGGATGCTGCTGCCTCCCCCTACCCGCTAAGGAGAAGACGCAGCGGAATGTGGGAACAACACCCAAACAACTGGTCAATTCAGGGGGTGTGGGGTCACCCAGGGCTTGCACCAGCCCTGATTGGGGGTTATTAACTATGCAGGAATGCCTTTAAATCAAGTAGACAAACTTCACACTTTTTGTGTTTTAAGCTAACATGATAGTGCTTCCCCCAACTAGAGAGAACAAGAGGCAAGCCACTAAATTCTGATTACAGCTGTCTCGGCGGTAGTGTATAAATGTGTACTGTTATAGGAATATAGGACATTTTCTGAATCCATTCACAGCTGCCACATTGTTGTGGTATATCTTCCAACTGCAATTGTATCAGCTTTCAAATAAAACAGGTACAAATCCCCCACCAACCACCCTAACCGATAGACCATAATAACATGGACATATTCCAAATCTATCCACACCACTCAACAGCAGAGCTGAAAAGCAAAGAGAATGCTGAATATTTCAGCAGTGGTTCCATTTTTGTTATTGTAGTGCTGTAATTGATTGGTGTTAAGTGATGGCATAAGATGAATTGAAATGAAACCTGCTAAGAATGATGAAAACTGGTAAAATAAAGGGCAGTGGAACTTGCATGTGCTAAACTGCTATAATCCTCCTTGGTCTCTGTGATGTGATTCAAATAAGTAACCTAATATAAATCAGGGTCAAGGTACCATTCGAGAACCATCTGCCGAAACATCAAAAGAATTGGGGTTAGGGACAAGTGTTTTCAATTTGTTGAATGTGAGTTAGAACGGGATGAGCCAACCTCATTAAAAATACATTTGAATGAACCATTACTAATTGCACTGATCTCACCTTTGCAGTTATTGTCAGATGGATTCAGAAACTTGCAGGAGGATACGGATGCTATCTTGTGAGCGAAGCGCAACTCAGATCCGTTTCCCATTTCATTGAAGTGTTGGATTTATATGTTTCATTGCTGCATATCTTCTTTCTGTGACCAAATCTGCTGAGGGTTCCTGCGGTATATTCAGGTCAGAGATAATTATTGACTCTGTACAATGTATTTCAGATAAGCTATTTTACTCATAAAATATATGTGTGTGATTAAGCAACTTCCAATTATATACATATGTACACATACATATATATATACATATATGCTCACATATATATATATATATATATATATATATATATACACACACACACACATATACATACATATACACACATACATACATACATACATACATGTACACATGTATATATATATATATATATATATATATATATATACACACACACACACATATATATATATATATATATATATATATATATATATACACACACACAT